>NC_137804.1:36247669-36847669 GCF_963383645.1 Muscardinus avellanarius
GAAAATGAGGAGAGAGATGAGTAGAATATAAAAAGGAGTCTGCGGGTAGGGGGAGAGTGGGAGTGGGAAAGGGGAGATAAGAGGAGGAAAACAGCCTAAATAATGTTATGTGAGTCTCCCTATTATGTCCAATTACAGCACACCATTAATTTTTTAAGCCAGGTATGAACTGTATATGTGTAATCCCAGTATTTGGAAGGCTGAGACAGACAGATCGTAGAATTGAAGCCAGCCTTGGCAATTTATTTTTTTAAATTAATTTATTTATTTTTTGGTGGTACTGGGGTTCCTGGAAGCCCTTCTACCTCCGGGCTACACTCCCAGACCTATTTTTATATTTTTATTTGGAAACAGGGTCTCTCAAGCCAGCACAGCTGGCTTCGAACCTGCGCGATCCTCCTGTCTCCGCCTCCCAAGCGCGGGGATTACACGCGTGCGCCACCACGCCTGGCAATTTAAAGAGGCCCTCAGTAACTGAGTGAGACTCTGTTTCAAAATAAAAAATAAAATAGGGCCAGGGGTATAACTCGGAGGTCGAATGCTTCTATATTCAATCCCCATTATCACAATTAAAAAAAATTATAAATAATCTGGAGTCCAGGGAAATAACTCCAACGCCACAGAGCTCTACAATATGATCACATCTCTTGGAGATCCTATTGGACATTTATTCTACACCCAACTCAAAAGAAAAACACTGATCCAAGGTCTGAGTTTTTCAATGAGATCCTAGATTCCAGTAGGTTTATCTGTACTTTTATGCCTTTTGTCTTGAAAACAATATTCAAAGATGGGGACAGTAAAGCCCTTAATCCTAGGCTTTAGGTGAGGTCTATGTAATAATTCACCATTTAGAAAGAGACTCATAAGTAGGGCGTGGTGATGCACGCTTGTAATGCTAATACTTGGGAGGCTGAGACAGGAGGATCACAGGTTCAGAGCCAGTCTCAGCTACTTAGTGAGGCCCTTGGCAACTCAATAAGACCTTGTTTCAAAATAAATAATAAAAAAAATAGGGCTGAGGGTGTAGCTCTGAGGTAGAATGCCCCTGGGTTCAATCCCCAGTACTGCAATAAATAAATAAATACATAAATAATAAATAAATAAAGACTTGTCATGTAAATGGCTGAGTAAAAGAAATGAGAATCAAATCAGATAATCCTTTCAAAGATAAAGATTGATTTTCTAAGTTTGGTTTATCTTACTTAGCATGGTATTCTCTAATTTCAATTATTGCACATAAAGTCTAGAATAATAATGTTTTAAAGTTGTAACATCCCTTTCTTTTCTATGCCATCTGACAAGTCAGATAAGACTCTTTTGGTCTCCATGAAGTCCTTTTTGTAATATTAGCTACACATCCCAGCACTGTATGATAATCAAAGACAAAGGATGGAGAGCCGGGCGTGGTGGCACACACTTGTAATACCAGCATTTGGGAGGCTGAGACTGGAGGATCGTGGTTCGCGGTCAGCCTCAGTTACTTATTGAGGCCCTCCACAACTCAGACCCTGTTTCAAAATAAAGAATAAAAAATTGGGCAGGGGGTGTAGCTCAGAGGTCTAATGCCTCTGGGTTCCATCCCCAGACTCACAAAAAAAAAAAAAAAAAAGACAAGCGATGGCTTCATTCTACAACTCTACTGAAATGACAGGCCACGCAAAGCTGAGGCCATGAGATGGGCAAACTCTGACTGTGAGAAACATAATTTCAGCACCCCAGAGAGCAACAAGTCACCAATGTAAATTAAATACTTGCCTGTAAAATATATTTTAAATCCAAAGCAAAGAAAAGAAAATGTGCTCTCAAATGTGCATGCATGGATATATAGCAAGATTTCTGTGTGAAATTTAATAGAACACATTTCTTCATGGAAATAGGCTCTGCTTCTATCTAAATATTTCAAACATTAAATATGTATTACTTTTTCCAATGATACATGGTTTAAATTGATAAATTTTACATAAAATGACACTATACTGAACTAAATGTTAGTAAAAAAAATTACAGTATAAAAATATAAGCAATATGAAACAGTATACAGATATATGCGGTATTGCTAGCTCAAAAAATATCTTGTAATTACAGGCTTCCACTACTTATTTCAATTGTGTGTAATTACATTTTATACCTGTTTGTTTAGTAATATCAATCTAAGAGATCATTTTGAGAATATAATTAACTGGATACTATAACAGACGCGTGTGTATGTTACTATTTTTGTGTTTCTATATCTCAAAAAATGTTGGTCTTTGTTAGTTGTGTTTAACTGCCATCTAGAGTTAAGATGAATCCATTTCTTTTCCCCTCTACTATTTCTCCTTGAATCTGTAGACAGATAAGCTAACACATTCAACCCCTAGTTCATATCAAATATTCGTTCCACAACAAAACTGTAAAATAACTTTACTCATGCAACTTTTCAAATTATGTTAAACAGCCCCAGGGGCTGCAAACATTAGTTGAGTGAAAAGTCAGGCTTGCATTTACCCTCACTGAAACTGCTACTGACTTATAACAAGCCAGTGACCAATAGAATACATATTTGGACTTACAGAAATACATTAAAAACTTAAACTTAATTTATAGTCTGCTCTTAAAGTCTCCAATTCATGTTTTTCCCAAGTCCAATAAACGAACCAAATAAAGAGATATACAGGAATTGTTTCATATTTTTACTTCTGAAAGATATGGTTATAAAAACTGGATAAATCCCAAATGCATATCTAACCAAATAAACTTTTTAATACCCTTAATTTAAAAGTAGCATTTGTATCCAAATTTGAGTTTATAAGACTGAACCATCATTATTATTATTTTGCTTTCAATTTAAGAATATATTTACTGAGAAGACATACAAAAGAAATACTTAAGAGAAAAAAATTAGATTTGAAAATAAGGCTCAATGCAGCTGGGCGTGGTGGGCACGCTTGTAATCCCCGCGCTTGGGAGGCTGAGACAGGAGGATCGCACGGGTTCGAAGCCAGCCTCAGCTACTTAGTGAGGCACTCAGCAACTTAGTGAGACCCTGTTTCCAAATAAAATATAAAAAAGGTCTGGGAGCTTAGCCCAGAGGTAGAAAGCCTCTGGGTTCCACCCCCAGTACCGGCCAAAAAAAAAAAAAAAAAAAAAAAAAAAAAAAAAAAAGAAAGAAAGAAAGAAAGAAGAAAGAAAGAAAGAAAGAGAAAAAGAAAGAAAATAAGGCTCAATGCCCTAGAAAAAGAATCAATATATTCATATGAAGTATTCAAAAATTATTTATGTTTTCTTCATGCTGATTTCATATAAATGAAAGACAGCAGCCTTTTCTGAGAATATTTTTATGCATCAGTAGATCCTAAAACAAAGAAGTTGCAATCCAGTAAAACTTAACTTCAGCTATTCTTTTAAAGGAAATTATATGAATGTTTTCAAGTGAGTGCATAGAGTAAACAAAAGTGAGGGAAAACTGGCTGGCATAAAGTGCAGTGAATGTTCTCAATAAACCTAACAGCAGAGCATTACAAAGAGAAATGGCAGAATATAACACTTACCAAGCAGCAAGCAGGATTTAAAAAGGTTCTTAAATGCTGGCTCAGTTGTGAGCCAATGATGAAGTTGTCACAGGATCATAAGAACAAAAGGTAGAAAAAGTGTGGAGAAAATAAAGAATCAGGTTTGAAGGACATGAATGAGAAAATGCCTACTTCAAGAAGGGCCTAAACAGTCATGGACTAGTGACTGTATTGAGAGCCAGTGGGCAATCAAGACATGACTGAAAGACAAACAAAATTTTTATACACAGCCAGGAGAGTATCGTAAAAGACAAAAGGATTGAGTGAGCTTTAAATTACTGAGATCAAGCCGGGCGTGGTGGCGCACGCTTGTAATCCCCGCGCTTGGGAGGCTGAGACAGGAGGATAGCACAGGTTCGAAGCCATCCTCAGCTACTTAGTGAGACCATGTTTTCAAATAAAATATAAAATAGGTCTGGTAGTATAGCCCGGAGGTAGAAAGCCTCTGGGTTCCACCCCCAGTACCACCAAAAATAAAATAAATAAATAAATAAATAAATAAATAATAAATTACTGAGATCTGGTGAGTAAAGGTCAACATATTTAACCATGCATATACAAATGATAACATACAAATTATTTCCTAAGAATTCCTAATGTGCTTTCAATGTAAAAATGATAATTCTTTCTCCAGTGAGTTTTAGGACTAGTGAAGTTTTTAATTTACTTTCCCAGTGAAGGAAAAAGTATTTGCAAATTCTCACTGGAAATCTCTAGGATTAAGCCCGGTTTTATCAGCAAGACCTTGTTAGCCAAGCATATCTATGATGTACATAGAGCTGTGATAGTTCTTTCTCTGTTGCAGTGTCTTAGCTGACTGTGAGATAGTCAGGGACCACCATGGTGGAACAGACAGCTGGGACGATGAAGTGAACCCCTGGGCATGGTAGAGCATGCCCTTTGTAGCATGCCATGTTCCTTCTCTACTCTTGTGTTCTTTTCAACAAGTCCAGTCATGGGACCCTGATAAAACCTCAGAAGCAGAATGTTTTACTGGGGAAAAACCCTCTAGCCTCACTTGTTCTTAGTCAACTTTTTTTTTTTTTTTTTTTTTTTGGTGGTACCAGGGGTGGAACCCAGGGGCTTTCTACCTCCGGGCTATACGCCCAGCCCTATTTTATATTTTATTTGGAAACAGGGTCTCACTAAGTTGCTGAGAGCCTCACTATGTAACTGAGGCTGGCTTCGAACCCGTGCGATCCTCCTGTCTCTGCCTCCCAAGCGCGGGGATTACAAGCGTGCACCACCATGCTCGGCCTTAGTCAACTTTTAAATCACTAATTTTAACGCCGGGCGTGGTGGCGCACGCCTGTAATCCCCGCGCTTGGGAGGCGGAGACAGGAGGATCGCGCATGTTCGAAGTCAGCCGCGCTGGCTTAAGAAACCCTGTTTCCAAATAAAAATATAAAAAAATAGGTCTGGGAGTGTAGCCCAGAGGTAGAAGGGCTTCCAGGAACCCCAGTACCACCAAAAAAAAAAAAAAAATCACTAATTTTGGAGTCTGCAAAGCTGATCAATTCATTACTAATTTCTAACTGGCTATGCTGTAGATCACCTCTCTTGTGTGGATTACGATAATCATGGCTGCCTCAAGTACTTCAGGCCCTTGAAGGATGATTTTTGTGATGACACTGATTCTTCACCTGGGCAGATGTTTTATGGGTGATGGAAAGGGGATTAAAAAGAGGTTTGACCTGTCTGACCTCATATCATGTCTGTCCCCTCTGCAACCTTAACTTATGGGTCAAGTGGTACTCCGCTCTGCTTGTAGACATGTTGGCTGCCCACTGAAGCTGGTATATGTGTTCTTTTACACACATGCCCAGACTGAGCCACAAGACCAGGATGTTTTCACAGGCTGACAGCAGCAGGTACAAGAGTAATTCAGCAGTTGCAAGGTCAACTCGACCATGGTCACCCAGGTTTAAGACTCTCACAAGAAGAAACATCTTTTGGAACTGTGTCCTAGTCAGTGAAAAATTACCAGAGTCTAGCTGATCCCAGAAAATCAATTAAAAACTCACACTTTCTTCTGTTTGGAAAGTAGCTTTTGCTCAGTCAGTGCTATCTCAATGAGCTCTAATGAATCTCTTAACTTGAATGCTACTAAACTTGGCTTGGTTTCTTTTCTTTCTGCAGGGACCAAGGCGGAAGTTCCCCCTATCAGGTACCAACTAGACTTATTTTTTATATCTGATTCACTAACAAAAGCTCCTAAAGATGTTTAACCTGGTTACAAATTTTTTTTTCTGGTCAAAATCCATCAGGAAAGCCAGGCATGGTAGCACACACTTGTAATTCCAGTACTTGGGAGGCTAAGATAGGAGGATCACAGGTTCACAACCAGCCTCAGCTACTTAGTGAGGCCCTCCCCTTAGTGAAACACTGTTTCAAAATAATAAAAAATAGGGGTAGAGGTATATCTTGGAGGTAGAATGCCCCTGGGTTCAATCCCTAGTACCACAATAAAATAAAATAAATCCATCAAGGCCAATTTAAAGCACAAGAGACAGACAGACAGACAGAGAAAATACATTTTACTGGGGACTGAGCCCAGGGGCCTCTACCTCTGAGCCACATCCCCAATCCACTAAGTTCCAGAGGCTCTAACTTAGTTGTTGAGACTGGCTTTGAACCTGTGATCCTCCTGTCTCAGCCTCCCAAGTACTGGGATTACAGGCATTTGCCACCACACCCATCTCACGAACTTCTCTCTCTCTCTCCCTCTCTCCCTCCTTCCCTCTCCTCCCTCTCCCTCCCTCCCCTCCCTCTCCTCTCCCTCCCTCCCTTCCCCTCCCTCTCCTCCCCCTCCCCTCCCTCTCTCTCTCCCTCCCTCCCTCCCCCTCCCTCCTTCCCTCCCTCTCTGTCTTTTGCTGGGGATGGAACCCAGGGGCATTCTACCTCCAAGCTAAATTCCTAGTCCTATTTTTATTCTCTTTTACTTTAAAGTGGTGTCTCACTAAGGATGCATAGGACCTCACTAAGTTGCTGAGGCTGGCCTCGAACCTGTGATCCTCCTGTCGTAGCCTCCCAAGAACCGAGATTACAAGTGTACACCACCACACCTAATTTCTTTATGTCTTTAATATTTGCTTACCCAGAGTAAGTACAAAGAGGACACAAAAAGATGTTTCTTTATAAACTATTATCCAAACTTACTACTAGTAACATCAAGTCTTTGAAATAGCAAAGGATTCTGTGATTCTTTGAATTCTTTCTTTCTTTTTTTTTGGTGTGTGGTACCGGGGATGGAACCCAGGGGCATTCTACCTCCAAGGTACACCCCCAGCTCTATTTTATTCTTTTATTTTGAAACAGGGTGTCACTGAGTTGTGGATCCTTCTGTCTCAGCCTGTCAAGTACTGGGATTACAGGCGTGTGGCATCACGCTCGACAATTACATCTTGTTCTTTAAAGTTTAATCATTCTTTTCTTAACCTCAGGCCTTTCTTTTCAGCTCTCATTTCTATTTTTTGCTCTCCAGGCTCATCTTCCCTGATAACTCCTTCTGTTTAATACCATCAGGCTTCCATTTTCAAATTCTCTGGCACCAGAAATAAAATTTTCAAAATTAAGGAAAATGCAGGGAAAAAAATTCTTCACAGACTTCCTTTCTGCTGGGCCTCACACCAGATGTACTCAGGCACACGCTTCTGTGCACACTGCTTCCTTCACATAGAGCCCTCCGCCTCACACTCCCCTGCCACCCGCCGTATCTAATCACAAAACAGACTTTCAAACCCTGCCGTTTCTCAAAGTTCACCTTAGTCTTCCAAAACGCTGTCTTTGACGATTCCAGCTCATAGTGCCGCCTCACCTCCAGCATCCTCACTATCTGTAAGACACTCTTCAACTACACGTAGGCTAAAGCTTCCTCTGACATGCACTCCCACCATGATATACTGCCGTGCAATAGGTCCCAAAGCAACAGGCCAAAAGCCAGATTGAAACCTCCAACACTGACTTAACAATAGCCATCTTGTGACATGAGAAAAACCAAGGGAGTCCCAAATATCCTTGCCCCCCACCTTAGTACAGAAATTTCCCCCTTTGGGGGAATTCTTCCATTATAAAAATTATAAAACCATATTGTTTGCTGGGAGAAAAAACTAATATCAAACAGGTTGAATGAAGTTCATTTACCAGTATCGTAGTCTTCAGGAAGCCATTTCTCTACCTCAGCTATTAAAGTAGAAGCACGCTGGGCGTGGTGGCGCACGCTTGTAATCCCCACGCTTGGGAGGCAGAGACAGGAGGATCACGCAGGTTCGAAGCCAGCCGTGCGCGCTGGCTTAGGAGACCCTGTTTCCAAATAAAAATGTAAAAGTAGGTTTGGGAGCGTAGCCTGGAGGTAGAAGGGCTTCCAGTAACCCCAGTACCACAAAAAAATAAATAAATAAATAAAATAAAGTAGAAACAGTAAGAGTTCAACATCCTTGCTTCCAGGATTTTCATAAACTCTAAAAGAGATAATTCATGTAAACTGCCTGACACAGAGTAGGCTGCAATAAATATTATCCATTTTAATGTAGTCATCATCCTCTATCATTGGTGTATATACCCTAATATTTTTGTAAGATTCTAGACTCTTAAAGGCATATTACATCATATGAATGTTTAATAAATACATATTTATAGAATGCATGGCCGGGCGTGGTGGCGCATGCTTGTAATCCCCGCACTTGGGAGGCGGAGACAGGAGGGTCGTGCAGGTTTGAAGCCAGCCTCGCTGCCTTAAGCGACCCTGTTTCCAAATTAAAAATATAAAATAGGGCCGGGCGTGGTGGCGCACGCTTGTAATCTCTGTGCTTGGGAGGCTGAGACAGGAGGATTGCACAGGTTCGAAGCCAGCCTCAGCTACTTAGTGAGGCTCTCAACAACTTAGTGAGACCCTGTTTCCAAATAAAATATTTTAAAAAAGGTCTGGGAGTATAGCCCAGAGGTAGAAAGCCTCTGGGTTCCACCCCCAGTACCACTAAAAAAAAATAAAATAAAAAGAATACATGAATGAAAGAATATGCTTTCAATATAATGAGGCTAAGGAGCTAATTTATAGCATGCAGGTATAAGAACTAGTCCACGGGTTAGGAAACATAAACATTACTACACATTTACGGGGTAACCTATTAGGGCCAGGGGTTATTTAGTAGGTTTCATCAATTTACATGTAGACCTTGAGTGCCTCTTTCCAGAAAATTTTCAGATCTTACCTTTTATAAAATGCAGAAATGGAGCCGGGCGTGGTGACGCACGCTTGTAATCCCCGTGCTTGGGAGGCTGAGACAGGAGGATGGCACAGGTTCGAAGCCAGCCTCAGCTACTTAGTGAGGCTCTCAGCAACTTAGTGAGACCCTGTTTCCAAATAAAATATTAAAAAAATAGGTCTGGGAGTATAGCCCAGAAGTAGAAAGCCCCTGGGTTCCACCCCCCAGTACCACCAAAAAAAAAAAAAAATGCAGAAATGAAATACTAATAGATACACTGTGAAATTGCCAGAAATTCTTCCTCACTAGCCAGGTGTCTCACAGAAAGGATCATCTGCAGGATATGTCATGAGAAGGGGAGTTATGGCAATAGATCTTTGAAAGCAAGCACTTTCATGGAATGATAGAAAGCAATCCATTTAGATAACTTTTAAGTTTTTATGATATATTACTGGTTACTGTTTTCCTAAAAGAGTGCAAGGCAATTCACAAGCTATTCTTTGGTTCACTGTTGAGGCGGTGACCTAAAAGAACTGGGCTCAAAGCTGAAAGAGCTTTGTCCCAATGATGCTGCCATGTAAACGTACACAAAGTGGAGAAGATAGCAAAGTTTGTCTTAAGCAACATATGAATGCTTCGCACAGTCTCTCACTTCTCTAGTTCACGCAGCCCATTACCAATTAGTATCCTTATTTACAAACTCACGTGAAGAAATGCCTTGCAACTATACAAAAGCCCCATTTCATTCCTAGAACCGGACCATTTGAGGATCTATATGTCATCTTTGCTATGTGATAAGAGGGGTAGAACACTCTATTAACTCAGTAAGTCAGACAACTGCAGATAGAGTTCTCTAAAATTATGATGGAATTTCAGTGAGGAGAATTATTTCATCCATTCATTGAAAAATATGAAGCACCTATATGTTAGACAGTTATAGTTGCTGAAAATACATCAGCAAATTAGAGACAAAAATATCTTTTCTCACTAAATTCAAATTCTTTTTTTAATTTTTAATTTTTATAGGTGGAACATATTGAGAGTGGTGTACATTTAGATTGTGCTTCGTGCCCTTCCCCCTCCCTTGCCCTTCCCCCCCAATAGAGAGTGTCCAGGTTAATCATGTTGTATTTATGCTACTACACATATTCGTGTGTAGCTCCTCCATTGAACAACCTCAGCTTTCTTCCTCTCCTATCCTTCCGTTCAAGCTTTGCTGAGATTTCCCCTCCATCATCTGGAGTCCCTCTGGTATTACCACTACTCCCTAGCTTGGGCATATTAGAGAAAACATATGTCCCTTCTCTTTCTGTGCTTGACTAATCTCACTTAACATAATGTTCTCTAGTACCTTCCATCTTCTTGCAAATGCTATTATTTTATGGGAAATACACACAATGGAATTCTATTCAGCTATAAAGAAAAATAAATTCTAGTTCTAATGGTGAGTATACTTGTAAACAAAAAGAAAACGTGATTATAATGTATATAGAATTATAGTGTTGTAGAGAAACAAAGCAAGAGGAGGAAAGTAGGGATCTAATACTGGCATTTCAGGGAATGCTTCTGTAAGGGAGTAGCATTGAGATACTTGGAAATGAACCTATCTGAGGTGTGTGAGGAACTTTCTAAACAAAGGAACCACCGAATTTAATAGCCCCAAGAGCAGGAGCTAAATTTTATATAGCTATTCCAGGAGGAAATTTTTTTAAGACATCTGGATTGGAGTTTTCATCTTTGATGTTTTTCAGGTGAATAACCTTTAAAAAGATGACTAACCTTTCCATTGTAAAGTAAGGAGAGATAGTACCACATATATCACTAAGTTATTTCAAAGAATAAAAAGATGTTTAAGGACGTACTTTAACAGCACAAAAGAATGATTACCAAGAGTGTGTCCTGAAGGTTCTGGGAAACTTAATAAGTGCTCTGCTGGCTTAAAGCTATGACTCAGACCAACGGTCAAGCATGTCTCCTTGTCTGCTAAATAAAGCCAATAGTAGTATCACGCGGGGTATGGTGGGGATTCAACAAGATAATCCATGTAAATACGGCGATTGTAATCCTAGTGCTTAGGAGGATGAGAGAGGGTGGCAGGTTCAAGACCAGCCTCAGCAATTTAGTGAGACTCTCGGCAAAATAATGAGGCCAAGTTTCAGAGAAAAATATAAACAGGCTAGGGGTATAACTCAGAAGTAGAATATCTCTGGGTTCCAACCCTATAAACACATCGTACATACATACACACACAGTAACCCTTCAAGAACTGATCAATCATTATTACTCTCTTTCCTACAAGAGCTGAGAATTAGGAGTGAAACGGTACAAGGCACTTCAAGGTTACTCCTTAAAGCTTTGTTGAGTAGACTGAATGTCAAGTCCATTCCGACATTTTGGGCTACTTTGCGGAGATTTCATCCACTTCCAAACTCTAATAGGACATCCTGTTTCTAGGAAATCGGCTTCATCCTCTGAAGCCCTTTCAACATATGGAGATCCCATTACCAAAAACTTCGAGAAGCATCTACCACCAAAACAAATCTCCCCGCTGGCCTTCAACAAGAAGCCCTCCTTTCCTCCACAGCAACAACTCAGCACTAACCTCTCCTTCGGCAAGTCCGCCTTTTATATATATATTGGCGTCACCGCGCCGCGCATGCGCTAAGGTGGTGACGTGGCCACGCCCAGGCCTGCGCGGAAGCCCCCGCGCCTGCGCAGTAGCCCGCGCCAACCCGGAAAAGCCCGGCTGTGGGCGCGGCGGGCGAGCGAGGCAGGTCCTACTGGGGGGTGCGTGTGTGCGCCAGCGGTCAGAAGGGGCACTGGTGCCGGCAGGGCTGGTGAGGACGATGTTATTAGGGGAAGAGCTGGGGGGAGGAGGAAAGTTCTCGAGTGTTTCTCGGGGAGAAAGAGGGATTTGGGGTGGTCTCAGACTCGGCGCGAATCCGGGCTTCAAAGGCGGAACCTGCCCCGGGGGTTGTCTGAAGTGCTGACCGCGGCGGTTCAGAAAACTTAACGTGGACCGACTTTCCAGGGGCCTTGGCACCGCGTCTGTGAAACGAAACTGGAAAGAAGGCCACGCTGATTGGCCCGAGGTGATCTTGGCTGGAAAATATCTGTAATTAGAGCTCTGGGCGGCGAGAGCGTGGTCGCTGTCCGCGGTGCTGAAGCCGGAGCCCCGCCTTGGGAAGGAAACGCCAGGAGGGCAGGGCTGGGCGCCCCACTCCACAGCGGGGGCGAGTGACGCGCTCGCTCCTCGTGGGTGAACAGACAACCAGCGTCTGGAGTCCAGAAAACTCAGGGACGCCTCACCCCAGGGAGGAGTTTTATTCCTGTCTTTTTCCCCACTTAAGTCAGTTACCTTGGGGTTTGGCGCCCATCCAGGTGCGCCTTCAGGCGTGCGGCCTTGAAAGGTTTCACTAGACCCCTCTGTAATCTGGCCCAGGCTCTTTAGGTGAGCTTGCTCATGGTGTAAAGTGTGCCAGGGAAATGAATGGGTTTTCCTCAACTCAAATAACAGTGCTGGCTGGCTGGGAAGAGATGCAGGTACTTAGTTGTGCGTGTCTACACAATTACACATGAAAAATACTTTATTTGGAAGAGAGACGTGAAACCGGGCAGTCTTCCAATAAAGGGAAGGCCATGAGTTTCCAGTTGATTCTCATACATGTTTGCTTCTCTATCTCTGTACGCGCGCATACGAATAAGGGATAGTGTTCCTGTGTTGAGTTTTACAGCGGATTTTTTTTTCTGTTGATACAATAAAATGTTCACTGATCTTATTACCAACTGCTTGTTTGTTTCTAATTCTGATTAGGTCTGAAAAAAGAAAAAGGGGGAAATGTGAGCTATGTTGAGTTCCCCTGACTCATAGTGTTCTTAGCTGAATCTGGCATGTGAAAAACCATGCGTCCTGGATTTAATGTATTCTCTCATTTTATAATTATTATTAGGGTTTCTCTCCTGAAAGAACCAATGGGCCGAGGAACTAAATCAAATACTACAAAGCTGAGGATGTGGCTAAAGTAACTGTTTTTTATTATTTAGCAGCTTATAATACAGCTTTGATTAAAGATGGCCTGTGTTCACTAAAGAAGTTCACCTTTCTAAACAACATGAGGAAATGTAAGTTTTTAAAGAGTATAACCCAAACATAGGAGTTGTACTGGCTTCATTAGTGAAACACAATGTGCACGGGGTAGACTTAAAACTTTGAAAGTGTGCCGTTTGAACTTTTGGACACTTGAAAAATTTGGATGTAGAGAAATGCATTGTCTCTTAAGAGTAATCAAGATTAAAGGGTATCATTCTGTTCTACATCTTTTTACTTTTGTTACTAATATCTAGATAAAGTCACTCTTCCTCTCATCCTTTCTAGACTTCGCATTGTATTGAATGGACTTCTCTCAGCCTCCTAGCAGGGTGGCCTCATGGGTATTTGACCTGTACAGTCACAGGCCCTGAGCTTGGGTTAATGCCCTCATGTCACAGTCCTCGATCATTTGGTGCAGTTTAATCTAACTAAATTGTGTAGCCAGTCTTGCTCTCACATTTAGTATCAGTCCTCTTTCTTCTCTAAGAGCTGTCTGACTTTCCTCTGCTTAATTACCAGGCCCTTTTCCTTGGTCTTATACTTTCCTTATAAAAAGATGACTGTGCAGAGACCTTAATTTTTAGTTCTGCCTTCAAGACAGCTCTATGAATCACAGTGTTTCTTAAAAACCTACAACTATTTGGGAAGCGGTTAGACTGTATTCTACATACGTATTTTTTAATCATCTAACATATTTTCTTATTAATCATTTTAAGATCAAATGAGCATTTGACCAGCAAGAAACTTTCAATGTAGGTGACATATAATGAAGAACTTTGAAAATATACCTTTTACGTCCTTCTTCAGTGACTGTTTTACCTTGTTGTGAGCATTCCTCTATACACACTGCCTCTCACTCATATATCAAACCATCATCTTTCTCTTGGAAAAAGAGGAAAAAAATATTTTTATTGCTTCTTCAAACATATGGAAGTTTAGCACAATTCTAAATGTGTAACATGAGATTCAGGGGTACTGAAGTGTTAAGCAGAAGGTTTCATATAGCAAGTTATATCAATGTATGTGTGTGGGGAGGTATATATAACTATGTGTACAAGGAGAGAGATATGTATTACAGTTTGCATTTTCACCAAAAATTAAAACATATCTTCAACACTCTAAAATAATTTCAAAAGACCACAGAGACTAAAAAAACAGAAGCATGTACTTATGGCATCTATAAAGAATATGTTAATGAAAATAAAAATAATTTTACCCAGATTGACTTAAGACTTATTTGAACTACCTAAATTTTTAATCGTCTTATTAGTCGACATAGTAATTGACTTTCAGAATAGGTTAGCGTTGAAGTTAGATGCAATTAAGCATTGAATTTAAAATTTTCCGCTTTTTTTCTAGCATATCATAAAGATTAATATTACCTCGACAAATGGAGATTAAGTTTGGAGATGAGAGTACAGAAGAAGAATCTCAGTTGCAAGAAGCCGCGGCTGCTTTTAAGAGGAATTTTGACCTTTTAAAGGTATGTCTCCATGACTTAAGTATATTGATTTTTCCCTCCTTTATAGAAATTAACATGGCTTTTGTGATTTTTATTTATATAATTTCATTGCTTCAGTAAAAAGTAGAAGTAATAAGTCAACATCCTTTTTCAGATCCATACCCATTGGACAAATAACATTTGAATTCTCATTTTTTTAAATAAAGATTGTTGCTTGCATAGATGAATATTTTCAATATCCAGAAAATTAACACCTACAGGAAAAATAAAGTCACCTCTGTGCAAGAAGTAAGAAATAAAAGATGCACTTTTTCATCTTCCATCTTCTTTTATTTGAAGAGAGATCCTGGAAAACCTTAAAGTGCCAATAATGTGTTTAACTCAGAATTATTAAGCATCGTAAAAATAAGAGCAGTTTGATTTTGCCCCATTGGAGCCACAGTCGACACATGGAATCCATATCTATGGTAACAGACTTCCCAGATCTTTCGATGGTTATGGAGGAGGTGGTCAAAGTGTGTGATTGCGCAGGGCCTCACCATTTGGCCAATGTGCCCATTTGGAGTAGAATCATATGTGTAACATTTTTGGCTGCTTGCTATACTTTGCTTCCAGAATTGTGTGCCTTCATCCATAATTAAAACCCTAAAGTTTGCTTCCATTCAAGCTTCCAAGAGATCCTATGACTAAAACATTTGGTAGTAAGACTATATTATTTAAGTTATAAAGCAGTGTTTTCAGTTTTTGATTGTTAAATATTTTCATCGATAGGCATGATACAGTTATCTTCTATCCTCACTAGAGGATAAAGGAAGAGGAAAATTCAGTTATCTTCTCAGCTTCTGGCAGTTTGATCCACAGTAATTTAAGTCACAGCCATAGTGCTACCAAAGCATTCTCTATTGCCATATGTCTTACTTGCCCAATGGTGTTAGCAATATTTATTTTTAAATGGAAATATATAGGATATTCTGGAATTTGCTGTGAAAAGTTAGAAAAACTAAACGAGAAGGTTTGATTGCTACCTACCTGAAACAAGTGATGTAGTATTTGGTCTTTAAGCGTTTTTCCTTTTAATGAGCAAGTATTTGATGAAAACCCAGAGACTGGAAATGGAGACAGCAAAATAAGTCGAAAGCAGACGTCGTCACATCCAGGTGCTTACAGACTTAGCTGACGATCAAAGGTTGTTAAGCTTCCTAATATCGCGAACGCTAAGACTTCACATGATCAAACACTGACTTATATAATAATAGATTTGTGACTATAAGGAATAAGAACAAAAAGATGTTTGAAAGCTATAATATTCTAAGAGGTTTCCGAGAGAAAGCTAAGCTTCAGCTCTGTTGGAATAGGCGGGAGACGAGGCATTTAATTGGCTTTTTTTTTTTTTTAAAAGAAGTAAGGCCAGGAAATGGCTCTATTAATGTTCATGGGCCTATGAACTCACTGGCCTAGAATTTTACAGGAAGCAAGGCTGGATATGTGTTGGGGACCAAATCAGTTGACACTTGATGTGTAGAGATAATATAGTACCCAAAGTGCTAAGAAGCAAATATATAGACATATACGAAATATATGAGTGGATAATTTAAGAAAGATTTATTTGTTGTATAATTGCAAGGTAGTTTCAAGAGTACAGAAACTACAGTTAAGAAGATAGCTAAGAAATTGTCTGGCTTGGCGTGGTGGCGCACGCCTGTAATCCTAGCGCTTGGGAGGCTGAGACAGGAGGATCGAGGCCAGCGAAGACCTTCAGCAACTTAGTGAGACCCTTTAAAAAAAAAAAATTGTCGCATATAGATGACTCCCAACATAAAATAGTTTAAGTGTTTTTGAGCTGGGTATGGTGGCACCTGCTTGTAATCTCAGTACTTTGGAGCCTGAGACAGGAGGGTCACAGGTTGGAGGACAGCCCCAATGACCTGATGAGACCTTGTTTCAAAATAAAAATAAGCCGGGCGTGGTGGCGCACGCTTGTAATCCCAGCATTCGGGAGGCTGAGACCGGAGGCTCACAGGTCGCGGGCAGCCTCAGCTACTTAGTAAGGCCCTCCGCAACTCAGTGAGACCCGGTTTCAAAATAAAGAATAAAAAAATAGGACAGAGGATGTAGCTCGGAGGTCGAATGCCCCTGGGTTCCAACCCCAGACCCGCAAAATAAATAAATTAATTAATTAAATTAAAAATAAAATAGGTCTGGGAGTGGAGCTAGGAGGTAGAATGCCCCCTGGGTTCTATCCCCAGGACCAAAAAAAAAAAAGATATTTTTGACTTTTCAGTGGTGCAAAAGTGATACACATCAAGAGTAACCCTATTTCAGATTCTGATCTTTTCCCAGGCTAACAGCACACACAGCTCAGGACTCTGGTGATACGTGCAGTGGCTCCCCGCCAGCCACGCCGCCACAAAGGGGACGGCCACACGCTCTAGTGCGTGTGTCGCTGACCTAGGATATTCGGTAGGTTAGGGGACTCAAGGACATTTCTGTTTACTATGTTTTCAAATTATGATGGGTGTATGGGATGGAATCTCATCATAAGTTGAAGAGAATCTATAATACAAAGTAATAAACTTAGTTTTATAGATATGAGAAACTTTAGTTTGGTATGGTATTTTTCCCTGATTATCAAAATAACGTATTTTCAAGTAAAAAAAAAAAAATTAAGAAGATAGAAAAGATTTAAGTATCATATTTCTATCTCATCAGAAATGAGTGTGTTTCTGTACATTTTTCTGTCCTTTAGTCCCCTTTTATTGAGCATCTGTGATTTGTAGACAGCTTTTACTGCTAGATGTAGTCTCTTCCCTGTCTCTCCTTTTTTTTTACATACTCTAAATAATTGCATATGCATTTTATTGTTGTTACTAGGGATTGAACACAGGGGCATTCTAGCTCTGAGCCACGCCTCCAACCTTATTTTATTTTTTATATTGAAACAAGATCTTTCTAAGTTGCAGAGGATCTCCCTAATTTGAGGCCATATTTGAGGCTGGCCTCAAAACTGCAGTCCTCCTGTCTCAGCCTCCACGTACTGAGATTACAAGCGTGCGCCACCACACTGGCTCTATATGCCATTTTTTTATGTTACTTTTCTTTCTTTTTATGAACTTTGGAAATAATGGCTTTACTATAGAAGTCATTGAGAAGATAAGATAAATAGGACTTGATTACAGAATTTTAAGATGAGAAAGACTTTGGGGTGGGTGCTGGAGATTGAACTGAGGGCCTCACACATGCTAAGCATGCTGAGCTACACCCCTAGCTCCCAGGAGAAACTTTAAATGACATATATACATATTACATTAGGTTCCCATCTAAAAGTATACAAATTTTAGCAGTAAAACTTTTTTCTTTTTTCTTTATTTTCTGGTACGAGAGTTTGAATCCAGGGACGTTCTACCTCTGAGCTACACCCCTAACCTTTTTTATATTTTGTTTTGAAACAGGGTTAGGTTGCTGAGAGTCTTGGTAAGTTGCTGAGGCTGGTCTCAAACCTGCAATCCTCCTGTCTCAGCCTCCCAAGTACTAGAATTACTGACATGTCCCACCACGTCTAGCCGAAAACTTTTTTCAAAAAGATAAAATAGGCCAGGCGTGGTGGCGCACGCTTGTAATCCCCGCGCTTGGGAGGCGGAGACAGGAGGATCGCACAGGTTCGAAGCCAGCTGCGCGCACTGGCTTAGGAGACCCTGTTTCTAAAATAAAAATGTAAAAATAGGTCTGGGAGTGTAGCCCGAAGGTAGAAGGGCTTCCAGGAACCCCAGTACCACCAAAAAAAAAAAAAAAAGATAAAATAGATAAACTTGATTTGGCTCAAAGCCTTGCCCATTAATCCTTTCCTCTATACCCAGCCATTGCTCTAAGACCTAGGCAAAGCAATAATCTCAGCTGAATTTTTTTTTGGGGGGGGCTAGGGTTTGAACTCGGGCATTCTACCTCCAAACTACCCCCCCAGCCCTATTTTGCTTTTATTTTGAAACAGGGTCTCGGTTGATGAGTCTCACTACTTGCAGAAGCTGTCTTTGAACCTGAGATCCTCCTGCCTCAGCCTCCCAAGTACTGGGATTACAGGTGTGTATCACCACACCTAGCCTAATGTTTTGAATTTAAAGATAAGGAAACCATAAGGTTCCTACCAGTTCCTAACACTTCTTGTCAAGAACAGGTTAAGTTACTTCTAAGACTAATACTTCAGAATACTAAACACACACCTTAAAAAGGAGTTCCATTGTTGTAATACATGCCTGTAATCCCAGGACTTTGCCAGACTGAGACACAAGGGTTAAGAGTTCAAGGACAAACTCAGAAAGTAGTGTAACTCTCAGCAACCTAGCAAGACCACGTTTCAAAAAAAAAAAAAAAAAAAGGACTGAGGGTGTAGCTGGAAGGTAGACTGTCCCTAGGTTCAAACACACACACACACACACACACACACACACACACACACGGTTCCATTAAAATTTGTACTGTAATGATAGTAAGAAAATAAGAGTGACCTCTCATCATCCATTATTTGACCTTTTAGGTGTTCTATCCAATATAATAAAAGGGAATGACCTTCAACCTTTTGTGTGTGTGTATGGTACTGGGGATAAAACCCAAGGGCATTCTACCTATGAGTGATACCCCCAGCCCTATTTTTTTTTTATTCTTTCTTTTGAAATAGGGTCTCACTAAGTTGCAAAGGGCCTGGCGTGGTGGCGCACGCTTGTAATCCCCGCACTTGGGAGGCAGAGACAGGAGGATCGCGCAGGTTTGAAGCCAGCCGCGCACGCTGGCTTAGGAGACCCTGATTCCAAATAAAAAAGTATAAAATAGGTCTGGGAGTGTAGCCCAGAGGTAGAAGGGTTTCTAGGAACCCCAGTACCACCAAATAAATTAAATAAATAAATAAATAAATAAATAAATAAATAAATAAATAAATAAAACAAAATAGAAAATGGGCTGGGGTACATGTGTAGGTTCAGTAATGTATGTGTGCTAAAAATGGATTGATAGGAAAATAAGTAGGAAAGAAAACTCAGACCTCAGTCATTCTGACGATATTAGTAAATGAACTGATATGAATGTAAGAAGGAAAGAAAACTCAGACTTCAGTCAATAAGTGCCATAAAAGGGAACCTTGTAAAGCCAGGCGTGGTGGTGCATGGTTGTAATCCCAGTACTTGGGAAGCTGAGACAGGAGGAGTGCACAGGTTCAAAGCCAGCCTCAGCTACTTAGTGAAGCTCTCAGCAACATAGACCCTGTTTCCAAATAAACTATAAAATAGATCGGGGGTGTAGCCCGGAGGTAGAAGGCCCCTGGGTCCCATCCCCAATACTGCAAAGAGAGCGAGCGAGAGCGAGAGAGAGCGAGCGAGAGCGAGAGAGAGCGAGAGAGAGCGAGAGAGAGCGAGCGAGAGCGAGAGAGAGCGAGCGAGAGCGAGAGAGAGCGAGCGAGAGCGAGAGAGAGCGAGCGAGAGCGAGAGAGAGCGAGAGAGAGCGAGAGAGAGCGAGCGAGAGCGAGAGAGAACCTTGTAAACACCATCTGATTTTCCCTATTAGTAATTGTTAAATGGAATGCATGCCTTTTAAAAACATAATCAGATTGCTATAAATTTGAGGAGAGAGGGAAGACTTTGTTTCTGTAAACACTTATGATATAAACTGACCTCTCCTCCATCACCTCCCAGAAAACTTAGTTTGACACAGAAAAGCATTTTTTCCTGAGGAAGGTGGACAGACACTTCAGGGGAAGGAAGACTAGGAAATGCTCTCAGAGGCCGAGTGCTTCCGCTGAAGAGTGGCCTGGTGTCTTTCTGGGACAAGTGGCAGTGAGGCCTTTGGCCAAATGCCACCAACATCGCCAGTTACTGAGGTTTTCCACTAACGACTCTTAATAAAGACGAAAGAAACAAAAGAAATATATTGAATTTATTATTGTACATGTATTTTATTTTATGAGGCACATGCAGAATATTTCAGATGTTTGCTATGAAAACCTCTGAGTCTTCAAACATGTATATGTGTTTCATACTTCAGCATGGCCTAACTCAGACTTGCCACATTTCAGGCACTCAGCGGCCTGGTGAGGCTGATGGCTAGCAGAGCAGATCCCGAGGCCGCCTCCGGTGCAGGTGTGAGCTTTGGGGAAGAACGCTTCCATAACGGACGCATGCGCGTCTCACCGGATGCTGTTGGCATCAGTGAGCACCTACTCATGACAGGTTGTAAAGAACGACACGCAGTTGTCTTGTTCCTTCTCATTCAAGTGCTGATTATGTGGATGAAAAGACTCCTTCCTTTATAAGTCACGTGAAGTCCAGGTCACGTCGGAAAGTTTGCAGAGTACTTCATTCTTACTCTACTTTTAGTGTCTTGGGGTTTTGTTTGAGTTTGGTTTTTAGTTCTTGCAGTGCTGGGTAGAACTGTGGGCCGCACACATGCCGGGCCAAGGCTCTGCCACTGAGCCTCCAGCCTCTAGGTTGAGTTTTTAAAATAATAGGTTGATTCTCCAGCGGTGACCAGTGAGGTATGTTGTTTTTCATTGATCTGGGATTTGAAATATTTCAATCTTTTGTAATTTTTTATTCTTATTTATACCCAGTCCAAGTGGAAGCGTCGAGTGAGTTCCCAAATGTCTGTGACATGATCTTAACAGTCTATGATCAATTTCTTTCCTTCTGATGTGATGAGTTTTTCTCAGCTCGTTGGGTGCATTTGCTGCTCAGACCTGGAATTGGTCATTGCTTCAAGAAGCCTTGGCTCTTTTTGGCAGGAAATATATTTAGATCCCACAATCTGGGCAGTAGGACTATTTATTGCAACTAACTTTTGATCTTTTTTTTTAAGATAAGATACAAGAGGAACTATCATTACTTCCAAGGCAGAATCGGAAGATGCTTAGAATCATTGATCTTGTGCCTATATCTTCTTTTCTTTCTCTCACTCTCTTGGACTGAACCCAGAGGCATTCTACATCTGAGCTACACTCCAAGCCCTATTTTACTTTTTATTTTGAGACAGAGTCTCACTAAGTTGCTACGACCTTGCTAAGTTGCTGAGGCTGGCTTCAAACATGTGATCCTCCTGTCTCAGCCTCCCATGTCATGGTATTACAGGCATGTGCCCAGTTTGTTAACTTATTTTTCTCAAACCCCAAATCTCAGTTCCTAAAGGATCTTTCAACATAACTACATAGAGGTAGTCCCTCCTTATCTGCAGGACCTCCAGTGAGTGTCTAAAACTACAGATAATCCTGTATACACTGTTTATTTCTGCGCATAAATCTAAAGCTTAATTTATAAATTAGACACCGTATGGGATTAACAGTAATAATATAGAACCATTTTAACAATATGTTGTAATAAAAACTGTGAATGTGGTCCCTCTCAAAATCTTATAGTATACTCACCCCTATGATTATGACTTCTCATGGTTCTTAAGACTACACTGTCTGTGTGATGAGGTGAAGCAGCAGGCCTTGTGACGCAGGAGTGGCCAGTATATGAGGATTACTTAGACACAAGCACTATGATACTCACCGTGGACCTGGTAACCCAGATAACCAGCAAGTGACTAATGGGCAGGGAGCATGTACACTGTGGCTGCACTGGACAGAGAGTAACTTATACCTTAGATAGGAAAGGTGGGATGCCACAGGATTCCTCCTGCTTGGACTGGCACACAAAACGTATGCATTGCTCACTTCTAGAATGTATGTGTGTGTTCAAATGCACCGGCATAGGCACACTGGGGACGGAATCAAAGGCCTTACTTATGCGAAGCATATACTCATCAGAACATCTAGTCAGTTCAGTGACTGGCACAGATAGAAGTAAAACAAGATATACTTTTGGCATGAGTCAGAATAGGTACCATATATATGCTAGTTGAATGAATATGGACAATAAGACCATGGTGCCAGCAATGAAAGGAAAAGGCTAGCGAAGGCTAAAGGAACAACATAGAAAGCTTTGAAATTTTAACTCCCAGGGAGTGAGAAGAGTTGAAGACAGAGGACCCCAACGTGAGTATCTGGGAGAATAAATTCCCACCAGCATTCATTCAGTAGGAAGATGTACTCAGTTTTATTGGGTGAAGAAGTAAGGTCTAGTAAGGAAGGTTAGCCTGTCCTCTGCAGCAGTAGTTGAAACTTGATAAAAGACAATCTTGAAGGGACATAAAACCCAAGAAACTCACACTTAGAAGAAAAGAAAGAAACACGAGCCAGCTAAAGAGAGGAGAATGAGAGAGGTAAACAAAACATCCAGATAAGTAAAATAGCACTTAGGCTAAGGAAGAAGTTTTCCTGAGACGTAGTAACCTTGGTGCAAAATACTAGAGAGATGAGACCACAGTTCTGCTTTTGCCAGCCCCGGGCCACTGCCCATACTTGCTCTTTTGTTTGCAAATTTGTACGTCTAAAGAGATAGTATCTTTATTTTCTGGTCATCAAGAAAAACATTAACACTGCCTACAGTGCTAGTAACACCTAGATCCGCAGCTAACAATAACTTTATAACTGTTCTTAGAATGCTGGCATAATTGAAAGTGTGATTATTCTCTTTGTGTGTTGGCTACTAGAATTCTAAAAGAAAGACCTAATCTCTTCAGGACCTTGTAAAATCTCAACGCGCGCACAGAAGAGTTAGGCTTCTCTTTTTCTGTAGCTGTTACGGCACTGGCATCAAATGCTCTTCCGCCTGCATCTTAGCTGTAAACTTCTGGTACGGGATAGACATGCTAATAGATCAATTTTTAATCCCCAAATTGACGTGTGTTTTTTTCCCTTCAAATCACCTTCCTCTAGACAGCAGGTGCACTAATGGTTGTGCAACTTTGGGGAGTCCCTTTAGGGAATTTCCTGTTTTTCCCTTTTACATTTCACACCCATTCCTTGCTCCCGCCGCTACCATCTGCTATCTTTTTTCTCCTGTTCAGCATTGGCTTCTTCACACCCCACGCCCACGCCCTTTTCCATCTCTCTCCGTCTGTCCAACAGCCCTCTACTTAGATTGCTCCAATGTGTGTACATGGATCAAGAGAACTTCCTCTTTTCTATCGATTCACTAAGCTCAAAAGAGAAGCAAAATGTCTCTGGCCTTGGACCCGGGCCACGGTGAACTTGATAAACACAGCACGTGGACACAGGGCAACAGAAGTGCCAGTTGGGGAGCATTTCTTAAGTGAGGTGCAAATGTTTTAGTAACAACTTGCAGAATCCCGCATTTTGGGGCGTGTGTTTTATGCATTCATCAGGGTAAAAATTATAGCAAATTACTAGTTTTTGCAGTCATAAGAGAAAATATTCATGTCAAGTTAAACTAAGAATTAAAGAATAGTGTTTGAATTCCGTCAGTTGGATGACAGGAGACTGAAGTTAATTTGGAAATCTAGCCCTCAAAATAGAGTTTAGTAGAAAGGTCATCAGAAAGTACTGAGATACTTCACTAAATTTCTTCTAAATATGTAGAGTCTTTGTATAAAGTATAAATTTGAAGGTAGAATTTTAAGCAAACAAAATGTATACATTAGTGTTCTGTTGATATCATCTGAAGAGACTAGAACTCTTCACTTTTAAGGTTAGCACAGTATGGATCTGAGTATCTGGCCGGTTTTATAGATGAATACTTGGTTAGTTTTTCCATCTGGCACTTTTTAGGTGATTTTAAAGCGAAGTTAATGCTCTGAGTGTTTTTAAAGGAAGCTCCTTTTGCACAAATTACTGGCATTTACCAGCTATTGAAAGTGCAAAGGCAGAATGAAGTCCCACCTCCCCTTTCTATTTTAAAGTAAGACACTGCACTCTTTAGAGAAGCGGGCTAACTGAGCTGTAATCGGTTCTCCTACCTCAGCGTCCCTTCCTCGGCGGAACTGAGCATCCAGACGAGAGCTGAGGTGAGAGATTTGGGTGAGAGACATTGGTCAGAGAGGTGTCATTTGTGTTAGATAAAGACACTTTGATTTTAAAATGAGGGTATCTGTTACAGACATAGAAGCAGCAGAAAAGTCTCTGCAGACCAGGATTCACCAACATCCACAGCTCGAGGTGGTTTCTCTTGAGGTAAGCCACAAGCAACAAACGTAACCACAGAGACTCGGCGCATTAGTAATGTACGTAAGGTGAACAGTGATCAGATGTGTTTCCCAGGTTTACTTATTGAGCAGATTAGGCAAGATGTATTTGATTCATCTTTTTTATGTCCACAGTGTTATTTTTACAGGTAGCATGTTATTCTTGATGAAAATAGTTTTTAATCTAATGAGAATTTGATAATGTGCCTTTCCCCTCATCACTTAGAAGCAACTGTCCTGTTACACCGTAACAGACAACATGCTGGAAATCTTAAGGTGGCAGCCTGCCTAGCCAAGTGCTTTTCCTGTTGGAACTGTTAGAAGTAGCAGTTGAGGCCTTTCACCAAAATCTGACAAAGCTATTTAAATGCATATTATCATACAATATAGTGTAGCTTTTGTCCATTTTATTTAGCTCAGTTCAAAAGCAGACTGAGAAGATGGTTTGCAAAAATAAGCCATATTTGGTACATGTATGGGAATTTACTACATAGAAAATAGTTTCATGATTATTTTAATGACTTTTTTAAAAATAAATTTTGCTTTCTACCTAGCTGCAGTTATGAATAGGCTCAAAACTAAGGGCTGAGAATTTTCCCCTCAATTTTCCATGTCATCTAGGGTAATAAGAAAAGGCAGTGATCAAGGATAGGGGGAAAAAAAAAACGGTACAAAGTCGTGCTTTGGGCATGTCTTTTCCTTTGTTGGATTCTCCAATGCCTTCCTCCACAAGCACAGGGCCCACCAATCGGGGTTAGTCCAGTGTGAATGGTGGGGAAGCTCCCAACCACAGGCCTCCGATGGCATTTTTCTTTGCTGGTCTTGCACAGCAGGATGACCTTTATTTTAAGAATGTCAGGCTGTTCTCAGACCACATGCATAGATGTTTAGATATTTAGAATCCCTCACTACTTTCACTGTCTGGGCTGCTGCACATTTTTTTAGTGTTCTGAGTGAATAATTGTGTGCTCTTAATGCCATCTAACTCGTGAGCTAATCTTCCCAAAATGGGATTGAGAGTGTCGATCTACTATACAATGTCCTCCTATGACACAAGAATGTTAGCAGTGTCTCTCTCTTTAGCCTCCCAGGGAAGTCACAGAGAAACCATCAAACTCCTGTACATGCATGGCGACCTTGCAAGAGCGTCTATAGCTTACGACCACTCAAGTCAGACCCGTAACAATACAATACAGCAGCTGTTCCCCAACTATTTGTGTTCAAAATGGTTAGACCGCACTGACAGTGTTTGCTTACTACACAAATATGGATAAAAGTGACAGTTTTTAGAGATACAGTAGATACTTATTTCCCACACACCTAAGAGGCCAATCCATCTTAGTCCTATACCTATAACCTATTATTTATATTTCTATTCCTGATCTCATCTCGGTCCAGATCATTTTATGTGAATTCATAAGAATTTTCTCATGTCTGATCATTGCACTGTAATCGTTTCAGTTCGGTATCATTTGGAATGGGATCTGGAACATTAAGCGAACACACTTAATGATTTATAGCCACAAATGATAGAACTGGCAAGAATCACAAGGTTGGCCACAAGAGGGCGTGTAAAATCACAATAAAATTCTAAAACCTGTAATTCTGCCAGGCTCTGGTTTTACTGAGAAATTTGAAAATTAACACTAGTAAGTAGCCAGATTTTTTTTCTAAAATTAACATAAAATATTCTGTGGAGGAAATGTATTCTATGTGTGAGTGTGTGTGTGTGTGTGTGTGTGTGTGAGTGTGTGTGTATACACGTACACACACTTAAGTGAATAAACATTTAGACTATTACCAAGAGCCAAGTTCAGTTGCTTGGTATGCTTTTTTACTTTGGGATTTTTTTTTTCAGACTCATTACTGGGCATCAGTGGAAGAATATATTCCCAAATGGGAACAGTTTCTTTTAGCAAGAGCACCATATCCTCTTGGAGTTGAACATCAAAGAGAAGCAGGAAACACCATTCAAAAGGAGGCACCGCGATACCTGGGTGGTAAAGAGTATGTAGGTGAGATCATCACAGAGACCTTTGGGATTAAATATGCTCCCACTGATCCATGGCCTCCTAAATGACAGTAAAAAAATGGGACTGAGATCTCTGGTTATCATCTGCCGCTATTTCAAGGTCATGGACTTGTTTTCTACTAAACTCATGGAAGTGTTAAAATCAAAAGTGGATTATTAAATAAGTTATTAAACCAGCATTGTGTATGTTATTTAAAATACTTGCAATCATTCTCATCTAAATAGATTTATTCTGGTTTTAAGTTATCTAAAATATTTGCTTTTCATTTACATTATTATGGGGACAAGGTACAGGTTCAGGGTGGTTACCATTCTTTCTGTGTGTGTGTGTGGTACTGGGGTGAACCTAGGAGCATTCTACCTCTGAGCTACCCCGCCAAGGCCCTATTTTATTTTGAAACAGGGTCTCCCTAGGTTGGTGAGAGTCTTATTACTTGTGGAGGCTATCCTTGAACCTGTGATCCTCCTGTCTCAGCCTCTCAAGTACTGGGATTAAAAGTGAGCACCACCACACCTTGCCCATTATTTCTATAGACAAAAAGATAGTGAAAGTTACTTAGTAACACTTATCAAAAAACAGATTCATAGGATTTTATGCCTCCCAGATGGAAAGAAATGAATGATAAAACATTTGATAAGTAGCTAGCTTTAGGAAGGCTCAGATTTGGATTTGAAAAGGGGGGTCACAAGTTCAAGGCCAGCCTCAGAACTTGGGGAGACCCTCTACAACTTAATGAGACTAGTTTCAAAATAAAAAAATAAAACAGGTCTGGTGGCTCATACTTATAATCCCAGTACCTGGAGGCTGAGACAGGAGGATTGCAATGTTCGAAGACAGCCTCAGAAACTTAATAAGGCTCTCGGCAACTTAGAAAGATCCTGTTTCCAAGTAAAAAAATAAAATAGGTCTGAGAGTGTAAGCTGGAGATAAAAGGCCCCTGAGTTCTATCTCCAGTATCACACACACAAAAAAAGAAAAATTAAGTAAAATAGGGCTGGGATTACAGTTTAGAGGTAGAATGCCCCTGGTTCAATCCCCAGTACCATACACACATATACATACACACAGGAGATCTAGTAGAGCTGGGACTGGTTATTGGATTTTCACTTGCTTATTTAAGAATTGCTGACCCTTCCTCCCATCTTTTCATCTACAAACCTGACCTTCTCTCCCTTTTGCTTTTTATTATTGGGGAGGGGGAGACTCTCATTTAAGCCAGGCACATGCCTGTAATCGCAAACTTACTCTGAAAGTTGACGTAGAAGGATCTCGGATTCTAAGCCAGCCTGGGCAACTGTCTCAAAACAAAAAAGAAGAAGAGTTGTGGATAGCTCAGTGGTAGAGCACCCCCGGATTCAGGATTCAGTTCCCGGGACCACCAAGGGGGGAAAGAAGAAAAAAGAAAAAATACCCTGTCCGAAAGCTCTGGAGAGAAAAATATTATTGTTTCTCAATTCTAGAGTCTGCCTCAGCTAGTAAAGGGCACCACTGTTACATTACAAATTAGCTGTTTTACACTGCAAACGGATTTGTTTTTAAAAGACAATAGGACAGCTAAAAAAAAATCACAACAAAAAAATACATCGAACCTTCCTTGGTGCTGATAAGTTCCTTTAAACTACCATCTTGGAAATATCCTGTTGAGTGGGTGTTGGTGTGGGTAACAATAACGTTGTTTTCATAATATGTGCTGGCAGATTAGCACACTTCTCTACAGTGCTAACAGTTGTAATTAAGGAATAAACAGCACAGGGTGTCAGTCCGATAACAATTTCATCTATAGTGTCACAATACAAAATGTCACAAAATATTAGAACTGTTATATAACTATAAAAAGTATCAGCTCAAAAGCTGAAATCTTTTTTAAAAGAGAAGACAGAAAGGAAGAAATAAGAAAACTGGCAGAGCGGCCTGAACAATTTTATACCTTCTCAAGAATGTTCTGTCATGAAAATAAATTGATAATTTTTTTTTCTGTTACATTACAGTTTGGTTTCTAGCCATCCAGTTGATTTAGCAGGAAAATGCAGGTTTTTATAGCAGCTTTGAATTGGTAAACAGATTTAGATGTAGTAGAGAGGAACACGAGGAAGGTTTTTTTTTTTTTTTTTTTTAACATCCAGTCTTTCCCCATATGCACACAGGAAGGTGAATGAGATGAGGAAACATGAAACTTATTTCTTTTTAGTCAAGTGGAAAAAAAAAGGCTAAACATTTGTTAGCTGGGAAAATATTGTGTCAAGCAAGTAGGCACGTTCCAAAATTAAACAGTGGTTGATACGTTAGCGTCCTCAATATTTGAGTGTACGCTTCCTTTGAGATCTGTAAATTAAATCACCAGTAGGTTAGATTAAAATACAAAATGAATGGCAATGTAACCATCTCAGAAGAGGTTGGGTTTTTTTCTCCCCTCAACTAACTTGCTAGTTGGTTTGTGTTGACCTGGGATTTTTTAAAGTCTAATATACTCTGGGTTGCAATTTAGGGCAGAAAGAAAGGTATTTTCAGACTTTAGCTGTACCGTCCCCCCCCCCCCTATTTTAGCTAATACCTCAAAACCTCCCAGAGATGAATTGATTCCTGGCCCCTGCAGGGCTCCCCCACCCTGCCCTGCCTTGTAGACTGTAACAGATTGTACCACATGGTGCTATTTAAAAAAAAAAAATTCTCATAGAGACCTGGATATCCCATTAAAGGGCTTTGTATTCCTCATTGCAAATTAGCCTTATGTAGGAATTTTCCAAACGTTGTTTTCTGTGAGGAAGGGAGGCATACCATATATAAAGAATATTTTTCTATGATTAGTAAGAATCATATAAAAAAGAGCAGTGTCATCCGCTCATGCCCCATCGGGTCAGTGTACTAACATACTATACTCAACCACTAGGCTCTGTGATAACTATGATTCTGTAAATTGTTTTTTAGAAGAATGGGATTTTCAAAATAAAAGCCATTCAGAGTTTTCCCCACAGCCTTTCTTGGATTGTTGCAAATGCATAAATATTCAAAGCTCATTTTCTGCTGAAACAATTCTGGTCTATAAAATTAAACTATAAAATGCTAAAGATCAGGAGACCCTATAATTTTCCTCCAAATTCAAAAACATAAATTTTAAGTACTAAGGGGGAAAAAAGAAGCCTAATCCTCTGGGAATGAGACTTGTAATCGTTCCAAAGTGTAGGGAGCAGTGTCAACAGAGGTGATGTCAAATGGGCGCACCTTTTCCCCGTGAAGCACCGGCTCTTAACTTGTAAGGCGTAGATAATGATGGTAATCTCTAACTTTTGATACAGTTCCCACTTTTCCATTCAAAAAACAGTGGATATGTGAGCATATTTGCTTTTGAATAAAAATTAAACTTTTTAGAAATTATTTTATCACTTTTTACATAATAGTGTGTATACCAGGCATTAAACCAGGTGTGTGTGTGTGTGTGTGTGTGTGTGTGTGTGTATGTGTGTGTGTGTGTGTTTGTGTTCTAGTGTATAAAGTTTAATGTAGAAGGCCATGAATTTGGCTTATTCACAAAAATACATTCTTCTGTTTTCCTTCAGTTCACATCCTTTTATTTTACTTTTTTTTTTTTTTTTTGTGGTACTGGGGATGGAACGCAGGGACATTCTATCTCTGCACTATACCCCCAGCCCTATTTTATTTTCTGTTGACACCGAGTCTCACTAGGTTGCAGATGGCCTCACAAAGTAGCCGAGGCTGGCTGCTGACCTATGGTCCTTCAGTTTTAACCTCCCAGGTACTGGGATTACAAGCATGAGCCACCATGCCTGGCTTGAGATTTTTGTTTTGTTTTTTGTTTTAAAGGCAATCCTTTTTATTTAAAACAAATACGGTTTTCAATCCCTCTATGGAATTCTCCCCTTTTCAAGATTTGGCCAACTCACAGTGGCCCCATGTTTTAAAACAGTCTTCTGTTTTTTACCTCTTTCCCCCTGGTTCCTACCTTCTCCGGAGTGTAAATCTCAGTCAGAAACCTGTAAGGAATCTGTGGACTAGAGGAGACGACCCAGAAGGGGAGGAAGACTACTGTGAGAAAATGTCATGCTCCGCTGAGAGCTCCGCCCACCCCGTGTGTGTTTTTATTTGTTTCTCTTATAATGGGTTTTCTGAGACAAATAGGATGTCAAGCTTTGGCAATTAAGGAGAGGAATGTATTGTGGATTTGACACCTGGCTTTGTGATCACCCTATCTAACTGGAACTGAGATTATATCCTTCTAAAATCCCAGGAAAGGAGCCGGGCGTGGTGACGCATGCTTGTAATCCCCGCGCTTGGGAGGCTGAGACAGGATTGCACAGGTTCGAAGCCAGCCTCGGCTACTTAGTGAGGCTCTCAGCAACTTAGTGAGACCCTGTTTCCAAATAAAATATAAAAATAGGTCTGGGAGTATAGCCCAGAGGTAGAAAGCCTCTGGGTTCTACCCCTAGTACCACCAAAAATAAATAAATAAATAAATAAATAAATAAATAAATAAATAAAATTAAATCCCAGAAAAGGAGACTGACCCCAACAAAGCCAGAGGCTAAAAATGCCTCTAGACAGCACCTTACCACAGAGTGGAGTTTCCCTGCTTTCTCCTACATCATAGCACTGTTACCAGTTCTTGCTATTTAAAAAGCTCAAAATCAGAGCAGGGCGTGGTGGTGCACGCTTGCAATCCCAGCATTTGGGAGGCTGAGACAGGAGGATCGCAGGTTCACAGCAAGCCTCAGCTACTTAGTGAAGCTCTTTGCCACTCGGTGAGACCCTGTTTCAAAATAAAAGAATAAAAAAATAGGGCTGGGAGTGTAGCTCAGAGATAGAATGCCCCTGGGTTCCATTCCAGTACTGCAAAAATTAATTAATTAATTAATTAATTAAAAACTCAAAATTATGTCTGGAAGACAGACTGCAATTCTGCAAAAGTAGTGTCTAGATTGACTACAGGAATCACTAGCAAACATTTGTACTGAAAGGAAACCATAAAATGCATTTATTTTAGAAAATGATGATTTAGTGTGTATATTTATGATAATTGTTCATTTAACCTCTACCATTGAGGTCGACCTATTTTGTACTATTCCTTCTTGATTCTACGTTACCATTTTATTTTGTTTTTTGTTTGTTTGTTTGTCTTGGTGGTACTGGGGTTTCTGGAAACCCTTCTACCTCCGGGCTACACTCCCAGACCCATTTTATACTTTTTTATTTTGAAACAGGGTCTCTTAAGCCAGCACAGCTGGCTTCGAACCTGCGTGATCCTCCTGTCTCCGCCTCCCAAGCGCGGGGATTACAAACGTGCGCCAACCATGCCCGGCTCAATACCATTTTATTAGTCTTCCCTTGAGGTCAGGTTATCAATGAAGAAGTTTTATTTTATTTTATTTTTGGTGAATTTTTTGGTACTGGAGATTGAACCAAGAGGCATTCTACCTAGTAGCTATACACCCAGACCTATTTTTTTTTTTTTTTTTTTTGGGAACAAGGTCTCACTAAGTTGTGGAGGGCCTCACTAAGTAGCTGAGGCTGCCTGGGAACTTACAATCCTCCTGTCTCAGCCTTCCAAGTTCTTGGATTACAAGCATGGCCACCATGCCTGGCTGGTGAATTTTAAATTTCTCCCTGAAGGCAGGCATGGTAGCACACACTTGTAGTCTCAGTATTTGGGAGAATGAGACAGGAGGATCGCAGGTTTACCGCCAGTCTTAGCTACTTAGTGAGGCCCTCTGCAACTCAGTGAGACCCTGTTTTAACATAAAGAATAAAAAATAGGGCTGGGGGTGTAGCTTGGAGGTAGAATGTCCCTGGGTTCCATCCCTAGTACCGCAAATAAATAAATAAATAAATAATAAAAAATAGGGCTGGGGCCGAGCGTGGTGGCGCACACTTGTAATCCCCATGCTTGGAAGGCGGAGACAGGAGGATCACACAGGTTCAAAGCCATCCGCACTGGCTTAAGAGACCCTGTTTCTAAATAAAAATATATTTTTAAAAAAGGTCTGGGAGTGTAGCCCGGAGGTAGAAGGGCTTCCAGGAATCCCAGTACCACCAAAAAATAAAAATAATAGGGCTGGGGGTATAGCTTGGAGGTAGAATGCCCCAGGTTTAATCCCAGTACCACACACACAAAAAAAAGATTGATTAAATTTTTCCCTGAATTTAGGTTATCAATGGAGAAATTTTTCTGGTATTTTACACAAGACCATTTTAGAGACTGTATAGTCAAATTAGAGGGAAGCAAAATTCAATTTAAGGACTTTATCTAAGCCGAGTGTGGTGGCACAGGCTTGTAATCCCAGTATTTGGGAGGCTGAGACTGGAGGATCGCAGGTCTGTGGCCAGCCTCAACACACTTGAGAGGCCCTCCACGAATTAATGAGACTCTGTTTCAAAATACAAAATAAAATATAGAGCAGGAGGTGGAGCTTGGAGGTAGAATGCCCCTGGGTTCAATACCTAGTACCACACACACACAAAAAAATTATCTAGTAAATTTCTATCTCTTCTCCCAATACCACTTAACTATTTTTATATCTTGTTTCTAGACATTCAAAGAGTGTGTAACACTTATAAACATTTTTTGTACTGGAATATTCTACCCCAGGAAAACAAATGTTTTTTTCCTGGGATGTTCAGAAGATGCCAAATCTCGAGATCTTTAAAACAATACCCAGTGACCACAAGGCAGATAACGTTAGAGCGTCGCTCAATCATCCATTGACGCAGCAGATCTTACTGACCACAGTGCTAAACCCCAGGAATACAGAGCCCAGGTGAGCAGTGGGCCACACCGTCTAGAATTGTGCAGGGACACACTATGATGTTCACACAATGACCAAATCAACTGATAGTATGCAGCCCCATCTCTAGGCAATGGGTGGCTGTTTAAACAATGCAGCGTATCCCAGGTTCTGGAGTTGTTTGGATACCTCCCCTTCAAAGGCTGGGGTCCGGCACTTCTTTTTTGAAGCCCCTCTACCTCTGGGCTACACTCCCAGACCTATTTTTACATTTTTTTTAAATTTGGAAACAGGGTCTCCTAAGCCAGCTCTCGCGGCTGGCTTCGAACCTGCGCGATCCTCCTGTCTCCGCCTCCCAAGCGCGGGGATTACAAGCATGCGCCACCACGCCCGGCCCGGCACTTCTTTACATCTACAGAATCCCTTTGGAAGTTCAGGTCCTGAGGCTGCCACTAACCGCTGCTCTGTTTCCATGGAGTCGTTAGGCCTGCATCGTCAAGAAGACTTTCCTGCAAACAGTGGAAATGTTCTACATCTGTGCTGCCCAACACTGCAGCTTACTGCCTGTCCGTGACCACTAACCTAAGTGTAAGCAGCTGACAAATTTTAATTCTAATTTCAGACAGGCACAGTGACACATGCCTGTAATCCCAGTACTTGGGAGGCTGAGATGGGAGCATCACAGGTTTGAGGCCAGCCTCAGTAACTTAGTGAGAGCCTTAGCAACTTAGGGAGACCCTGTTTCAAAATAAAAACTAAAAATAGGGCTGGGGGTGTAGCTTGGAGATAGAATGCCCCTGTGTTCAATACACACACACACACACACACACACACACACACACACACACACACTCACAAAATGTAATTTCTTTTTTTGGTGCTGGGGACTGAACCCAGAAGCATTCATTAGATATCTGAACTAAACCTCCAGCCCTGTTTTTGTTTTTTTGTTTTGTTTTGTTTTTTGTTTTTCAGGTCTGGGGATGGAACCCAGGGGCATTTGATCTCCGAGCTACACCCCCTGCCCTATTTTTTTATTCTTTATTTTGAAACAGGGTCTCCCTGAGTCGCGGAGGGCATCACTAAGTAACTGAGGCTGTCCGCGAACCGCGATCCTCTGGTTTCAGACTCCCAAATGCTGGGATTACAAGCGTGCGCCACCACGCCCGGCTCCAACCCTGTTATTTTTTATTCTGAAACAGGGTCTTGCTACGTTACTCCAGGCTGAGGGGTAACTTAGCAAGACTGAAGCAGGCTGAGGCTGGCCTCAAACCTATGATCATCCCATCTCAACCTCCGAAATAAAAATTATTATATTACAAAGTGAAATTATTATTTTACTTTTGTGGTGCTGGGGATTGAACCCTGGGGTATTCTACCTCTGAACTACACCCCCTGTCCTATTTTATTTTTTATTTTGAAACAGCATCTCATCACTATAGGAGGCTTAAATTATTTTAAAGATGCTTCGAACAACGTATGCATGTGAATCTACTCTGTCAACTGTAAACTCTATGAAACCTAAGTCGATATCAAGCGTGTCCAATGTAAAGCAGCATCCTAATGGAGATATGCTACCGGTGTATGAACTACACACTGGATTTCAAAGATGATATAGCTTTGTGTGTGTGTGGTACTGGGGTTCCTGGAAACCCTTTAACCTCCGGGCTACACTCCCAGACCTATTTTTATACTTTTTTATTTGGAAACAGGGTCTCTTAAACCAGCGTGGCTGGCTTCGAACCTGCGCAATCCTCCTGTCTCCGCCTCCAAAGCGCGGGGATGACAAGCGTGCGCCACCACGCCCAGCATGAGGTGTGCTCATTTTTAGAATCCCAAATCCAAGCACAATCTCTAGAGGGTATTAGATGTCCGGTAAGTATTTTTGGATGGATAGTAAAACGAGGACTTATATTTTGACTAAAGTACATTTGATGAGAAGGTTTATGAAAGACCAAGCAGCATAGGGCCTCAAGCTAGATAAACAAATCGGCACAGTTTTCTTACAGTGGAAGATAAAAAGAAGCTGGGTACAAAATCAAAGGGTTTTTTTCTCTTCAGAAGACCTTGATAAACCTTGAAAGTAATGTTAATACTTGGTGATAACAAAGCATCTTTCATAGGAAATGTACATTACAGATAAATTCTATTAATCATCCAAGTATTGACATGGAACCAGGCCTGATGGCGCATACCTGCAATCCCAGTACTTGGGAGGCTGAGACGGGAGGATTGACGATTCCAGGATAGCCTCAGCAACCTAGCGAGACCCTGTTTCAAAAAACAATAATAATAAGTAAGAAGAGTCTGGCGTGGTGGCACACACTTGTAATCCCAATACTTGGGAGACTGAGACAGGAGGATTGCAGGTTTTCAGCCAGCCTCCGCTATTTAGTGAGGCCCTCTACAACTTAGTGAGATCCTGTTTCAAAATAAAGAATAAAAACAATGGGGCTGGGGGTGTAGCTCAGAGGTAGAATGCCCCTGGGTTCCATCCCCAGTACTGCAAAAATAAATAAATAAATAAATAAATAAATAAATAAATAAATAAGTAGCTCAGAGGTAGGATGCCTCTGGGTTTGATCTCCAGTACCACTTAAAAAAAAAAAATTAGCCAGTGAAATGGAAGCAGACTGCTGAAATTGCATGGGGCCCTCTTCTTGTTCTGGGGCTCAGCATTCTTAACTCTCCTTCCTTCTCCCCATTGCACCATCAGAGGTCAGAGGTCGACAATTGCCAGCTCACGTGAGGCTGAAGAGAATTGCTGCCTTCACAAATCATGTATTTGAGCTTCATAAACTCAACAGGCTGAGAGACCAAAACAGAATTAGCATCCTTGTCACGATCTAGCTGAGGGCTCTGATCCAAGGTCCTTATACTAACCCTAATCCTTGAAGTGCCTAGCCTGCTGCTATTGGCAGCACCAATACCATGAGAAATGGTGCTGATTTTGCGGCCAAGGGGTGATCACTTGCTCATCTAATACATTGGACTTATTCCCCTAGAAGTTAAATTTGGAAACTTACTAGATAGAAAAAAGCTCTTTTTTATTTTCTTTTGCTTTCTCTTTCTTTTCTCTCTCCTCCTCCTCCTCCTCCTCCTCCTCCTCCTCCTCCTCCTCCTCCTCCTCCTCCTCCTCCTTCTTCTTCTTCTTCTTCTTCTTCTTCTTCTCTCTCTCTCTCTCTCTCTCTCTCTCTCTCTCTCTCTCTCTCTCTCTCTCTCTGTAGTACTGGAGACTGAACCCAGAGCATTCTACCTGTGAGCACACTCCCAGTATTTTTTATTTTGAAAAAAAGATCTCACTAAGTTGCTAAAGGTCTAAGTTGCTGAGGCTGGCCTCAAACCCAAGATCCTCCTATCTCAGCCTTCCAAGTACTGGGATTACAAGCATCCTCTACCATGTCCACCTACAAAGCTACCTTTGACCATATTCTCCCTTTCTATATCCAATCCAACAAATATTTATTACTTAGGCCCAGAAAGGATTAGGAATTATGGGTGGAGATAAAAATTATGGGTGGAGAAATATGGAGGGGTCAACTGTATGTACAAGTGTTAACACAGCCCAGGAAATGGGGATGGGTGGGGACGCTAAGGGAGCTAGGAGATGGGAGAAATCTATGCTATACTGTAAGAGGCATAGAAGAGAAGTTAGCCAAGAGCCTTCCCCTTCCGACGTGGCCGACGAGCAAAGCTGACATCTGCCCTCTTGCACCCAGTCCTTCTGTACTTCCTGAAATCTGAGCCCCTCCCAGTTCTCCCCACTCGGGCTGCGCAATGGAGGTCACCCCTGCCTTCTACTTTCCTAAGCCCAGAGTCTGTTCTAAGTTCTCATCTGTCTCCAGTCCCTGGGCAGCATCCGACATATCTAATCACCCCTCATTCCTGAAAAGCTTCCTCCCCTGGCTCCCCGCTCTGACGTGCCTCAGGCCACCACTCCTCTGCCTGCTCCCCGGGGAAAGGCTCCCCTGTATTTCTGGTGGCTCTGTCTTTGACCCTATCCCCTCCTGGCTGCTCCTTCAGTGATATCAGCCAGTGGGTGCTTGCTTTTAGTTTGTTTGTTTTGTTTATTTATCTTGGCACTGGAGATTCAATTCAGGAGCATTCTACCTCTGGGTTATACCCACAGCCCTATTTTATATTTTTTAAACAGGGTTTCACTACAGTGATGAGAGTCTCACTGCTTACTGAGGCTGTCCTCAAACCTATAGTCCTCCTGTCTCAGCCTCCCAAGTGCTGGGATTGCACCACTGTATCTAGCTGTTATTTATTTTAGCATTGGAGATTGAACTATGGACAGTCTACCTCCAAGATATACTTCCAGCCCTTTTTATTTTTCATTTTGAAATGGGGTCTCGCTAAGTCATTGTAGCTGGCCTCAAACCTGCAAACCTTCTGTCTCTGCCTTCCAGATACTGGGGTTATAGGAGTGTAACACATGCAACATACTCCAAAGATACAAAAATGACTTAAGAGCCACATCAAGGGGATCTGGAATCAAATAAACTTTTTCTTTTGTGATACCAGGAACTGAACACAGGGGTATTCTACCCCTGAGCTATTCTCCTAGGCCTGCTTATCTATCATCTATCTATCTATCTATCTATCTATCATCAATCTATCATCTATTTTCGTGGTAATGGGGGATTGAACCCAGGGGCATTTTGCCTCCAAGCTACATCTCAAGCCCTGTTTTATTTCTTTTTTTTTCTTTTTTATATTTTTTTATTTCTCTTTATTTTTTTATTGGTGCAATGTATTCATAAATCATAATGGTATAAAGAAAATACTTTTGTAGATATACATGCACACATCGCCCAGTTAGCCCCTACCCGATCCCCACCCCATTCCCTCCCCATCCCTCCTTCCCATGCTTGGCTTAGTGGTTGGCATCTAGTATTATAGCAATTTATCCAATATTAACGATGATAATCTCACAAAACAGTTTCATTTGTCTGATACCAAGCTTTTGATGACTAAAAGATAACAGTTCAATATTTCTTTTTGCTTTCTTTCTTACCAGAGAATATTTTTTTCTTTTCTTTTTTTTAGGTGAAACTATCATTTATTTATTTATTTTTCAGAAAAAATCTATCCTGATATGGAATATGGACTCTAGATACCCAAAACAATCTCAAAGAAGAATAAAGCTAGAAGATGTATATTATCTGATTTCAAACCATATAAAGCTACAATAATTGAAACAGTGTAGTACTGTTCTAAAGGCAGATATATAAACCATTGGAGTTAAATAAAAGCCTAGAGATAAATTCTTCCATATATTGTCAAATTATTTTTGACAAGGTTTCCACGAACATTTGGTGGAGGAAATACTAATCTTTTAACTAAATATTGTTGAAAAATAATAATTACATGAAAAAGAATAAAATTGGGCCCTTACCTAACACATATACAAATATTAGCTTAAAATAGATAAAAGACCTAAATATAAATCTTAATACTATAAACTTTTAGTAGAAAATCTGGGTCATAAAACCTCACAACATTGAAATTGGCAGTGATTTCTTGGATATGATTTCAATGGCACAGGCAACAGAAGGGTAAACAAACTCCCTAAAGAATAAAAAAATATTGTATATCCAAAGACAATGTAAACAGAGTTAAAAGTTACTGATAGAATGGAATAAAATATTTCCAAATGCTATATCTGAAGGTATATTAATATTCCAACTAGAAATCCTAAAAGTTAGCAACAATAAAAGCAAACAATACAATTCAGAGATAGGTAAAAGACTAACATAAATAATGAACTACAAAGAAGAAATAGGTAACTCACACCAGAACCAGAGAAACAAGATTTTCCATCCAACAGTCAACTAAGATTGGTTATCTGTGGAGATTCATTATTTATGTTAGTCTTTTACCTGTTTTATTTCTTATCTTGAAACGGAGTCTTGCTAATTGGCTGAGGGTTTCACTGAGTGGCTGAAGCTGGCCTTGAACCTGCAATCCTCCTGTCTCAGCCTCCCAAGTACTGGGATTACAGGCATGATCTATTAAACAGCTCCAATTTAACATATCCAAAACAAAGTACTAGATTTTTTTTTTCCTCTCAAATATCGTCTTCTCCATCTTTGAAAGCGCTGTCACCATCCCTCTTTTCAAAGGAGGTTGAAACCTTGGCAGGGTCCTCCAATCTTCTTCCTCTCCCACCATACACATGCTCTGTCAGCAAATCACGTTGGCTCTGCTTTTGAAAACCGTGGCCAGTCGGGTGCTCCCTCCCCAGCCTGGTCACCACAATGCAGCCGCTCTGGGCTCGCTTCTGCAAGACCCCCTGGAGTGTCCTCTGGGCTTCTGTGCTTGTCCCTCCTCTTATCACAAAACGGCTAGTCATCTAAATGACACCGTCTAGCCACAGCCCCAGAGGCTCCCCAATTCCCCTGGAATAAAATACAGACTCCATCATTGCATGTAAGCCAAGTGGCGCACGGCTCGGACCCCGGCCACCTTTACGACAGCTTCCACCGCTCCGCCTCATCTCTGGGCTTCACCCATACCCACACCGCCCATGGCTTACTACCTGGGCACTTTATGCTCACTAGTGCCTCTGATCGGAAGTCTCAATCCTTTCAGGTTTCTGTTCAAATCTCGCCTCTTCGTAGGGGTCACCCCCTGATGACACCTCTTCTTAGCCAGGTGTGATGGCCCACATCTGTAATGCCAGCACATGGGAGGCTGAGACAGGAGGATCGCAGCTTTGAAGGGAGCCTCAGCAACTTAGCAAGACCCTCAGAGATTTAGTAAGACCTTCCTTGTTTCAAAATTTAAAAATTTAAGAGCTGAAGGCGCAGCTTCGGTGTAGAATGTCTCTGGGTTCAATTTCCAGTACCAAGAATTAATTAAGCCGTGAAAAAATTAAAATAAGACACCTCTCGTTCGCATCCATTTACTATTAAACTATCCATTTACCTGCTTCCTTTTGTGGCACTTGAGTGTGTCGCACACCCGCGGATGAGCGCGCCGTCTCGGTGTCCCTCTAGAGCACAGGCACAGTAAGGACGAGAACTTGGTCCTTCGCCACCGTCTCGGGAGCCTCTCTCAGTGTCTGGCACTCAGTAAATATATTTTGAATAAATCAAGAGATAAATGAATACCTACATAAACCTTTAAAACAAGAGGAGCATCAAAGACCCAGAAGCAGCCACCGGGCATGGCCGTCCACTTCTGTAATCCCACGACTCAGGGGGCCCAGGCCGTAGGATGACAGGCTCAAGGCCAGCCTCCACAACTTAGCCTCAGAAATTTAGTGAGACCCTGTTTCAAAATAGAAAATTGGGCTGGAGGTGCAGCTCAGAGGGAGGATGCCCCTGAGTTCAATCCCCAGCACTACAAAGGAGGGCGGGTGGGCGGGCAGCTGGTGAACAAGACTCTGCGTCCTGCTCTTCCCTGATTTGCTGACCTGGAGAGAGTGTGATCAGGCAGCTTAAATATTATCCTAGCCATCGTGGCCACATAATTCTTTTTAGCTGGCTAAAATACCACAAATAGTTAAATATCCTTGAGAATGACTGGCTAGTATATTTATAAAATAACATTTTAATACTGGAAAACAGGAAAGTCAAAGCACTTCTTTAGAGCCAGGAGTGGTGGAACATGCCTGTAATCCCAGCACTTGGGAGGCTGAGCCGGGAGGACGGCAGATTTGAAGTCTGCACACAGAGACCTAGGGAAACTCCATTTCCAAATAAAAAGTAAAGTAGGGCTGAGGGAAAAGCCGAGAGGTAGAAGGCCCCTGGGTTACACACACACACACACACACACACACACACACACACACACACACACCGGCAGTGATAGAGTGTGCAGAGTTCAATCCTCAGGACCACAAAGAAAAGAAAAAGAAGAAATTAACTTGACATAATGGCTTGCCACAAACAGATGTACAGACACATAAATAATACGAGTTTGTGTTTCAAATAAAACGACTATAAAAGGGTTTAGGTTTTTAGCTGGCTGTGGTGGTGCAAGGCTATAATCACTGTCTTTGGGAGGCTGAGACAAAGAGGATCCTGGGAGGCCAACCATAGCACCCGAGCAAGATGCCGCTGCAGAATTTAAAATTAAAAGGAAGAGTTTGGGTAGAGCTTTTCCCCAGGTTCAATGCCTAGTGCCGGAGAGAGAGGGAGAGGGAGAGAGAGAAAAAAAGAAAGAGAGGGAAGGAAAGAAGAATCAAAATGGGAAATTAGAAAATAGGCTATCATGGTATCAAATAATTGTATTTTTAGCAATAATATTTACACTGTGACTAAGAAAACGTCAGCTGGGTATGTGGCACACGCCTACGATCCCAGTGACTCCAAAGGCAGAAGGATTACAAGTTCAAGGCCAGCCTGGGCAACTTAGTGAAACTCTGTCTCAAAAAAAAATTTATTTAGTGGTAGAATAATTTAGTGGTAGAATGCTTGCCTCACATGTGTAAGGCCATGTGTTCAGTCTCTAGTACTGTAAAAGGAAAGGAAAGGAAACGTGTGTGTGTGTGTGTGTGTGTGTGTGTGTGTGTGTGTGTGTGTGTATGTGTTGCTGGGGGTAGAACCCAGGGGCTTTTCTACCTCCGGGCTACACTCCCAGACCTATTTTATATTTTATTTGGAAACAGGGTTACACTGAGTTGCTGAGAGCCTCACTAAGTAGCTGAGGCTGGCTTCGAACCTGCGTGATTCTCCTGTCTCAGCCTCCCAAGCGCTGGGATTGCAAGTGTGCGCCACTACACCTGGCTAATGTCTATGGTTTTTAAGGATACATACTAACAGGGAATCGTGTCACATTCTAATTAATCCCAGTAATTGGGAAGCTGTGACAGGAGGATCATGCAACCAGCTCAGCTGCTTAGGCCCTTTGCAACTTAGTGAAACCCTGTTTCAAAGTAAAGAATAAAATAGGGCTGGGGGTACAGCTCAGAGGTAGAATGCCCCTGAGTTTAATCCCCAGTGCCACACAGAAAGATACATATTAAGCCGGGCGTGGTGGCCCACCTTGTAATCCCCGTGCTTGGGAGGCAGAAACAGGAGGATCGCACAGGTTCGAAGCCAGCCGCGCGCGCTGGTTTAGGAGACCCTGTTTCCAAATAAAAAAATGTAAAAATAGGTCTGGGAGTGTAGCCCAGAGGTAGAAGGGCTTCCAGGAACCCCAGTACCACCAAAAAAAAAAAGATACATATTAATGATTAAAACATACGAACTAGAGCAGGAAGCAGGAGAGAGAGAGAGAGAGAGAGAGAGAGAGAGAGAGAGAGAGAGAGAGAGAGAGAGAGAGAGAGAGAAGCTTTATCTTGGGAAGATATTGAAAGGTTGATTATCCAGGCTGAGTATTGCTCATAGGAAATGCTTGGGGTCAAAACTGTTTAGAATTTGGAGTTTTTTGGGAGTAGATCTTGGAATATTTGAATATTTGTATGCATGCGATGTCTTGGCCATGGGACCTAAGCCTAAGAACAAATCTTTGTTTTATACACACCTTCTACACATGGCCTGAAGGTCATTCCACATGCTTACGTTTTGGCTGGCATCCTTCACAGGAAGGCGGGTGTGGAGTTTTCCAGGCATGACATCTTGTCAGTACCTAAAGAGTTTGGGATTTTGGAGCATGTTGGATATAGGATTTTCAGGTTAGGGATATTCAATTTGAGATATTCTCTCCGCCTTGTCTATACTTTCATAATAAGAATAAAAACTGCTAAAACTTTGTCGATGCCAAAACTGTCATAATAAAATATCAAGTTAAATGAAATAAGCCTACCCTCACGCTAGGCATGGTGGCACATGCTTATAATCCCGGCATTCGGGAGGCTGAGACTGGAGGATCGTGGTTCACAGACAGCCTCAGCTACTTAGCAAGGCCCTTTGGCAACTCAGTGAGACCCGGTTTCAAAAGAAAAAGAAAAAAGAAATGAGCCTACTCTCACCCAACTATCTATGTTCAGTCAAAATTACCTCTGGTATTTTTTGTTCTTTTCTTTAAATAATAGAAGAGGAAAAAAAAAAAAAAGAGTGCCAAGGATGCTTTCCAAGCTGAGTTCACGATCGCTGAAAGCTTGGGATGCACGATTCAAGATACCAGCTACCGTCTCTACTCTGCGCATACAAAGACATTCTAGCACAAAAGACACCCTCTGGTCACTTGATGGGAAGCCCAGTTCTCCCAGAAACGCACTGCTTCTTGACATTTCTGTGGCTGTCCCTTTAAGTTCAATGTAAATAGCTGCTGCCACTTTGGGAGTGCCCGCTAATGTCTAGCACGGCGCAAGGATGAATGTCTCTTTGGTGACATCTAAATGTTGATCTTGTAAATTCTGCAGCAACACATAATGTAGTACAAAGACATGCCAAGTAGCATCAAAAACATTTCCCCCCCAAATCTGGGTTTAACCTAAATGTCAAATCAAATCTGAAGGAAAACAAATCACGAAATGTTTTTAGATGACTTTAGCTAATTAATTTTCCCCATTGATGAACTTTGGACACAAAGGTTATTCAACGCTCTATTTCTGTTGTTAACTTAGAGTTGCTAATTTACAAAGCAAATCAACTGTAGGAAGTAAAAAAAAAAATTTTTTTAAGACAAAATCTATTTTTGTACTAAGTGGGAATTTCCAACATTAAAAAAAATCCATACTGACTGTTTTTATTGTGCTGAGATGTGAATTTCTTTAAAAACCCTGTGATCCAAAATAGAAATACAAAACACTGTACCTTCCTTCTGCTAACCTGGGGAACATGTCCATCGGTTCTGAAATGTCCCTCTGACTTCATGAACCTTCCTTCCCCTCCTTCCTGGAACCATGTGCCTCTGACCTGGGTGACTGGCTGTCGAGCATGCAAGTCTCTGGTCCCATAAATCTCCCTCGTGACAACAACTCAATCATATTCAGATATCACCTGCATGTGGTACTGAAGATTGAACCCAAGGCTAGTCTACCTGAGCTACATCCCCAGCCCCCTTTCACACCCTGGAACACACGCTCAGTAAGTTGCTGAGACTGGCCTAGAACCTTTGATCCTTCTTCCTCCGTCTCCCAAGCATGCACCACCTTGCCCAGCAAGGTTATCACCTAGAGTTGCACACAGGCTGGAACTTTGGCAGGATCTTCATACCAACCTAAAGGAAAACTTCACAAGGAGGGAAGCCAGTCTAAGAGAACCCCACCAAAACAGACAGGAGGCCCTTGCTTCCACATCTCTTGCCATATGAAAGGCCTGCTGCCCTTACTGCTTAAGTCACTGGAAGGTTGCTTGCAGCGAAGAGCTCTAAAGGACACACTCACTTCACTAAGTTCAGCATATCATTTACCAGGCAACGTGTGAGATTAAACTAAAATGGATCTCTGTGACTCCTCAACGGGCGATCACTTCAGTTCAGAAACAAAAATGTACGCGCTGATAGGATGACAAGGAGAGCTGTTAAAGGTGTAAGTCTGAAAAGTTTATGGGTAATCTAGCAAACAAAGTTGAATGCAGAGCAAAAGCAGGCAAGAGCAATGCTGGGTCAACCCTATTAGAATGGGGAGGGAGGGCACACATCTCACTTTCACACATCGTGATCTCCGATGCATTTGGAGGCATGACTGTAAGACGTCAGGATTCCGGTTAATTATGACACAAGCTGTACTCGCAAAAGGCTGGCCAAACGGATAAAGTTCTGAGCACACACAGAATGGGCCGACCTATATATTTCACGACATAGTACTGCACGGTGTATATAAGCAAGCAATTTCCGAGGTTAGGTATCGACAGAGGAAGAGATGCTGGTCCAATCGCATGTTTGGGGAGAGAGAGAGAGAAAGAGAGAAGATGGGATTTTGGCCAAAGATCTTTCATGATAAAGGGGAGACTCAGCCACCCTCACTTTGCAATCAATTAACAGTTGTCTGGGAAAGAAATAGCAGACCTGCGAGACGATGTCATTTTCTATCTGCTTTACCAAGGGCACATAAGCCCTTCCTTCCACTTAAAGGCCCGCCTGGTGATAGAAAAGGTAGGTAGGACTTGGTTTTCGTTTTCAGGGGGCAATGTGATGATAAGGGGTTTTGACTCTAAAAACATCTTGAGCTCCTCGAACGAAAAGAACCATGTACTTTTAAAATGAGAATAATGATATATTTTATGTAAAAGAGTTATATGCCTGGCTTATGATATTTAAAGCAAAATGATCACAGCATATGTTTGTTTTCTATGATCTGGGAAGTGACATTCGATTTTAGAACATTTTGCCTGGCACATAGTAGGCATACAGATCCTGGCTGAAGGAATATTTGTTAACCAACTGCTAGGGGGGAAAAAGTTGAAAGGGATGACGACATAGTGTTTATTCATCTGAATAGGGAAAAAAAAGCCTTTTTTAACTTCTAAAACTTCTAAATAAGTTCAAAGTCTTTTTTGCATGCTATAACTTTAGAATAAATTATTTCTATTATTACCTTGGAGATTTTTTTTAAGCTGACAATTTTTTGAACTAGCAAATATATTTTTAAACAGTTTCTAAAACTAAATTAAGCTTGATAATTAGGTGTAAATTGAGATCTGAGTGGCAATTCTATTTAAACTTGAAAATTCATCCTATACTTGTCAGTATTCATGACACGATATTTGAATTTGGGGAGAAATCGAATGAAGATGATGTGTAGACATAGCTTCCTGCCATAGAAGGTTCCCTGGATTTATTTCACATATGCTTTTGCTTTGTTTGATTTTAAATCTCATATAATAAGTCTAGTAATTTAACAAGATCCTCTCATCTGTGAAACAAGACATCATAAACCCCACTTGAAACTACAAAATACACTGGATTTTGATCTGACCGGCACATGTACTCTTTCTTAAAAGCTTATCAAATCCAAGCCTTTGAAAATGCATACACTGTAACAGATTTTTTAAAAAACATGATGGAAAATATATACCACCCAGCTAAACACGCTGGATTTAGAATTGAGGCCTATATGTTTCTATTTCCATAGTGACTATTGCCGTGGAATCGACATGTTTTAATTTAGATATGAGATTATAAACATCATTTGGAGACAGAATTTATTTTCTTCTCCTACAATTTCTGAAAAATTGATCAGTTGAAGTGCCGAACAGAAGCAAATTCTGGAGCAGGGACCGAGACGGTATTTGGCTGAAGGGCATTTGTAACGAGCGAAAGGTGAGTTTTCGCAGAAACTCGTGGCTTCTTCATACTTAAAAATAACTGTGAATTTTCATACTTTGCAAAATAAACCGAAGAAGGGATCCCTAATCAGACTGCTCTTGGAAGCCTTTAAATTATGCTAACATCCAATTGCCTAAGCGAGAAAACATCAGGGTGATTAGGTAAGTACAGACTCTTGGATGTTTCTATTTCCTGAAATGTTGAAATGAGACATTTTATGTTATCTAAGGAGAGTAGTTTGAGTGTGGCTCACATTTAGGTCAAATAGAAGTTAGCACCCAAATCAGTCAGGAATGGGGAGCGGTACCCGGGCTCTCCATTTGTTAATTTTTCAACGCACTGTTTTGAACTCCTGCTGTGTCAGAGCCTGGGTGACATTACGGGGACGTGCCCAGTGTCCTGGAGAGCGATGGGGGAGGGAGGCGGGAAGTGCACCAAGGCAGGAGGCCCGAACAAAGGAAAAACCTGAACATGTACGCTAGAGCTTCTTCCTAGGACCCAGGCACCTTAGACACCTCGGTTGAAAACATTGAAATCATGCAGCCCATAAGCAGATACCACCCCACATGTCCTCATCCAAGTTATTAAAAAACCATCCTAGCCGGGTGTGGTGGCGCACGCTTGTAATCCCCGCGCTTGGGAGGCTGAGACAGGAGGATCGCACGGGCTCGAAGCCAGCCTCAGCTATGTAGTGAGGCTCTCAGCAACTTAGCGAGATCCTGTTTCCAAATAAAATATAAAAAAAGGTCTGGGAGTATAGACAAGAGGTAGAAAGCCTCTGGGTTCCACCCCCAGTACCACCAAAAAATAAAATAAAATAAAAAACCATCCTAAACTGGGTGTGGTGGTGCACACTTGTAACTCCAGCATTCAGGAGGCTGAGATAGGAGGATCGCACATTTGTGGACAGCCTTAGCTACTTAGGCCCTTTGCAACTCAGTGAGACCCTGTTTCAAAATAAAGAATAAACCGGGCGTGGTGGCGCACGTTTGTAATCCCAGCATTTGTGCACGCTTGAAATCCCTGCATTTGGGAGGCTGAGACCTGAGGATTGCAGTTCGCGGTCAGCCTCAGCTACTTAGTGGGGCCCTTTGCAACTCAGCAAGACCTGGTTTCATAGTAAAGAATAAAAAATAGGGCAGGGAGCCGGGCGTGGTGGCACACACTTGTAATCCCCGCATTTGGGAAGCTAAGACAGGAGGATAACACAGGTTTGAAGCCAGCCTCAGCTACTTAGTGAGGCTCTCGGCAACTTAGTGAGATGCTGTTTCCAAATAAAAAAAATATAAAATAGGTCTGGGAGTATAGCCCGGAGGTAGAAAGCCTCTGGGTTCCACCCCTAGTACCACCAAAAAAAATAAAAAATAAAAAAATAGGGCAGTGGGGGTGTAGCTCAGAGGTCGAATGCCCCTGGGTTCCATCCCCAGACCTGTAAACAAACAAACAAAATAAAAATAGAGCTGGGGGGTATAACTCAGAGGTAGAATGCCCCTGGGTTCTATCTCCAGACCCACAAAAAAACCCAAAACAAAACAAAAAAGAATAAAAAATAGAGCTGGGTGTGTAGCTCGGAGGTAGAATGCCCCTGGGTTCCATCCCAGTACTGAAAAAAAAAAAAAAAAATCCTACCACATGTGGTGGCACACTCCTATAACCCAGTATTTGGGAGGCTGAGATAGGAGGATTGTTGCAGGTTTGAGGACAGCCTCAGTAAGTTAGTAAGACTCTCATCCATCTAGTGAGAACTTGTTTCCAAAAAAAAATTTAACAAAGGGGCTTAGACGTGTAGCCTGGAGGTAAAAATGCCCTTAGGTTAAATTTCCAGTACCAATAAATAAATAAATAGCCATCCTAATTATGGCAAGCCCTGAATTGCAAGCAGGTTTTGTGTGTGTGTGTGTGTGTGTGTGTGTGTGTGTGTGTGTGTGTGTTACTGAGGGTGGAATACAGGGGCTTTTCTATCTCCGTGCTATACTCCTAAACCTGTTTTATACTTTATTTGGAAACAGGGTCTCTCTAAGTTACTGAGAGCCTCACTAAGTAGCTGAGGCTGGCTTTGAACCTGAGCGATCCTCCTGTCTCCGCCTTCCAAGCACGGGGATTACAAGCGTGCGCCACCATGCCCAGCACATGCAGGTTTTTGTTTCCAACGCATAACATTGAAAAACCCTTCATCGACCTCACTTCTCCAACACTTTCTGACTGCTTTTTTAAAATTTGTTTTCTGTTTTAAGAGTGGAGCTAATCCATCTGGGATGGTGGTTTATACCTGTAATCCCAGGACTTGGGAGATTGAGAAAGGAGGATGACAGGTTGAAGGCCAGACTCAACAACTTGGAGAAACCCTCAACTAATCTTAGTGGGACCCCGATTCAAAATTAAAAGTAAAATTGGGGGTAATGGTGGGTTGGCAGTAGAATAGCCATGGGTTCAATTCCCAGTAACACACACAGAGGAGGAGGAAAGAGAAAGACCACTTACACGGGGCATTTGGAAGCATTACACTTGGAGGAGTCACAGAATCTGGACATATCCACAGGGTCAGAAGACAACGCGAGAGGTGGAGGGGCACGTGGGAGAGCTGCACGCGGCTTCAGTTCCTGCTGAGCCCAGTGTGGTAGCGCTTGTAATTCTAGCCTGAAACAGGAGGATCGCAGGTTCAAGACCAACCTCAGAAATTCAGTGAGATTCTCAACAACTTAGCAAGATCCTGTTTTTGGAAAAAATAGATTTAAAAAGGTCTAGGGGTAGGCCGGACGTGGTGGCGCACGCTTGTAATCCCTGCGCTTGGGAGGCAGAGACAGGAGGATCGCGCATGTTCAAAGCCAGCCCCGCTGGCTTAAGAGACCCTGTTTCCAAATAAAATATAAAAATAGGTCTGGGAGTGTAGGCTGGAGGTAGAAGGGCTTCCAGGAACCCCAGTACCACCAAAACAAAACAAAACAAAACAAAAACAAAAACAAAAACAAAAAACAGGTGTAGGGGTGGAGCTTAGAGATAGAAGGCCCCTGGGTTCAATTCCCAGTGACACACACACACAGAAAAAAGCCTGCCTTTGGGAATCTCTATTTTCCTCAACTGAAATGAGGATATGTGCCGTTTGGGTTTGGGAAAGAATGAAAAATAATATTCAGGCCAGGTACGGTGGCACATGCCTGTAATCCCAGCAATTTGAAGCTGAGGCAGGAGGGACACAAGTTCAGGACCCGCCTAGGCAACTTGGAGACCCTGTTTCCAAATAAAATTTAAAGGGCCAAGAAAGTAGCTGAATGGTAGATTGCCTCTAGGTTTAATCCCAGTACCAGAAACATAAATATTAAAAAACATTCATAAGAGTTCCTGCTCAAGCTGGATGCGGTGGCACACATCTGTAATCCCATTCATTGGGAGGCTGAGACAGGAGGATTGCAGGTTCAAGACTAGCCTCGACAATATAACAAGACTCTCAGCAACTATCAAGATCCTATTTCAAAACATAAGAGAAAAAGGGTTGGGAGTGTAGCTCAGAGGGAAAACGCCCCTCAGTTCAATCTCCAGTACCACAAAAATAAAAAGTCCCTGTCCATAGCAAATGTTAGAGTAACCACAGTTATAACAGAATGGAAGTTCTGCATCGCACCTGTAACATATCAATTTCAACACACCAATTTTTTTGCTTTTATTGGTGCATTATAATCACATATCATAATGTAAATCATGTTGACAGTGACACACATGCACACAGCACTTGGCGGGCCACCCACTGGCTCCTCATTTCCCCATTTCCCAATACAGAGGACTGAGACTGACACTGGTATTTACATATGTGTACACATAGCTGATGGTAGTGATTCTATTAATAAGCCTCACTCTTCCCCTCCCCTTCCCTTAGCCCACCTCCCTGGCTCCCCGGAGTTTTCTCCTCCACTATCTGGAGTCCCTCTGGTATCCCAGCTACTCCCTATCCAGCACGTATTAGAGAAAACATATGATCCTCCGCTTTCTGTGACTGTCTAATCTCACTTCACATAATACTCTCTAGATCCTTTTATTTTATTGCAAATGACATAATTTTCTTCTTCTTTATTGCTGAGTAGAGTTCCATTGTGTGTATTTCCCGTAATTTTATAATCTATCCATCTTTAATGGACACCTAGGTTGGGTCCATAATTTGGCTATTATGAACCGTGCAGCTATGAACATGGGTATGCATATATTACTGTAGTACTCTGATTCTGGACCCTTTGGAAAGATATCCAGAGGAGTGGTAGAGCCGTATCATATGGTGGATCCATTCCCAGTTTTCTGAGGAATCTCCACACTGATTCCTATAAGCAGCTGCACGAGTCTGTACTCCCACCAACAGTGTAGAAGTGTCCCTATTTCCTTACATCCTCACCAACATTTACTGTTGTCTGACTTCTTTATGCTTGTCATTCTGATTGGGGTCAGATGGAATTTCAGTATAGTTTTCATTTGCATCTCCCTGATTGCTAATGATGCTGAACTTTTTTCCTCTATCTATTGGCCATTTGTATCTCTTTTTTTGTTAAGTGTCTGTCTATTCAATTAAATGCCCATTTCTTGATTGAGTTACTTATTTTTTTGTGCAAAGTCTTTCAGGTTCTTTATACAGTCTAGATATTAGTCCTCTGTCAGAGATAGCTAGTAAAGATCTTACCCCATTTTGTAGGCTTTCTCTTTAGACTCTTGATGATTTCTCTTGACGCACTGAAACTTTTTAGTTTGATGCCATCCCACTTATTAATTCTCGTTTTAATTTCCTGAGGGTTGGGGGGGGGTCTTGCTGAGGAAGTTTCTACCTGTGCCTATATGTTGGAGTGTTGAACCTCTGCCCTCCTCTGGTAGCTTCACAGTCTCTGGCCTAACTTCCAGGTCTTTGATCCATCATTAGTTGACTCCTGTGCAGGGGGAGAGGTTAGGATTTATTTCTCCTTTCTACAAATGCACAACCAGTTTTCCCAACACCGTTTGTTGAAAGGGCTCGCTTTTCTCCAATGTATGTGTCTGACACCTTTGTTGAAAATCAACTGGCTCTAAATAAACATCAACTTTTTCAAGGAAGAAGACCTGACCTTTTCCTACCTTCGACCTTGATCCAATGGCCTACAAGGTGCTGAGAATGGAGCTGGGCACCAGATGTACTGGTGCAGCCTGAACCCACACTGTGGTAACTGCAGTGCACTTAGGGAGTAAAATAGAAAGAATAAGGAAAATATGACTTGTAATAAATACCTGGAAAGAAAGGAATGGAAGAATTGCAGAATGAGTGAGACAGAGAGGAATCCAGGAAATCTAGGGTGGGTGAAGAGAGGGGAAATAAAGGCTCTTTCCAAAGATAAGTCTCTTTGTAAGATAAACTTATACCAAGCATTACTACACAGTCAGTTTTATTTAACTCCTTCTTTTCCAGGAAAGATTTTTCTGAAATATGCTACACTCCCAGGACAAGAAGAAGACAACCAAAAGAAGAGAGACACACAGGAGGAAAGAAGATGTCCATTTCATGTCAGCCACCATTACAGAACAGCAGGGGCTGGGCGTGGTGGTGCATGCCTATAATCCCAGCACTTAGGAGGCTGAGAAAGGAGAATGAAAAGCTTGAGGACAGCCTTAGCAGTGCAACAAGGTTCTCAGCAACTGAGCAAGGCCAGTTTTAAAACAAAACAAAACAAAAATTATTAAAAGGGCTGAGGGTGTAGCTTACAGGTAGAATGTCCCTGGGTTCAATTTCTTTTAAAAACCTCATGGAGAAGCTGGGTGCAGTGGCACATGCCTATAAATCTCAGTACTTGGCAGACTGAGACAGGATGATCATAGATTCGAGATCATCTTCAGCAACTAGGTGAGACCGTTGGCAATTTAGTGAGATTCTGTTTCAAAAAAAACCAACAACAACACAAAAAACTTAGGGTATAGTGCAGTAGTAGAACACCCCTTGGTTCAATCCCCCGGTACCCAAAACAAAACAAAACAAATCTTATGGGGAGATGAAAAACTCCCCAGTCACCCTCTCTAGCAAACACTTCGGTATTTATTTTCCCATTGGATGGACAATATAATACTGACTTCCGAGGATACTGATTTCCCATGATCTTACCAGGAAAGATGCGATGGTACTTTAAGCTTAGAACAACTACTTGTAGTTCTACTAAGCCCTTCTCGGGGGACACAACTGCAAACATCAGAATGTTCTTTTTCCAGCACAATCTTCCCTTGCAGTAGAAAGTCAGGGGTCGGTTGTCAGCTTTATAGATTTGAGAGGAAACCGCTGAGACTTGGTGCATCTTCTTCAAATTAATCCTCGACCTACAGTTTAAATCCCGTGTTTATTCTGGCTCACTGAACACATACAGCTCTGCTCTGCTCTCTTCCCTGGAGAGACCCTGCACATTTGAATAGAGACGTATAAGATGTAAGAAATTTATAGGATAGAGAATTCTACACAAGAGGGCAATTGTACAAAAAAAAACCCATGCATTTTCATGAATCAGCCACAATAATCAGACAACTTTGGCTTTTCCATATTTTCCCCATAAACTCTGTGCCATGGCTGAACGTGGCAGCACCTTCTAGATATTACTGCTCAGCCCAACTGGTGCTAGCCTGTAAGAACCTGACTTTACGGGTTAAGAATTGTAACACGGTGGGGCACACCTTGTAATTCCCAAATACTCTTGGCAGGCTGAAATAGGAGGACTGCAGGGTCAAGGCCAGCCTCAGCAAGGGAGCTGAGGAGTTGTGAGCCCATCCTTCACAGTGTTCAAAGTTGAAGAAGTAACTTGAAAGAAATCTCAAGTCGGAACCAGGAAGCTCTTCGGTGTATCATCTGATGTCTCTTGAGTAATAACAGGACAATAGAGCCCGCTGTCCTTACTACCAGGACATTCAGTGTTTGTTGAAGCAATGATGCTTCTTTCTCAGTAACTCTAATAGCTAGCATCTTTTTCTCCCGTTTTTTCCTTCTTTTTTTGCCTTGGTTTTCTATTTACATTGACAACCTTAAGAATATCCAAGGTCCTACGTAAAATCATATGAATTCATTTTTGGAAAGAAAAGAATAAAGCTTCTTGTCCTAAATGTGCAACAGCTTTTAGGATTTGTCTTCTTCAATAAACAAAGCACAGAATTCTAGATAAAGTTCCTAGAAACCAAGCTTCCTCCCATCTCAGGGCTTGACCTTGAGCAGATATCTAGCTAAAGTCTATGTTCAGGGGTCTTTTTTTGAACAATTGTTTCTGTATCATGGGAGTGCTGGGGATGGGAGGGGCAAATAACCAGATTCTCCTTGAGGGCTCTTTCTAAGCAAAACAACCTAAAATTCCAATATTTTTCCATATTTTTATTTATTTTGTGGTGCTTGGAATTGGTAGGGGCCCTCTACCTCTGAGCTATACCTGTAGCCCCTTTATTTATTTTGAAGCAGGAATTCAGCTGAGTTGGTAAAGGTCTTGCTAAGTTGTTGAGATTGGCTTCCAACCTACAATCCTCATGTCTCAGCCTCCCAATCCTGGGATTACAGAAATGCTCCGTCACACCTGGCTTCGTGCTGTATTTTTAACCTCTTTCTTCATGTGTTTGTTTGTTTGTTTGTTTATTTATTTATTTTTATCTTTTTGGCGGTACTAAGGATGAAACCCAGGGGCATTCAACCTCCAAGCTACACCCCCTGCCCTAGTATTTTTTATTTTTGAAACAGGGTCTCACTAAGTTGCGGAGGGCCTCACTAAGTAGCTGAGGCTGGCTTCGAACCCATGCGATCCTACCAAGTGCGGGGATTACAAGCGTGCGCCACCACGCCCGGCCCACCTCTCCCTGAATACAATTTTATTCTGAACACAAATGTGGGGTGTGGATAAGGTTTTCTTCCTCCAACATTTATTTTCAGAAGCAAAGCAGAGCACTGAATGCATGAGGCCATGTCTACGTGTAAGATTCTCAGAACCGTAAAAAGGGATTCAGGTTGACGATACAATGCCGGGAAGGAAAATCAGATCCCAAACTCCCAATGTTCCATTTCTAAGGACTGTGAAAAGATGGTGGGTCATGGATGGAAAATATCCTAGTGCAAATCTTTGCCTGCATGGCACATAAAATGATTCTGGACAATTTATGTTGAAAAAAAATTTACTGGAATGGGGAAGTTAACAAGACCAATAGGAGTCTGTAAAACCAGATTTGGGAAGGGGAGGAATTCGAGTAACTCAGAATGCATAAGTAACAGGCTAATCCACAGTCTCCTGGACAGGGAGTGTCATCAGCTATTTGTAGTCCTATCCTCTGCTTGGGGATCAGATTCCAGAGAAAGCATCTCTCTAATTTAGCTGGAGTCCCTCGTCTGTACCTGGCCAGGGTCATGGAGTTCTGGCTTTAAGTTCCAATGATCTGTGCTCAGCGGAGAAGCTGCCCGCTCCCTCAAAGCAAAATCAGAATGCTGATAACTAGAGGAAAGGAACGTGGAGGCTGGGTGGGCAAAGACAGACAACGGAAACATCCTCAGGCTTTCGAGTGGGAAGCGCTGCGCTAAGACATCCTCCAAACCTTGCTGCGGTTCTGTGAGCTGGTGCAAGGGTTCACGCTCTCCTTCCTGACGCCCCGGCTAGGACTCTGACTTCTGTGACTTCAGGAAGTGAGAGTGAGAGAGAGATAAGAGTGGTATCCTGGAAAGCTCTCACCCAAAAGTCTGTTAAGAGTCTCGGGTTCCTAAGACAAGCAACCATCTCCTTGTCGAAAAATATGGCCTACCCAATATAACTGTTAAACAGCCGCATTTAAGTCAAGGATGTGTTGCTTTGCTGACTCCATCTGGAGACTTGGCTGGGAAACACACGGTTGAAAACATGGAAGCAACATCTCTCTCTATAAAATTTTTCGCTTTGATCAATTACCATTCCATTTGGTGGGAAAACAGTATGTGGGTCAAAGGACTACACCACCTCCTGCTCAGGGGTGTGCCTCCTTTTCTGTGCCGTACCTTGAGAAACTATCCAGAGACCCAAGCAGATCTGAGCCGGACCAAGCCATGGACAATTTGGACCTGTCAGAGAGAGGAGGCTTTCCGATGAAATCCAAGGAGACCAATTTGAGGGGTCAAGTGGAGCGGCATGGAGGCTTCTTCAAAGTTTCTGGGTGCATCGGGGACTTTAAACGCACCAGTGCTGGTGCTGACCTCCCATTTCTAATAGCTCGACATAGCCTATCTGCTCACCCTCTTATTTTTTTGCTGGTGTTATCATACTCTTAAATTATTTCACGCTCCTTGGTTTGTGTATGATCTCACCATCCGGATGAAAGAGCCAAAAGGTCGAAGTCTATCTGGTTCATACCTGTATGCCTACTACGATGCCTGGCGTATGGCATACCTTCGGCGTATATTTGTATTTATTTTTATTTTTATTTTATTTTATTTTATTTTTGGTGGCACTGGGGGTGGAACCCAGAAGCTTTCTACCTCGGGGATATACTCCCAGACCTTTTTTATATTTTGTTTGGAAACAGGGTCTCACTAAGTTGCTGAGAACCTCACTAAGTAGCTGAGGCTGGCTTCGAACCTGTGTGATCCTCCTGTCTCAGCCTCCCAAGCGTGGGGATTACAAGCATGCGCCATCACACCCGGCCCCATATATTCGTTTTAAAACTGAATTTCTAGAGCCAGGCATGGTGGCGCACGCTTGTAATCCCCGCACTTGGGAGGCTGAGAGAGGAGGATCGCGCAGGTTCAAAGCCAGCCTCAGCTACTTAGTGAGGCTCTCAGCAACTTAGTGAGACCCTGTTTCAAAAAAAAAAAAATAGGTCTGGGACTATAGCCTGGAGGTAGAAAAGCCCCTGAGTTCCACCCCCAGTACCACCAATAAATAAATAAATAAAAATAAAAACTGAATTGCTAGAGGATGAAGTGCAAAGTACTTGCTTGGAAGACTGGGCTGGGTGACCATCCCACTCAGTGGAAGGCATGACAGCTGATATCCAACCTCAGTTTCAGTGTTTCCTACTGCGTGAAAAGCATCACACACAAGGCAGTCAACAAAGTGGTCAGAGCCCCTGCTCTCAGGATGCATACAGCACTGCACTTGCTAAGAAACACTGTGAAGCCAGGTGTGGCAGCAAGCACCTATATTCCCCGAACTTGGGAGGCTGAGACAGGAGGATCACAGGAAGATCAGGAACACAGGGAGACTCTCAATAATCTAGTAGGATCCTGTTCCAAAATTTAAGAAAAAACATACACAAAAAATATACTGTGATCCTTCATAATTTCCTTTTGACTCAGGATCCCAAGATTACCTGAGTGGTAATATCGGCAGTAGTAATTAGTAGGAAGAATAAACACCTATAAATTACTGAACATCTATGCGCCAAGTACTTTATACATTTTATCTCATTTTGATGTTTCTAGAAACCTCTTAATAGTAGATTGTTAAGACTAAGCAATTTGCCGGGCGTGGTGGCGCACGCTTGTCATCCCCGCGCTTGGGAGGCTGAGACAGGAGGATCGCGCAGGTTTGAAGCCAGCCTCAGCTACCTAGTGAGGCTCTCAGTAACTCAGTGAGACCCTGTTTCCAAATAAAAAAAATATATAAAATGGGTCTGGGAGTATAGCCCGGAGGTAGAAAGCCTCTGGGTTCCACCCCCAGTACCACACACACACACAAAAAGACTAAGCAATTAGGTCTCAGAATATTAAGATAACCCCCTCCCCATGCAGCTGGCAGGTGTCAAAATCAGCTGGTCGATGTGACTTCAAAGCCTATGAGATTTCATCTACACCCACTGCCTCCCTCTGAAACAGGCAGGCTGTGGCAGGCTCCCCTCTGCCCTAAGACATCTCTCTATATCCAGAAGACCATTCAGTAAGTGCAAAGGCCAACCACTCCCTCTTAAGGAATCTCACCTTCCAGTGATGAATTTCTGTCATTACAGAATGTCTGTTACCCGTGGTATCTGACTCGCCACTTTGCTTCAAATCTTTGCAGTAGCCCAATTTGGTAGGTGGTTTTGGTGTGCACGTTTTGCAGAGAGAGAGAAAAAAAAAACCCTCAAGGCATAAAGAAGGCAAGCCTCCAGTCCAGCTCTCATAGTCACCAAGAAGCAGAACTAGGCTTCAGAGTCAGTTCTGTTGATGATAAGCTAAGCCACCATGAGTGGCCTCCAGGTGCACGGACTCACAGTTGTTGTTTGCTCTCCTCCACAGCCAACACCTGCTGCTCTCTGTGGTTTCAAGTATGACATCTTCTCAGAGGCATCATGGCTTCCCTCTCCTCCACCCAGTATCACTAAGAAGTCTTGGGGATAGAGCAGAGAGACTCTATTCGAGCAAATATCTGCAAAGTCCACCTGTGTGTCCACTGTCAGTCACACCAGACACCCTGAAGGTCTAGAACCAGGTCTCATTTTCTCTGGAATTCTCAGTTCAGGAGCTCCTCTTTAATAGCATAGCAAAGAGGCCCACCCCAGAGACCTACATCCCACCTACCAAAAAAGCCTCTGCTCTGCATAAGTCCAGGAGAGGATTCTCATTGGCTCCCTTTGAGTCAAGTGCCAGACCTGAGCCAATGGTTGTGGCCAGGAAGATGCTGTGCTCTGATTGGTCAGGCCTGGGTCACATGTCCATCATGGAGGGATGGAATAGATTCCACCTTAACCATACTGACCAAGAAAGTGTGGGGAGAGCAAAAGGAAATACTGGATGTTGTTACCAGACAGGAGAATGATGATCTGCAGGCAAAAATAACATAAACCAACCAGTCCAGACTGGATTGGATGCCCAGTTCCGTCTTCATAACCAAGTGTCATGGGGAGATCGTTGTATTTTTCTCCCTACTAAAACTATGAACTTTTTGAGGGCAAAGGTTGTTTTGGTTTGCTTTGTAACCTCGGCACACAGTAGTGCCTGCCGCATAACAGTTGTCTAAGCCACGTTTGTTGAATGAGTGGTCAAAAGTAAGAGCTGACTTACAAGGAGCTGATGCAGTTGTTTCATCTTTGAAAGGCAGTATCCTGGTAAGGTGATGGAAGAACACAGATGATAAACCTGTGTCTTTCAAAGTGCAGTCTGAGAAACCATGGTATCAGATACAAATGGTATCAGATTCTTGGGCCACAGGCAAGATTTGTTGACTTGGCATCTTAGTATATGAGGTGGAGGAATCTACATTTTTAGCAAAAAAAATCATGTGAACCCAGCGTGATGACCCACACCTATAATCTCAGTACTTGGGAAGTTGAAACAGGAGGATCACAGGTTCAAGGCCAGCCTCAGCAACACAGTAAGACTCAACAACCTAGCCAGAACTTGTTTAAACAAATAAAAAATACTGCCACTGTCAGGCGTGGTGATGCACGCCTGTAACCCCAGCGCTTGGGAGGCTGAGACAGGAGGATTGCACAAGTTCAAAGCCAGCCTCAGCTACTTAGTGAGGCTCTCAGCAAGTTAGTGAGACCATGTTTCCAAATAAAGTATTAAAAAATAGGTCTGGGAGTATAGCCTGGAGGTTGAAAAGCCCCTGGGTTCCACCCCCAGTACCAATAAAAAATAAAAATATAATAGAAATAAAACAGGCTGGGGGTATAGATCAGAGGGAGAATGCCCCTGGGCTCAACACTCAGTACCAAAAACATAAAAAAAGAACCTTGCCTCCCCCCAAGGAAAAATTCCACGTGATTATTATGCTCTTAGCTAGAACCATGGCACCATACTAAAACCATCTGAGGGTAAATCCACGTTCCTGTCATGTGCACTGGAGGGGCAACTCAATTTGCTGCATTAATTAGTTAATGTTCGAGGACAGCCTCAGCAATTTGGTGAGACTCTGAACAACTGAGTGAGATCCTGTTTCAAAATAAAAATTAAAACAGGGTTGAGGGCCTAGCTCACAGATAGAATATTATCTGGGTGTGGTGGTACACACCTGTAATCCCAGTACTTGAGAGGCAGAAACAGGAGGATCGCAGGTTTGAGCACAGCCTCAGCAAGTAGTGAGATTCTCATCAACCTAGGGAGCCCTGTTACAGAATAAAAATAAATAGGGCTGGGAATTTAGCTCGGAGGTAGAATGCCTTTAGGTTCAATCTCTACTGCTGAAAGAAAGAAAGGAAGAAAGAAAAGAAGGAAAGGGAAATGAGATAGGATATCCCTGGGTTCAATCCCCAGTATAAGAAAGAAAAAAAAAAAAAAAGGAAAAGAAAGGACAGCAAATAAGCCCTAACACTGAGACAGACTAAAGAAAGGACAAACAAATGGTCATGTCCGGTCTTTCGGCTTTGACAGGAGAAACCAAATATATCAGACTTGGGCATATTGGGAATAGAAAACTCTTTTCTTCTCTTCTAGAAACATACGTTCTAGATTCTATAAGACCCCTGTGCTTTGGAAACCAGAACTAGTCTTTAATCTTTGATGACTGTTTTTATTTTGAATTGATATACTATATACTTCTCCTTTCCTTACTTCTAGACACACACACACACACACACACACACACACACACACACACACACGTACATTTTTTCTATGAAGCCTGAGCAAAGCTTGAAGTGTAAGCCAAGCCCTCAGAAATGTGATAGCTCTTACCAAGGATTTGGGAGAAAGAATACAAAACTGGAACTGAGATCGAAATGCTTGTATCTGAGATGGCATCCACCCCACCTCAAAGACAGGCAAAATGAGCCGGTAGGGAAACACAGGCTTTGTTCTGGGTGGCTTAGCTGGTGGGCTGCTTCTGGAACCCCATCTCACCTCTGGATCTGTTCACCTGATTCTATTGAACATCAAGTGTAAAAAAAAAAACAACCTCTAGACACTCCCCCTGTTGGGAAGCCTGGACGCTTGTGTTTAATGAAGGTGTAAAATGTGTCTCATCTGGACTTATATACCCTTGACCTACTTTGGTGAAAACAAGAAAACATTAAAATACGGTTGTGTTTTGAGCCAAATGACAATGAGAAATTTAAATACTTGCTGATTTGTTCCACGGAGCCAGGTACAATCCTGGCCACCTCTGTTCCACGCAGAACAAGGAAGCCAACCACCCACCACGCAGGTGGAATGGTCCCCAGAAAGAAGAGCAGAAGCCCGAAGGTGCTTTCTCCTCCCCTGGGGGGGGGGGGGCTCCAGGAAAGAGGGGAGTGGTTTGGTGAATGCCGGGGGCTAATTACCAGATTACATGAACTTCCTCCTTCCTCCGGGGACCCCTCAAATACTAGCCTGATAGATTTTTCAGTCATGAAAGAGCAGCCTGAGGGCGGGGCTGGGCACCTGCGGAGCCCCCGGCGGCTGGGTTTGCTCTGCCCTGGAGAGGGAGCCCACTCTCTGGCTGATGTCCTAACTCTTGGCCGGCTGAGCTCTGCGCACCGCCTGTCCGCTGTCCACCAAGGGGCCTGGCCTCGGCTCCCTTTTCTCGAGCTCGGTACTTTTTTCCACCAGTTTCGAGCAGCCCCATTTCAGATTGGCCTTTTTATGTTTGATATAAAGAATAGTTGTTGGCCAATTTCATCTTTTCATCGCTGTTCTCTAGGCCCGAATCCAAGCCGTTCGTCAGATGCTCATTAACTCCGCCTTTGGCTCTTTCTAGTGAGTCTCCTAAGCTCATTGTGCCAAGAACTAACGCTTTCTTTTTACACGATTCTCTTTCTCTGCTCCATCAGGGAGACAAATTACTTTCCAAAAGGGATCGCCAGGGATGGTTTAATGAGAATTTCTTTGGGGCTAGGCATGGAACGCAATGTAGTTAACATTCGGTGGACTTAATTGGACTTTTCTTTTCTGCCTCTTTTAAAAAAAAATCTGAAGCTATCCTGTTAATCTCTCGTTTGTAATCAATTGTGTTGACTAAACAAAAGTCTCGGTCGTCTTTTCTTCCTGTCCCAGACAATCCTTTGTTGCCTCTAAATGCTACGTTCTGGAGTGATCCTGGCCGTGTCACGGGCTCGATTGTTGACAGTTCATTATTGTGCTTTTGTCCATTTAATCTCCCTTGCTGTGTTTTGCATGTGCATGTCTTAATGAGCTCCGTTGGCAATTAACATGTTTCTAGGAGCAAACCGGTTGCTCAGACGTTTGAGAGGGAAGTGCAGGGAAAAGGGCAACGCAGCTGCCTGGAGGTGATTTCCCAGCATTCGCTCCAGACTCTCTGGGCACCCCACCTTCCCCAGCCCACTCTCCACCCACACACCTGGACACCCGGCAGGAGAAACTCCCGCGCCCAGCTCCCCTCTCCCGAGCTAAGCAGAAAAGCGGGGCCCCTGCGGACTCCCTTCTGCAGCCAAGGCAAGCATGAGCACAGTGCCCCCAAAATGTGTCTGGATCCTGGCAGCTTCTCCGTGTCGCTCTCTGCAGAGAGGAACCTCTAACCCGCCTAAGGCAATAGGACTGTACAATCTGTTATGTACAAGGCTGTGGCTTTGGAAGAAGGCTTTTTTTTTTTTTTGAATCTTGCTGGCAAGATTGCTGAAGTGTGAGCAGTCATGGACAGAACAAACATCTTGTGGGGAAAAGATAATTGGAGTCTTTTTTGTGTCTGTGACAGGATTCCCTTCCCCCGCAATTTGATTTTTTAAAACATTTTTTCAGGGTGGCCTCCTCAATTTAATCAAGGTTAGAATATTAATATGCAGCTGATGACTACCTTGTTTAAGTCATTTATTAATATTGTAAACTACAAGTCATGCAAACAGTTTAATATTAAGAAAGGGAAGAAAAAGCAGAAAACACAACCTTTCACCCACTAATTCCGATGCATGGTGAATACCTAAGAAGAATCCCAGGAGAGCTCAGCCTTGGCTTCTGGAACTTGGGCTGGCGGTGGAAGGCAGTCAGTGACCCGTTCTTCCTGCACTACTTTTCAGGTAAAGGAATCCTCTCCTGAAACCCACACCCGAAGGAAACCGACAAGTTAACCTGGGAGCGGCTTCAACCCCTGACTGTTTACCTGCAATTACAGTCAGATGTGAAATAACACCTTCTCAGGTGAGAGCCATTGATGGAAGCTGGTGTGACGGTTAGGAAGCAATCAAGTTAAGAGGAAACAACCTTAAGGAGATTGGAGGATGCAGGGAATTCTACCAGGTGTAGCACTGAGCCGCAGTACCCGGCCCTGACTTCAGAAATCCCTCCTACTCCATCAAAGACTTTTATTTTATTTGCTGTGTAGTTTACCAGAAAACAATCCCTGCCCCTCTTCAGAACTGCCAACCTGCTTTATGAGCTGGGTGATCCTCTTAGTCTCTTTTTCATGAAAAGTTATTACAGAAGACGTCCTCAAAGAAAGTTCTCTCTCTGGATGATGGTAGAAGCCCTCTTTTTTTTTTTTTTTTTTAAATCTCTTCTTTCTACTTCTCGTGCTGGGGGTTGTTTTTACTTTTGTTTTTTAATTTTTGTACTGTGGGTGGAAGCCAGGGGTGTTCTACCTCCAGGCTTTACCCCCAGATCTATTTTTGTATTTTATTTGGAAATAGGGTCTCATTAAGTTGCTGAGAGCCTCACTAAGCTGCTGAGGCTGGCTTTGAACCTGAGATCCTCCCGTCTCAACCTCCCAAGTACTGGGATTACAGCGTGCGCCACCACGCCCAGCTGGTGCTGGGGGTTGAACCCAGGGGCATTCTACCTCTGAGCTACCACCCCCCCAGCCTTATTTTATTTTTATTTTTTAATTTTTTTGGTAATGGGGATTGAACTCAGGGGTCTTCTACCTCTGAGCTACAACCCCAGACCTTTTATTTAAAACAGGGTCTTGCTAAATTGCTGAAGCTAGCCTCAAGCCTTCAATCTTTCAGTCTTAGCCTCCTCCCAAGTACTGGGATTACAGACGTGAGCTACCACACCCATCTTTATTTTTCTTCTTAAAGAACTTGACCGTGATTTCCCCGAACCGGCCAACTTAACTTGCTCTTCCCCACTTGAAGGGGTTGCTTTTGCTGTAGATATCCTAATGCCTTGCCTAAAGTTCTGGAGCTTCTGGAAGAGGTGGGCTAGCAGTCCTTTCATCTCTGACAAGCCACCGGAAGAGAACTCTTTAGGGAGAAAGGAGAGGATTTTGATGGAGACAACTTTCACAGAGCTCTCAAGATGACCCAGCACTTAGGGTGTGTTGGGGATGTCAGTCGGGCAAGGCTGGCAAAACACAGTAGCCGGCAAGTGAGGTCACCTCCAGGGCAGAGATGCTGGAAGTTAAGGGCTGGCATCCTTGGGGCCAGGTCCTCCTCCTCCCCATCCTGGGGTTTCCTGAGGTTTGTAGCAATGTGCAGATTTGGGAGTGAAATCTGCATACTCCTCTGGGTCCCAGTCTCTCCTCAGCGCACTGCAGCCAGAACGAGATAACATTTAAATTCCCCCTGGCTTCCTCGTCCCCCTCCCCTGGCTGCGTCTTCCCAGACTTGGGGGGAGGGAGGAGAGGAATACAAAAAAAAAAAAAAAAAAACGAGGACGCTCTCCTTTCAGGAAATGGAATTCTAATGTACGCGTTCCTATTTCTGAATCGGAGGTACTAAAAATACCCCTGCGACAGCCTGAGGAAGCTGTCGCCGTCCTCTGTGCAAACAAAATCGACAATTCTCCTTCCCCGCGCAATGGGTCTGCGATTTGGGCGAGGGCCGGGGACAGAAGCTTTGGCTGTGACCAGGACAGATCTTCTACCCTGCCCGGAGCGTCTTTCCCGGGGCCCCAATCCCGAGATTCCGCATCCACCCATTGGGGCTGGGGGCAGCTCCGGTGCCCTAGACGCCGGGAGTTTAAATCCTTGCCCCAGCAGCCCTACAACCCTGGACAGAACCTTAGACGGTCGCTGCCTCAATTTCTCCGTCGGTAAAGAGGGAATGGTTCTCTGCAGCTTTGCAGGGTGTCAGCGCCCGAGAGAATGTATCCAGCTCGGCTCGGCGCTGAGCACCTACTGTATACCTCGAGTTAGGCTAGCCCGCGCTCAGGTCACCGCTAGACTCGCTGGGGTGGCCCTTAGCCTCGGCCATCGCTCCCCCAGAGAGCCGCCGCCGCCGCGCCGTCTCCAGCCCCGCTCGGGCTGCGGGGAAGCGCGCTCCCGGCCCCGCGCCGCGTCTCCTCCGGGCGCGGGGACCCGTGTTCCAGGAGACGTGGGCTGCATCGCGGCGCGGATATTAAAAGTGTGCGGGGGGGGTGGGGGCGGCCCGGCGCGACGCTCCAGTAATCCGAGCTCTTGATTATCCCGCTTCGGATCAAACGGGGCGGCGGCGGCCGGCCCCCTCCTGGGAATGATTAGATGATTAATGTAATGCTGTTTGAAGGGTCTCTGTTTTCTCTCTTAATTTGGGTCATTACTTAGAAAGCAAGCGTGAGATGATTTCATCTGCGTGCTCGGCGGCGGAGATCGCTATTCAGGAACTGGGCTAACTGCGCAGAAGGCCGGACCCGAGAGGCGACGGCGGCGGGCTCGGGGCCGGGGCGCGCAGGCCTGGGGGCCGGGGGGGGGGGGGGCTGCGGCCGGGCTGGGATCCCCGGGGCTCGGGCTGCGGCCGCCAGCAGAGGCCAGGAGCCTGGAATGGCCTCCGTGGGTCGCCCAGGGGGCAGGGCGCCGGCCCCTTCTGTACCTCACCGGTGACGCCACACTTCAGGGCGCACCTGAAACCGGCACCCCAACATCCAGCCACTTTAACCCTTGAATTCTTTTCTCAACCCAATAAAGCAACACCCAGCATCCCAAGCGTCTGAACAACGACCCAATAAAAACCTGGCACCTCGCGGAAGCCGGTGGAGGCCTTTGCCCTCTCTGCCTGGGACACCGGGTCGGCCTCGCCGGGCCCCAGGGCTCCAAACAGTCGCATTTGGGAAGGGACTCGCTGGAAACCTAGTTCCACGTCTGTTCTTTGGAGCCGCTGAGGGGATGGGGGAAAGAAAACGCGCACTAATTATTCTGTTTATTGAGTCATATGTGTATATATTCCGTGTTCGCTTGCACAAGAGGAATTACATGGCTGTATAGAGATGTCTGGGGGCGCCGCGCTCTTCTGGGGTGTTCACGGTGACAGGCTGAGGTTCAACACTGGCTGCTTGAGAACCGAGGCCCGGGATTAAATGCGTTTCGGCGCACTGAATATTTAAATAAATTTCCCGAATATGCAAAGGTGGGAGCCACGAGTTTGCTGCCAGTCATCCAGGAAACGTTTAACTTTCCAAAAATATGCTGGTTTTGATAAATAGATTTTAGCCTCTCTGCTATAGTTTTTTTTTTCCTTTTAATTTTAGAAATAAGTTTATACGTTTGATCTGTTTAGGGGTGGTACAGGGCGGGAAGGGGCAAGACGGCGGCTCTCAGCTCTGCACGGTCCTGGTCAGGTCCTTTGCGGAGGGGGCGGTGGGGCCCACACTGTCATGGAGTTTGCGCACGTGCTTCTTTAAGTCAAAGTTTCTGCAAAACCCTTTGCCGCAAGTGGCGCAGGTGAAAGGCTTCTTGTCGTTGTGGGTGTGCATGTGGAAGGTGAGGTTGTAGACCTGGTGGAAGGCCTTGTTGCAGATGGTGCATTTGTACTGCTTCTCGCCGCTGTGGGTCAGCTTGTGGTTCTTGTAGTTTCCTACAGGAGACCAAAAACAACAAAACAAAACCAAAAAAGTAGGGGTGTGGAGTGGACCGAGCGGGCCCAGGCGTCCCGGCCCGCGCACAGAAGGGGACGCTGGGCCGGGCGGGCGCGACCTCTTCCAGTGAACTAGTTGTCAAACTTCGTCCGCGTCAAGCCCCGGCGCCCCCGAAAGCCCGGAGGGAGGGCCGAGCCTGGCGGAGCGGGCCGCGCTGCCCGGCCGGTCCGAGGCCCAGGCCCGAGAGCGGCTCTCCCGCGGGCCGGGAAACTTTTGCTGAGCCCAGAGACGCGCCAGGTCTTTCTAGCTGATGCCTCGATGGAAGAAATTCGCAGGAACCCAGGCTTCGTCCCCCATTCCCCCCCCTCTTTCTCATTTTTAAAGTTCCTCCCTCTCGTTCCCCCATGACCGCCTGGAGACCCCAAAGTGCTTTTGAAAATCTGAGCGGGCCACCCGCCTTGGGAGCACCGGGGACCAGACGGGTTTCCCAGTTAAGCTGTCCCCAGGAGGTAGAGATTGCCTAGAATTTTATTTTTCATTTGAAAGGAGGGAACCCACCGACCACAAAGGGAACCTTTTCCTGCGGGGCAGTTCTCTCCTTTTTTCCTACTTCCTTTTCCATCGGCCCCTTCCTCCACCCCACTTCCCAAATCCAGGGTCCCGGGGTGCTGCGGCCCGGATCCGGCTACCCCAGTCCCGCGAGCTCTCACCCGCACCCCGCACGCCCGGTTCCCTGGCATCGCTGCGCTCCGGGCTGCGGCGCGGCGCTGCCTCTCCCCGGACCCCGCCCCGCCTTCCCCCACCCCACCTGCCCGGACCCTCCGAGTCCCGAGGCTAAGTGAAGGGGGGGCCTCGGCCGGCGCGGTACCTTTTTGGTGAAAGCCTTTGCCGCAGAATTCGCAGACGAAGGGCTTGTAGCCCGCGTGGATGCGGATGTGCGTGTTGAGCGTGGAGCTGCGGTTGAAGGCTTTGCCGCATTGGTTGCATTTGTGAGGCTTTTCCTGCGGAGAGGGGCGCGCCGTGAGGCTGGGACCGCGGCGCCGGAGGCCACGTAGGGGACACCTCGAAGGGACCCAGCGTTGCCCCAGATGGGTAAGGGGAATCCTGGGCCATCCTATCCCCAACGCCACCGCTCCGACCGGGAGCGAGGGAGTGCTGCGGGAGGGCGGGGACTGACCCGGGGCCACGTACCTGGGTGTGGATAATTTTGTGTCTGCAAAGAGTGCTGGCCTGGCGAAAGCCTTTCCCGCAGACTTTGCACACGAACGGTCTGGCTCCGGTGTGGACCGGCATGTGGCGGGTGAGGTTATAGTGGGCGTTAAACACCTAGGGAAGGACGAGGGGGAACCTTGCGCTGCGCCCCACGAGGGCCTACAGTAGCCCCGGGGTGCCACAGCCTGCCTCCCCCAACCCAGACCCCCCACTCAGAAACCGGAGCTCCGAAGCAAAGGGCTTCTGGGCCTGCTGTTTACGCCGGTCCCGGGCAGCAGCCGCAACGGGGCGTTCCCATTTCACAGAACGGGAAGCTGAGGCCCAGCTGGACACCTCAGGTGCGAACGCAGGCACCCGAGCGCGCTCGTGTCGTGAGAAAGGGGTGTTCCGGGCCGCCCCTCCCGCCCCCGAGGACTCGGGCCTCACCTTGCCGCACACCTCGCAGGTGAAGTTTTTGGGCTTGCCGTCCGCAGAGCCCCCGGGCAGCTTGCCGTGGCCCTTGACGACCCCGCGCTCGGCGCTCAGGGCGGAGTTCTCCTTGAGCACCTGCTCCAGCGGCGCGGGCAAGCGCTCCTTGTGGGGATAAGGAGCCGGGTGGGGGAACTTGTCCGCGGCCAGGCCGGCCAGCTTGGCGTTCTCCAGCAGGAAGAGCTTGGGGTGCGCGGCCAGGGCCGTGGGAGCCTGCGCGTTGAGGAGGCCGGGCGGGAAAAGGTGGCCGCCCAGGAGCTCCGAGGGCGGGTACGCGGTCGAGTCCAGGTAGTTGAAGTAGTACAGAGAGCCGCTGGCCGGCAGCCCCACCGCCTGGTTGATGACCTGCGGCTTGATGACCCTGCCCGCGGGCAGCGCAGCCGGCGCCAGGCCCAGCTCGGCCTTGCAGCACACACCACAGTTGGTTTTGCACAAGCCGCTGGCGCCGCACACTGGGGCCCCCCCGCCGCCGCCGCCGCCGCCGCCGCCTCCACCGCCGCCCGCCCGGAGGCTGCTCTTCCAGAGCTCAGAGTAACTGAGCAGCGTCTTGGACGGCACCTCGTAGCCCAGGGGCTGCAGGGGGATCACGCAGGGCAGCGGCGAGCAGAGGTTGAGCAGTTTCTTGCTCTGGCCGCAGTCGGCCTCGAGCGCCCCGGGCCGGGGCTCGAAGGGCGCGCGGGGCTCCGACGTCTTGGCCATGATGCGCTCGATGGAGAAGGCCAGCGTCTTGGAGGTGGCCGGCGACGCTCCGGCGCGCGGGCAGGCCGGGGGTACCATGGTCTCCAGGGACGCGGAGCTGGCCATGGCGCGCGGAGCCGAGCCGAGCCGGCCGGGCCGGGGCGCAGCCTCTCTCCTCTAAGTCTGCATTCCGGAAAAGGCAGGGGTGGGGTGGGGTGGGGTGGGGTGGGGGGGGGACCGCAATTTAATAAGCACCTAGTCCGGCCCGGGTCACCCATTTGCATTCAAATGAACAGAAACAGAACAAAGTACACCCAAGGGTACCAAATTACCGCCCATTCACCCGGCGCGCAGGAACCCACCAGCCCTGCCCCGGGACCACGGGAGGGGGACGGGGGAGGGCTTACAAAGGAAAAGGAGAGGGGGGAGAGACGGAGCCTCAAGTTGACCCCCCAGCCCTCGCCCGGACCCAGGCCTCGCCGCGCGCGCCGGGCGCCCGACGGGCAGCGGCAAAGTTGGAGAGGCCGGGGGGCCGCCCGCGCGGTTACCTCTTTCCCCCGCCGCCGGGGAGATGCGTTCGGAGCCATGCAGACCTCCGCGGTTACATGGTGGTGGCGAACATCTTCCCCTCCGCGTGAGATCACTGTCTTTTACATTCAGCTGACATCACACGGAGTCGCTTGAAGTGCACCGGCAGGGCGGCGGCGCGGCTCCGCAGCGGACCCCGCGTCCCCCCTGCCGCCGCCGCCGCCCCCCAAACTTTAAAAGGAGGCAACTGGCGCCCGCGCTCCGCTCGGGGAAGTGCGAGCGGCTGCGAGTCGGGAAGGAGGGGAGAGACGGGAGGGGGAGGGGAGGAATCGTGAGGGTTTTGCCGGTGGAAGGGAGGGGGGGCCGACCCAAGCCCAGGCAGAGTTCCGTGCGTGATTCACAACTTTGGGGGCCTGCGGGTTTGGGGGCGCGCGGGGAAGGCGGGGAGTCCCGGCGCGCCGCCCCAGAGAGCCCCCGGGCGTCCGTCTGGTCGCCGAAGTGTCCCTTAGCCCTCCGCAGCCGAGCTGGGCATCGTGCTAATAAACTGCCATTTACCCACGGAGCCCGCGCCAGCCCCGAACACGCGCAAATGATAATTACCTCATTAGGATGTGGCGCAGGGACGCGGGCGTCGCGTTTGGAGGGGGGAACTTGTTAATGGGGAAATATTAATTTGTGCCCAAGCCACGGGCTCGCCTTGGCTGGCGTCGGAGGTCGGGAGGGAGCTCCCGCCGGCTCGAGCCGACCTCGGGGCGTCCGCGGGAGCCGGGCCGCGCGCCGGGATCCCCGGGCCTCCCAGCCCGCGGGTGCGCCCCAGCTTTCCGGGCCGCCCCCCGCCCGAGGCCGGGGGAGCCCGCGCCGCGAGCGCGAGGACTGTGGGAGATCCTGATCGATCAGAATCGCTGATTTATGATCGGTCTCCAAGGCCAGGCCGGGCTCTGCGCTGGGTTCAGGGCTGCGTGCGGGGAGGACTCGGAGGGCAGCTCTCCCCGCTGATGGGTACTTACTGTTTGTATAATTGAGAAGGTCCAATCTCCACCTGTTTAAGGAGCAGATTGAAACAGCAGAACCTCCCCTGGATCCTATTAAAACGTTTTTCCTCCTAAGGCCATTCAGCCGAACCAATTTTCCGAAGTGATTCATAGAGCTGAATTCTGCCAAGGCGGCTCTTTCAGTTTTAGCCACTAAAGCACCGCGTGGAACCGGGTTTTGTGTTTTTCTAAAATAAAGAGAAGGATTATCAGAGGGGAGAGGGAGGGGGCCTGAAGGGGGGCGGGCAGGGACTTAGTGTGGCCAGAGGTAGAAGCAGAGGAAAGAAAAGGCCCTTTTCTAGACAGGCCCCAAGTAAGTTCGGAGGAATTCAGCGTTTTGTGCCCGGCGCACAAAAGCAGCGCGCTCCGCGCTTGGCTTGGAGGGGCTGAATTCATCTGTTTGCAGAACATTCCACCTGCGTATCCCAACAAACTGCGCAGAGGCGCTCCAGCACTTTCAGCAGGCCGGGCGCTCTTGGCGACAACAAAAGTGGTCGAGGCTGAGGGTTCTTAGGGGTGGGGGGGGGGACGGCAAGCAAGAGAGCCAGTGAGAGAATTAGGTTTAGGGAAGGAGGAGGGGTGGGTGCAGGGGTTTTTGAAAACTTTTGGCTGGTTTTGTTCCGGGGACAATTATATCTTGCCAGCCGGCTTTTGCAAGACCACGAGCTTTGTGGCCACAACCACAGTTTAAGAGGATTACGGTGGGTATAATATGAGCAAACAGGGTTGAGGGTTTGATAGTGAATTCCATCTCCGGAGACACACGATCATGCGCAGCAGCGGGAGAAAGTGCTGGCGGAGGCCAGCATCCCTTCCTGGGAAGCAGTGAAGAGTTCTGTCCCATCCCAGGCCCCTCAGGACCACAGAATACCCCCCCACCACCACAAAGCCAACAAGACTTGGACCAGGAGAACTCTAGTTTTAACTGCAGACAAATAACTCTTGACCCCTCTACAGAACTTCTTCCTTTTCCCACTCGCCGTCCAGTTGTGGCCTCTTTGACCTGCCATTTCAGACCCGTGTGGATCTGGCAGGTAAGGAGAAGAAAAATGTCTCTGGAAAGCAAGGAGAGATCTCTGAGGAAAAGTGGCTTGGGGCAGGGGAGGCCAGAGGAGGTTAATATTCTTGTCCTGCTAAGCTGGGACACTGCCCCTAAGTTCAGCAATCCTAACATCACCACCACCATCACGACCACCCCCAACTCCCAGATTTCCAAGACTCAGGACAGGACATGTTCGGGACTGAATTCCAGACCCAACACACTGCCATCCCTATGTTCACTGAATACAACCGCACAGATTACCCTCCTCTCCCCCTCCAAACATGAAACAAACCACTCACCCCAACACTGAAACAATTGATCGGGACGCCCGTAGCCTCGCAAAAATCTGAATTTCTATCCCCACCTTCCCCGCGGCCACCGGCATCGCACCCCAACCCTTTTTCCAAATTGGGTAATTGTTGATCTCGGCAGCAGCTGAAAGATCTGCTGGTTTGAAAGCTCCATCAGGCTGAAAGGCTTGCAAAGCTTCCCGGGGAACCTGTCTTGCCATCCCTGGTGCTTTTTTTTGTGGCTGCATAAGCCATCTCTCTCTCTCTCTGGGCATCACAAAGGAGTGCTACCTCCACAGAAAGCAAACATTTGGGTAAAAACAAGTTGCCCCTAATGTGCCTCTCTTTCCAAATGTTGGGTGAATACACTGGCTTTTATGAAAGTATTTAATTAGCTTCCACAAACTTCTCCTTCTCTGCCTGCAGATTATATTGAAGTGGAGGGTTGGAAACTATTTTACACCTTGCCACTCACATGTTAATTAATCTCTATCTAACCCTAATTGCAGTTTATTCAAGCACTGCTCAACAGCTCACCCACACAATAAACACTGATCCTACTTTTATACATATTACTTCACGTTAACACGTTGAGTAATTAACTCCAGTACCAACTAATAGTGCAAACAAATATTTTCTGTAAACGAGATTATTTCAGGCAGAATAATAGAAGACTGGGGAACACTGGGAATGCTGAAGGGAGTGCTGAGACTCCCTCCACCCACCCAGCCCTCCAAATTCTCCAAATTCATTCTCAGATGGAGCACCTTTTTTTTTTTTTTAGACTGATTTAAAAAAAAAATAAGAGGGACAACTACAGAAATGAAAATTTCACAATGTTAGGGAGTTGATGGAATTAGGGGTGAGCTTTTCTCCTACCCAGTTCCAGTGGAGGAGGAGGAAATCCCAAATTACCCGACCTGAAGGGTGATGGGAGGCTCCAGGGGTAGGCAGGTGTTTCAGGGATGGGACTCATATTAATGGAAAACAAAAGTTGTTGAAACCTCCCTCTCTAAAGAGGTTCTGACTGACATTTAATGCGGTGTGTTTCTAATGAAGTAGGCTAGGCCCTGGTCACCTTCTGGAATGACCAGTCTCTTTCCCAGCTCATACAGCATACAAGCTCCATTCTGAAGGTTCTGATACCAGGGGACCAGGGACAGACACAGCTGCTTGACCAGAAGGCAGGAGGGCACTGGCCAATGGAGACCTAGTAGATCGCACCTCTTTTCTGTCTCTGGGCTGGATTCCCAGACTCACTGGGCCAAAGTCTTAGCACCCAGGCCTGTGACAACCCGCCTGGCTCCCCTGTAGACGCTGTAGCACATCCACAGGTCACTGGGCCTGCAGCCACAGCCCAGGCCTCACTCAGCTCCCATCCTATCTCATTTGAGAGCTCTAGTCAAAACCTGGATGCTTTCCTTGGTCACTACCAGGCCTTTGCTGGGGCAGTGGAGATCACCAGAGAGGCCCAAAGCTCCTCTGCAAACCCTTCCCACCTTGCAGAGTGGGAAACCCAGTCCTGGCAGGCCTGTGGCTCGACCTCGGAGATCCCAGGCTCTGTGACGCTTCCACATCACTAACTGGGGATCCAGAAACAGCCACACACACAGGAGCACAGTGTTTTAATTGGCACCCCAGATTTAAGCACAGCCGCAGCTCCCTATTGATTTTACAGGAGTATCTCTTGTAGGAAGCATATTGAGTGTGACTGGACCGGCCAGGGCTGAGCTGCTCCTCCTGCTTGGCCATTTTTATGGTCACTAGTCCAAATTATTGTAATGATGACTTTTGTTTAAAAACATGTGTGTGTGTGTGTGTGTGTGTGTTAATGGAGCTGGAACCCAGGGGGTTTCCACCTCTGAGCTACACTCTCAGCCCTATTTTATTTTATTTTTCTTATTTGGAAACAGGGTCTCTAAGTTGCTGACAGCCTCACCTTAAGTTCCCAAGACTGGCTTCCAACCTGCGGATCCTCTAGTCTCAGCCTTCCAAGGACTGTTGTTTAAAAAACATTTTAAAATGCCAGGAATCGCCCACACTTTGGGGCAAATTACTTAGCTGACACTTTCCCGCCTTACAGTGGTGTAGACGACCTCAGAGGAAAATCCCTTTCTTGTGCAAAAGCTCCCAAGTTTGCACCGCCCTTGAATTCACAGAAGTAAAAGACAAGCGTTTCCATTCGCAAAAGGTGTTGCAATTCCAGCCCTGAGGCTTGTGCCACTGGTTCTGGGTGGCAGGGGACACTTTTAACTTTTCAATGGTTCTTACTACTTCCTCACCTGACTTTAATACGCATTATCATCCTGTGGTCCCCTCCCCGGAGCGTTGAGCAGTAAGTAAGTTTGGGGAAACCTGTGCGGACGAATCTGGCCTTCTTTCACACCCCTCTCCTTCATTTGTTTGAGGGGAGTGAACCCAAACCAAGCAAACTTTCTGCTTTAAGAAGTGTGCTTCCCTCCTAGCCCCCTTTCTTTCTTTCCTTCATTTGAAAGGAACATTTAAAATCTGATTTACTTGGTGGCGCTTAAACGCTGCTGAAAATAGATTAACTTCTGAAGAGAAATTCTTCTTCGACCCTCTTATTCCCTCCAGGAAGCATTTTATTGAAAACATTTGAACAGGCTGTGGCGGTCTTGTCGGAGACAAGGGCCTCGCCTTCCATCAGTGAGCCTTGTTCTCCGGATTAGTGCCCTGGGGAGACAAAGAGCCCCAGATACCCTGGCCTGGAGAGGCCGGCGCACTGGGAGTGCTCCTGGGTTCCAGTACCGCACAGTCCTCGGCCCGGACCACTGAAGACAGATGGGCTAGAGTCCTTTGCCTCTTTGCATCCTTAGGGAGCCTGCCACACTGGCAGCTAGGTGCCGTGTGCCCGGCCCGCTGCACCAAGCAGCCGTTTTGCAGCGCTGCTTGCTTTCAGAGACTGGCTTACAAATCTCAATGTACCCAAGGACTTGTTTTTCACCCCTGAGCAAGAGGGGCGCCTATTAGCCAAGGGCTGCTGGCTTTGAAGCCTGGGACTGGAAGGGGGAGGAGGGGCAGTGATACAAACCTATCAGGATTTGCAGGATCGCAGGATCACATCAGAGGACATTCGCTGGGTCTTGGGAAACCTGGTCCGTGTATATGTTCTTAGGCCAGAGGGGGTTTGCCTTCTCTACCCGAAGGCTCTCCTCTCTGCCCTGGATGCATATATAATCACAAGCACATATAAGGGTATCATGTATATGCATATGTATGTATGTCATGTATATGCATGCATGTATAGATACTATCGACAATCCTAGAAATGCCATTTAATTAAGAATCGGATCCAATACTCCTGTGAAGCAATTCCCAATGAATGTGTCATTTTTTTTCCCAGGTGAGGTGGGGAAAGAAGTTGCCCATTGCACCTGGAATTTCAGGGATTTTTCCTTGCCACGTGACTTTGGTGAGCAAACAATTGCAAGAATTCATATAATAAAGAACAATTCCATTATATATATATGATATCACACGCAGATATATGTGTTTGAAATAAAAAGGCATTTGGGTGAGTGACGGGCCCTGCGCAGTTGGGAGACATGGATTTCCGACTCTCTGGGGAGACGGTTTAGGATCCTCGCGTTACTCAGTTATTTAACTTGGCAGCTGGTTAAACTCCACTGCGGAGCCTGCCCAAAGGTATTAGCGTTAAGTGCTGAGAGCAGAAGTTAAGCCGGCAGTGAAAAGGAGGAACCGGAGGGGCGGGTGAGAGCAGCCCATTCAAATTGCTCTAAACTTCTGGAAGTTCGCTGGGGCAGCCAGTGCAGGTCCAGGTGGGAAGCCAGGGCTGCACAGCATGAGAACTGGAAACCCTGGGACCTCCCCTCCCCACGAGTGCCTTGGCTCTGTTTATTGGTCTTTGACAAAAACTCCCCCAAAGCTCTTTTTTGGGGGGCAGCGCAGCTCTGGAGCCCTCCCAGGCACAGCAGAAACCCTCTTTCTCTTCTTACCTGGGTGAGGTTATCTGAGTGCCTGCTCCACCCTGGGAGTTTGCAGTTTGTAAACACAAAATAACTTCAAAAAGGTCAATCAGAGCCCCCTCCAAGAGTGGGCCAACCAGCTTCTGTGTCCCTCTCAGGTTCCCTGGTGCTCACATACCCTTCCTCTTTAAGGGTGCAGTGAGGGCAGCTGTTAGTAGGTGACTACTTCTATTAAAAGCCTGGCCTATTCTATGCCAGACACAGTGGTAAGCTAAACACTCGCCCCGGTCTGTTCTCACAGCATCCTATGAAGTCAGTGTATTTTGTCAATAGTTCCATCATACAGATGCAAAAATTGAGACCCTTGGTAATGCCTCAACTGGTTGAGAGGTTGTTTTCAGAACCTATACTCACTCCTAAGCACCTGGTCCAAAGCCCATATGTAAACGATTAGTTAAACTGCTTGTGGAGTGGAAAATCCTCTAAGTTTGAGTACTGGCATTACTAATGAACCAGCAACTCCACTCCTAAGTACAGACCCAATGGAAATATATACCTAGGTTCATGGGAAGACAGTTCCTAGGGTATTGGGAGCCACACTATTTGTAATAGCCCTGAACTGGAAATGATTCAATAACCATCAGGACTGTAATCCATAAGTAAATAGTGCAAAATAAAGCACTATACATCAGTCAGAATCAACTAACGCTTGACTGCTACGCTTGAGTGTGAATGAGTCTCATAAACACGGCATTAAGCAAAGATAGCTAGATCTAAATTTACTTGATACTGTGTGAATCCATTTTAAAATGTTCTGATATAAGCCAGGTGTGGTGGTGCAGGCATGCAATCCCAGGATTTAGGCTAAGACAAGAGGATGAAAAGTTTACAGCCAGCCTCAGCTACTTAAATGAGACCCTCCGAAACTTAGTGAGACCCTATTTCAAAATATAGAATAGGCTGAGCTTGGTGGCGCACACTTTGTAATCCCCGCGCTTGGGAGGCGGAGACAGGAGGATCGTGCAGGTTCGAAGCCAGCCGTGCTGGCGTAAGAGACCCTGTTTCAAAAATATAAAATAGGTCTGGGAGTGTAGCCCAGAGGTAGAAGGGCTTCCAGGAACCCCAGTGATCGTGGTGGCACACGCTTGTAATCCCAGCACTTGGGAGGCTGAGACAGGAGGATCACGGTTCAAGGACAGCCTCAGCTACTTAGCGAAGCCCTTTGCAACTCAGTGAGACCCTGTTTCAAAATAAAGAATCAAAAATAGGGCAGTGGGTATAGCTTGGAAGTCAAATGCCCTTGGGTTCCATCCCTAATACCAAAAAAAAAAAAAAAAAAATAGTGCTGGGGGTCTAGCTCAGAGGTAGAGTGCCCCTGGGTTCCAACCCCAGTACTGAAAAAAACCCATATGCCTATATATATATATATATATATATATATATATAGAGAGAGAGAGAGAGAGAGAGAGAGAGGGAGAGAGAGAGAGGGAGAGAGAGGGAGTAAAAAAAGTAGACTGGAGGTATAGCTCAGAGGTAGAATGCCCCTGGGTTCAATCCCCAGTACTTAAAAAAAAAAAAAAAAGTCCCAAAATAGGAAAAAGTAGGGGCAGGAAGGGGCCTGATAAAGCTGTTTCCTGATCTGGGCTCTGGCTTCTGAACATTTATAAAGCTGTATATACTTAATTGTGTATTTATATGTATCTGTAATATGTAATGTTAAATATACATATTGGTTTATCTTTCTATACATGCATTATAATAACTAGGTATTCACTAAATAAATAATTGGCATGAGCTGGTCTGTGACCCCAGCCCCAGTTCCTCAAAGAACTGGTCTTTTCCGGTATCTTGAATAATGCTCCTTTAATTTCTTCTTTTGGACCAGACAACCACATCCATTAACTGGCTTATCTTTCTTCTTCGTTCTTTGGTACTGGGGATTGAACCCAGAGTCATAATACCTCTGAGCTATACCCCCAGCCTTATTTGTTTTGAAGCAGAATCTCTGTAAGTTGCTCTGGGTATCACTAAATTTCTTAGACTGGCCTTGAACCTGTGATCCTCCTGTCTCAGCCTCACCATGCCCAGCTTCACATAGACTTTAAAAACCCAGGTATATCCATACTTCTACCACAGATGTCTTCAGAGATGGATACTTGCAAGGGGCACAGCAAACCGAATCAGGGCACTCATTTGAAGGGGTCTTCTCACCCACAACTTCAGCACAGAGGCAGTGGTCGTGAACTTGGACCCTACTCTTCATCCAGGGAGCCAGGTGAATGGCCACAGGCTGGGGACTGCCTGGAATGTTACAGAGATGCTACTTAGACTAGCCTTGGGAGGTGGAGGAGCTAGGTAAGGCCAGAGGACACGGTAGGGGATGTGTATAGGAACTGGCATTACTAGAAAGCCTTGACAAGTTCTTAGAGCTCAGCTCAGTGGGGCTTGACCCCAGGCAAGATCATCAGGGGAGAAAAGACAAGAACCTTGGCTCTCTGGCAAGTGACCCAGTTAGCAGAACTAGCAGTTTTGCTCTGAGAGAGGGTGGGGAAGTTTATTTTAGAAGGGAGAGGGGGAAAGGGCTTAGAACACAGAAACCAAACCAAATACTTAGTAATCCTCTTTTGCAAATTCAAGGTGATTTGTGCCAGTGGCCTGAGATGCAAATTTGACCTCAGCATTTCAAGACAGATACTCAAACCTAAAGCAATGAAGGTGTGTGTGTGTGTGTGTGTGTGTGTGTGTGTGTGTTACTCAAACCTACCACTAAAGCAATGTGTATGTGTGTATTGGGGGGGAGGGTTCAGAGCTGTTGCTCTAATTCAGATAGACTAAAAAGATAACTCCAGTTCAAGTATCCTCAGACTTCGTACATGGTCCCATCCAGAGGTCTTGCCAAGTTCAGCACAACTCCATCCCTCCGAAATTTAAACTGTCATTGGTCCAATAGGCTGTCTAAGTGTCTTCTGTAACCAGTTGAAAGACCAAGCCTTGGATGGTAATGGGCATGGCCAGTGGTCCAAAGACTCCCAAAGGATGGGGTTGGGAAGAAAAGTTAAAAAAAAAAAAAAAAAAGAATGAAGAGCTGGCCTGGTGATGCACACTTGTAATCCCAGTACATGGGAGGCTGCGACAGGAGGATCACAGGTTCAGGAGGGCCCCAGCAGGTACTGAGACTCTCATTAACCTAGGGAGGCTCTGTATAAAAAATAGCAATAAAATAGAGTTGGGGGTGTAGTTCAGAGGTAGAATGCCCCTGGATTTAATTCCCAGTACCGCAGACAAAACAAAAGAATTCCCTGGCAGTGAGGTTAAAAATTTTAAGAAGCTTCACACTCCAGCGGAAGTTGCAGGCTAAAATAACCAGCAGTGGTTTCTCCGGGCACTCCCAGTATGTGGGCAGGCTCGCCCCTGGCAGCCCAGTGTCTGCTGCTGCTTTTCTTTTCTTTTTATTAGTTATAATTGTTGTTATTATTTTCATTATTGATACTGGGGATTGAACTCAGAGGCATTCTACCTCTGAGCTACACCTCCAGCTCATTTATACTTTATTTTGAAACAGGGTCTTACAGCCAGGCATGGAGGCACATGCATGTGATCCCAGTCCTTGGGAGGCTGAGACAGCCTCAGCTGAGGCTTGCCTCACTTGCTGAGGACAGCCTCAGCAAATAGTGAGACTCTCATCTGTAGGGAGACCCTGTTTCAAAATAAGAATAAAAAATAGGGATGTAGCTCAGAGGTAGAATGCCTCTGGGTTCAATCTCTAGTAACACACACACACACACACACACACACACACACACACACACGAAACAGTCTTACTAAATTGTTGAGGTTGGCCTCCAACCTACAATTCTCCCGTTTCAGCCTCCCAAATACTTGGATTACAGGAATGTGCTACCACACTCAGCTTATTTATTATTTTTTAAGATTTGCTATTGGTGATTAAGCCTAAGGCTTCACACTGCTAGCCAAATGCTCTACCACTGAGCTACATTCCCAGCCTTTTAAAAATCTCATTTTGAGACAGGAGCTCACTGCTCAGGCTGGCCTTGAACTTTGTAATCGTCCTGCCTCAGCCTCCAGTCACTGAGATGGCAGTTCTTTGCTAGCATGCCTAGCACCTGAGATAGAGAAGATCTGGTTTGGGTGAATCTAGGTCTCCCTGAGGCATCTTTTTTTAAGATGTTAAGGTAGCGCAGGCTGCAGTGGCAGGCACACACTTGTAATCCCAGCACTTGGGAGGCCCAGACAGAAGGATTCAAAGTGAAAGACAGGCCGGGCGTGGTGGCGCACGCTTGTAATCCCTGCGCTCGGGAGGCGGAGACAGGAGGATCGCACAGGTTCGAAGCCAGCCGTGCTGGCTTAAGAGACCCTGTTTCCAAAAATAAAAAATAGGTCTGGGAGTGTAGCCCGGAGGTAGAAGGGCTTCCAGGAACCCCAGTACCACCAAAAACAAAACAAAACAAAACAAAAAAACAAAAACAAAAAACAAAAACCGGTGAAAGACAGCTTCAGTAACCAGTGACACTCTTATCAAACTAGCTAGACCCTGTTTTAAAATAAAAAAAAAATAAAAATAGGGCTAGGGGTGTATCTAGGAGGTAGAATGCTACCAGGTTCAATCCTCAGTATCACAAACAAATAAATCATCAAACAGACATGTAAGCCCAAGTTTCCTGTGTTTGACAGGAAATGGATACCTACTTTATCACAGCGTGCTGAGGAACAAGAGATAGATGCGCAGAAGTTGCTCAGCGCTGGAGACCGGGCAACGCATGTGCTATTGTTGTTCAAATAAGGACTGTTATTGATGACAGTCGTTCTTTAGGCTGACAGGAGGAGGAGAGGAAAGAAGGCAAAGTACAAATCTTATTCTCTTCTTCACTCTTTGTGTGTGTGTGTGTGTGTGTGTGTGTGTGTGTGTGTGTGTATGTGTATAAGGTGGCTTTTTCACAATTTACAAAATCATCAATAGAGAAATTTTGGCAAAAGCAGAGAACTACAAAGAATAAAATTAAAATTGCACATAATCTTACTATCTGGAAATTATAGACTCTGTGTGTGTGTGTTTGTGTGTGTGTGTGTGTGTGTGTGTGTGTGTGTGTGTTACTGGGGACTGAGCCCAGGGTCATTCTACTTTTGAGCTATACTTCCAGCCCTATTTTATTTTGTACTCTGAAAAAGGGTCTCAGTAAGTGGCTGAGGCTGGCCTCAAACCTGTGATTCTTCTGTCTCAGTCTCCCAAATATTGGGATTACAGGTGTATGTCACCATGCCCCGCTACAGACAATTCTTTGGTATATATTCTTTCTATGCACTTACAAGACTGACATCATATGATACAGTTTTATAATCTGCTCTTTCATTTGATATATCTTTCTGTTTTAAGTATGCTAATAAGACGTGGTTTTAATGCCTCTGTAGCATTTCACTAGATATCTTTAACATGAGCTAAGTAGTCCTTTGCTTTGGGGTATTTAGGTTGTTTATCATTTTCCTGCAATAGCTCCATCAGAAACATTCTCACACATGAATCCTGTGCATAGCTAATTCCCGTAGGACAAATTCCCAGAAGCAGAATCACTATGGTAAGAGATAAGCACATTTTTAAAGCTTTAGACACCAACTGACAAATTGCCCTTCAGAAGGGGGGACACATTTATCCCCACTCCAACCTGCAGGACGTGACAATTCCTCTTTCTCAGAACCTTTACTAACACCAGGCATAATCATTTTTAAAAAATCTTACCAATCTGATAGATCCCAAATGGTATCTCATTGCTATTTTTGCCCATGTGTTCTTGCCCAGGGCAGAATCGGTTGCCAAATTGTGGAGAACTTGGAATGTACAAATGATGGTGCAGACCTGGGTGACAGAATAGAGGAGACATATGGGAAAGGGGGTCCCAGAGAGAGCCGTCCCGAGAAAGAGGAGACCGGTGTCACATGTCTTTTGGCACTCAAATGGTTCCAGACTGCTGAGCCTTTGAACATTTCCTTGAGAAGCATCTCCCCTTGTCAGAAATGGGCTGCTGATTCCTGTACGTCTTCTAGACTTTCTGTCCTGGATCCTGCACGTGGTTGCTGGCTTATAGCTAGAGACCTAGTTTGGTAAGCAGGTGCCTCAGAGGGCTGATGAGCCTCTGAGCCTCAGAGGGCTGATGAGCCTCACGGTTGTCTGAGCCTCTCCCAAAGGACTCCCATACAGCTGTGCTTTTGCTTGGCCAGATGTTTTGCAAATGCAAGCTGGCTAACCGGGAGGCCAATTCAAACCTCTGCTAGAAAAAGAATCAGACTATAGTGCCTGTACTTGGGAGGGTGATTACATGTACACAGCCAGCCTTCCAACATAGAAAGACCCCGTCTCAAAATAAAAGATAAGCCAGGTGTGGTGGGACACACCTGTAATCTCAGTACTTGGAAGACTGAGACAGGAGGATCACAGGTTCAAGGACAGCTTCAGCATGTAATGAGAATCTCTTCAACCTAGGAAAGAGACCTTTACAAAGAAGAGATTAAAAAAAAAAATTGGGCTGGGGGTATAGCTCAGAGGTAGAAAATCCCTGGGTTGAATCCAAATCCCCAGTCTTTCTGTCTGTCTGTCTGTCTGTCTGTCTGTCTCTCTCTCTCTCTCTCACACACACACACACACACACACACACACACACACACACACACACACACACTAGAAATGAGAACAGGGTTCTCACCCATACTGCCAGGTAGAAGGTACAAGGAAGAGGATTATTTCCCTGTAAGAGTAGCCTGCTTGCTGAATCTGAGCTCCCCTCCAGCTAGAGAATGGCGTGCTTTTAGTGACTGCTCACATTCTGCTGACTCATCTGGTGATCAAAAAATAACCAAAACTTTATTATCTGTCATTCTGAACATACAAAAAGGAGGCTTAGAACAAGATAATGCACCCATTTTCCATCCCCCAGCTCCAATAAAATCTCTCTAGTGCCCTCTCAACAGAATGCTTTGTCACCCATATATAATTTAAAGACCATCACCTAAAATGCTAGGAAGAATTTCTTTACATCCATAAAGAGTCAATATTCAAATTTCTAATTTTCTTATAAATATTGTAATTTTATTTTATTTTTATTTTTATTTTTTTTGGTGGTACTGGGGTTCCTGGAAGCCCTTCTACCTCCGGGCTACACTCCCAGACCTATTTTAACATTTTTATTTGGAAACAGGTTCTCCTAAGCCAGCGCGGCTGGCTTGGAACCTGCGCGATCCTCCTGTCTCCGCCTCCCAAGCGCGGGGATTACAAGCGTGCGCCACCACGCCCGGCTTAAATATTGTAATTAAAAAAACTCCTTTGTTTGAGTCATGATAAAGGTAAGGTCACAACATTCATGCACTGTAGTTGTAGTTATGGCTTTTTTTTTTTTTTTTTGGTGGTACTGGGGTTCCTGGAAGCCCTTCTACCTCTGGGCTACACTCCCAGACCTATTTTTATTTTTATTTGGAAACAGGGACTCTAAAGCCGAGGCCTGCTTCGAACCTGTGCGATCCTCCTGTCTCTGCCTCCCAAGCGCGGGGATTACAAGTGTGCGCCACCACGCCAGGCGGTAGTTATGGCTTTTATGTCTATGTCTGGTTTAATTTATAGCTTCCTCTCCATTTCTTTTTCTTTTTTTCTTTTTTCTTATAATTTGCTTCTCTCTCTCTCTCTCTCTCTCTCTCTCTCTCTCTCTCTCTCGCTCTCTCTCTCTCTCTCTCATACACACACACATTTTTTTTTGGTCTTGTATGGTTTCTCACAGTCTGTGTTTTGCTGACAGCATCCTTCATCTATTGGAGATTTTAAAACCTGGCTTTTTCTAAGGATGATGCCATTCTTCCTTTCTTTCTTTCCCTTCGGCCCTTCCTCTCTCCCTCCGGTTTTTCTTCCTTCCTGTGTGTGTGTGTGTGTGTGTGTGTGTGTGTGTGTGTGTGTGTGACCAGGGATTGAATCCAGAGGCATTGTACCTCTGAGCTACACTTTATTTTGAAACAGTTTTGCTAAGTTGCTAAGGCTAGTCTCAAACCTGTGATCTTTCTGTGTCAGCCTCCCAAGTACTGTACTGGGTTGTAGGCATGCAATCCTGGACCTCCTGGAGGCCCACAGCTTTGTCCCCTGAGTCGCCCCCGCCCGGAACTGCAGGTATACTTGGTTTGTTGAGGAATCAGATGACTAGAGAGTTGTGTTCCCTTTTCTTTGTGTGACCTGCACACCCTTGAACTCTGTTTGCAGCATTGGCACTGCATTTTGCACAACTATTTTTGGTCCTCACGCACTGCCCCTCCCCCCAACGAGTGTTTAGAGTTTAAGCACAGGGCAGGCCTCATGTTGGTTTAAAACATAGATGGTGGTGCACGCTTGTAATCCCAGTATTTAAGAGTCTGAGACAGGAGGACCCCAGATTCATGGCCTAGAGGTAGAATGCTCCTTGGTTCCATCCCCAGAACCACAAAAATAAAAACAAAAAACCATAGGCCTCTCCCTACTCATTCAATGCTCTGCACAACTCACAACTCAAAATTCTTATGCCGGGCATGGTGGCACACACCTGTAATTACAGTACTTGGGAGGCCGAAACAGGAGGATCACAGGTTTAAGGACAGCCTCAGCAACTTAGAAAGGCCCTCAGCAATTTAATGAGATCTTGTTTAAAAAAAAGTGTGGGGGGGATGCTGGGGCGTGGTGACTCACGCTTATAATCCCAGGGCTTGGGGAGGCAGAGACGGGCGGATCACACAAGTTTGAAGCCAGCCTCAGCTACTTAGTGAGGCTCTCAGCAACTTAGTGAGACCCTGTTTCCAAATAAAGTATAAAAAGGGTCTGGGAATATACCCCGGAGGTAAAAAAGATCCTTGGGTTCTACCCCAGTACCACAAAAAAAAAAAAAAAAAAAGAAAAAAAAGAAAAAAAAAAAAAAGAAAAAGGAATGAGGGTGTATCTCAGAGGTAGAATGCCCCTGGGTTCCATCCCCATCACCAATAAAGAAAGAAAGAAATACAATTCTTACTTACTGGTGGTCGTTAACAGCAGACTGACAGTACACTTTTGACGATTCCCAAATGCATGCTAGCACTTTCTGTCTCCTTACTAGATGTTAACGGAAGAGAAATCTGCTTAGGTTTTCCTTGGATATTGAGAGAATGCTTATTTCTTTAGGGAATCCAAACTTCCTGCAGGCTCTTCTCCCGGCCCCCACAGGCGGGGTGCAGGGAAGGTCTCCACTGCAGCGCACAGGAGAAACTGACCTTGTACAACTAAGAGCTTCTCCGCAGAGTGAGAGCGGAGCCACAGCAAGGCAAACGGGTCTCTGTCGCCGTTGTTAAATCTGAGCATCTGCTTATTTGGCGTACTTCAGTGTGTTATTTTCTTTTGATTAGTGTTTGTAGACCAAGCTTTCCACTAGAGAGCACAAAGGAGTGAAATACATTAGTATCATCCGTCAGCCATGGGCTTAGTAAACCAGAGTTTTGGGTTTTCTGATTTTTGGATACAGTAATCACAATCAGCAACACGACTGAATTCGTACAACATCATATAGTACAGAATGGAAAGGAAACTTCTCCCACACCCTAAATCCCCAGCATCTTTCTCCAGAAAGTGTTACTAGTTTTTTTTGGTAGGCACCAGGCCCTCTGAGCAGAGTAATGGTTGTTATTATTATTGTTCAACATGATTTACATTATGATGTGAGACTATAATGCACCAATAAAAGCAACAAAACAAAACAAAACAAAAAAAAACCAAAATTAGCTGGGTGTGGTGGCGCACACTTGTAATCCCAGCATTTGGGAAGGTGAGAAAGTAGGATCCCGGTTTGTGGCCAGCCTCAGCCACTTAGTGAGGCCCTTTACAACTCAATGAGACCCTATTTCCAAATAAAGAATAAAAAATAGGGCTGGGGGTGTAACTTGGAGGGAGAATGCCCCTGAGTTCCATCCCCAGTACCACAAAGAAAAGCTATATATATATAAATTTCGTGGTACTGCAGGTTGAACCCAGGGACACTCTCCCTTCGAGCTACACCCCCAGCATTTTATATTCTTTTTGTTTTGAAAAAAAAAAGTCTCACTAGTTTGCTGAGAGTCTCACTACATTGCTGAGGCTGCCCTCAAACCTGTGATTCTCCTGTCTCAGCCTCTTAACTACTGGGATTACAGGTGTGGACCACCAGGCCAGCTAGCAATGATCATCATTATTTAAACAATGTGACCTTGTAAAGCAGGTGGACTGGTAATCCTCACTTCAGATGAAATGAGGTTTGGCGAGTATTAGCAGTCAAAGTTGTTAGCTATCTTACCCTACTCACAAACACAAAAATGCCGCCTCTAAAATAAACTGTAGGCTACAAATGATGGAATTGTTTTGGCTGGTTTCATGGTTTGACTCTTTCAAATACAAATGTATAAGTGATGTGGTTTGTATAAAAGAAGAAAGGAGGGAGATAGGTGTGCTGGTCCACGCCTGTAATGCTAGTATTTGGGAGGCTGAGACGAGGATTTGGGGTTTGAGGCTGGCTTCAGCAACTTAGTGAGACCCTGTTTCAAAATAAAAAATAAAATAGGGCTGGGGTGTAGCTCAGAGATAGGATGCCCCTGCCCTTGGGCTGAATCTCTAGCACACACACATACACACAGAAAGAAAGAAAGAAAGAAAGAAAGAAAGAAAGAAAGAAAGAAAGAAAGAAGGAAAGAAAGAAGGAAAGAAAGGAAGGGAGAAGGAGGAGAAGGAGGAAGGGAGGGCTGGGTGTGTCTTGATGGTATAGCATTCAGCCTACTATGCAAAGAGCTTCATTTAATCTTCAGCCTCGCAAGTAATTAATTGATATAAAAAGGTAAAGACACTATCTCTATTTTATTATTTATTATTTATTTATTGCAGTACTGGGGATGGAACCCAGGGGCATTCTACCTCCAAACTATATCCCTAGCCCTATTTTTATTCTGTATTTTGAAATAAGGTCTCACTAAGTTGCGGAGGGCCTGGCCTTGAACTTGGGGTCCTCCTGTCTTAGCCTCCCAAGTACTAGGATTACAAGCGTGTGCCACTACGCCCGGCTTAACTACCCCCATTTTAAATGTGAGAAATTGGGATAAAGCAAGGAGTGAGATGGGGAAGAGTTATCTTGGGCAGAGGTTCTCATCGTGTGTGTGTGTGTGTGTGTGTGTGTGTGTGTGTGTGTGTGTACACGTGCGCGCGCGCATGTATGTGTGTGCGTGTGCATGGTCATGACTCACACACGGCACTGCCCCTTAGAGCGCTCTGACAGTCTGCTAAGCCTGTGGACTTTCTCAGAATAATGCTTTAAAATAAATGAGAATATATGTAAGATCCCAAAGAATTGCAATCGTATTGATGTATAGTTATCAAAATCTTGAAAAATTCAATGTGTGTTACTTATGTTCTTTCTTTTGTTTATATTTTATTTTATTTTGAAGATTTAAAGAGGTTTATTAAAAAAGATAGAAATACAGAAAATAGTTACAGCCCCGTGCCAAAATGGCATGGGGTGAAGGTGGTCCGGGCCAATTCACCACCCCCTTGTTTTTATTTTAGAATTCCAGATTTTCCTGGTCGTGTCTGACTGGGACTTTGTACTCTTTGACTAACCTCTCTCCATTTCCCCAAACCCCTAGTTCCTGGAAACCATGATTCTACTTTCTTCTTTGTGGTAGTGGAATTTGAACCCATGGGCATTCGACATCCAAGCCTTTTTTATTTTTTATTTTGGGAAACAGAGTCTTTCTAAATGGCCGAGGAACTCTCAAAGTTGTTGAGGCGACACGGAACCCGTGACCCTCCTGTTTCAGCCTCCTGCGCGCCGCGCGTCTCTTGCTTCCACGAGTTCCACCATTTTAGATTCCACGTAGAACTGAGGCCAGGCAGTACTCGCATTTCTGTGCCTTAGCATAATACTCTCCAGATTTGTCCATGTTGCAAAAGATGAGATTTCTTTCATCCTTAAAGCTAAATAGCATTGCATTGTCTTACACACACACACGGGCACACATGCGCACACACTTGCCCGTAGGTAGACACGGACGTTCATTCCGTATCTTGGCATTGTGGACGCTGCCGCAGTGCAGGACGAGCGCAGATATCTCTGGTCTGCTTTGTTCTAATACATTAAATACGCTGCTGCGGCAGGTCTAATAACCGACGTAATTTAGAAACACTGATAAGTGTCAATAGCACAGCTCCTGTAGTGTTGTAATGTGATATGAAAATATCTGTGATTTCTATTTAGTGACAAAGTCACAGGAACTACAAATGCTACTGTGATTTACCGTTTCCACCCACCAGCCTCTGAGTTCTGTCTCAAGGAGGACTACAGGCTGCAAACCCCGCCCTGATGTGAGGACCTCGAGGGCTGGAGGTGACACTCAGCCCTACAATCCACTCCTACTGCTAGTGTGTGTGGGGGGAGGGGTACTGGGAATTGAACCCAGAAGCATTCTACCTCCGACCTGTATCCTCAGCCCTATTTGTTTATTTATTTATTTATTTATTTATTTATTTATTTATTTTGCGGGTCTGGGGATGGAACCCAGGGGCATTCTACCTCCGAGCTACATCCATGCCCTAATTTTTTATTCTTTATTTTGAAACCAGGTCTCACTGAGTTGCGGAGGGCCTCACTAAGTAGCTGAGGCTGTCCGCGAACCGCGATCTTCCAGGTCTCAGCCTCCCGAATACTGAGATGACAAGCGTGCGCCACCACGCCCGGTTAAGCCCTATTTAATTTTTATTCTTTTCTTTGGTGCTGAGGATGGAACTCAGGGGCATTCTACCTCCGATCTACACCTTCAGCCCGATTTTTTTGTTCTTTATTTTGAAATAGGTTCTCACTAAGTCGCGGAGGGCCTCACTAAGTAGCCGAGGCTGGCCGCCAACCAGATCCTCCTGTCTCAGCCTCCCAAGTACTAGGATTATAAGCGTGTGCCACCATGCCTGGCTCTACTTTTTATTTTGAAACAGGATCTCACTAAGTTATGGAGGCTGGCTATGAACCTACAATCCTCCTGTCTCAGTCTCCCAAGTACTGGTTTTACAGGTATGTGCCACCATGCCCAGCTTTTAGGTTTTTTTTTTTTTTTTCAGTACTGGGGATAGAACCCAGCGGCATTTTACCTCTGAGCTACACCCCCAGTCCTATTTTTTTATTCTTTATTTGGAAACAGGGTCTCACTGAGTTGCAAAGGGCCTCACTAAGTAGCTGAGGCTGTCCACAAAACACGATCCTCCTGTCTCAGCCTCCCAAATGCTGGGATTACAAACACACACCACCACACCCGGTTCCAGCTTTTTAATTCTACATTTTCCCCTTGTCCAGTTGCTGTCTCTACTGGGACATTCTAAAAGGGCGATCTATTTAAACTATAGTTTTTGAAGTGTTTTTAGTTTTAAAAAGTAGCAAATGCCCATGATTAAAATAATCATGGAAGAAGAAGCTGGGCAGGATGGCACTTACCTGTACTTTCAGTACCTGGGAGGCTGAGACTGGAAGATTATAGGTTCAGTGTCATCCTTAGCAATTTAATGAGATTCTATTTCAAAATAAAAATTAAAAAGGGCTGGCAGTGCAGCTTGGAATGCACCTGGGTTCAATCTCTAGTGCCTCCCACCCCCCAAAAAAGAGTTGGTCTATAATCCCTGTGCTTGAGAGGCTGAGACAGAAGGATCTCAGATTTGAGGACAGCATAGCAACATAGCAAGACACAGCCTTTCAGCAACCTGGCAAGACCTAGTTTCAAAAAAAAGGTCAAAGTTTTGAACAGCAGCACCTGGTCATTAGCTAAGTTCTAGTGAGCAGCGGGGTCGGGAGAGGAAGTAGCCTTTGCCTTCAGTCTGTGGACTTGGATCCTGGGATCCCAGAATGACGTGTACATGGAGTCTCTTGACTCACACATTTGTAAATTTGCTTTTTTTTTATATAAATGGAAAAAGTATTTTTTCTCTTTTAATTGAATTCAGAGGCACTTTACCACCAAGGTACACACTCAGCCCCCCCTTCCTTTTGTTTTGGAGACTGAAGGTTGAAATCAGGGGTGTTCTACCTCCAAGCTACATCCTCAGCCCTTTTTATTTTTAATTTTTATTTATTTATTTATTTATTTGGTGGTACTGGGGTTCCTGGAAACCCTTCTACCTCCGGGTTACACTCCCAGACCTATTTTTTTTTTTATATTTTTATTTGGAAACAGGGTCTCTTAAGCCAGCGCGGCTGGCTTTGAACCTGCGCGGCTGGCTTTGAACCTGCGCGATCCCCCTGTCTCCGCCTCCCAAGCGTGGGGATTACAAGTGTGTGCCACCATGCCCAGCTATTTTTAATTTGAAACAGTTTTGCTGAGGTTGTTCTCAAATCTGCGATCGTTCTGTCTCAGTGTCCCAGGTACTAGGATCATAGACATTCACCACCTTGTCCAGGAGCAAGAATTCTTTAAAGCTGGTCCACCTCTGGATTTTCTTTTTTAATTCAACAATACATCTCAATCACCTTTCAGTACCAGCACATACGTCTGCTTTGTTCTTTTCCGGCTCTGTTATATCACATTGTTTGAAGACTGAAGCGGATTTTACCACTCTGGAGAAGTTTCCCAGTGCAGCCTGGTCCAGCTGACTTCCTCGTGCTATCTTCAGCTGAGATGAGCCACTATCTCTGCGCTGTGTTGGTGAGACTCATGGTAGCAGGTAGTATCGGAGTCCTGCCCACCCTTCCCGGTTCTTAGCACTTCACTGAGACCAGGCCCAACTTCTCACTGCCCTTCTTGCATTTATTTGTCTGAGGCTATGAGGACCAGTCTGTCTGCTCTGGTCACCCACCCTGCAAGCCCCAAAGTGCAGAGAATTCACCTCCCCGAGCCCAGCCTCCAGGCTGCCCTTATCAGTGACTACAGAAAAGAGATGTTAATACCTGGGCTGGCTCATCCTCAGGAGGAACAACCATCAAATGCACTCTTTCCCAGCTCTTGACTTTCCCCAAAGTAATTGGGCGCGTTGCCCACGGCGACTGCATCCTCTTTCCAACCTTTGTTCTCCACTAGTGTCTCCTGGCTCCCCTTCCGAGTCAACCGCTTTCACTTGGATCCTTGTCTAAGGGTTCATGTCTAAGGAAACCCAAATTAAGGCAGCGGTGGTGATGGAGGAGAGATGGAGAGCGACCCATTTATTGATGAATTCATTCCTTTGATAATTATTACTGAGACCCAGAGTCAAAGGAAAGTCAAGGAGAATAGGAAGACATGTAGACAAGGAGCACATTCTTTTTGTAGGCACAGAAGACAGTTCAAATAATGACATTTCTGTCTAGGAATATATTGCTACCAATCTCACTGCTGTGTGAGGGGAAGGAGGAGTGGGGGGTAAAGGGGTGAGGAGGGAAATACCCCAAACACTGTGCACATGTGTGAAGGTGTCACTTTGAATCTCACCATGTTGTATATTTACAGTGCATCGATAAAGGCTTAAATTGTGTGTGTGTGTGTGTGTGTGTGTGTGTGTGCATGCACGCACGCGTGTGTGATACAGAGGGACATTCAACCTCTGAGCCACACCATAGCCCTATTTTTTTTTTGTGTGTGTGTGTGTGTGGTACTGGGGTTGGAACCTAGGGGCATTCTACCTCCGAGCTATACCCCAGCCCCATTTTTTATTCTTTATTTTGAAAGAGAGTCTCACTGAGTTGCAAAGGGGCTCACTAAGTAGCTGAGGCTGCCCGAAAACCAAGACCCTCCAGTCTCAGCCTCACAAATTCTGGGATTATAAGCATATGCCTCCATGCCTGGCTTCCCCTAGCCCTATTTATTTATTTATACTTTGAAACAAGGTCTCATTAAATGGCTGAGGGCCTTGCTAAGTTTCTAAGGCTAGTCTTAAAAGTGTGGGCCTCCTGTCTCAGCCTCCAAGTACTGGGATTACAGGTGTACATCACCACACTTGGTTTTCCTCTATTTAAAAATTTAAAAAAATAGAGGAAAACCAATAAAATAAAATGTAAAACACTTTTCCCAACACTTCACCGCCAGTCCACAGGTGATCCTGGAAAAAGCAGACCATCAGCCATGAGTAGTTGAATCCTGCTGCTTCAGGGTAAAGATTTGGGAATCTTTAGTTAATCTCTCCAGGATCATTATCAGAGCTATGCAAGTATTCTGAGTTTTGGAGAAAGAGACATGGCGGTATCTTGCCAGAAATCACTTTATACAAGTTCAGCTTTTGATATCAGAAAACCAGAAATTGTCGCTTAATTAAAGCTCTGAAGAGTTCAAATTTTCCAAATACATACTATGTCAATACTCTCCATATGTTCGGGGATTTTTGGTCTCTTAATCATGTTTGCTTTTTTAGAGGATATTTTTCATTCGAAATTAACTGATTGAACAACAACAACAAAGACACTGTAGAGGAATTTAACATGCTTCAAGTCCCGTCCTAGGAGGGTGTGAAGGGGACTGGGCCACCCCTTTTACAACAATATAAAATGTAAGCATGTCACGATCACCACACCTGTAATCCCAGTACTTGGAAGGCTTGAGACAGGAGGATTCCAAGTGTGAGGCCAGCCTCAGGAACTTAGTGAGACTGTTTCAAAATAAAAAAGTAAAAAGGGTTGGTGATGTAGCTAAGTGAGTTAAATCCCCAATACCAAAAAAAAAAAAAAAAGATAAAAGAATGTGAAATGTAGCCATCACTACACTCCAACCCCTTTATTTTTTATTATCGTTGTTGTCAGTATTATTATTATTATTATTACTACTACTTTCATTTGCACCAAACATCACCGATATCTGTCTTTGCATCGTCCCCTTTTTCTTTTAAACACATTCCAAAATTTCCAAGTTTCTCTGAGAATGGTACTGTCTTCAACAAAGCCGTGTTTATTCTTTGCGATTGTCCTCACCACCCAGGACACGAGCCAACCTGCTTCTGGTGAACAGAGGGACGCATGCCAGCGTCACCATGCTTACGAATGCTCTTCCCATCCCGCCGTCCATCCTCAGGAAAGAGCGTTTCCGGTGTGCACTTTCGCCCCCTGTCGCCTGTGCACCCTCCTATTTTGTAGCTGTGTGATTAACTGTAATCGTTTTATCCCTCTGCTAGCTGGTGGCTGTGATTAACTTGTTGCTGGCTGTTTTTCTTTGACCTTCAGCGGACCGTCATCAGGGTAGAGAGCCTTGCTGGCGGGTCGCATCATTGCCGGCCTTTTTTGTCTGTTTTGCTTAGTTACCGCAAATGCAGATTTTCTAAGTTTAGATGAAATGCATAGTTTCAGGAGAAGAAAAACAGATGATAATTTCAGTATTTAGATGAAGCAAAACAACCTTGAATAAAAGATGAATATTGATTTTTCAAAAAATTTGTTTACCAAGAATTACAGAATTGCGCATAATTTGACTTCATTTCGAAGTTGTTGATCATGTGTCTGATGGAAATTGGCCACAAAGAACACACTTATTTGGGATCTTACATTTAAATGAAGTGAACTTATTAGATTTTGTGCTGAAGCGATAGTGATACAACTCTTGTTTGACCTCCTCAAATTCTTACGGAAACCCAAACTTTTTTTTTTTTTTTTTTGGTGGTACTGGGGGTGGAGCCCAGGGGCTTTCTACCTCCAGGCTATACTCCCAGACCCATTTTATATTTTATTTGGAAACAGGGTCTCACTAAGTTGCTGAGAGCCTCACTCAGTAGCTGAGGCTGGCTTCGAACTTGTGCGATCCTCCTGTCTCCGCCTCCCAAGCGCGGGGATTATAAGCGTGCGCCACCACGCCCGGCGAAACCCAAACTTACAACAGCATGGCTTATAATAGCAGGGGAGGTGGATGTTCTGTAAGTTCTTCTTTTATACACAGAGCACAGTGCAATATATTTAGCTGATGATTTCTTGGTTATGATCAGAGGCAAGCATGCCTGTCTAATGTTCTTCCAGGCAAGTACTAGGGATTGAACCCAAGGGACACCCCAAGCCCATTATTATTATTATTAATTATTATTATTATTATTATTATTTTATTAATAGTGATACTGGGGATTGAACCAATGGCATTCTACCTCTGAGCTATACCCTCAAGTCCTTCATTATTATTATTGTTGTTGTTGTTATTGTTATTATTATTATTATTAATTAGTGGTACTGGGGATTGAACCCAGAGGCATTCTACCTCTGAGCTACACTCCAACCCCTTTATTTTTATTATCGTTGTTGTCAGTATTATTATTATTATTATTATTATTATTATTACTACTACTAATTATTAGCAGTACTGGGAATTGAACCCAGGGGCATTCTATCTCTGAGCTATAGCTCAGCCTTTTTTATTTTTTACTTTATTTTTTTAGGGTACTAGGGGCATTCTATCTTGGAGCTATACCCCCAGCCCTTTTTTACTCCTCCTCCTCCTCCTCCTCCTCCTCCTCCTCCTCCTCCTCCTCCTCCTTCTCTTTGGTGGTACTGGGGGTGGAACCCAGAGGCTTTCTACCTCCGGGCTATACTCCCAGACCTATTTTATATTTTATTTGGAAATAGGGTCTCACTAAGTTGCTGAGAGCCTAAGTAGCTGTGGCTGATTGCGAACCTGTGTGATCCTCCTGTCTCAGCTTCCCAAGCACGGTGATTACAAGCGTGCGCCACCATGCCCAGCTTATTTCTTATTTTGAAACAGAGTTTTGCTAAGTTGATGAGTCTAGCTACTTGCTGAGTTGTCTTTGAACCTGCGATCCTTCTATCTAAGCCTCTTAAGTATTGGGATAACAGGCACATGTTACCACACTTGGCTGTTTGTTTATTTATTTATTTATTTATTTATTTATTTAGTGATACTGGGAATGGAACCCAGGGGCCTTCTATCTCTGGGCTACACTCCCAGAACTATTTTATATTTTATTTAGAAACAGGGTCTCTTAAACCAGCTGAGGCTGGCTTCGAACCTGCGCGATCCTCCTGTCTCAGCCTCCCAAGCGCGGGGATTCCAAGCCTGCGCCACCACGCCCGGCTCATTTCTTTTATTTTGAAACAGGGTTTTGCTGAGTTGCTGAGGATCTTGTTAAATCGTTAAGGCTGAGCCAAGCATGGTGGTGCATGCTTGTAATCTCAGTACTTGTGAGGCTGACACAGGAGGAAGGCAGGTTTGTGACCAGCTTCGGCAACTTGTCAGACCCTTTGCAATTTAGAGAGACCCTATTTCAAAGTAAAGAATCAAAAAAATCAGGTTGAGAGTGGAACTCAGAGGTAGCATGCCCCTGGGTTCAATCTCAAGTAATACACACACACACACACACACACACACACACACACACACACACACTGCTGAAATTATGAGGCTAGTTTCAAACCTGCAATACTTCTGTCTTAGCCTCCCAAGTACTGGAATTACAGCCGTGTATGCCACCACACCTGGCTCCATCCACTTAAGTCTGGCAGCGTTTATTAAGTGCCTACTGTATCCCAGGCACCAGAAATACACAAAGGAATAGAGTCCCTGATGTCGAGGAGCTGGTGGTGTGGTAAGAGAGACAGGCTCATACACAGGGTGGTAGACCACGTCTCGGGCACACGTTTTCCGGCAGTCTCCTGGGTCACTCTCACAGATGGTTCATTTCCTCCATTGTGTTCTCGTCCACCCTAATTTCACCCAGGATTTTCGGCTTACCTTATTTTGCTCCTGTTTCTTCTTTGACAAGCAAATCTCAAATTCATCCCACTTCTTACTCAAGTAGAAACCATTCCCACTACCAAAGTCGTAGGGGGCGTCTACAAGTGCAGAGGGCAGAGGAGGGACCTGACACCGATAAGTGGAAAATGCTGGCTGCCAGCAAGCAGACTCAGGATGATTCTTATTTCTGTAAATATGCGTATCTATGACATGGACTTGTGTATGATTTGGACACACTGAGAAGAAGAGTCACCCATCTGTTAGCCGTGGCTACTATGTAAGAGAAATAGATCGGTGGGAAGAAGCTTAAACTTTTTCTCTCAAAATTCTCTTTTATTTGCTCTATTTTTAACTTAAAATTTTATGGAAATGTGTGGAAAAATAAAAATATTGGTTAGCACCTGGCTGTGCAGATCAACAAACCTAAACTAGTGGAAAGCCAATGTCGTCCTCTGACGCTTTAACCTCATCTTCCCCTCCCAGCCCCTCCCACGCCCCTGCAGACACTCTCGCACCAGCAGGGCTGGTGAGCATATCCGTCAGTGCCCTAAGTCAACAGGTATTTGCCCGGTACTCGCTGTGTGCCCTGGGAATCTAGGGGAGGAGAACACAGCCTCCCCAGCACGTGCCCGTTGTCCTCCCTGTCTGTGTGTTCTCTCTTTCAGGTATGTGTGCTTCAAGGCCGCCTCCTCTAGGGACCCTTCCTGTCTCTCTCCTTTGTATCCTATATCATTTCCTCTATAAGAACCTATAAAGATGGAAACCGCCTAGGCTAAGGGGTCCAGAGAAGGGCAGCCAGCTCAACTCCAGGCTTCACTTACCAGCCTGCATTTGTGAGTGCCTGGGTTGGAAGGGGAGCCGGTGTGTCCCAGAGGCAGAAACAGAACAGTGTGAATGAGCCACTCATGAAGGCAGGTAGCACGCGTCCTGTGGAGGAGGATGAGGTCCTGAGAAGTGTGCTAAGGTGGGAGGGGTCTGGAAAACTTTCCTGGGGAAGTTGGTCTTAGCTGGGACTTGAAGACTGAGATGAGGTGCTGTGTGTGTGTGTGTGTGTGTGTGTGTGTGTGTGTGTGTGTGACCCCAGGTGGGAAACACCAGCGTGCATGTACGTGAAGATGGTCCCAGAGAGTTAGCAGAGCAAGCTGGAGGGCTTGGCAGGGCTCGGACCCCTTATGGCCTTCCTGCCACTTTAAGGAGTTTGGGTTTCATTCTAAGAGAAATGTGTGTGGCCGTGCATTTGATGCTTTTTTTTCTTTTTTCTTTTTCTTTTTTCTTTTTGGTGGTACTGGGGTTCCTGGAAGCCCTTCTACCCCCAGGCTACACTCCCAGACCTATTTTATACTTTTTTATTTTTGGAAACAGGGTCTCTTAAGCCAGGGCGGCTGGCTTCGAACCTGTGCGATCCTCCTGTCTCCGCCTCCCAAGCACAGGGATTACAAGCGTGGGCCACTATGCCCGGCTGGATGCTTTTAATTAGAGATCACACTTTTTATTTTTTTGTACTTGGGACTGAACCCAGGGGTATTCTGTCTCCAAACTATACCTTACTTCCAGTCTTATTTTATTTTGAAACAGCGCCTTAAGCCGGGAGTGGTGGTGCACGCTTGTAATCCCAGCATTTGGGAGGCTGAGACAAGAGGATCGCGATTCAAAGACAGCCTCAGCTACTTAGTGAGGCCCTCTGCAACTCAGTGAGACCCTCCCTGTTTCAAAATAAAGAATAAAAAAATAGTGCTGGGAGTGTAGCTCTGAGGTAGAATGCCCCAGGGCTCCACCCTCAGTACCACAAAAAACAAAAGTCTTGCTAAGTCACTGAGCCTGGTTCAACCTGTGATTCTCCTGTAAGAGCCCTGCCCTCTACTGAGAAGGAACACAGAGAAGAGGCCTGGGAGTGCCCAGCATGGTGCTGGACCAATGGGCTGTTAGAGTGAAGGCTTTTCCATCAGGTTGCACTTTACCTGACATCCCCATCCACCTGGCATTTCTTTCCTATGGCCTCTTCTCCACTATCCAGTTCAAAGAGCTTTAGAACTTTCTCTTTGCTGGTACTGAGGATTGAATCTGGATGTTTTCTACCTTTGAGCTACAAGACTCTTTGAAACAGAGTTGCTAGAGTTGCAGAGCCTGGCGTTGATCCTGCAATCCTCCTGTCTTAGCATCTGAAGTACTGGGATTACAAGCATGTGCCACCATGCCAAGACTGAAATTTTCCATGCATTCCACAAAAGAGGCTATCCCAAGTACCAGTATGCTTGTTAAAAGGCAATCGACTCCATCCTGTTATCAGTGAACTACAATGGTGACCCCCACACTACCTACCAGAACGGTCAAATTAAAGAGTGACGAATGTGAGGGCGATCTGGCTGCGACATCTGTCACCCCATGGATCACCAGGGTTGATTCGGCTGATCTGGCTGGCTAGGCGGGTGTCCCCTGCCTCCCTCACCCCTCCACGTGCGTCCCTCCTGAAGCTGCGTGCTTGGTCAAAGAGGACGACCTTCCCCGGATACAGGAGGATCGATCTTTGGTCAAGGGTATACGAGTAGCTGCGCTCCCCTGCTAGAACCTCCAAACAAGCTCTCAAGGTCCATTTGTAGGAGAACGCAGGATAGTCAAGCTTCCAAGACTCCAGACACATCCCAATGAGGCCTTGTGCACGGCAATTTGCCTTTCTTAATAATAATAATGATAATAATAATAATAACAACAACAACAACAACAACAATAATAATGGAGTGACACTACCGTATGCTGCTGAGAATGAAAACAACAGAAACCCTGACATGCTGTTGGTGAGAGTGAAACTTTGCTCCACGACAGACAAGATGCACCTTCTAAAAACATCTTTGCTCCATGGCCAGCGATCGCACCAGAGGGTGAGACTCATAGTGCCGTTCTTCATAACAGCCCCAAATGAAAGAGCATTTAACACAGATAAACCAGTTAAGGTGGATTCATGCCTCGGAATACTATACAGCAACAAAAAAAGAAAATGGACCACAGCTATACCAATAATTAAAGGTAGAAACCAAGGACAAGGGTGCATGCCTGTAATCCTAGTACTTGGGAGGCTGAGACAGGAGGACTACATGTTCAAGGCCACCCTCAGCAACTTAGCAAGACTCTGTTTCAAAATAAAATAAAAAAGGGCTGGGAGGTGTAGCTCAAAGGTAGAATACTCCTGGGTTCCATCCCCAGTCACACATACACACGAAAATAAAAAATGAAGTAGGGCTGGAGGTGTAGCTCAGAGGTAGAATGCCTCTGTGTTTAATCCCTAGTACTCCTCCCCCCCAAAAAGGTATGCGAAAGAAGCCAAATGTGAACAACTATGTACCGTGACTGTCATTACACGCAGGTTTAAAGTGAGTGAGTTAATCTGTGCTATTAGAAGTCTGGATGGTTCTTGTGGTGAGTAAGGGGAGAGTAGAAGCTTGGAATGTACGCGGACACAGGGCGTCCAGCGGCTATTTAGTGCGCTTTATTGCCTGACTTGGTGGTTGTTCCACAAATGTGTTTACTTTGTGATAAATTCTTTGAGCTCTGTGCTGGGGATTTGTGTACTCTTCTGAATGTGTATTCTATTTTAATAACACAAATGAAAAAAGAAAAAAAGAAAGCTTGAGATGCCAAAGAAATAAAGAAGAAAGCACAAGGCAGTCAGTTCTTACCCCATGGCCCTTTCTCTGTGTTGCCAACTGGTAGTTACCGCAATCCGGTAAGTGGTGGTGAGTTCTCCACCTATCTACCATCTATCTATCTATCTATCTATCTATCTATCTATCTATCTATCACCTATCTATCTATCTATCTATCTATCATCATCCATCTGTCATCTATCTATCTAATCTGTCTATCATCGATTTATCTATGATCCTCCTGTCTCAGCCTCCCAAATGCTGGGGTTACAAGTGTGCGCCACCACGCGTGACTATTTTTATTTTGAAACAGGGTCTCACTAAGTTGATGAGAGTCTTACTACTTGCTGAGGCTGTCCTCGAACCTGTGATCTTCCTGTCTCAGCCTCCCAAGTACTGGGATTACAAGTGTGTGCCACCACGCCAGCTTGAGTTCTCCTTTTAAAGGAATCTGGTTTTCTGATATGGTTTTTGGAGAACTACTCTTTCCTAGCTTGTCTCTTTGGTACTGGAAAATTGAACACAGAGGCATTCTACTTCTGATTTATACCCCAAGTTTCTTTTAATTTTCATTTTAAAACAAGGTCTTGCAAAGTTGCTGAGACTGGCCTCAAACCTGCAATCCTCCTGTCTGAGCCTCCCAAGTACTAAGATTTCAGGTGTGTACCTTTGTGCCTGGTCTCACTTGGTTCTCTCTATTTCTTGGTTAGTTATCTAACTCACTCTTTTAGCTCCTCTCCAGGGATCTTGAAACATTTTCTTCCTTTTCTCAACTCTTATGTACTGGACAGATGCTCTCTTTTTACTTTGTACATTTCTGAATTGTTTATAATTTTTGTAAGACATATGCTTTACTTTCGCAGCATAAAATTTCATAAACATTTTTTAAAAATCATGGCTTTTCTACTCTTGACTCAAGTCTGTGCCATTGGACAATCAAATACTTTCATACCCAAATGATATATCCCCTTCATTTGCATTATCAGTTTCATGCTGGTGTCTATGAACTAATTCTTATGCATAGAATTGTATAACCAGTGAGCAAGGTAGCTTAACTTTTTATCCTTAATTTCATCACCTGTAGTGAAGATGATGCGGGTCCTTTTCAGCACGTGGAGTGCCTGGCACGGAATAGTCGCTCAATTAATAGGAGTTCCCGTGAAGCCACTAAGGGCAGGAGTTGCTGTTGATCTGTACCTACAGACCTCAGCCAACTACACAGAATGGGATGTGCTGCCTGGAGGGAGGGTGCTTCTCGGAGAGCAACTGGTCACAGTTCTACCTGGTCCTCTTGGCAGAGCAGACATTTCCTTAAAGTCCCAGACAGCCCCCAGGAAAGGTCAACCCGGTGCAGAACAGCTACCAAGAAGCAAAGGAGGCTGTGCGCGTTCAGTTTCCTTCAGGCCCAGGTGATTACAGGGCTGGCAGGGGCTGGAGAGTGGAGGAGTACTCCACATCTTGGAGGAATCTTGTAAAATGCTTTAACAAATATATAAGAATCATATATAATTGGCACACACTTTGTTTGAATGCAAACACTGCTGTTAAAGTGGTGCCTGAAAACAGTTTGTTGGCCTTCTCCTCGTACAGGAGAAACACTCTCTCGTTTACAGCACTCACTTGCTCAGCAAACCCTTATTTATCCTATAATACAAGCAGAGTCTGCCCAACATGTCCAAATGCCCACAGAGCCTGAATTAGTGGAGTCTGAATTAATGGACTGCCAGGCGGGCTCTCCTGGAGAACCACGGGCGTTTGAAAACAACCCACTCGAGCTGTGTCAAGGACACTCTAGAGAATCACCTCTTCCCTCCCCTTTCCCGCTTCCGATGCGCTCCAGTTCTGGCTTTCGAAGGAGGAGGAAGACGGACGCGGATGTGTATTCGTAGGACATTTGAACGGTTATTTATTGAGAAGCCACAGTTCTCCACACTCTTATAACTGTAGGCTGTAGATAAGGCAAAAGCAAGATGGATCCACTACTTTACACAGAAGGAAGGGCTCTGCGGCGCCAGGGCTGCCGCCACAGGTCAGAACGCGGGCGCACGACGGGTTTGAACACAGCGCGGACGGGATAATGTAAGTGATGGTCACAGTCTACTGAAGGAAATAACACATCTTATTACAAACACATTCAGAGTCTAGGGTTGTAATTTAAATATTCAGGGTGTGTTTTTTTTTTTAACAGACACAGTTATCGAAACATAAGAGTAAAATGTAACATTCAATAGGATAAACTTGGGCAGATGATTGTGGCTCTGAACCGCGCTTGCCCCTCTGCGGTGAAGGAGTGCCCCTGGCCCGTGGCAACGAAGAGGATCCAGCCACTGGGGTGTAGTCTTTCATAGCTCACTATATAGATAAATGGAAGGATGGGGTGATAAGGATGCAAGGGGTCCGTATATTTTAGTTATAGGGGAACAGAAAGAACCCAAAGGTGACCACTATCGCCTCGCCTTTGGCTTGAAGAGAACAAAAACCAAACAAAAAGACAGAAAAGAAAGCAGATCTATGTGCTTAATTAAATTATTTATGTACTTGTTTAAATACCTGGCACCCACACACACAGAACGAAGAAGGGACGGTACTCGGCGCGCTCGCCCTCAGGTGCACTGACTGAATAGGTGACTGAGTTCGGTTCCCTTTGCTGAGAACACGAACTAGCCTAGCAGTTGGACAGTGAATTCTCCAGGAACTTAGGTAATGAAAGAATGGCGCGCTCCATATTGCTTGAAAACATAGAGACCCGGAAATAAGGAAATGGATGGATCTGAGAGTCATTTGCTAATCTGAGTACCAAGAGATAAAATGGCAATCGTATTGGTAAACATCTCATGGGCATGGTCGTTGACAGATCTCCTAGTGGGGTTAGCTAACAGACTAAGGACATGCATTGGTTACAGGACTCGGCGTCCGGGGGCAGCAGGGCCGGGTTCTAGTCGTCCTCTTCATCCTCCTCGTCGCTGTCCTTCATGCTGATGCCCTGCAGGGCTCCACCTTCGCTCACCGAGGCTGTGGCTTCCTCCACGGTGAGCCGGTTCCGGATGGTCTCGTAGGTCTTGCTGTTCAGGGTGGAATCCAGGACGCCTTGCAATCGGAAATCTCTGTACGTTTTCTAAGGAGGGAAAAGGTAAAGTGATAAGGAAGGTCTCATCTCTGAGGCGGGAGGCTGAGGGTGCAAAGCAGGCACAGGTGTGAGAGCCGGAGCCTTCAGCTAAGCGTCACTGTGTGGGATCTAGTGTTATCTGTGTGTGTTTGGTATCAGGGATTAAACCCTTGGCTGCTCTACCTGAGCTCCACCCAGCCCTATCTATCTATCTATCTATCTATCTATCTATCTATCTATCTATCTATCTATCTATCTACCTATCTATCTATCTATTTATTTTAACTTTGCAACAGGGTCTCGCTAAGTTGCCAAGGGCCTTACTAAGTTGCCTAGGCTGGCTTTGAGCCTGCACGCCTGTCTCTGCCTCCCAAGTACCGGGATTCCAGGCGTGCGCCACCGTGCCTGGCTAGCTAAGTGTCACTCCGAATGCATCGTCTAGTAAAGAGCCACTACGCTCAGATTGCACTTGTACCAAAAACTGAGATTCACTGGATGACAGAAAATGAGAAATTGTGACAGGATAAACTGTATTAGATGAGACAAAGCAAAGAACATAAGCTTGTGTTTGTTCAGTTCCATAAAGGGAAATGTTCCATAATTGTTTGGGTTCTTTTTTTTTTTTTTTTGGGTCTGGATCTTTCTCTTAGGTTAGTGTAAAATGATACAACTGACAGTGTAAGGGGCTACAGCCCAGAAATAATGGAGCCAGCGATTATGGTATTTTGTGATTTCAGTTGCAGTCTGGTCTTTAGGATTTGTGAGCCTTCTAATTGCATGAGCCATATCCCTCCATCTCATCCACGAGATAGACATATGTATATTGGTATATGAAACCTATTACAGGCAGCAACAATTATGGGAGAGACAGAGCGCTAATGCCTCATCAATATGTCGCCGGCATGTGCCTCGTTCGTTTCTCATCTCCTTGGGAAAGAGCCGCATCCATTCCGTTCGCAACTTTATGCTCTCAGGGAAGAAATTTGGCTCTTTTTCAAAAACAATGGCTTGGGATTACTGTCGCACAAGTTCTTTCTTTGTCCCTCCAGGCAATTTCTCTCGGATTTCCTTAGGTATCCGAAGCACTGATTTCTAGAAATCCCTTAGTGTTAATTGAACATGACCAGAAGCATCTGGCTGTTGTCTAATTCAGATTTTTTTTTAAGGCTTCTTTTTAACTACAATCCTTCTGTATATTGTTCCAACTATTGATTCTGCTGTGTGCTTCTCCTGCAAATATAGGAAACTTGCTAAAGGGGCAAGAGAAGGAGTGTTAATGTATTTCAGACCAGTCTCTCCCCCGCTTTCTTTCTCCCTTTCTTCCTTTTTTTTTTTTTTTTGGTGGTACTGGGGGATTGAATCCAGGGCTACTTCTGAGCTATACTCCCAGCCCTATTTTATTTTTTTATGTAGAAACAAGGTCTTGCTAAGTTACTGCAGGTTGGCCTTAAACCTGTGACCCTTCTGTCTCAGCCTTCTAAGCACTGGGATTACAGGCAAGCACCACCACATCCGGCTCATTATTTACATGCTTTAATAGTCTGTCTTACAATCATAGTGTTAACAATCACAAAGTGAACTTACTTTGAAGGTGTTGTAATGCCTGTAGAGTTGATGGGTAAATAAAGTTTGCGTTGTGAAGCCCAATAATGTAAGATTAGGGGTAAAACGGCCATATTTCTTTCCTTTCCTGTTTTCTTTCACCAAGGATTGAACCCAGGGGCATTCTGCTTCTGAGTCATATCCTAGCCCTTTCAATTTTTTTTTTTTTTTTAAATTTTGGGTCTTGCTAAGTTGCTGAGCGTCTCACTAAGTAGCTGAGGTTGGTCTAGAACCTGCAATCCTCTTGTCTCAGACGCCCAAGTACTGGGATGACAGGTGTGTGCCATCACACCCAGTTAGGCTGCAGGCTTTCTGAGGGGGAGGAAAAAGCCAGGTAGGTGCCTGAACTGTCTTTGACAGGACCAGGAAAGGCAGGAGACAGAGTCAGTGCCTGGCATGGTGCAGACCAGACAGCCAGCTAATGAACTGGAATTTGGGGTCTTTTTGATCATTTGTTCAATGGCCACTTAGAATAGCATAATTATTGCCAGAATAGATGGGAGAAAGGAAGGCGGAAGAGCTTGAGTCTTCTTCATTGGATTCCAGAGCAGTGAGCTCCCCGACTGTGTTGTAAGTCAGGGCAGGGGCCACGCTCACTTATTTCTGCATCCTCCATCTGGTAATACACAAGGAGAAGCTCACCTGATCTTTACCCAGTGTCGGAGGAATAAATACACGATTGCTGAGTAATGAATGATTGGATGAATAAGCTGAGTGTCTGTTGAGGAAGGAAAGTCGAGAGCCTTGTAAATTTGCCCTGGAGAAGGAGCCCTAGGTCTCCTTGGTCATGGGCGTGGTGTGGGGGTGGTGGATTCTCCTTCCTACCCCTATCATGGCTTCTGTTAAGAACCTGGGCCCAGGTTTGATGAAAGTGAAGGGATTCCTCTGGCAGTGATATTTGCTTGTCTTTGGAGTGTGTGTGTGTGTATGTGTGTGTGTGTGTGTGTGTGTGTGGCAGGCAGTGAAAATTAAACCTACCTCTGACTGACATACATACATACATACATATATATATACATACATATATTTTCTTAATAAAAATATTGCTAAAACCCCCCAAATGTTGCTAATTCTCACTATAGATCTACAAATATTGGTTACGGGATGATAATTTAAATACATTAAAATAAGCCCTCTTTTCAGGTTTGTCCAATAAAGGTCAAACAGAAAATTCCTCCTTCCCTTCCAAAGTGTATTCATACCCAGCAAATGGATTCAAGTGGTTCGTGAACTCGACTTAAGGACATGAAGTAACAGAATAGGAAATTACCCTGGGTCCAGAGTTGGAGTGCGTGAGCTTCTTTTTTTAAGAGCTGCAGCACACTGCTGCTCATAACCTTTCCTACCAGACGCTTTGTGAGATCAGATGAGGATGACAATAACTCCCCTTAATTACACACAACGAAACAGTAATTGGTTGTAAGTCAGCACTGGGGTAGATGAGCACCTTTGGGGGTCGCTGCTAAGCCAAACAAGACCAAGAAACAGGGTGGGGGTGAGTGTGGGGAGACTTTGGGCAAATCGTTAAGATAAGAAATGCAGCTACGTGGACTGTAACTAGGTTTTAAAGGTGACTCAGTGCTTTGAACGTGAGTTTTGCACATGGATGTTATAAAACCTTCTACGGTGAAGCATCAAATAGAAACCGAAATGATCAAAACCGTATTTACCCCCTTCTGTGATCTTATTATTTCATGTAAACCACTGAGATTTCACGCTGAAATAATTATCATTAGTCCAAGGCATATGTACAAGAACGGGGAGGGGGGAAGCTACTTTGAGGGTATGTTATCTCACCTTTGTGATCCTTTACGTTTGATTGTATACACGCATTGTAAGAAAAACTACTGCAATTAACGAGAACAATATTGATTTGCATTCCGGTAATGATCACAGGACATATTTAGAAATAGCTGGAGGTAAATATTTCCATCAAATTAATTGTGGCAAAATTTTATTTAATTAAAGCAGAAGCAAAGTTGGCAATTTATGTGATTATAATAGCACCCAAAGCCAGCTCCTGTGAGTCGGACACCAGGGAGGTGGCCTCTGCAGTATTTTTACATGGCAAATACATAAAGTATTTATCCTATCTGGATAAAGATATACAGTTCCTTTTCTGTTAGTTTCTTTTGATGCCTGAGTAGGAAATGAACCAGACACAATAAAGCGATTTCCTAGGTTTTTCTCATAGGAGATTCTGTTTTAGAAACCATGTTGTTGTATGTGTACACAGATATCCTTTGTGTTTAAGGAAGTTCTGCAGCTCCTTAAATACAGTGGGATGTATTTCAGTAAACTAATTGCAGAGAAGAAGAATTTCTTTTTCTTTTACCTTTACCATCCTAATTAGTGTTTTCAACTGATAGATGTGAAGCTGGAGGTCCATCCGGTCCGTCAACCAGGTGCAGATAACATTCATGGAGCTGTTGTACCATTGCTGAAAAAGAGACAAAAGTTCTCCAGCCAGTGCATCGTGGAGTGTTTACAGGGCAGAGAGGGGACCAACCACGCCTGAGCACCCTGCTGTGTTTCAGGAGGAAGCAAAATGGTTAAAGAGGATTCTGGGAGCACAGAGATCATGACCATTTATTTCCATAAAGCCATGAGTAACAGGTCGGCCTAAGTGAGAGTGGGGAGAACTTGGAACCTAACGCAGGACTCCTCTTTCCTATACAGTTCCTATACAGTTCTTTTCTAGCGCCCATCATTCATTCTTCTGATTCTCATTTTAATTGGTTAATTTCACTCAACCGACAGTCAAGGCATTGCTGGGTTCTTAACACCATTGTCTCTGGTGTTCAGAAATAGATGGGGGTTTCTCCACTGATAACTGAGATCCGTGCACGCCACTTACCTTTCGGGAAGCCTTGACCCTTGTCTGCTAAGTACAGTACTGAGACATTCCCAATGGAGGGGCCCTTTACCTTCGTTTACCTGATTGGGGTGTTCCTGCTGAAGACAATGAGTGAGGATTTCTCTTTAAGGGCCAAACTCTACGTGGGCAGCTTCTGTGCCCTTACATTGGCTCTGCAATCTGTTTTAATATTAACACCAAAAAATTATGGAAGATGAGAAGGGGGGGAAAACCCATCTACAAATGAGCTCATTTCAAGCTGTTGAAATCATACTTCCCCTTAAGGGGGTTAAATTTTTCTTCTTGTCTGTGAAAAATGCTTGAAGCTGTGTCACTGTAGACTGCCACCCCTGCGGAGCAGGAAGTCTCTGGTACAGTATAATTTTGCAATACTGCTCATATATTCATAAATCTCACTCGGAGACATATGAACAGTGTTATGAAGTGTCAGGATGAAAAAAAAATCTAATCTTTTCAACTTCACCAGGTTTCATTACGCTCTGCCGCTTATATCAAACAATTTACAAATAAAATGAAAAGGTGTGGACGGACCTATGTATTTATTTATGGGGCATCTATATGAACTGTGTACGGAAAAGAATCAAGAGGGAAAAAGAGGGTGGTTGGAGAAATTGGGATGACGCATACTTCCATGCTAACCGATACTCACACGCACACTCACGCGCACACACATCGCGTACCAGTGGGGATTCGTAAAGCATAAATAAAAACATGTTTCCGATGGTAACTCCACCCTTTCTCACCTAAAGATCATCCAAAATCAGTTTATGCCTAACACTCACAGTTTTTCCGAAGCCTTGTTTCTGACTTAATTTCTCTAAAAAAAAAAAAATTAATTTGGGTTTTTACTTGCAAGGTAGGAGTGCCAAGTTTCACCTTGCAAGAAGCGACATCGTCTCAGCCATGGCGCACGAGGCCTTCTTTGCGATCTCTCCTATCTAGGCTCCTGCCTCCTCAGAGCCAACCCAGGCTCTCCTTGGAGCCCAGCCGCCACCGCAGAGACCACACTACCCCCGTGCAGGCAGCGCTGCAGCCTGACAGCCAGCTCCTGCTCTTTTAAAGATCATGGAGGCGAAACTGTTAGTTTCAGGAACCTTCTGTCCCTCCCTAGGGAGCAGGAGGGGTGAGGGGGTTGGGGAATTTTTTCTTTCTTTCTTTCTTGAGATGTGCACGGGGCGGGGTGGGGGGGATGGGAGGAGAGTGATTGCCAGGGTCAATTCACGTCAGGCAGGGACAGGTTTTCCCCTCTAGGGGTGAGAATATTTGCCTGAAACTCCTTTGGTAGTGTCTGGTGGTGGGGAAAGGTTCGGGGCACCTCCTGCCTTGGAATTCTGGAACATGTGCTGCTGTGGCGTCTGCGGCGGCTCAGCAGAAGTCCAGCGAGAGAGACGGTCCCTGGGCCTCGCGCGTCTGCGCAGCCTCACCTCACGCTCTGCAACTGGGGGATCCTCCTGTCTCTCTCAGAACCTCAACTTCACATTTCCTGGCTGGATCTGACGCGCAGTCCGAGGGCTCAAAAGCGGATTTTGAGAGCCGTGAACAACCTCCCTTTGTCCTGGGCCTCCTGAAAGCTGTCTTGCTTGACCTTCAGGCAGCTGCGGCCACCTCCTGGCCAGACCTCCAAGCCCAGGACCTCCTGATGCGTATATCTCTGGGACACAAAAGAAGAGTGTGGCACTCTGGCTTCTAGGCAGAGGTGGCATTTTGCTTTGGCTGCGACAACAGGCAAAGCAGCGTTGGCCGGCGTTACTGCCAGCAGGCCGTGTACAACATGCCTTTTTCTCTTTGCTGAGAGATGTGCCACCTTTCAGGGAGGGAATATATATATATATATATATCGCACCCCCACTCTTCCATTTTATGTCGACAGTTCTCACTCTCAAAAATGGCTTTAATATAGTAATAAATAAATAAAAATACAAATAAAAAGGTAGCATATATCAGTAGTCCTGCTTTGCTGCCGAAAGGGGTAGAGAGGGAGGAGAGGCATGCGCCAGGGGATCAGCACATCACACGTAGATCCCCACCCCAGGAGACAAGAAAGCCCTGGAACATCCATGCTTCTCCTCCTGGATCTCACATCTAGCAAAAAAAGTGTAAAAAATGGATGATGCCCCATTGGCTGCACATTTAAAGAGGCAAAAGGGAGTCAGTTACTCCTTTCCAAACCTTATGCTCAGTAGATGAAATTGGAGGCGCTTTTGGATACAGCACAGAGCTAACTTGGTTTTTCCAGAAAGGCGCTTAAAGGCATTTGGATGTCGGAGAAGCAGGAGGCACCGCCTCTAGAACTTTAAAATGTCAGAGGTGAAAGGGATCGTCCCCATTATCCTTTGGAGAGGTGGAAACCAAGGCCCAGAGAGGTGAAGGGACTTGCCCAAAGACACACAGTGAGTTAACCCCAGAAGTGGCCTTTCTCCAGGATGGCCACTGGGCTGAATTAGCAAGTTGTCTGCCATCACTAGCCCCTGAGTGGATATGGTCCTGCGCTGGTCATGAGAGCTGAGATGGTCCATCTCTCCCAGCTCTGCATTCACACGACCTCACATGGATCGCCAGAGCAGGCCAGCGCGGAGGTCTTGACACCACAAAAACTGGCGAATGCCACAAACTAGGACTGTTTTTTGCTCCCAGAACACCAGTCATTAAGTGTGTGTGTGTGTGTGTGTGTGTGTGTGTGTGTGTGTGTAGAGGGCACTAGGGATTGAATCCAGGGGCATTCTACCTCTGAGCTCACCCTCAGCCTGTTTTTATTTTTTATTTTGAAACTTTGAAACAGGTTCTTGCTATGTTGCCATGCGCTGGCCTCAAACCTGCCATCCTCCCGTCTCAGTCTCCCAAGTACTGGCCCAGCTAATCACTCAACATTTATCGGCACGTGCCTGGGCGTCTGCACCATTCCTGCTCTTCCTCTTCCAGTGCTTATTAATCAGGTTTGCTTTATTTGAGATTAATGCTAATGCAGCAGATTTGTTATGATTCTTTGAAAGATGAAATTCATAAAACATTTTAAGTTCGCCCCATTTTGTTTTGTCTTTGGTTCAGATACGCCTTTTCTGGAGCTCTCCTAACACCTGGGCACTACGTTTTTGGTAAAATGTTCTATAAATTTGTAGAAATAAGAATTGAGAGCTGGTTATATGTACTAAGTATTTAAGTATGACCCAGACTCCTTGGCTGCCTCCCCTGAATTCAGGTGTATCCATTTGGAACCTCCTAAGGTTATTTTAACCTTTAAAAACTGATAGAGAAATAAACTCTCCAGAAGCCTGGGTTCCTTTAAAATATGTCCCTGGGGAGGATTCTGTGAATGTTTTCTACTTGGAACCCAAAAGGGTGCCCGTCACAGCCATGGCCCGTTGGTTTCAGGGCCCTCGCAAAGTCGGAAGCTTCTCCAATAGCAGCAACTAGATCTGAGGGCTCTTTTTAAAAAGGAACTAGAGCCGGGCGTGGTGGCGCACGCTTGTAATCCCCGCGCTTGGGAGGCAGAGACAGGAGGATCGCGCAGGTTCGAAGCCAGCCGCGCGCGCTGGCTTAGGAGACCCTGTTTCCAAATAAAAATGTAAAAATAGGTCTGGGAGTGTAGCCCAGAAGTAGAAGGGCTTCCGGGAACCCCAGTACCACCCAAAAAAATAAAAAAATAAAAAGGAGCTAGAAGGCTCACCCAAAACTTAGCCATATAGATAGAGAAAATGTGGTATACAGACACAAAAGAGTTCTACTCACTTATAATAAAACACAATTATGCTACTTGCAGGAAAATGGGTGGAACTAGAGAACCTATGCTCAGTGAGATCGGCCGTCTCGGGAAGTCACGAGTCATGTCTTCCCTCATATGTGGAAGCCAGAGAGGAAGAAGAAACAAAAGCGACTTCAAATAAATGAGGACCAGGAAAATAGGGGCAGGGGCCTGGGGAGGGGGAGGCAGAGAGGGGAAAAACAAGGCCTGAAGAAAGAAAGAATTCAAACAAGGTTATATCCATCCATGCATGAAGTTATTATTACCAGTCTCACTAACATGTATGGGGAGAAGTTCCATACACTTATGAAGCATTTTGAATCTCACTATCGTGTATAATTACAGTGCATCAATAAAAATATACAAAACCTTTAACCATTTCATTCTTTTTTCCTACTTTCTACAACATAGTGCTCAAGGGCACAGGCCCAAACGCATGTTTGAGTTTGCTAACCTGAGCAAGTTACTTACAGTTTCAGAGATTCAGTTTCTTGATGGAAGTGGAAATTAATCAAACTTTTATAGGCTTTTTCTGATGAGTAAATGAAATAATAGTAGTAAAACACTCAGTAGGGCATCTGCCACATGATACAAGAAATATTATCTACAGGTAGCAGTATCCCCACTACCATGAACCCCTCCATTGCAACCACCGTCATCACCACCATCCCACTACCACCATCACGAGTACCATCAATACCAGCACTGGCATCATCATCCCATCGCTACCACCACCACCACCACCACTACCATCACCATCACTACCACCTTCATCATCACCACTATCATCACCATCATCACCATCCCACTACCACCATCACCAATACCATCAACACCACCTTTGGCATCATCATCCCATCACTACCACCACCACCACCACCACCACCACCATAACCATCACTACGACCTTCATCATCACTACTATCATCACCATCATCACAACCACCATCATCATCACCATCCCACTACCACCATCACCAGTACCATCAACACCACCATTGGCATCATCATCCCATCACTACCACCACCACCACCACCACTACCATCACCATCACCATCACCATTACTACCAATATTCACATCACCAACTATCATCATCACCACCACCATCACTACAACCTTTATCATAACCATTATCACCACTACCATCATCACCACCACTGACATTATCATCCCATCACTACCACCACTACCATCAACATCACCATCATCACCACCACCATCACTACCACCTTCATCACCACCATCATCATCACCATCACCACCATCATCATCACCACTACTACCACTGTTATCACTTCTCAATTATTTTTTCTCTCTGTCTCTCAGCCTAAGAGATACCAAAACACAAGAAAGAAAACCATAACAAATTACCAGAGAAAGTAATATGGTGGAGAAATCATTCCTTTTGGAATATCTCTGGAATTCTATGTCTAAGCTTTACCCAAACCTGAGTAGCTATTAGCAATGCTACTTCATTCAGAAGTTGTTTTGCCTAAAGCACATTTTAAACTGTATTTTTCTGAATAGAGGTCTTGTCTTAAAAGGATTCAGACAATGAACAAGCAATTTCTCAAACCCCGTGGGGATAAGTACAGTTTCAAGGCTAGGTTGGCTACTTGCTTGCCTCAAGCAGACTGCTTACCTCTTGAACCCTCAGCCTCCTCTTGGGGGTAATGCCAGTACCTACTTCATAGGGTTACTGTGAGCATAAAAAGAGATGGTTGATGGGAAATGCTGTTACACATTAAGCATTCGACATCATTTTAGTCACTGTTATCACTATCAGAAACATAACAGACATGCTTTCGATTTGCAACACAAAGAATTTTCCCGATCCATTTCTAGTAGAAACATATGTCATTACCAGGCAGACACTCACATATTCGGCCTGCAAACATACTAACTTCATGTAGAGAAATTCTGACACAGAAAATGCATCTTTGTTGCATCAGATTTCACTACAACCACGAGTAAGGTGAGGCAGTGAAACTGGATTGTGAAGAGCAGGCTCAAATATTGACCCTAATTAGAATTTTGATATTTCCTTCATTGTGGATTTTTAACATTAACTTTGAGTTTTTAAAAAGAGTTGTATTAAATATTCTCTCCATGGTTGTATTTTTTAGCTCTCCCATTAATTTTGCAATTGAGCAGTGGGTCATCCACCTCTCCCTAGTCTTTGCCCTTGGATTCACTGGAAACTTTATCCTCAGGATTGAGACAAAGATAAATAATTAACACTTCACTGGACAGAAGAGGGGATTTGGGTTGGATCTGGGTAATCTTTCAGTCGGCAATGTAGAACGTTGCTATAGTGACTGCTGCTGTGGTTGTGTCTTCTGCCATTTATGTAAGTCTTAATTCTTCACCCAAACATCTAGATATTAATTAGATCTACTAGAGAGACATTTTGAAAGGTGCGTGTGTGTGTGTGTTACTGGGGTTTGAACTCAGGTGACTCTACTTCTGAGCTACACCCCTAACCCTTTTTTATTTTATATTTTGAAACAGGGTCTTACTAAGTTGCTGGGGGCCTTGCTGAGGCTAGCCTCAAACCTGTGATCCTCCTGTCTCAGTCTCCCAAGTATTAAGATTACAAGCCAGGTGTCATCATGCCTGGCCGAGACATTCCTATTAATGGGACCTTTGTTTTTGTATAAGCTACATCTCACAGATGAGTGGCTATGGAATAAGGAACAGAGGCTGAAAGGAGATAGGTCCATTCATTATACTTCATGTGCACATATCACAGGGGCAACTTATCTCCTTAACTTATGCAAATCCCAGTCAGACCAGACCATCCTATAAGGCTTGAGAGTCTCCTGAGAGTAGTTTTCAACAGACTACTATTTCGCATGGGATTCCTAATGCTTAATTCCATATATGCACACTGCAAGCAAGGGTGGGCACAGTTAAAAAAACAGTTACCTAGTTATATCATTCCCTTAAAATGTGCAGGCTCCAGCCAGGCGTGGTGGCTTGTAATCCCAGCATTTGGGAGGCTGAGACAGGAGGATCGTGATTTGTGGACAGCCTCAGCTACTTAGTGAGGCCCTTTGCAACTCAGTGAGACCCTGTTTCAGAAATAAAAACACTAAAAAATAGGGCTGGGGGTAGCTCGGAGGTACAGTGTCCCTGGCCATTACTGCAACAACAACAACAACAACAACAAAAGTGCAGGCTTTGCCCCAAACATACTACATGCACAATAAAATTTAATCATTAAGCTGAACTTATCAGAGGCTGATGCTATGAACAGGCCAGTTTTGCAGATGAGGAGAAAGGGCACACAGTTACTGAGCAGTGGACAGGTTTGAAGCGAATCATTTACCATTAAATCTGCACAAGCCGTTTACGTTCAACTCAATATTTTTAAAAAATTAAAAAAGCAAAGGATTGGTTCTGTAGTGAGATGTAATTTGAGATATCTTTCTGACCAAGTTGTTCAGTTCTGAAGTTCTCTAAGGAAAAATGTATGGCTAGAACAATGTTGTTGAACCTGTCTTCCCCAGAGCCCAGGCTTGGAGTGGAAAAGAATCTACGATTTATAGGCTTCAAAAGTGGCTTCACAGTATGTGGGGACTTACGGGCATTCCCATGTACCCTCCCAAAGGCTTTCATTTATTGGTGAATGGGAGACAGTCATTGCAATGAGAGACGATCTGAATAAGTTGTTGAGTTTGAGCACCCACAGTTTCACTTTATGGATGAGGAGGCTGAGGCTCAGGAGGATAAGGACTAGCAGCTAGCAAGAGACGGAGTGTGGATTCAGACCTCACAGCTAACAGAATGTCCCTGACCCAGTCCTCCTGGGTCATCTGAATCTTGACAAACTCCTTCCAACCTCTGTGAGCCTCAGATTTCTTATCTGGTAAGTGGGGAGGATAATAATAAAGCCTACTCAGAGCCAGGCATGGTGACATATGCCTGTCATCCCAGTCCTTGGGAGGCCGAGATAGGAGGATCACAGATTCAAGACTAGACTCAGCAACTTAGATACTTATCAACCTAGCAAGATCCTGTTTCAAAATAAAAATTAAAAAAATAGGATTTTGAGTGTAGCTCAGAAGTAGAATGCCCCTGGGTTCAATCCTCAGTACCACAAAACAAACAAACAAACAAACAACCTCCTTAGGGTTGTCATGGGGACTTAATGAGTTAATACATGTCGGATGCTTGCTACGGTTCCAAGCACATATGAGCATTAGCTCTTATTATGGGAGCGATGCTACATCTTACCCTGCTTAAACGAGCTCAAATCACCCCAAGTGTGAGCTATTCAGAGTTGTGTAAAACTTTTTTTTATAAGCAGCATCTCTTCTTCTAAAAATGCCTGAGTGAACAGGTAATTTGGTAACTGCATGGTAACCAACCTGTGTTTTTGGCCTAAAGAGACGCAGTGAATGGTGAAGGGTTTTTATCTTTTGCTCTGGAAAGTACCTTTTCTCCAACCTAACATACATTGGGGAAACTGGCTCCGCATCTTCTCTAATAAAGAAATGACATTTTGTTGTTGGCAAAGAGTCAAGGAGGAAGATCATACCTTGACCACACCCATGTGACTAAGCTCTTCACTTTGTTTTTAGTGACAAAAGTGGGTTGTTATTAGCTAGAAAAAAAATTCCCACCGCCTATTTAAATGGCCGTATTGAAATACTGTAATGAAATATTTTAAGTTTGAAGGTTTCAATGCATACTTCTCCCTTATAATTTTGGGTAATTTAATAACCTGTGAAAAGCGTCATTTAGGGTTTTCCCCCCTCTCTTTCCTTTTCTTTCTCTTCTTTTTACAGTTCTACCAAAGTATCATTTCTCAGGTTGAACAATCACCAGGGATCTGGTTGTGTTTTTGGTATGGGGATTGAATCCAGGGCATTCTAGCTCCAAGCTACACCCTCACCCTTATTTTGTTATTTTGAAACAGGGTTTCACTAAGTTGCTGAAGGCCTCGCTAAATTGCTAAGGCTGGCCTCAAACCTGTGATCTTCCTGTCTCAGCCTCTCAAGTACTGGAATTACAGGAATGGACCACCACACCTGGATTCAGAAAGAAGCCTTGGCAGGTTGAAGCCCTTCCACCAACGGGGCAAAGCACAGAAGGATTGCACATAGCTCACATTGAGTTTCAGAACCTGATGACGCTCCCCAAGGGCTGAGTAAACACCTTCTCCAAGGGCCTGCCATCCAGCGTTTCAGAAGAGGGCCACCATGGAACGGTGCCAATGTTTGCCTCACTTGAGCGTGATGTGATTCAGGATTTGATCCTCCGAAACAGCTGCTTTGAGACATGGGTACTTCCCAGCCACAGCTTCAGGACGCTCAGCCAAAAGCTCAAAGCCACAGACGCCAAAGCAGAGGATGCTGGGCAATAGAATGACCTTCCAGATGCCCCAAATGTCCTCTTTAGCAGAAGTTTTTTTTTTTGGTTTGTGTGTGTGTGTGTGTGTGTGTGTGTGTGTGTGTGTGTGTGTATAATTCTTTGGATGCCTAAAAATTCATCTTATTGAAGTCATTTTTTTGTTTTGTTTTTGTTTATTGGACTGGGGACTGAACCCAGAGGCATTCTACCTTCAACTACCCCCTCAACCCTTTTTATCTTTTTATTTTGAAACAGGGTCTCAGTACGTTGCTGATGCTGGCCTTGAACTTGCGATTCTCCTGTCTTAGCCTTCCAAGTACTAGGATTATCGGTGTGAGCCACTACACCTGATTTATTGAAGTCTTTATAAAACTTGCTGCGGCTCTGCAGATGGTCTGGGCCTGCAGGCCAGAATGCATGTCTCTGGCAGGTTCTTGGTGGAGAAGGCAGAGACTCTGGCGAGTCTCAAAGACTGCAGTGACTGATGCCTGGAGCGGAGAGAACCTGCTACTCCTTTGCCTTCAGCCTTGTCTCATAATGAAGGGATAATGCCAAAGAGATAATAATGGTAAACAAAGATTTAAATCGTAACCGCTTAGAATTTTTGCTTCTTCTGTAGGAACATGTATATAGAATTTAGCTCTTGGGAGCAACACTATTTTAACCCCTTTTAGAAATGGCCTAAAGAATATCTTCATATTGTTTTATTAAAAGAAGCAGTTATCTGTTTGAGAACAAATCCCAGCTCTTTAAACTGGAAGTGTGGGGAAAATATCGAACAATAAGTATTTCTTCAGCATCAACCTTCTAACAATGGCCAAAATAATGAATCCAAACTCGGGCCCCTGACTTATTGGCCTTTTATACCAGGTCAGCCCCGCAGATCTTAGTTGCTTCGGGGAGAATAGAATGAGAGGTTAGTCTAGAAGGATCCTTCCTGAAAGCAACCAAGCAGATGAGTTTAACCCAAAGCTTAGTCTACGTGAGTTCTATAGGGGTCTCTCTCAGAAAGATATAATCTGTTTTTTTAGTGGTTTGATGTACTTGTTGGTGGTCTCAGTAAATTATACAAGCTAGCCAAAGACAGACTATCACAGTTCCACCACTGGCGATCAGTTTTTAAGAAATCCAACAAGTCATAACATTCCTTTGTGTGTCTTCCCTGACCAGTATCTTAATAATGCCGGTCATCACCAGCTAAGAGGTGTGCTGGCTTCCAAAAGTCTTTCCTTCCTAAATCATGATGTTCCTGGAGACAGTTTGCTACCTTTGAATGAGAAAATGAAGTCAGAGATCAGATCACCAATGACAGGTGCACCGATGATGGGATTCTCAATCCGGACTATTTCCTCAATCCAGTTGCAAATACCACTCTTCCACCATGTCTACAACTTGAGTAAGTGATAGCATAGAGAGATGGGTGATGCAGTAATTCTGCTTCTGGGCAGAGATGCAAAGAAAGAAAAAACTTGACAGCAGGATCTCAGAGAGATATCTGTATACCTGTGCCTGAAGCAGCACCATTCACAATGGCCAAAAGGTGAAAGCAACCCAATGTCCACCAGGAAACAAATGGGAAATATGATAGACGTATAGCATGGAGTATTATGCAGCCTTAAAAGTGAAGAAAATTCTGTCATATGCCATGAAATGCATGGATGTTTAGGGCGTCATGCGAAGTGAAATAAAGCAGTCACATGATGTCACTCACAGGCGGCTATCTAGGATAGGCAAATTCATAGAAGTAGTTAGTAGAATGGTGGTTGCCAGTTGTAAGGGAGGAGAAATGGAAAATTGTGGTTTAATGGGTAAAGAGTTTCCGTTTTTCAAGATGAAAAGAGTTCTAGAGATCGGTTGTCCAATACTATACCGACTTAACACTGTCGAACTGTGCCCTTTGAAACAGGATGGTATGTTTTATGTTATGTCCTTTTACCACAAATTAAAAAAAAAAAGGAAATAAAAATCGCTTTACATACTGAAAAGGAAACTGCTTCAGAAAGCTGGGATACGAAGCAAAGTACATATTCTAATCCGGAACATGCACTATGCTTTCCAAAAAGCAGAAACAAAACAAAATTCGTTGTAAGATGGATGCAAGCAGTTCCTTCAATCCCAGGACTGAGACAGCTTCTCAAGGTCGAGATGAGACCATGAAGAACAGAGAACAAACCTGGTAGCATTTGTTCAACCGTTTACTTGGTGTATTTAGAACACTCCACGGGGCCAACATTTCTAAATCTGTGAAATAGAATTAAATGAAGCCCAGAGATGAGAACTGAGAATCCTCAGAGAGGACTGGGTCCAAACGATACAAAAAAAGGACCCATTTCTGCACCGAGGGCCACGTCACTGCACACGCCTCGCAGGCCCCTCGTCCCCACACCAAGCCCTCCTCCAATTTCCCAAGCACAGATTTGATCAAGTAAGCGCCTCTCAGTTAGCTCCAAGACTGTGGCTGCCCCCAAGGGCAGCAGCCCCCATCCAGAACCATTCCCGCTACAACAGACTCATAAAGGGTTAGAATGTGTGTTTGGGAAGCCCTTATTTTAGGAAACAGTTAAGTGGAATTAGGCTAACAATGGAGGCAGGCAAAGCTTTTGGCCTTTGCTGAGAAATAACTCCTACGTGGCACATTTACACTAATAAAAATCAAGTATTTCTTAAATGCCTCGAAATGATCTTTGCACCAAGCTCGGCAATTAACACTGCCCCACCGCGGAGCACTTACTCCCCAGGCTCTGGAGGATTAGGTTCCCTGTTCCTTCCTCCAAAGTCTTCCTTTCGGGAAAACACAGTCAGTGTGAGGCTTTGGGCCGGGAAAGGAAATTTCTGTAAGCAGGAATTTCGAGACGGCAAGGCAGAAAGGAAGGAAGGACAGAGTCCACCTGCCAGGGCCTCAGAGCAGGCCGTAGCAAGGACCTCCCTGGACCCAGATGCGCTTGACCTCTGGGAGGACAAGAGGCCCATTCCTCAAGTGGCCTGGGCCTTCTCTACCCTAGGGATGGTTCCCCGCCCCCCTCCCCCAAACCCACTCTTCCTGCCCAGTAGCCACTTATGGACCTTATTCTGGGCCCAAAGCAATCGATGTCCCCAGCTCTGGGCCTGGGCAGGAAGTAACCACTGGGCAAAAGGAGGGCACAGACCCTCCAGGCCGACGCTTTGTCTCCTTGACAACCCCCCAGCCGGTGGCCCAGGGAACAGACTCCATTTCTTTCCTTTCTCTGCCCAGCCTCCCCGCCCCGTACTCCTCCTTCCCCCTTTCCCTAGACGCAAGCGTACGACAACACCCAACATAAAGTTGCCGAAATAGCAAATCTTGTCTCTGAATATATAAATTGCAAAAATTGATATGAATAAATCTGCAAGTAGCACACTGATTGTGGCACATTTTATCAAGAAACGGCGCTCGGTCGCTTGGTGGCTGGGGAGGGGTGGTGTCATTACACGTACAGAAAAACATCTGCAAACTCCCCATCTCTTTACTTAGAGCTGAATGGAGGCATGACCTCCTGTTCCTTGCCATGAACCCTGAGTTCACACTCATATTTTACATGTTACAGGAAGCCACAGCTCGCCCCAGGGGTGCTGCAAACAGACACTCCGAAGCCAGATGCAGCCCTCCCCGCTCCTTAATGCACCTGAAGGAGCCGGCAACTCCACATTCAAAAGCCGAGGCGCTCGCAGCTTAAGGTCACTTCGGATTTTGTAAAGAGGAGGACAAAACCAGGAATGCTTCTAGGTCTGGGCTGTCAGCGGGGAGGCAGAGGGATTACAAGAAACCTGTGACTCTGCCTCTTTCTGCCTTTGCTGGTAGTTTTTTTGTGTGTGAACGAGTGCCATACAACAGATTGAGTCTCGTATAAAGGCCTGAGACTGTGCAAGGGCCCCCCGCTGGGTCTCAGCTGTGCTTGCAATTAGCAATAGGCACGGAGTGATTATTGTTGGGGTAGCGGATGGCTATGCGAAGTGACAAGTTTTATGGGGGAAGTTGGGAGCGGGGATGCTCGGCAAGTTTCTCTTTCTTTTTTTCTTGTTCTGCAAAAAAAAAAAAACAAAACAAAACAAAACGAAACGGAAAAAAAAAAAATCCCTCCTTGGAAGGCTGCAACCCCAGGTTTCAGTGGAAGCTATTTTTTTTTCCCCCTTTCCCTTTCTCTTCATCATTCCAAAGAATCTTAACGAAATCGTGGAAAAGAATATTTTCCCCAGTGCTTCAGAATGTGGGTTTTCTAGGTCAGAGCTTCCTCGCTGCCCCATTTAATGTCAGAAATACCCATTTGCTTCAAATTAGCAGAGAGCTCGGAGCTAAGGGTAGGAGATTAACCATACAAAATTACTCAGCAGGCGATGGGGGGGTGGATTTGGGGGTTGAGAAGTCTTTAAAACTGACTGCAGACATTCTATACTTCTGACAAAAGAACACGGTAATCCTACCTGCTTGCTTTAACCACTGTTGTTGGCCTATTATTATGCGCTTTAATGCTCATGAGTGCAAAGCTACTGGTGATACTACTCAATTACCATAGTAACTCACACCAGTGACCTCTTGTTGCAGGCTCCGGCCCAGCTGAACCGACCCAAAGAGTTTGTGTCTTTTTATTTATTTAAGTGGAGAACATATACTTGTTTGGGGACACTCCATTTAGAAGCTACTCCGCTCTTTGTCTAGGATGAGAACTTGTTTCGGGATTGTGGGGAAGGGCCTTTCACCTTTTGAATCCGGGGTGGTTCTGAAGTTTACGGATCCGGGGCCGGGGGATGCTTTTGAAAACATAGGAGGACCCCGAACAATGGGTAATGAAGAAAAGCACATGTGTGCGGCAGAGGCCTGTGGCCTCCCAGCTGCAGCAAAAGTGCGACTTTCCACTCAGAGTCCAGCAAGAGGAATATTGGAGATTCTTGGGGGCGGGGGGATTGTTTCAGCTTTATCCAATCAGTGGGCCTAAATGCAGGGAAGACAACTTAACTCACCCTGAGGGATAGAAATGCAAGTTCTGAGAAGGAAATAGAGGTAATGTTTGTTAGCCTATACTTTTCTAGTTTGTGTTTTCCACTGGCTAGTGATGCTCATGTGAATACATATGTGCATACAGTATGCTCCATCAGAATACTCTTGGGATGTTGGCTCGGTCACATTTCCTTAATGTATTAAATGCTCCGAAGGGTTCGGTGGTAAAGAAATCCATATAGGTCTGTGTTTTTCCAAATGTATTTGACTAAACAGCCACTCACGAATGCGTCTCAGGGTATTTATACAGTGATGAACCTACTTTGGAAAGAAGTTTTCTAGTGACATTAACAATAATTAGCAATTGTCATAAAAATAACGGTGGGAAACATTTAGTGAGTGCTTACCATGTGTGTTCCAAGCAGCTTAAATAAATGAAACTCACTTAACTCTAATGACCTAGAGAAGTAGTTACTTTTAAACCTCATTTAATCTGTTTGCTATGAAAAAGGAAGAAAAGAAAATGTGATAAGCATATAAGTAATGTAATGTAGCTTTTTAATTTTTATTACATTTTTCCGCTTCTGACCCTCGGGGAATCTGAAGTCCTGGGTTTCCTATATACATAGTTAAAAAAAAATATATCTCTGTGCCCTATTTAATGTCAAGTTAGATAAGGAGCCAGGCAAATGCCTTCAGCATCCTTCCACCTTTGAACTCAGGGCACCCAAATAGCAAAATATACCTTTTCCCTCTTTTGATCAGCTCCCAAAGCCCTGCTGTCCTGAATGAATGAATCCAATTTAGATATCAAAATGAGATTTGTGCTCGCCTGTACCCAACGTGACTTCTCGGCTGAGAGTCTAAATAATTGAATAAAAATGTAACTGGTGGTCGAATACTGAATGAAAGAGGGAACACAGGCCCACACAGCTGTTCCGACACCCCCTGCTGACCAGCAGGACCTAGCACGAAAGAATCAGGGTATAATCGCGTGTGACTTGTGCTAAACAGACAAGTTCTTGTAGCAAATGTCAGAGGCCCACACCCCACTTTTGGCAAGCCATCCAGGGAACTGTGGCATCTAAAAGGAACAGCTCCCTAATGTACCTGGAATGTCTCAGATCAGACCATTTCTCTCTCCAAGAGACATAAATAATGAGGCCAACGTGATTAAGCTTCAATCAGCCTCTAGCCAGGCCTTGTTTGCCACCTGGGTCCCCAGGGCAGGTGTGCAGTTTGGACATTAACAAACTGATCAGGTTTAACAATACCTTTTACCCTGGGCCTATTTTTCTCTGGATATGCTGGGGATTTAGTCATGGGCCTCCCTGTGCATTGAGAAAATGGACCCCCGTGCCTTCGGCCTCTGCCCTCTCAAAGGAGCCCACTGTTTTTGAGAGAATGCATAGTTACAACCTAAATTCACACTTTCAAGTCATCTCAGCCATTTAAAGCTCAATTATGTCGAAAACGCAATTCTGGATTGGGTGGCGCATCCTTCTGCCTATTAACCACGTGAGAAGTAGGAATAATTGATTGGAAAAGTATTCTCTGATATGCGGACAAGGACTTGCAAGGTAGGAGAGGATTCGGTGCATGAACCGAATTCAGATTATTGGCCAACAGCATCTGCCCGCTCCTCTGATTGCTTCTTAGGTATGGGAGCCACATTTAGAGTTAACTGCATTAATTCGCAAGCAGATTGACGTAAGCAACTGAAAAAGAAATTTGCATACCATATAGAAATGATTATAGAAATCAGACTCTAAAATAAGGCTGGTAACTCGTGTACAGAACGGAAAGAAAAAGCGGAGTGCCAACTTTGTCTTTTTTGAAAACAGTGTTGGTTAATCACATTAGGGCTAATTTAATAATTTGCACATATTAAACTTTCTGTAGTCATGAGTCATTAGCGTTTTGCGAGCCGACGTCGAAAGTTCTTACTTGGGAAAATTTGCATTGACTTTAAGAGAGTTTTTTTTCCCCTGGGCTGAGGCGGTTTTAATCATTCTTCTCGTTAAGAAAGAGCATGGTCTGTATTTTCACATAATTTCCATGCTATTATGCGGGAAGGGTTCAGGTAAACGGGTAAATGGAAGGCTCAGGTCAAACCGCACAGCTCGTTTCCAGGCGGCTCGTGAAAGAAAACGGTGCCCGACCTGGAAGATGTTGGCCAGAGCCCGGAACACAAAGGAGACAGCAGCCCAGCGGCAGCTGGGTCCAGCACTGGTCTCCAACATCTTCCAAGTCCTCCAAGCAGCTGCAAAAGGACATGGATGTCAACTTAGCGAACCTGGGCTCTCTGGGGAATGATTCCTCATCAGAAAGAACAAGACTTTTTTCAGGAGAGAGCTTAGAGTGGTGTCAAACACCATCAACAAAGGATGGGTGGCCGCAGAGACAGTACTCAGATGGTGGTTCAAGACCTGGGGGAGCCTTGGGTTTCAAAGAGCAGGTAGGCTGGAAGAAAAGATGGAGAAAAGATGGCAGCCCATTGGGCCTGGAGACTTTTTAATTTTTTTTTTTTTTTTTTTTTTTTGGTACTAGGGATTGAACCCAGGGCCATTCTACCTCTGAGTTACATCCTCAGCCTTATTTTATATCTTTGTGTGTGTGTGTGTGGGGGGGGGTATTAGGGATGGAACCAAGGAGTTTTCTACCTCTGGGCTATACTCCCAGACCTTTTTTATATTTTATTTGGAAACAGGGTCTCACTAAGTTGCTGAGAGCCTCACTAAGTAACTGAGGCTGGCTTCGAACCCGTGCGATCCTCCTGTCTCAGCCTCCCAAGTGTGGGGATTACAAGCGTGCGCCACCACGTCCAGCCTCAGCCCTATTTTAAAACGGGGGTCTCGTTAAGTTGCTGAGGCTGGTCTTGAACCTGCAGTCCTCCTGTCTCAGCCTCCCAGGGACTGGGATTAGAAGAGTATACTACCATGTCCGGCTTGAGCAGGAATCTCAAACCCAAGGAGGAAAACTTTGGCGCCCATAACTCTGTGGGTAGAAAAGAGACCAGGAAGTCGCTGGGACTCTGGGATAAGGAGGAGACAAAGTGCTGTTCTGAAAAGTTAACATGTGTTTCCACCATGTGCAGCTGGGCCCTGCCTCCAATGGCGCCCTTTCCTCCTGTTTTATTTTTAATCTCAGGAAACCACATTCCCCTTTTGCTACTTCTCTCTGCCTGTGCCTCTCTCTATTTTTTTTTTTTTTCCTTCACTTTCTGGTAGCATAAAAAAGTCAACACCTCTGGCAGATCACTTGCCCAAACTTTCCCCTGGGGAAGCAGCCGAGCCATTTCTTCACACGGCACCGGCCTCCGACCACTGTCCTTTAGACAAGATAAACAGTCAGTTCTGCCTGAGCCCGTGAGAGGTATGGATAGTTCTGGATCTACCAGCCAGGAAGGAAGAAGCCGGTGCCAGGTCCTGCCCTGAAGCACCCAGATGGGTCTGGGGCCTCGGCAGAGAGACCGTAAATTAGCCATGAGTTAACACGCGCAGCCCGGGTCCCCCGGCCGCCTCGCCAGCCGCGCCGCCCCTCCGCCAGCCTCCCTCCCCGTTCTCTCCAGACCCCCCCCTTTTCGAGGCGACAGAATAAGAAATTAAACACTTGTGGGTTCATTCGAACGAGTGAATGAAATTGAATAAGCGCTTAGTACTTGAGGCACACAGCGAGCGCCTGAATGGGGCAAACCTCCTCAGTTGAATGGAGTGTCTTTTGGGACCAATTTGTCTCTTTTCACTCTTTATTCTTCCCTTTCTGCTGACAGATGTACAAAGGCGGAACTGTGCCGTGCAGCTTATCCGCACGCACCCGCAGCAGCTGTCACTTTTGTCGAGCAAGTTAATCAAGCAAATGCCACCATATCCCACTTTCTATAAGGAACAACATGTTATAGACAGTAGTCTTGCTAGAAAGAGACTTTATTTTAACTTTGATTGGCCTGCTTCCCCCCGGGCCTCTTCCAACACGTTTCCCCTCTTTCCCCCCCCCCCAAGAAAAAAGAGAAGGAGGGACCCTGACCAAGCCAACAATTTGGTGATGATGATGTTAAATTTAATGATAACAATATCGTACATGGGGCTGAAGACTCCTTTGAGTTCTTTCCTGGGGACTGAGGGATGCCCCGATCTGGTTTTGATCTTTTTTTTTTTTTTTTTTTTTTAAGTGTTTAAGCCATTGTTTGAGCTGGACTGTTAGACTGTGTGTCTCAAGTTATAAAAAGGAAGGCTGGGGGCAGAAAATAGAATTACACCACGGATGTCTTGGATTAATCTGCTTCTCTTTTCCTTTATGAGGCAGGTTGTGTTATTTACATATTTCTTTTGATAAACCTCCTCGCCTGGCCAAGCTAACAAAGACTCCGCTAAATACGTAAAGGCGCTGCTGTGTGCATCTCGCTGCTCATGAGCAATTGAAAGCTGAATGCCCAAATTTACTTCTAATGTGCACTGACAAATGTACGCAGGCCTGTGTTTCTCTGAAGCCGCGTATGCCAAGTGGGGAGGCTTTGAAAGAATTCCCTCACGGCCACATTCACTTTCTCCTGTGCGCAGTCACCATTCTTTGGTGGCGTTCAGAAGCCACAGGCAGGAGGCCAAGATGGGAGGATTGCAGGTTCGAGGCCAGCTTCAGCAACCTGCAGCAACTTGGTGAGACTATGTTTTTGTTTTGTTTTTTATTTAAAGCACTGGGGATGTAGCTGAGAGGTAAAACACCCCTGAGTTCGATCCCCAGTACTAAGAAACAAAACAAAGCAAACACACACACAAACCCAAACAAGAAAAACATCCAACATCAAAAACCCAACCCAAACAAGACCGCCGTTCCTTAAATAGTGCGCAAAGCGGACCTCAGCCGCCGCCCCCGAGCCCCACTCACTTAGAAAACTGAATGCCAAAACCAGACATATTTTGAATAAACAAACTCTTTAGAAACAATGTGTAGGGACCACTTCCCATTGGCCGAGGGATTTGCTGCATTCAAGAGCTGGCCATCAGCTGAGGATCTACGTGGGAATCTCTTAAAGGCTTGAAAAGAGGGAAAAAACCAAAAAAGCAACCCCCCTTGCTTTCCCCCCCCTCTTTCTTCCTGCTCTTTTTCTTTCCTCCCTCCTTCCTTGTCCCCTCTTTCTTTGCCTTGCACCCTTGTTTATTGTAAGCTTTGGCTGGAAATAAGTCAAGAAGGGACGTGGGTGATACCCGAGCTCCGATTTTCACACAGCTGACATCTCAGGCTTTATTGGATAATGACCAGGTAATGATTTAGTTGCAACTCCTTTGTATTGGGCGCAGATTGGATAACCATGCTATTCAGCGGGTTGGCACTGCTTTCCCCCTTCCCTGTGAAGTCCTGCTGATCTGTGAAACCTCATAGTGCCATTGAAAACCTACCTATGTGGGCAGGTTAGAGGGATCAACAGGGCCTGCCGGAAAGTCTTAGGCATTGTCGCTTAATAATACCACTGTGTCAAGCTTTGCTTAAAGAACTTAAGCTGCTACCGTAAACCATTTACCAACTGTCTGGGCTGTAATGGTTTTGTGTGACCATCTTGCCCCTCCCCAACCAAGCATAAAACTGTATTCTGTGTGTGTGTGTGTGTGTGTGTGTGTGTGTGACTGGGGATTGAACCCAGGGACATTCTACCTTTACCTCTGAGCTATGCCCCTGGACTTATTTATTTATTTTTTTTTAAATTTTGAAACAGGGTCTAAGTTGTGGGAAGCTTTGCTACATTGCTGAGGCTGGCCTCCCAAGTACTGGGATGACAGGCATGTGCCACCATGCCAGGCTTAAAACAATTTTCTTAGGGGATAAAAAAATCTCTGAACAGAGGGAGATGCAGCCTGCAAGGGGAAGCCAGCCCTCCAAGGCCTAGGTAGAAGTGGCTGTTGCCGCACAGATGGTCTGTAAGATTCCTGGTGAGCTTGAGGCCCCTTGGCCCTGAGAGGGGTTTCACCCTCAGGTGGGCAGCTCTGGTGCAGACTGTCGGCGACGGCCCACTTAGGCCTAGGTTCGCTGGTGCTCGTGGACCTTGACCCAAGACAATGCCCTCCTGTGTGGACACGGCCTGCCCCAGTAGAGGCGAGTCTTCCTTCAGGAGGTCTTTCTGATTAGCTATGCACCTCCACAATTGTCAGCGGACAAACGGACTAATCAGGTTCTACCCTGAGGATCAGCGAACGGCAATCTCTGTCTCGCCAGATGCTGATACCATGTAAGAAGCACAGTGGACGAGCCAGGCATGATGGCTCATGCCTATAATTGCAGTACTTTGGAGACTGAGACAGGCGTTTTGAGGGCAAGCCTCAGCAACTTAGTGAGACCCTCAGTAACTCAGCAAGACTCTGTTTTTCAAAATAAAAAATAAAGCAGGGCTGGGGGTGTGCCCCTGGGTTCAATTCCCAGTACTAGAGAGAGGGGGAGAGGAAGGAAGAAAAGGAGACAGACAGACAGAGAGAGAGAGAGAGAGTGAGAGGGAGGGAGGGAGGGAGGGAGGGAGGGAGGGAGGGAGGGAGGGAGAGAGAAAGAGAACACGCAAGTGAGCAAGCCAGCGAGCAGTTAGCCAGGCATGGGGGCACAGGCTTGTAATCCCAGTACTTGGGAGGCTGAGACAGCCTCAGCAACTTGTGAGCCCTCTGCAACTCTGCAACTTAGTGAGAGCCTGTTTCAAAATAAAGAATAAAATAGGTCTGGGGGTATAGCTCAGAGGTAGAATGCCCCTGAGTTCAATCCCCAGTACCCCAACAAAAAATAAATAAAAAGAGAGAGAGGGGGGGCAGCTTTCAAAACTGTAATGTGATGTGCTTTGTCTGCTACGTAATTCATCTTCTTGGGGCATGGAGAATAGGAGAAGGAAGCCTGTATTCCTATTTGGGGAGCTTACTAGTACAATTCTGGATACTTCACTCTCCATTTTCATGCCTGGAAAGGAGTCCTTGGGGGGTCGTGGGGGGAGCCAGAGTTGGAAAAGCAGCCGACCCAGAGAATGAGATTCTGCTTCAAATGCTCAGTAAGGTGGAAAAGAGAACCAAGACAAGACATTTTTACAAAAGCAGCGGTAATTGAAAGGTTTGCCAACACGCCTTCAAATTAGAGAGAGAGAGAGAGAGAGAGAGAGAGAGAGAGAGAGAGAGAGAGAGAGAGAGAGAGAAGGAAAGAAATGGGCCCCAACGATTCATTCTCCATTAAATTAAACCAGAACACTATTTTGGAAACTTTCAAAAAAAAACTTCACTTTTTTTTGAAATCCACAGTAAGATACTTAAAGGCCTCCATTACTACACAAAGTACACAAAGCACTATGAGGGGGCTACAGACTCATCAATACTTGTCTAATAAGTGTGTGTGTGTGTGTGTGTGTGCGCGTGCCCTTGAGCGCACACATGCGGAATTAAAGCTAGGCACATTCTACCTCTGAGCTACATCCATAGCCCTATTTTATTTCGAAACAGTGTCTCACTAACTTGGGGAGGGTGTCACCAAGTTGCTCAAACCTGTGACTGACCTGTCTTAGCCTCCTCAGTCCTGGGGTTATAGGTGAGTGCCACCACACCTGGCTACTGGTCCTTGAGGACTTACATCTGCTGGCCCCTGGGATGCAGTGGTGAAGAGGTGAGCAGTACTGACACTCTCAAGGCTGGGGATGGAGAAATCATGACATAAAGAGATGGGGCCCACGTTTGATCATAAACATGACCTTCAGTATATTTTACCTTCTAAATCAATATTCAGCAACCTCAGCACTATTTATACGGCATTTTGACAGGTAATTCTTTGTCGGGGGGCTGTCCTGTGATCTGTGGGATGTTTGCCATCCACCCTCTAAGGAGCAGTAGCGTCCCCACCTACCCACAGCCACCTGTGATAGTCAAACTTGTCTCCAGAGATTTCCAAATTCAGGGCAGGGACAGAACCACCCACTGCAGAGAACCACTGATCTTGATCAGATTAAACCTTAGAACTGATTTAAGACACACACACACAGACCAAAAAAAAAAAAAAAAACAAAAAACCCAAACAAACCCCCCCCCCAAAAAAAAACAGATGTCTGAGCCCTTACCTTAGCTACTGACTCAGAATTTTTGGTGTAGAGTTGAGATGAGTACATTGTGGGGAAAAAAAAATACATGAGTAGTTCTGATGCACGTGCCTGGATAAGAAGCACGTATTACAAGACAGAACAATATATAGTAATATAAAAATGTAGGCAGGCATGGTGGCGCACGCCTGGCATCCCAGTGCTTGGGAGCCCGAGATGGGAAGATTGCAGGCTAGAGACCAGCTTCAGCAAACAGTGAGAACCTGTTTCAAAATAAAAAGGGACGGGGATGTAACTTGGAGGTAGAATGCTTCTGGGTTCAATCCCCAGTATCAAAATAAAAACAAAACAAAAACCAACTTAGCCCCTGGGATTCTAGAGCAGCTAATGCCTACAATGTGTGTATATTTGGCCCTCGACTGGAGCCCTAATATCCCCAGGGAAGCCAGCCCTTGTCTCCATTCTGAAAGGATGCCTCCAAAGAGAAGCCTTGCTAAGACACAGTGCTGGCAAGCCAAGGATGCTTCCAGAAGGAATAATGTCCCTTTGTCAGTGTCTAAGCATCGACTCCTACCTGCTCCCCTCCCTGGATCCTAGGCATGTATAGATTCAGCACAGGCCGCCTTCTTGGGCCCTTTCTCTGAGGCCTCCATCTCACTAGGATGATGATGGTGATGATGATGACGACGACGATTGTTGTTGTTGTTGTTGTTGTTGTTATTATTATTATTATTATTATTATTATTATTATTATGTGTTAGGGAGTAAAATCAGGAGCATGTTATCTGCAAGATATACCTCCAGCCCTCTTTGTTTTTTGTTTTGAAATAGGGTCTTGCGAAGTGGCTGAGAGCCTGTTCAAATTGCTGAGGTTGGCTCTGAACTTGAAATCCATGCTGAGCTCTTTTTTGGTGGGTGTGTGGTGCTGGGGATTGAACATAGGCCTCAAGCATGCTGGGCAAGTGTTCTACCAATGAGCTGCTCCCCTAGCCTTCCTAGTGGGATCTTTTAGGTCTGTCTTTACGGGTCCTGTACCATAGCCAGGGTTATCATTTTATGCAAGGTTTGGTGTGTGTCACTGGAGATTGAGCCCAGAATATTCTACCTCTGAGCTATACCCCCAGCCCTTTTTAGTTTTGAAACAGGGTCTTGCTAAGTTGCTGAAGGTCTCACTAAGTTCTGAGGCTGGCCTCAAACCTGCAATTCTCCTGTGTCACCCTCCCAAGTACTGGGATGACAGGTGTGAGCACCAAAGCCTGCTTGTGTGTTGGCGTTTACACTCCTGTTACTAATGACAAGAAGACGAAGAAGAGGGGGAGTGGGGGAAGGAGAGGAGGAGGAGGAACAAGAGGAGGAAAGGCAGGAGAGGAGGAGAGTGAGAAGGAAGAATACGAAAGAGGAGGAGGAGGAGAGGGGATCTTTGCAGCCACTTTTATGTGATACACACTGTGGTGCTGGTCGCATGGCTGCTGCATCCTTTAGTCCCGCTTATTTGTTTATTTATTTACTTATTATATTGGGCATTGAACCCAGGGGGATTCTAACTCCGCACTACATTTTATTTATTTATTTTGAAACAGAGTGAGCCGGGCATGGTGGCACACCCTTGTCATCCCAGCATTCGGGAGGCTGAGACAAGAGGAACACGGTTTGCAGCCAGCCCCAGCTACTTAGTGAGGCCCTTTGCAACGCAGTGAGACACTGCTTCCAAATAAAGAACAAAAAATAGGGCTGGGGGTGTAGCTCAGAGGTAGAAAGTCCCTGGATTCCATCTCCAGTACAGCAAACAAGAAAAGAAAAGAAAAAGAAAAAGAAAAGAAAAACAGAGTCTTGCTAAATTGCTGAGGCTGGCCTCAAATCTGCCATCTTCCCGTCTCAGCCTCCTGAGTACCGAGATTAGAGGCATGTACCACTGAGCCTGACTCCAGGTCTTATTCCGAATCCACATCTTTACGAGAAGAAAATGGAGGCTTGAGGAGGGAAGAGTAGCTTACCTGAAGCTGTACGGTTTGTAAGCAGCAGACTCAGAAATTGAACTTGGGGATTCTGACCACAAGGCCGTGCTCTCAGGTCTGCCTGATGTAAAGAGACTGTCCCCGAGAGATCAGAGGCGTCCCTGCTAGCGGAAGGAAGGTTCATTTCCCCTACCGGGTCTGAGGTTCTGCTCAGTACTGAAGCACTGTGGGAACCGTGTGTGGGTGCTCATAAAGTTCAAGGTGAGTCAGGAATTAATGATTCCCTGGGTTTTATGTTTTAGACCCTCAAAAGATGTTTCTAGAGGGAGCTTATAAAAAGGCTTTTTGAGACCAGGTACAGTGTTCTTTAGGGGAAGTCGCTGGGATCTCTGGTGTTAAAGGGTTAATGCTAGTGATCTGTGCAAAAATCTACACACAAGCAGCCCATGCCATTAAAGATAATGGAGCCGTGCAGGTGAGTATCACCTGGCGCATGGTCTTTTCCATTTCTACAATACTGGCACTTTTTTTTTTTTTTGGTGGTCCTGGGGCTCCTGGAAGCCCTTCTACCTCCGGGCTACACTCCCAGACCTATTTTACATATTTTTAAATTTGGAAACAGGGTCTCTTAAGCTAGCGAGACTGGCTCCGAACCAGCGCGATCATCCTGTCTCCACCTCCCAAGCGCGGGCATTGCAAGCGTGCGTCACCGCGCCCGGCAATATACTGGCACTTTGAACTGGGTAATCTGTGCAAAGGGTGGGGGGCTGTGCTGCTCATTAAATGATGTTTACACCAGTTCTGACTTCTGCTCCCCACACCAGGAGTCTGCTCCCAACCTGGAAACTGTGACAACCCAAACCGTCTCCAGATACGGCCAGATGTCCTGGGCAGAACCCAGTCACCCAGCGCTGACCTAGAGCCGCCAACCAAGGAAAGCACCTAGGAACCAGTCATCCTGTCTCAGGGGAGGCTCTCCTAGACCAAAGAGTGGGACTTTTGAACCAAAAGAAGTGAGATTTCTTCTTTAAGTGGTGACTTAGAGACTTTTACTAGAAAGACTCTCATAAATTTAGCTTTGCTTAGTTTACGTATCTGTTCTGTGTGTGAGTGTGTGTGTGTGCGCGCGCGCGTATGTGTTACTGGGGATTGACCCCAGGGGCATTCTATCTTGGAGGTACATTTCCAGCCCCCTTTTTATTTTTTGTTTAAAACAGGGCCTTACTAGATTACTGAGGGAGGCCATTGCTGAGGCTGTCCTTGAATCTGTGATCTTCCCGTCTCAGCCTCCCAAGTATTGGGATTACAGGCATGAGCCACTGAGCTCAATATATTTGTTCTTTTCTTGAAAAGTTTTTCCACACAATAAGAGGGGCTTTTCTTTTTTTCTTTCTTTCTTTCTTTCTTTTTTTTTTTTTTTTTTTTACTTTGGTTGGCACACAGATCCAGTAATTAATAAAGACCTATCCTGGGTGAGACCTGATGGTTTGCTGATACGACGGGCTTTGGTCCAGGGATGGATGGCCATGGCGTAAGGCCCCCACACAGCACATGACACAGTGCCAGAGCTGTCGGGCACAGAGATCTGCGTGTTGCTGGCGATCGCTAGATTCCACTGACTGGAGTTTCTCTCAACTCGGCAGGAGTTGAACAGAACAGGAGGCTGTTAACTGTTCTTGTCTGAATTGGGAATTTGGAATGAATGAAGTATTTAAGTTGAGCCTTCTTTTCAGGTTTTTAGACACACAAAAATAACTTGCAGCCACCTGGTGAAGCAACAGCTAACTTTCTTCTCTCTTTCTCTTTCTTTTTCTTTCTCTCCCCTCCTTTCTTTTTTAAAACCAAGGTCCCAGTATAATTACAAAAAGGGAAGAAAAGAGAGGGAATGGATGGAATCCACATTGCTGATCTGCTGTACTGCTCCAGGCCCCTCCCCGGCTCTGAGCAGGACGGTTCTGGGAAGATCCCCCAGGAGGGGTGAAGGGAGCCTGGGGTACCGCAGGCTTTCCCCACCATCATACCCAGTCACCTGAATAGAGTGCCCTTTGCACACTGGCCCGGGCTGTCAGCTAAAGCCTGCATGGACAAGAAGTAGACATCTTTAGTCCTTGTTTTATTTATTATTTTATTTATTATTTAATTTATTTTCGGTGGGGCTGGTGATGGGACTCAGAGACATTCTAATTCTGAGCTATACCTCAAGCCATATTTTCATGTTTTTAATTTGGAAATGGGGGTCTCACAATGAGAGACCCCCATTTCCAAATTAATGAGATAAAATAAATGAGAGCGCCTTGTAGGTTGCTGAGGCTCAGAACCTGCAATCCTCCTGTCTCAGCCAACCCAATTCTAGGATTACAGGCGTGCACCACCACGCCCGGCTTTTACTCATCATTTGAATGGTGAGCAGGCTCCTCTGTGTCACTGTCGCTAGAGCACACCCATAGGGCACACCTCTCACCTATGGGGTGGGGGTGCCGGGGGGCCTTGTGATGTCCAGAAAAGCAGTACTGGACACATTTAGCAGTGACCTCTTTTCTGGTTCATCCAGATCAGTGCTTCACAAATGGGGGTGACTTTGCTACTGGGGGAAATGTGGCCCTACCCGGAGACATTTCTTGTCACATATGAGGACAGGTGGTCGCTGTTATATTAGTGGCATCTCGAGTAGAAATCAGGGAAGCGGCTCCATCCCGCCATAGGGACCAGCCGCTCATGACAAATGTGCCTGTGTGTTTCTATTGCTCTGAACCTTACTAGGGGGCATAACTACAGTGCACCAGTAAAAACATATTGAAAAAAAAAAAAGAATTACCTGGCTCAAAATGTCAACAGCATTCAAAGGTGATACTTTGTTCAGAACGTGTTTTTAAAATTGAGGGTTCAGGCCGGGCGTGGAGGCGCACGCTTGTAATCCCCGCGCTTGGGAGGCGGAGACAGGAGGATCGCGCAGGTTCGAAACCAGCCGCGCGCTGGCTTAGGAGACCCTGTTTCCAAATAAAAATGTAAAAATAGGTCTGGGAGTGTAGCCCGGAGGTAGAAGGGCTTCCAGGAACCCCAGTACCACCAAATAAAAATTTGAGGGTTCAGAATGTATTTTAAAAATTGTTTTGTTACCATCAGCATTTTTGAAACTGGAATAAAACATATCAGACTGTTTTACATGTAGTAAAGAGAAATATTGCTTCACAGACTGTTTTTCACCTGCGTGTGTGTATGTGTGTGCGCACACACTGAATTACAAAGTAGAATTTGTTTCTTTTATTTAACACTCCTCCATCACCATTTTGTGGTGCTGGGGACTGAACCCTGAGCACTACACATGCCAGGCAAGGGCTCTACCGCTGAGCTGATTCCTCCTGGCTCTAAAGTTTGTTTCTTACTTGAATTGGAGACATTAGGTTCAAAGCCACTGATCTTGCCAAGTGTAACTCAAACCTCAGTGTGTGCCTGATCCAGTGTGGGTCCCGACCTTTGGGTGGGGCAGGGCTCAGCTTGTGTGCCTCTCAGGAATTCCCATGTGATGGAGGCTGAGGCCCGTGCACTAAACTGTGAATAACAAGAACCCGCAAAGGATGCTTTAGCGCATTCATCAAGAAAAAATAAAATTAAAGCTGGGCTAGAGCACACCCATAGAGCGTGGCCCACACCTAAAATCTGAGCACTTAAGAGGCTGAGATTGGAGGATTGCAGGTTTGAGGCTAGTTTCAATAACTTAGGGAGACCATCAGCAATTGAGTGAGATCTTGTTTCAAAATGTAAAAAGGCTAGAGGTGTAGTTTGGAGGTAGAACACCCCTGGATTCAATCCCCAGTACCCAAAAAAATTGTTTTTGAGCAAGTGGCTGTGATGCGAAATATTGACAAACAGTGAAACCTTCCAGTAGTAGCCACATCCTTTACAGAGTCCGGCAGGGAGAAAAACAGTTCTTTAGTTAATTAACAGGGACTATTTGAGGATTTATTAATTCTTATTTCCTATAAGGCCATAGGACAATATTTCTTCCACTGTGGCTACACTGTGCATGTGTGTGCATGAGTTTGTACATGGACACTTGCACACATGTAGTGTGTGAGAAAGTCTGTCACATACTGCTCTCATGCCCTAAGTCTGCCCCAAACAAAAACAAAACAGCCACGCACTGGTGGTGGGAACCTGTGATCCCAGTACTTGGAAGCCTGGGAGGCTGAGACAGGAGAATCACAGGTTTGAGGCCAGCTTCAGCAACTTAGTGAGGCTCTCAGCAGCTTAGTAAGAGCTTGTTTCAAAATAGAAACAAATCAAAAGGTCTAGGGGTGTAGTTTGGAGGTAGAATGCCCCTGGGTTCAATCCCCAGCACCCAAAACCAAACCAAACCAAAATAGCAAACCAAAGCGAAATCCTGAACCCTTTCTTTAAGGCGCAGAAGCAGCGTGTGGGTCACGTTAACACGAATGCCACGACCTTAACGGAGCAATCAGCCTAGCCTTTTAGAACGATTAATAGAACACCCTTCGCTAGGAAAGAAGACAAATTAACTGTCTGTGCCAAATGTCTCTGGAACACAGAAAGCTGTTCTGAGGAAGGCGCTGCACAGAGCTCCCTGTGGCTCAGGGCTCCAGAGTGAATCCAAGACGGGCTTTACGTAAGGCTCACCCTAAATAAACGAGGCCGGCTTCCATGGCTGGGAAGGAAGTAGCGAGGTTACAAAATCAGCTTCTGAAGGTAAGCTACCGCACGCAAGGCCAGGAGAGCTCAGCGACAAAGAGACGTCCTATTCCTTTCAGCTAGAAACACCTCATTTTACACTATTCATCCAGATCTCTGGACGCCTCGTTGGCTTTCTGTGTGCAGGATTGCTGAAACTTCGACACCCAGCCACGGAGAGAAGCGTTCCTCCCAAATCAAAGGGATCACGTGCTATCATCTGCTTGTTTTTGTGGAGGCCGTGGAATAAGGGATGATTTCTATTCGAGTTAAGAGAGTCATTGTTACGGGTGTCAAAAGCGTCACTCCCTCTCCTAATAGAGCTAATCGTCCCAACAACAAACAGATAAACAAACACGTCTGCTTCTATTACGGCTTTATGCTTTGGCTAAGTATTTTGTTAAAATTGCGAGCATCTAGCCGGGCATGGTGGCATTTGCTTTGTAATCCCAGTGTGTGGGAGGCTGAGACAGGAGGACCCAGGTTCAAGGCCACCCGCAGCAACTTCGTGAGCCTTTCAGCAATTTAGTGAGACCTTGTTTTCAAAATAAAAAATAAATCGGACGTGGTGGCGCACGCTTGTAATCCCCACGCTTGGGAGGCAGAGACAGGAGGATCGTGCAGGTTTGAAGCCAGCCTTGCTGCCTTAGGAGACCTTGTTTCCAAATTTAAAAAAAGTTAAAAAAAATAGGTCTGGGAGTATAGCCTGGAGGTAGAAGGGTTTCCAGAAACCTCAGTACCACCACCAAAATAAATAAATAAATAAAATTTAAAAATAAAAAATAAAATAGGATCAGAAGTATGGGTCAGAGGTAGAATACTCCTGGGTTTAATTCCTACTATCCTCCCCCCACCAAAGAAATAAAAAAAATATTGCAAGTATTCCGAGAAGGGTAACACAATTAAAAACATAAAAAAGCAGACTTGGATGGTGGGAATCAGAGAAAGCATGAAGACACTGGGTCTCTGAGTGGTGCTGAAGTGTAGAGCTCTTCAAGATGAGCCTGGAGCTGGGGGTGGTGGCGCACACTGTGATCCCAGCATTTGGGAGGCTGAGACAGGAGGATTGCAGGTTTGAGGACAGCCTCAGCAAATAGTGAAACTCTCAGCAATCTAGTGAGACTCTGTTTCCAAACAAAAAATAAAATCGGGCTGGAGGATATAGTTCAGAGGTAGAATGCCCCTGGATTTAACTTCCAGTAAAACACACACACACACACACACACACACACACACACACACACACACACAAGCTTGGGGTGTTTTATAAGTTCAGCTTGGAAAGATCTTGAGATGTGGTTCTGAGAATCCAAACAGCTTACACTGGGGCTGGGCATGTGGTTTTCCCTCAGCTAAGGAAACTCAGCTTAAATCCCCGATAAGACAGAGAAGCATGCACTTATCTTGTGTTTTATATAGCATATATTACACACACACACACACACACACACACACACACACACACACACACACTTGCCTGTTGTATGTCTCTCTATGTTACAGGTTAATGTTACCGTTTAAGGTTAGACGAATGGGTTCCTACTTATAATTTCCCCATCTTTTACCTGGTTCTGGAATTCCTGGGAAATGACACTTCTTAGAATTCCAATGCATAACCCAGGGCGTGACTTAGTTGCCAAAATTTACCCTGGGGCTCAAAACTGGGTGAAAGAATCAACTGCTCCTCCCCTTCCTGGCTGCATTTTAGATTTTCTTCCAATATATACAATCACATAGGTTGTGAAGGCTGTCTGTGAACTGGCATACATGCTCCGAAGCTTCCCAAGGATGAGAGCGGAGGTCTCAGTGCAATCGAATTTGATCTCAAGAATATGGCAAAGCTCAGCACTGGACTGATTTGGAAGGCTTACTTTCAGATTGTTAACTACAGAGAAAATCCTAGAATTAACAAGGAACCCTTGGAAATGGTGTGTGTGTGTGTGTGTGTGTGTGTGTGTGCGCGTGCATGTGTATGTGCGTGCGTGCGTGTGTGTGTGTGTGAAGTCCCTAGTCCAAGACTTCACCAGAGTAGCTACAATGACAGTAGAAACGTTGAATCACAGACCTCAGCCACCACCAGACCATTGATCCAAGCAGTTCAAATACTCACGCCTTATTTCATGAACTAAGATCCCTGTGGCTCTTTACCTGGCCAGTCGGTACCCTGACTTCTGCGGGTTTCTTGCAGTTTGGCTATCTTTCTAAAAGTAGCTTCAGAAATTCTCCTAATATCCAGAGAATAGCTTTAAAAAAAAAACAAACAAAAACCTTGGTTGAATTCTGCTGTTACTAATTATGTTTAAAAGAACTACATGGTTGTCTTCAATTTGATCCCCCCCCCCCACAAATCAGTTCTATGTTTAGATAGTGATAAACTCCTCCAGTCTGCAGAACAACTAGCGTGGCGGTCCTTTGAACAAGTCATGATAATGGAAAACGGGCCAGTGATAGTTAAAAAGAAATCCACAAAGCTCTATAGCCCTGCCTGCAGGTGGGGCTCAGGGCCCGACACCCGGTTTGCGCAAATCAGTTATAAGGAGTGTTTGGGAGGAGAAATGAGGAATTTTTAATACAGACAGTGTAATAGGTGAACATTTACTGGCAATGAAAAATACAGACAATTAAGTTAAAAAAAAAAAAAGCAATAGCCGGGCACGTTGGCGCACGCTTGTAATCCCTGCGCTTGGGAGGCAGAGACAGGAGGATCGCGCAGGTTCAAAGCCAGCCGCGCTGGCTTAAGAGACCCTGTTTCCAAATAAAAAAAATATAAAAATAGGTCTGGGAGTGTAGCCCGGAGGTAGAAGGGTTTCCAGGAACCCCAGTACCACAAAAAAAAAAAAAAAAAAAAAAGCAATATTGCCGGGCGTGGTGGTGCACACTTGTAATCCCAGCATTTGGGAGGCTAAGATAGGAGGATCATGGTTTGAGGACAGCCTCAGCTACTCAGTGAGGCCCTCTGCAACTCAGTGAGATCCCGTTTCAAAATAAAGAATAAAAAATAGAGCTGGGGGTGTAGCTCAGAGGTAGAATCCCCCTGGGTTCCAACCCCAGTATCGCAAAAAAAAAAAAAAAGCAATATTTTTTGCTAATTTTGGAAGAAAGTACATCATGAATGTGAAGTGCACAGAAAAAAGATCTGAAAGAATAAATCTTCAGGCAGTAATCTTTGGGTTTTGGGAATATGACATTTTAATTTTCTTATTTTTGCCTAGCTTTGTTTTCTAGATGTCTACAATGTACATATATTGCATCTTAGTAATAAAAGGTGTTAACTCCTCCTCCCCTCGGTTCCCTCACCCCACCCCCAAAACAACCCTTCCTGAAGTCGTGAAAGCCGGTTCCGGTGGATGGTACCTTCCTGCGGCAGGAGGAATCCTATGAGATGACAATGAAAGACTTGCCGGGTTTGTAACTGTCAGTCTCCACTCGGTATTTAGTTCTCACGATGACTATAAGATAAAGTCCATTTCCTTACAGATTTGGAAACTGAGGCTCAGAAGTAGGAACTGGAGCCATCCAACCTCAAGTGAATTATTTAGTCTTTCTATTTTCAAGGTTCCCCTCCTGATCATCATACTCTCCCCGTTTCAAAAGCATGTTTTTTACCCATAGTAAGAAGGTACCTGGCTGTGTGCAGGGAGCTCTAAGCACGCTCGCCCTTAATACCTTTCTGTTGTCCTTGTTGTTACTAGGGACTGAAGGGTATTGCTAAGTTGTTCGGGCTGGCCTCGAATTTGTGATCCTCCTGTCTCAGCCTCCCAAGTCCTGGGCCTACAGGTGTGTGCCTCTGTGCCTGGCAGAGTTAATGTTTTAAAGTGATAGGGACCCTTAACAGTGCTTTCAAACAGATATGAACTTTGTTTAGCAAGAAAAATAGGGCCAGGGACGGGGTGGGAAGCATCTCCGCTTCAACCAGGACGAGGCTGATGGGGATGTGGCGTTGGCGGCTCCCACTTGCACAAGTCTTCCTTGGAGCCCGATGGTGTGGCTGTACATGGCATTCCACCTTCCTAACGACTCCGTGAGGAAGGTTTTGTTTATCACCTGGATGAATCGGCTGATGCTCTGAGAAATTAAGGACCTTGTTTAATCTCAGCCAGCGATAAAGGACCAGGTCCCCAGCTCAGAGGCCAAGCCTAGTGACCATTACCTAGAACTTCGCTCAGGACACCCAAGCCTGTTAATTGCTTAGACTGGAGACAACTCACTAGTAGCTCAGCATCGATGATGAGATTTACCTGGATGTTCTTTAACCAACTCCCTAGGGCTGCAGTCCATTGACCTGGTGAGTGACCTCTCCCTCCTTCATCCGGTGAAGCCATCTCCCTTGCTTGGGTGGCTCGTGGCGTCCCCACGGCCAGAGCATAATGTTCTCTTTGTAGCTCGCGCTGCACGACTCGGAGTGGGATGACTCCTATTTTGATTGATATATACTCACATGTGCGGTGCGCTGGTAATTTAACACGGCTACTAAAATAAGGTTTCCTGCGGTTTCGCATAGAAATAAGGCGAGTCCATTTTAATAGGTAGAGGTTTCACATTTCAAATTACCCCTTTAAAGGGAAATATTCACACTCAATGAGGGGGCTGCCACCTAAAGTGGACAAATACACGATCTGATAACGGAGCAGTAAATTAAAATCGGTGCAGAGCTGAGAAGCCTGCGCAGCGGCCCTGTCCACATCTGACCACGGTGCCTGATTAAGTTCTTACGGGCAGTTTGGGAAGGGGCCCTTTCCTGATCTGATAACTGCCAGGGAGAAGCCAAATACAGAGTCAATCTGCAAAGACTTAATCCTCCAGAAGGCAGATTAAGTGTATAATTGACCTAGATAATCCATGTATCATCTCCAGTCAAATGTTCCCTGGGCCTGGCTCAAAACAAGCCCGGCCTGCAGAAAGCCCGCGTGGACGGGCATTAGCACCAGTGTGGACTCCTTCCAAGTCTGAGATGGCTTTTAATCACTCATCTCCGAGCCTGTGAGGTTTAAGCAGATGAATTCACCCTAAGCACATCTCTTTTAATCCCGATTTTCTTCTCATTCTGTGTCTTCAAGAAGCACAAGGAAGAAGGAAAATAAATTAATTTTTATTTAGACCTTGAAATCTTAGGTGCTTCTCTTGATGATCTGATCTCTAATTTCAAAACGCATGTTTTCGTTTTGGGGAAGAGGTTGAATTAATCACTAGAGAAGGGGGAAGCCATCTGCATGATTTATGGACACTCCAACCTGAAATCGCTATCTTCGAGGTATTTCTTGAGCTTGTGTTTTTTTTTTTTTTTTCTCTCCTTAGCTACTGCTTCAGGAGCACAGAGATTATTTTACATCCGTGCTTTTTATTTTCTTTAAAAATCAGCAATAATTGCTAAAGAGGCCAAGCTTCCACTTGAGTCTTACAGCAATCTGATTTTCTTTAAAAAAATTCAGCATCACTCATGTCATTTAAATTCATTGTTATTGGACATATTGGAAGATTCTCTCGATTTAAATCTCAGAATATTTTGTTTCTAAATATAAAAATCTTATTTTGCAGCAAGTGAAAACAATATACAATTGCTCTTCATGTCTTTTAAAAATACGGATAAAAATGTATAGTCTTACACTTAAAATATCATGGGAATCAGTTTAGAGATATTCTTTTCTGATTAGCACTTTATTTTGATTGGTTAGGTTCTTCTTTAAGACACATTATCAAAAATATTGTTAGCATTTTATAGAAAGACTTTGCAAACTAATTATATGAATAAATTGGAAAAGGTTCACTGGAAAAAATACTATGGTCAGGCAACATTATGTCCAAATGCATTTCTTCAATAAACCTTTTTAAAAAAAAAAAAAAACACCTTAGTTAAAAAAATCGGTAAGATGAATTTGGAAAGCTTGTTCTTAAGTTACATAATAAAATAGATAAAAATGCAGAACATCAAATATAGAACCCCAAATGCTATGCCGATAATCTTCTACGAGCACCCACTTCCAGCCCAAAGTACATGCCAAGGCCGAGAGAACCTGCTCAGAGAACACTGGCTGGGGGCCTGGCTGACACAGAGCACCATTAAATCGCCAGCTATCATTCCCAAACAGTCTTACGTACGAACGCACACGAAATCCACCCAGTCATTTCCACAAGGGTGCGCCCATAGGACCGAACAATACAAAGTACCAAGACCTTAAGGGATTTGCCAGGTAAATAAAACTGAGACTTGAAACACAGTTAAAAACATGACAGGAACTCTTAGACCAAGCCTCTGAATGACAGATGCCAGCAGGCACAAAAACAACCAGAGAACGACGCTATAGTCAGCACCCCCCCCCCAACAAACAATCTCACGGATATATATTTTTCTTCTTCATTCAAAATGCTAATTTGCTATTATTCATTTTTGCCATTTATCAAAAATGCAACAATTGGAGGAGAAGCCTCCCAGATCAACAAGTCTTTGTCAATAGGTTCTTGCCAATTGTTTAGAAACGTGCCTCAGGAGGACCACTATTGTGAGGAAATGGAGTTTAAAAGCCGGGTTCACTGCAGCAAGAAATGTAGGGTCGCAGCTTTCACAGACCCTTCTGTGTTAACATTCCGAGACCCTTGTTTAGCTCGGGGTACGTTGAGAACATTGCAGAGCATATATGCAAAGAAATAAACACCATGCTTGAGGAAACAGAAGCCGAAAATAATCAAACATGTTGGTAATCTGATGTTTTGCTGCGAGATTATAGAAAAACAGTAAGTACTGAATTAAATTACTGAGGCTGCATGGTAATGAAGCTCTTTGAGACGCTCTGGGTTTTTAAAAATGACAAATGTTTTAAATACATGACAGATTCAATAACTTTTTCTGCACTGCATCAATGAGGTTGCCTAGCACCAATACAGTCTGCAAATTTGGGGATCAGGTCATTTGGAAAGTAAGTGGCCAAGAAATTCATGTCTAACTAAATAACCTCCTGGAGAAGGATTTCTCCCTGGGCCTGGGAGTCAAGTGTAGTGAGTGGTTGGGATGCTTAATCCTTTAAAAGCAGGTATACAGATAGGTAGAATTAGGGGTTGGATGGGGGAAAAATTGGGACAAGAAACTCAATTGCAGGGCTTCCCAGGATGTTACTGACTGATGCAGTCTTAATGGTGGCCAGTGAAATACAGGGCTGGAGACATCTGTGAATTTTTTTTTTTTTTTTTTTTTTTTGTGGTACTGGGGTTCCTGGAAGCCCTTCTACCTCCGGGCTACACTCCCAGACCTATTTTTATACTTTTTTAAATTTGGAAACAGAGTCTCTTAAGCCAGCGTGTCTGGCTTCGAACCTGTGCGATCCTCCTGTCTCCACCTCCCAAGCGCAGGGATTACAAGCGTGCGCCACCACGCCCAGCACATCTGTGAATTTTTGAATGATCCTAAATATAACTTGCTCTCTGAAAAGCATATTATTAGTAATAGTTCTTTTAACTATCAATTCACATTAATGCCTGGATTATGTTTGTGCATCGCTCGGCAAGCCCATTTCCGGCATCTGGGCCAGCTGAGGCCGCTCTCTAACTTTTTAGATAAGGATTTAGTTGTTCTTTCCCTTAAAAAGGGCCACTGCAAAGACCATTTGCCTTGCTGCCTTTAACAAGACTATCTTAAAAAAAATCCCCTGCCCCTGCACTTCTAATTTAAAGAAAGATCAGAGGGAGGGATAGATTATATGTCCACGAAGTAACAGGTGAAGCCACAGATTAAACATCAAATCAGTACTAGGTGTTTTTAGGTTTCAGTGAGCACAAGATTATTTGCACGCACGCTCATATGGGAACACGCACGCACACGCATACACGAGCCACACAAAACTGAGAATCAGAAGATACCAATCAAAGGGAGAGAGAGAGAGAGAGAGAGAGAGAGAGAGAGAGAGAGAGAGAGAGAGAGAGAGAGAAGGGAACCTAGGCATTGAAAAGAACAATCCCCGGGCTTCGTGGAAATTTGTGGTTCGGAATTGAATTCAGCGGAGATGGGCCGCAAGTCCCTACTCCTGACCGCAGAACCGAGAGCTGCCCGTCTGTTTCAATGCCTATTGGATGGGGACTGTGCCCAGATCTGCTGGGCTCAGGACGCTGATAAAGGCACACATGCAAGAAGGGAGCGGGCCTGCTGGTGAGCCGTGTGCATGTATGAGGCATCGCAGTGGATGTGGGTCATGCTAGAAGATGTACACAGGAAGATTATTTGATTCTAATTCATGCCACTTGATATAATGTGATAAAACATTTGACATGAGAGATAAGTTCCATTTTAATCCAAGAGAGGACGAGTGGGAATTAAAAGTAAGAAGGGTTTTGTCATGGGAAGGTGATGCGGGGGGAGAGGGTACAGAACGAGGATGACTGGGGCGGGGGGGGAGAAGGAGCCTTTCAACACACCAGGAAAGCAACGAGCTGGAAGACAAAGCACAGAAAAGTCAGCGCGTTGCCAACAATGAGCTCACTTAGCGGTGGAACAAAAACACATACACACGAGAACTCGGCGCAAATTAGTGAACACAATCACAGAAAAAATATAGCAACAAAGATTCCATAGTAGACCAAAACATTAATGTTCGGGCTGGCGCTCTCAATACAGAAACCTGGACAGGAGGAGCTCACGTTTCACGAGACAGGTAGTGTGTACAATCAGAGCCACACGGGCACAAGGACATCAGCTTCCTCGCACTCTGGCTGGTGTGGGGGGGAGCGGAGCAAAGTGTCTGGCTAGATTAGGCCACCCCATCTGTTTTGGCCCAAGGCCGGCAATGTGAGACCAAAGCAAACTTCTTTTCTTTTTCTTTTTCCTCAGTGCCTTGCCCTGCAGATGCGGTCACAGCGGAAATAAGATGGCTTGGAAATGATTAACCCTCAGCAATCTGCATCTTCTGAACTTTGACCTGGGTTTAGCGGTCCAGGGTACTCACTTTTATTTTTTTTTAATACCTGCTTCTCATAAATTGTCAGGTGAGTGGGTGGGCAGGGAGCCGCACAGTTTAGATGGGCACCTGACCCATTGACACTCACGTGTGTATTTGCGGAATCTCCAGGCTAAGGATTTCTAGTCTTCCAGAAATGAAATAATCATCGAGGCATTAATAGTGTGACATTTACCGCACAGCTGCAGGCCACAGCTGGTGTCTGGAGGCACATCCCCCAGGACAAGGAGGTGGCCTCCGCCTCCCCATCCCACAGAGCATCTCCCTAAAGTGAGGCCAGATTGCGAGGAGAACTGTGATCAAGGGAAGTGTTTGCCAGTTACAGAGGCTGCCTCGCAGGCTCCGCACGGGGGCGCGCCTGTGTGCCGAGAGCCTGGGTGCCGCCCTGCGTGTCACACGGCCTGGGACTGAGACACTGCCACACCGGGGAGCGGGTTCAGAACAGACACACGACAGATAGGTGCCTAAGGTGGACGGAGAGGAAAAGATTTTGTTCCAATTGGGACCAATCCGTTTTCTCAAAATGTGACTTATCCTCCTGTCTCTTATTTTGTCACATTTTGGAGGGTCTCCTCCTTGGTGTTCAAGGAGGAGAAGGCATTTACTTACATCAAATAACCTTTCTATATACATCTCCTCATTGACCTTATCACGCAGGACATCCTGAGAGTGGCGGACGAAAGTCACATAGGCGTCAGCCACGTCCATCCCGGGTTTCTGCAAAGAAACAGGAGAACGTGAAAATAGGTTTTTCAGACAATGACTCTTTACTCATTGCTGGTTCAGGCCCCCAACCCACCCTGCCCCCTACTATCTCCTCTGCTTTTTGGGACCGCATTTTTAACCACAGCAAAGCTATCTCCACCCTGAACCAGTAGAAATTGATATTAAGACCTCTTGCTCTTTTCAGAAACCAAGCTTGGCTATGAAGGCAGTTGGAGTTATAGGATTTTATAGATATTTTTCTACTGTACCTTCCCTTATCTAATGGATAAATCCTCACCGTATAATCCAGAGACATTCTTTGGGTTTGCCTTAGATCGAAACCTCCATTCAAGAATAACGGATGCTGAGTCCCACTGTCTGGCGCCTTTCCCTATTTAAAAGGACTGGGAAAGTGCTCAAGAAATCAGATTTCAACCTATATCACCTCCTTTCCAAGTCCTACTTTTTGGGGTAGCTGAACCTCGTGTGTATGTATAGTGAACATTTGCTAATTAGTTTACTACCATTGTCTTTGCCTTTAGTGCAGCCTTAAAGTCTAAGGATAGGAAAAAAAAAAAAAGGCAAAAAAGAAGGAAAAAACCAGGGAGGAAGAAGAGGATTTGATTTTTAAATAAATTAGATTTTCTGGAAAGGTAAGCAGGTGGTTCCATCCAATAGGTAGGAAATGCTCTATTGTAAGGAAGTTAAAAAAAAAAAAAGAAAGAGAAAGGGAAAAAGAAAACTCAGAATGCACACTGCTTGAGATGTCAAAATCAAAGTTATCTCCAAAGAAACCTATTAAAAACACTGTAATATGGGTCATTAGGACAGCTGCCACAAACCCCTTAAATTTCCCCAGTAGATATGTATGTTTGCTAATAACTAAAAAGATTAGTTTTCATTACTGTGATTTACCTTAGATCACAAAGTATCATTTCTCTACAAGACGTGACTGTCAGGCACTGCAAATTGAAGTTAGTTAACACTTCTGTGTAATTTCCAGGGTGAAAATGAGGAAGGTTTGGAAACAGTAGGACTGTATGGGTTTTTTTTCCCCTCATACAAAGCAAACAATTATCAAGCAAAGGGCCAATCCTGGCCCCTAGGATGCTAGCAACATTTCTTAACACCTGCCGAAACAATGACAAGGTATTAATTTGAAAAACAAGGAGGAAAACCCAAAGCCACAGTAGTCAACTGTTACACTTTCAAGCAATTTTCAGCAAATGGATGGACCAGGTCCCGTGATGTCCTATAATTGTTGCAGTTTTATGATACGAAACAGTATCGGTTCTCCAATGAGATGTGAGTGTTAGCTATCACTTCCAAACTGGCACCTCGCCTCTCTCTCCTTGGCAGCCGCAGATCAAAGGACCTTCTCAGTAGGGATGGGGACCCCTACCTGCGGGGCTTGAGAAACTTATTATTATTGTTTCCATTTCTTCAGACATAGCATTTTCTTGGAACACGCAGCCATCTCAGACCTGAGATCCAGAGCCAGGTTCAGCAGATCTATCAGGAATCCATGATGGTAGAAAGTGACCTACAGCGGCTGCTAGTGTCTTCATTCCTTTTCTACAGCTTACTGTCCTCAAGGGGGCATTTCAGTCAAATTAAAAAAAAACTCTCACTAGAGCTGAGTACAGTGATGCACACTTGTAATCCCAGTACTTGGGAGGTTGAGACAGGAGGATCGCAGGTTCTCTGCCAGCCTCAGTGAGGCCTCCACAACTCAGTGACACCCTGTTTCAAGAATAAAATAGGACTGGGTGTAGAGCTCGGAGGTAGAATGCCCCGGGTTCAATCCCCAGTACTAAAAAAGAAAAGCAAAAAATATAATAAAATCAGCTTGGTGCTCGGTGTTCTCACCCAGGTAGTTAAGAAACTCCATGACTTTCTCTTTTGCCTTATTTTTTTCTTAGTATTTATCAAGAGCTAACACTGTACTGTATATTTCTGTGTTTGGGTTTCTCTTTTTTTCTTCACCCACTAGGACATAAGCTCCACACATACAGGACCCTTGGTCTGTTTTCTACTACACCTAGCTCAAAGGATGGTACCTGGCCTGTACGAGGTACTCAGCAAATATTTGTTGGGTAAACAAATACGTGAACCAAGGAGCAGATCCTCCTCCATCTCCTTTCAAAGTTCTTTAGTTGTAGTGCATAGATTCCTCCATCTCTACAAATCTGAATTTGTGCAAATCATTGGGATTTCTCCAGGCCTTAGTTATGCTACCTGTGAAATGGGATTAATAACTGCTCCCTACATTACTTTTAAGGATTATTAGAATTACCAATTAGCTACTGAGTTATACCCTCAGCCCTTTTATTTATTATTTATTTTAATTTTTGTTGTACTAAGAATTGAACCTAGGGTCATTCTACCTCTGAGCCACACACCCAGCCCTATATTATTTTTTATTCGAAACACAGACTCACTAAATTGCTGAAGCCGGCCTGGAACCTGTGATTATCTTGTCTCAGCCTCCCAAGTACTGGGATTACAGGCATGCACCACCATGCCCAGTTCCTTTTCTTATTTCTCTTTTTGGAATGAGGACTCACTAAATTGCCAAGGCCGGCCTTCAACTTCTGATCCTCCCGCCTCAGCTTCCCCTAATTGCTAGGATTATAGGCATGTACCATTGAAATCAGTGGGGGTGGCTTTTAAAGGTGGCTTGGATAGACTGATAGAATATGGCATAGCTATTTTAGATATCATTTCAACAAATATAAATAAATATCGGTCCATTTAACTTCACCAAGTGCAGAAGACCTACTCTGAATAAGCCACTCTGTGGCTTGCTCATTGTGAACCAGGCGATGGTTTGAACGACCGGGCAGTGGGGATGAGTAAGAGCCGAGTCCCTGAAGTCACTGAGGACTAACTAGTCCCCACTCAGAACTAAACGCACACAGCGAGTTACAAGGCTTGGTTGCAGCAGTAGTTATGATTACTTTGTCTGAGGCATCTTCTCCTGCTTTTTAGAGGGTAGGAACTCTCTTAATTCTTTTTGGTTCCTTCATTTCCTAACCTGACTTCTAATGTGGCATAACCAACCCACGAATGTCTGAATGATCATGGATCAGGGTACTTTCATGTTGGTAGAGAGTCCATTTACCTCTTCTTTAATATTTGCCTCTTTCTTTACAATAAACCTGAACCTGACTTGTAATAATTATTTGGTTGAACTGTAAGAAATTTCTGGCATTGGGCTTTTTTGACTTCTCCCAAATGCCTTTAATGGGCGGTCCAACCTAACACAGCCTGCGGCTGATACCCGCGGCCGGAGGGCTGGAGGTAACGTCTCCCTGTACTTGGGCCTTGTCTACAGGGCACATGTCCAAAACTTGCAATGGACATTTCTCCTCTGCTTTAAAGCTTACAGAAAACAGTCTCAGACACCAGATCTTTGCACTTGGAGCTGAGAACTGAGGTCTCTGTCCCTGGCAAAGGCCAGTGGAGGGCAGGGTGCGTCTCACCACCAGTATCTCATATTCTCTTCTCTGCCGAAATATCATCTAGTGAGTGCCCGTCCTGGAGCCGTGTGTCCCACACACGTGGTGCTGTCTAAGCCGCACGGCAAGCCCAAGGCTGCACATTATCATCTCCATATTCAAGATGGAGAAACAGGGCCAGAGGCTCCCAGGAAGCGAAAATTTATACTTCCAGGCTTGAGAAAGTACATTATTTAACTTCTCTCTTTGCTGCGGTTCTGTGAGCTTTTCTATTCTCCATTCTTCTGCCTACAAGAAGGAGTCTGAGGTCTCTTGATGAGAAGTGTTATATAAATTCAAAGCATAATTATTGATTGCACATTCTTTCATTAAACAAACAAAATATATGCTAATGCTAAATTCACTCCAATTTTCCATTTTTCTCTTCCTTTGAGAACTAAGCCAATAAACCATTACACACTTAGCTTCCTGGGGAAATGAATTTAAATGTTAATATAAATCCTTTTAGAAAAAAACAAATTTCAGCAAATAAGTATTTGAACAAGGAGGGTACTTAACCACGTTCAGAATGAGAAATGCTCAGTACAAGACCCTTGGTGGCTGTTGAGATAAGCTCTCTAAATTTAATATTTTATAATAGACTCACACCTCTTTTGTTAGAAATGGAGAAACAGAATCATTTTTCTTTCTCCTTTTATTGGAATATATTCAAATCTCTCCAATTTTATTTTGCTAATAGGCAGGGCAGAGTCTGTCTATAAACGTATCCTGGTTGATCACAGGTAATCCCGTACTTTAGCATTCATGCGCAGTACTTAACCTCAATTTAAATGTAAATTTTGGACATCTTGGAGTACTTTCTCTGTGACCTTGGAGGGCTCTCTTCATTAATGAGGCCTACGCTAATTATAAGCAGTTTTCCGAATGTTTTCTTAAAACAACTGCAGAATTTATCCCAAAATGAACAAATTCAGGATTTTTTAAAAAAATACTGTCTCCCCTCATGCAAATTCCAGCTCAGGGCTGTAGTCCCAAGGTTTGCACGGAGGAGGGGGGTAAGCGAGGCAGAAACAGAAAGAAAGGAACAGAGAGAAATGAAAGTGAACAGTGTGTTTACCCTTCCGCTGAACCTGTCTCCCTGATGAAGGAATCCATACCTTCTTCTTCTTCTTTCCCCCCCCCCCAGAACTGGGGATGGAACCCCTAAGCCCTAATTTTTAATCATTTTTAAATTTTTTATTTATTTTTTTGTGGGTCTGGGGATGGAACCCCCGGACATATGGCCTCCGAGCTACACCCCCATGCCCTATTTTGTATTCTTTATTTTGAAACCAGGTCTCACTGAGTCGCGGAGGGCCTCACTAAGTAGCTGAGGCTGCCCGCGAACCGCGATCCTCCAGTTTCAGCCTCCCGAATGCTGGGATTACAAGCGTGCGCCACCACGCCCGGCTCCATACCTTCTTCTCATGTGAAAAATCTCACTACAAAATGGTCCTGCCTTCTTCTTGATGATCCAAATTAGAAATATAGAGTTTAGCAGCAGCTAGTGGAAACAGCACCAGCAAAACTCTCAGGAAAGAAAACAAATCTGACAAAACAAACACACCCACAAAAAGCAGTTTTCAAATACTCACAGGTACGTCCACATACTTGGAAGCTGCCTTCACCTAGGAGGGAAGGAGAGAGAGGTGAGGTGGGGTTTGCATGTAATTGTTCACAGCGTGGTGCTGAGTCACTACCAGAGTTGAGACAATATGCTGGATCATATGGTGGTTCCGCTCCTAGTCTTTGAGGAAGCTCCACACAGGTCTCCATGGCGGCTGCACTAATTTACGATCCCACCAACTGTGGCTAAAGGGGTTCTATTTCCCCACATTCTCGCCAGCATTTATTATTGTTTGCATTCTTGATGACTGTTCTTTCCACAGGAGAGGGAGGGAAAGAAGGGAAGAGGGAGGTACAGAAAGAAAGCAGACCAAATAATGTCGTGTGCATACATGAATATATTACGATGAATCTCACTGTCATGTACAATACAGCACACCAGTAAAACGTTAAAAGCCGGGCGTGGTGGCGCACGCTTGTAATCCCTGCGCTTGGGAGGCGGAGACAGAAGGATCGCGCAGGTTCAAAGCCAGCCGTGCTGGCTTAAGAGACCCTGTTTCCAAAAATAAAAATAGGGCTGGGAGTGTAGCCCAGAGGGAGAAGGGCTTCCAGGAACCCCAGTACCACCAAAAATAAATAAATAAATAAATAAATAAATAAAACATTAAAAAATATGCTGGCACAAGGAGCTGACCACAAAAAACAAAAAGGCACTAAGACATAAACTGTTTGCTATTTTTTTTCAACCTATGGCCAATATTCTGGAGAGAGTAAAATTTTATGGATTCAGCCTCTGGAGCTGGTGTGGGAGCTTTGTATTTTCCACATTACCTTTTAAAAGAAGAAAAGTGACTCTAGCTAATCCCAGACTCATCAGTGGCAGGTGCCCTAGTCTGAAGAAGCAGCTGAGGCCACTGGCACTTAGTGTTACATGCCTGAAAGTTGGATTGGCCTGCCCGTTCTGTGTCCTTTAACTCAGATCTCCAAGAGGAGATGATTGTGGGAGGACGTCTTCCACCCAGAGGGACATGGAGTCTGAGGTGGGGTATCCAAGCCTTTAGAAATGGTCCAAAGGGTGCTGTCATGTCTCCTGGCTTTTGGTGCAATAAAACCCAGATAGGAAATGTAGAAAATGCTTACAAAATTCATGTTCAGTCTTTGGGGAGGATGTGTGGTAGTGTGCAGTGTTTGATCTTTGGGTTTGGAGTCAGAGCTGTCTTCACATCTGGCTCTACCACTTACACACTGTGTGACCTTGCACAGGTCCCTTTGTTTCTCTGAGCCTCAGCTGTCTTTCACTGGGTTGATAGAAGGCTGGAAGTATATGCTTGGAAGTACAGAGCACAGAACAGATGATAGCTAAGTATTTATGAACGAATCGGGTGATTCTATGTGGCAGGAAGTCAATGAACAACTGAGTTAGAGGAACAGAACCCGGGGACTACGCTGGCTGTCCTATGTATTTCTCTGTGACTCAGGTCACACAGGTTTCTCTTGGCAGGGTGGGACTATGTAGCCCTTAAGGGGATTTCAGAAGGCTTTCCATATTTTGCACAATTCCTTCCCTTCCTTCCCTTCTTCCTTCATTCCCTCTCCCTTCTTCCCTCCCTCCCTTCTTTCTTTCTTTTCAGCTCAGGGGCATTATCCCTCTGAACTATTCCCCCATCCCTTTTTAACTTTTTATTTTGAAACAGTCTCCCTAAGTTGTTGAAGCTGGCCTTGAACCTGCCATCCGACTATCTCAGTCTCCCAAGTACTGGGATTTACAGGCCTGGAACACCATGCCTGGCTATGATTACCATTTCTACAAAATGATTGCTAACCCCACATCTGTCTTCTCCATTTCTGTACCAAAATTGAGTTCAGGCACAAAGGGGTGTGTGTGTGTGTGTGTGTGTGTGTGTGTGTGTGTGTGTACGTGTGTCTCCCCCATGTAAAGGTGATGTTTTTCATTCTACAAAACTCATGAAGTTTCTTCGTTAAGCCATCCTGTGAAATGTGGGCTAGTTGATCATATCCATTCACAATGGAGAAAACTCCCATGCATAGAATCTAGGGAATGCATGTGGTGATGCTCTCTGGCCGAGGAGACCGGACTGGTGCGTGTGATCTTCAGAGTTCAAATTCCTCCCCGGGAGCTCCCGGGTGGCTGAGCGCTGGAGGAGAAGCTCAAGGGATTCAAGCATCAGAACGGGGATGATGCTTGAATGGTCAGAGCTGGCGTTGGCAAGAGTTTTTGTCAGCTGGAACTCACCGCCTTTGCTCTGTCAAGTTGATGCCTAGCAGTTGGTAGGAGTTTTGCTACAGCTGAAATGATCAACCTTTAAACACGCCTACTCTCCAGTCACCACCAACTTGCAGTTCCAATCCAGAGAGTGACACCAGTCAAATCTGGTTTCTTTCGAGGCGGCCGGGGAAGATGCTACAAGCTCATGCCCTGAGTGAAGACCAAGCCCTCTCAACAGGAGACATACCTGCCAATCTTCCTCTCCTCCTGTACTAAGAGAAATAAATAGCTGAGAGTAGACTGTAGTACTATGCTTGGTTGGAAACAGGTGTGTATGTGATTTGGGTTCTGATGATTCAACTTTTTTTTTGGGGGGGTACTGTGGATTGAACCTGGGGCATTCTACCTCTGAGCCACACCCAAAGCCCTATTTAATTTTTTAATTTGAAACAGGGCCTCACTAAGTTGCTGAGGCTGTCCTCAAACCTGCGATCTTCCTGTCTTAGCCTCCTAAGTACTGGGATTATAAGCATGTGCCACCATGCCTGGTCTCAACTTTTTTTTAGTACTAGGGATTAAATGCAGGGACATTCTACCTCCAAGCCACACCCCAGCCCTAATTTAATTTTAATTTTGAAACACAATCTCACTAAGTTGCTGAGGCTGGCCTGGAACCTGAGATTCTCCTGTGTCAGTTTCCCAAGTGCTGGGATGATAGGCATGGGCCCAAACACCAGCTTGATTATTGAACTTTAGGAAGGGTACTCATGATGAGGATATGGGGGAAGTGTGTTCTATAAGTGAAAGGGAGCCTTAATCTTGCCTAGAAAAGGAAGAGCTATTGGCGGAGAAAACCACAGTCTTTGCATTGTTCAGGAAAGAACGTCAATGTAATACTAGTCACAGATTCCAGAGCAGAGAATCAGGATGGATGAGTGAACTGACAGCAGAGCAGAGAATCAGGATGGATGAGTGAACTGACAGGGCTCCAGAAGAGGACGTCAAAGGCAGCGACAGAACCCGTGGGAGGCGGCCACCTCTGGTCACTCAGAGCCCTGGCAGAAGGACGGGTGCTCCACGTGTGTTTCTTTACCTATGCAGAAGGCAGCTCTCAGGCTGCCTCCTCTTCTCTGATTCTAGTCTCCCTACACAGGAAGTGGTCACCAGTTCTATTTATTTATTTTTTTGGCACTAGGGATTGAACCCAGGGGTGCTCTGTCACTGAGCTATACCCTAACCCTAGTTTACTTTTTTCTTTTTTTGGTGATACTGGGGTTCCTGGAAGTCCTTCTACCTCTGGGCTACACTCTACACTTCCAGACTTATTTTATGCTTTTTTAGTTTTGGAAACAGGGTCTCTTAAGCCAGCGCGGCTGGCTTTGAACCTGCCCCATCCTCCTGTCTCTGCCTCCCAAGCGCGGGGATTACAAGTGTGCGGCACCATGCCCGGCCCTAGTTTACTTTTTCTTTTGAAATAGGGTCTTGCTAAGTTGTCTAGTTTACCTTGTGATTCTACTGCCTTAGCCACCTGAGTTCCAGGTGTTTGCCACCATGTCTGGTAATTTTTATTTTATTGTATAGTAGGCAGGTTGAGATATAGCAGAGCAAAGAAGTCAACAGAACCAGTACCTAGACTCTGGTCCCGGCAGCCCTTTCCTGAAGGATGCTAGCAGTGCTACCTCTGAGCAGCGTCGCCGTTCTCTTGAGTATCCATAGGAACACATCCTTTTGGCAGCTACAGCTTAAGTGAGGAAGAATGACCAGGTCCTCCCAATGGAGTAGGGCTTTGGAATTATTGCTAGAAAACTCAATTGCTCACCAGACACTGTGTCTACATGGGAAAAAAAAGAGCTCTCTCAATCTACATTAACTAAATAATATCCTCCCAAATGTACAATTGTCCATGCTTTGTAGATATCCTTTTAGAGTAAAACACAAATTTCCTTAAAAAGGCACTATTTTATAGTATTTTTGTCTTTGCATATTTTTATCAATGGTTGTTTATCTGTAATTTTCTTTTCTTTTTTAACTTTAAAAAGAAATCTCCCCAGTGAAGTAGCTAAGAAGAATAGGTTCAGGGTTAGCTGGGTTAGAAGTCTGGCTTAGTCATATTCTAGCTTGGTGACTTTGAGCCTTCTTTGCAAATAGGACAATAATAAGGCTATTCAGAGGGGTACTGGGAGAACCGAGTGAGGTAACCGTCACATCTTAAATGTGCATAACTGTGCTGAACGGTACTGAGTGTACTAAGTTCTTTTTATGACTGCTGGAAATACTGGCTTGCCGGTATAGACATAGCACAGTTTACATCCTACATATCACAGTAGTCAATTTTAGTGTGTATCTCCAGACCATAGGCAATTTCTGGCTAGAAAAAGGGTGCTGGAATCTCCCAAGGTTACCAGCAGGTACCTGAGCAGAGTTGCTGGCTGGCTGGAATGCTTTCTACCAGACCTATGGCACCCCATGCACTGGAGAACTCACTCTCAACACATGTGTGAAGGCAAAGACCTCTCCTCCCATGCCAGGGCTGCATTTTGGCATAAGCGAGCCCCCCCCCCACCCCCCCAGTGCCCCAGTGATGCTCGGTAATGCATTCTTCCCTTCTCTGGGGCAGTGGAAAAGTGTTAGATTGAGGGGTCTTCCCAAGACACCTGGCCTGGCTCAACAGCCCTCAGAAGAAAGGCAAGACTGGTTTTGGCTGGTACTTCGTTTCCTGGGACTCCCTGCTGTCTGACCCTCCCTTTGGTGGGACAAAGGATACCCATTGCTGGGAGCACTCTGCCCAGCTCCCTTGTGGAGAGCCAGTCCTGGGAAGGAGGCAACGAAAGGCTGGTGGAGGCCAAGGCTGAGTTGAGAAGATGAGCTTTCAGTGAGAAACTTGGTGTTTTCACTGGCCTGAAACAAAGACCTCCTCCTGCTTCCCAGGCACCATCAGGAGGCTGGACAGGAAGGCGGGGCCGGGAGCCCTGGCCCCTGTGTGAAACAATGTCTACACGGTCAGTCTCTCCCAACACTCAATGAGTCAGGTCCATCCAACAACCAGTAACAATAAGGAAACTTTTTTTCTTTTTTAGTGCTTACTAATAAGCAAGCAAGGAGTTAGAAATACTGCGTGTTATAATCACCATGACAGCCTTTTGAAGAGGGTCCTCTTCATATTCCTATTGTGTGGTTGGAGAAACTGAGGCCTGGGTTCAATTCCTAGTAATGCCGTCCCCCAAAACTTATCCAAACTCTTTTATTGACCAGTGATATTTAAGGTGTGTGTGTGTGTGTGTGTGTGTGTGTGTGTGTGTGTGTGCGTATGTCTTTGCAAGTAGACACAACCAAAAAATGCTTCCCCAGGAAAAGTGCACGAGGGATTTGAATAATTATCCACACTAACCGAGTCAGGGCAGAAGGTCCAAAATGGTTTCTCTGGCCTGAATGTCCCAGCTAATTACCTCACCCCTCCACCTGACTCCGCGTGTGTAGACAGGCTTAATGGTTTCTCTATTGAGCTCTTCCATTATTTTTCAGGTGCCCAAGGTAATCTTTTCACTGAACACTCACCATTCTGGGATTTTCACAATGCTGATGACTAAGGGATTTTCTTCTGCCTGGTCCTAATAAGGGGACCTGAGTTAATCATTGTGCAGCTTTGACAGGGAGCACGGCGGGGGCTTAAACCGCTTCTCCTGCTTCATTAGGGGGAAAAAGCAACCCAGGTGCAGACCACGAGGACCTCAGGGGTTGACACTATTAAATCAATGCACAGACAAAATAAAAGTGGATTAGGTCCTTTTTGCAAACAGAAATCTGGTGGGTAAGATTCAAAGATGGAAATAAAAAGAAGTCTGAACAGATACCACTGCATTAGCGACGGCCGAGCTCTCTCCTTTCTCCCCATGGTCTCTTAAATAAAAGACAGAAAACAACAATCCAGGAAATGATTCATTCTCTGCAGGAGAGGACCCCACCCTGTCTGCTTGGCCTCCGAAGAGCTCAGACTTGATTTCTCTACTTTTGCCTACAAACGGCAGACCACACCGTTTCAAAGGGCCAGCGACATCTCGCTGTTTGGCCTTGCGAATTCCTGCTACCAGGTGATGCTGTCTTTCTTTCTTTCTTTCTTTCTTTCTTTCTTTCTTTCTTTCTTTCTTTCTCTCTCTCTCTCTCTCTCTCTCTCTCTCTCTCTCTCTCTCTTTCTTTCTTTCTTTCTTTCTCTTTCTTTCTTTCTTTCTTTCTGTCTTTCTTTCTTTCTTTCTTTGCTTTTCTAACTCAGAAAACTTAGCAATGTGGAGTTTTTCTTTTCAAGAACCAAGGCAGTTCTATATGTAAGGATGTTACTAGTGCCACTACTTAAAATACTTGTCTCTTATTAATTCAACTTTTCTTCTGTTGAAATCCTCATCTCTAGAATATAGATTCCATGAGGAATAAGAATGTTTCTCTCTCCCCTCAGTGTTGACAACACCATGCATATAGTAGTAGCTTAATTAAAAAAAAATGCTGACTGAATGAACTTTACACTGTGGTACTTTTTACCCATACCCAGGATAAAAGTTTCTAGAGCTTTCTTGTTGGAGTTTGAGCTCCAGCACTCTTAAGGTACAATTAAGAAAAGTATAACTAGGCACTACTGATTCAAAAGGAACTATTTATTTTTTATTTTTTGTGGTACTGGGGGTGGAACCCAGGGGCTTTTTCTACCTCCAGGCTATACTTGCAAACCTATTTTATACTTTATTTGGAAACAGGGTCTCACTAAGTTGCTGAGAGCCTCACTCAGTAGCTGAGGCTGGCTTCGAACCTATGCGATCCTCCTGTCTCAGCCTCCCAAGCGTGGGGAGTACAAGCGTGCGCCACCACGCCCAGCTAGGAACTGGTATTTTTTGCCTCTTTAAAACAGACTCTTACTAAATTGCTGAAGCTGGCCTTGAACTTGCAATCCTATCTCAGCCTCCCCAGGGCTGGGATTACAGGCATGCACCACTAGACCAGACTAACAGTATGCTCTTTAGATTCTTGTGGGGCTTAACAGGTTGCCCTTGTGTGATATGCTTGTCAGTACAGTGACTGGTACGCTGTAAGAGCTCAGTGAGTGAGCTTTGGCTAACATTATTCCTAGGGTTTAATTCACTCTGGTTAACGGAAGGCTGGTTGTACCAAAACATTTCCATTATTTCGCAGACTATCAGCAAACATGGCCTGTGGGCCAAATCCAACCCACTTCCTCTCTTTGTATGGCCCATGATCTAGGAATAGCTTCTATATTTTTAAGTGGTTGAAAGAAAATGAGAATAATCCTGATAGGTGAAAATTACATGAGTTTGATGTTTCAGCATCCATGAATGAAGTTTTATTGGAATACAGTCATGTTCATTCATTTACATATTGTCTACAGCTGCTTTGGGCATGAGGGTAGAGCTGAGAGTTGTCACGGGGGCCATGGGGCTCACAGTCACTAACTGCTGTGTGTGTGTGTGTGTGTGTGTGTGTGTGTGTGTGTGTGTGTGATACAGCCCCAGCTGCCCCCCTTATTGAAACAGTGTCTCGCTAGGTTGAAGGGAATCTCACTTCTTTCTGAGGCCAGCCTTGAACCTGAGACCCTCCTGTCTCAGTCTCCTAGGTCCTGGGATCATACAGGAGTGAGCCACCATGCCAGGCTCACTATCCAGTTCTTTACAGAAGTTTTCTCCCCTCTGGATTAGAACATGTCTTAAGTGAGAGACAGTAGACAGTAGTGTGTGGGGAAAGAATCAGAAAAGATGAATTTTAATCCTATTTGGATTAAACATGTGGTTGGCTCTGGCCAGGTACCTGCCCGCCTTGCCTCATTTCTTTGTTGAGAGGCTAGCTGTATGAATCTAGGGTCTGTGACTGTCAGAGGATAGATGGGGCGAAGTCTAGGAGGAAGGCGGGTCAGGAAATGTTTCCTACACCTCGAAAAGGTTATACATGCTCTGTTGAGAAATCAAATGCTTTTTATATTTTAATATTAATAAGAGCTCTGGAAATCAGGCATGGTGACACACACCTATCATCCCAGTGCTTGGGAGGCTGAGAATGGAGGATTGCAGGTTCAAGGCAAGACTCAGAAAATTCGTGAGCTTCTTGGCAACTTAGACCTTGTTTCAAAATAAAAAGCCGGGCGTGGTGGCGCACGCTTGCCATCCCTGCTCTTGGGAGGCTGAGACAGGAGGATTGCACAGGTTCGAAGCCAGCCTCAGCTACTGAGTGAGGCTCTCAGCAACTTAGTGAGACCTTGTTTCCCAATAAAATATAAAATAGGTCTGGGACTATAGCTTGGAGGTAGAAAGCCTCTGGGTTCCACCCCCAGTACCACCCCCCCCAAAAAAAAAACCAAAATAAAAAATAAAAAATATGATAGGACTGGGAGTATAATTCCGAGGCAGAATGTCCCTGGGTCCAATCTCTAGTACAAAAAACAAAAAACAAACCACAGACCTCTATAAATATCACACCAGGAAAAACTACAGTAGGGAAAGGAAAACATAGGCAAAGACATAGAGACAAAGGTATTCACACAGGTGATAGGCAGCGGAGCAAAGGCCAGGACAGAGATCGGAAGAGACAAAAAGGGATCAGAGAGACAGGCATGGCGGTACATACCTGTTATCCCGTTACTTGGGAGGTTGACATGAGAGAATCACAGGATTGAGGCCAGCCTCAGCAACTTAATGAGACCCTATTTCAAAATAAAAAATAAAAAGGACTGGAAGTATAGCTCAGAGGTAGAACATTCCTGGGTTTGATCCCCAGAACCAAAAATTCTTCAAAAAGAAGATAGAGGCAGCGTGTGCTGAGCTCTCACCTGTGCCAGCTCTGGCTCTGGGTGGTTTTTTGGAATCGCCCTACTTATGATTCCCAGCTAACTCTTTAACTGTAGCCTCCTCACCTGTACTTCGTAGGCAGATGGGGATCGGTGAGGACAAGGCCACGATGGAGTGGCTGGGCAGGCCCGTGGACGTGCCGGCTCTTCTACTGCAGGTGGAATCACCAGGCCAAAGCAATAACCTCCCTGAAACTGGGCAGTAAGCGTCGCCTGGAGTCCTACACTTGCTACATCCTCCTCTGCCTCCAGTTTTCATGTTCTTTTTCTATTCTATCTATCTATCTATCTATCTATCTATCTATCTATCTATCTATCTATCTAGTACTGGGGATTGAACCTAGGGGCATTCTACCTCTGAGCTACTTTCCCAGATCTTTTTATTTTGAAACAGTCTTGCTAAGTTGTGAGCCTTCTGTCTCAGCCTCCTATGTACTGGGATTACAGGCATGTGCCGCCATGCCAGCCGTCTGTTTTTAATGGCTGAAATGGAAGAGGCAGGGGGTGACGGCCACACGCACACAGCCCCATGACACAACTGCTCCGCCAGTAACAGAGGAGAAGTTGTGACCACTTCGTTGGTCAGGAGATTGGCCGTCGCTGAGAAAGGATGTATCCCAGATTTCTAATTGGGATCAGAGGCAATACAGGGGAATGGCTAAGAGCATGGGCCTGCAGCTGGATGCAGGGGGCCAGATTCTAGCTCTGTCACTCACTAGACAAGTCCCTGGACCTTTCCCTGCCTCAGTTCTGTCATCTGTAAAGTGGGAATGACAGAACAGTAGAATTCTTCTAAAGTAGTCGAGTTCCTTGACTAAAGGTGTCAGTTGTCATAGTCATTCTGCTGGGAAAGTGAGTAGCTCTGCCCGATTGTACATTAAAGCTGGTCTGATTCTGTGCTAGCCAAAGGCTATTGAAATTTAAATGTTTTCAAAAGGTACAGTTCTTATTCAACTCTTTTGTGCATTAGCTACATTTCAACCACTATGGAGATCAGTATGGGAGTTCCTCAAAAGACCAGGAATGGGACCACCCTATGACCCAGCTCCACCACTCCTAGGTAACTTTCCCAAAGAATTGAAGTCAGACTACGACATTGATACATGCTTATCCATGTTTATAGCAGCACAATTGACAAGAGCCAAATTATGGAACCAACCTAGGTGCCCGCCAACAGATGAACGGAAAAGGAAGATGTGGTATATACCACAATGGAGTTTTACTCAGCCACGAAGAAGAACAAATTATGCCCTTTGTAGGAAAGATGGAACTAAAGTGCATTTTGCTAAGTGAGACCAGTCAGCCTCAGAAACTAAAGGGTTGCATGTTTTATATGTGGACGCTGGAGAAAAGATAGAAAAGGAACTCCATGAAAACGAGGGGAGAGGCCAGGAGAGCAGTGGGAGGGAGCCTGGGAAAAGGAAGGACTCTGCCAAGTAATAATAAGTTCATATCATATACGGAGGTATCATTTCCAATCTCACTAGCAGGTACAGGGGGGAAAGAGGGGGTTGAGTTAGGATGCAGAGGAAACCATCAAGCCTTGTGTGTGCGTATATGAATGTATCACTCAGAATCTCACTAAGGGGTGCACTAACACTAAAAAATAACAATCCAACTGTTTTTGGACACTAGCCACAGTTCAAGTGCTTGCGGGCCACATGTGGGTAACTACCACTCTTGGGATGCTGGGATAGAAGATTACTACCACTGTTCTATGGAACAGCACCGGTCTAGACCCAAGAGACACCGGTAAAGACATCACTACATCTGTAAGTAAGAATGGAAAGGTGTGTCAATCAATTCTGTTAGAACATGAAATTAACTGGATGAAGAAATCGGGGAGCATGGGGGTATGGGCGCCAATAGGTTTATTTTGTGGGTGAAATGAGAAATCAAGGTACAATTTTTTTTTTTTTTTTTGCGGGTCTGGGGATGGAACCCAGAGGCATTTGACCTCCGAACTACATCCCCTGCCCAACTTTTTATTCTTTATTTTGAAACAGGGTCTCACTGAGTTCCAAAGGGCCTCACTAATTAGCTGAGGCTGTCCGCAAACTGAGATCCTCCAGTCTCAGCCTCCCAAATGCTGGGATTACAAGCGTGCGCCACCATGCCCGGCCAAGGTACAATTTTTTATACTAGAAATTGAGACTGGATCATTCTGCCACTGAGCTATACTCAGTTTCTTTTTAAAAATAGTCTTTTTTGTCTTGAAACAGTCTCATTATGTTGTTGAGGGACCTTGCTAAATTTCTGAGGCTGACCTCGAACCTGGGATCATCTCATCACAGCTTCCCAAGTCCTGGGATGTGGGTACCACCATGGGCGTTCACCATCATGCCTGGCTCACAGCTTCCCAAGTCCTGGGGTGTGGGTACCACCATGGGCGTTCACCATCATGCCTGGCTCAAGGGGTATAAAGCTACAAAGGTATCAAGTGCAGTAACAATAATGTTAAGACAAATAGGAGAGGACAGAGGAGAAGGGAAAAATGGAAGAGGGGAATTTCTGAGATTGGCCAGTCAAGAAATAGTAATATACAAACAGTACTGTTAGCCATGGGGATAAAATGAAATACTTTAAAGGGTCCCTTCTGATGAAAAAGATTGAGGCTAGAAAATAGCAGGCGAGAGAACTGTTACATAAACAAAACCAAAACAAACTATAAGTAGCTGGGTGTGGTGGCATACACCTGTAATCACAGAACTTGGGAGGCTAAGACAGGAGGACCACAGATTCAAGGCCAGTCTCAGCAACCTAGCAAGACTCTGAGCAACTTAGTGAGACCCTATTTAAAAAAAAATTAAAAAGGGCTGGGGGTGTAGCTCAGACAGTGTTTCTGTACTATTTATTTATGTGTGGTGCTGGAGATTGAACCCAGAGTGTTCTACCTCTGAGCTACACTCCTAGCCCTATTTTTATTTTTAATTTGGAAACAAGGTATTGATTGCTAAGTTGCTGAGGCTGGCTTCAAAGCAGTGAGCCTCCACTCTCAGTCTCCCAAGTCCTGGGAGTCCAGGCATGTGTCACCACGCCCAGGTCTATTTCTTAACAATGTGTTTTTATTACTTTGATGATAAACTATTGATAAAAGGGGAGGATTTTCAACATTTTAGTCAAGAATGCCTGTGGGGAAGAATGTCTCTTTTCCCAGGGCAACTTCCTGGAGGTCTCTGGTTGATGTAATCATGGCTTAGAGATACATCATCCACCAAGGCAAATGTGAAACCGACATCCTCCCCCACCCCCGAATCTGGATGCTCCAAGTGCATCTTGGGAAGATGAATCGGCTCTAAGTGCCAACTGAGGGACGGACTGCTTGGGTGAGCAGAATGTACGAGTGGGTGGGATGTACTGGGACTGCTTGTGCGGGTGAACAGTTGAGAAAACCTCAGTGGCTCCTGCTTGGGGCCAAGTGACAGTCGCAGAGAAAGACCCTTCCAGTGCTTTGCAAGCCCTGGAGAAAAAAACATAACCCCAGACGTCAATCTGGAATCACAGGCAGCAAGGATGGGTTCTTAGAGCCACCAAAGGGCTAAAATATCTTTTCTCTTGGCCAAAGATCAAGGGCAAGTCAGGCCAATTGTGAACTGAGATGCCTGTGTAAGCATGAATTTCAACACAACATAAATGGGTACAGAGTTTATGTTTTATTTTTATTTTTTGATACTGGGGATTAAACTCAAGGGCTTTCTACCTCTGAACCACATCTCCAGACCATTTTATTTATTTATTTATTTATTTATTTATTTATTTATTTATTTTTATTTATTTTTGGTGGTACTGGGGTTCCTGGAAGCCCTTCTACTTCTGGGCTACACTCCCAGACCTATTTTATATTTTTTATTTATTTGGAAACAGGGCCTCTTAAGCCAGCAAGGCTGACTACGAACCTGTGCGATCCTCCTGTCTCCGCCTCCCAAGTGTGGGAATTACAAGCGTGCGCCACCACACCTGGCTGGGCATTTTATTTTAAAATTTTGAAACAGAGTCTTTTTTTTTTTTGTGGTAGTGGGGGTAGAACCCAGAGGCTTTCTACCTCTGAGCTATACTCCCAGACCTTTTTTATATTTTATTTGGAAACAGGGTCTCACTAAGTTGCTGAAAGCCTCACTAAGTAGCCGAGGCTGGCTTCGAACCCGTGCAATCCTCCTGTCTCAGCCTCCCAAGCGCGGGGATTACAAGCATGCGCCACCACGCCCGGCATCGAAACAGAGTCTGTCTAAGTTCAGAGGTCTCCCTAAGTTGCTGAGGCTGGCCTCAAACCTGCGGCCTCAGCCTCCCAAGTGCCGGGATTACAGGTGTGCACCACCACAACTGGCTCTGAGTTTAGTCTTGCAAGATAAAAAGAACTCTGGAGAGAGAAGGTGGTAATGGTTGTACAACATTATAAATGTACTTAATAATAGCTTGTGGCCCAAAATGATAACTAATTTGAGTAACTGATTTGATTCACAATTGAAAGAGAAGAGCTAGACACGATATTGTTTAAAAAATAAGGTTTCCCTAAATTGCCTAAAAATGAAAACTGTGTTCTCAAAATTTCAGATCATGGAGAAAAAATACCTGCCAGGTCTCATGCTCACTCCTGAGCTCTGAGGCATCATCGGTCAGGGGTCCCTGGGGAAGGTGATTGTTGCTATTTTCTCATAAACGATATTGATATATTACCTGATATATACTTGTATCTAAAAATATGGGTATATTTACCAAATGATTTGTATCTTATTCAATTCTTAGACATGTGTTCTCATTGCAAATAAAAACCTGGGCGCAGAGGGATTCTATTGGCTTTCCCCCGGCACATGGCTAAGGGGTAGTAGAGTTAGGATGGGAACTTTGGGGGGGGTCTGACTTCAAAGGAGCCTCGGCTGTATCTTGCTGCCCTCCAGGGTCTGGGCCTCGGTCTCCTCACTCTGAGTGAAGGCAATGCCATGCCCACTCTTATCTTCCTGACAATATAATTTACCCAAGTATGAAGGTCAAAATTACACAGGCCACAAAAATACTCAGAAAGCCAAAAAATATTGTAATGTTTACCTATCACAAGCAACACTTCATAAATAATACTGTCACCACCATGGATGTTCTGAAGTGACTCTGGAGGACTGTAGACCTGCCGAGGGGTTGGGGAGTCAGGGGAGCCCAGGCTTTCCTGCGAAGCATCCTTAGACAAGAACACAAACAGCTGGGTTGTGGGGCTGCAGGGTGATTGCATGGCTTATGTGCATGTTCATAAATATTGATTGTGATTAAACTATTATCATAATAATAAGGGTAGTAATGCCTCATACAGCCCATCCACCATACCACTCAAAGCCCCCACCTGTCATTAAACAAAGGGCTGCTGGCGCCACCCGGGAGTTGGGCAAGAGGCAGGGAAATGATCTCTATTAAGCAAAAGCATTCTGGTCCATGTACCCATTAGGAGCTGCAGCCTCATTAACGAGGAGGACTGTTCTCATCCCCTGTTGCTCAGGGTACTGTGCTCCGAGACTAGATCCAGGAAGTGTATGTTCTCATCTCTCTTCCCCCCCGGGGCTTCCGAACAGATGCCCAATTCAAGTAGACCTGTTTTTCCTTCTAGTTTCCCTCATTTTTATCCCAAATCTTCCATTTACAGACAGGATTTTTACAAGGCTTGGGGGGTCCTTCAAAGCAGCCCTCTTAGCACAGCCAGGACTAAACAATGCTTGTATGCTGACTCTTTGTCTAAGCATGAGACTAAGTATAAGTAGTTAACTCTCGCCACTGCAGACATGACAATTATCTATTTTATTTTTTGTGGTACTTGGGATGGAACCCAGGGGCTTTCTTTTCCCCCTCCAAACTATACTCCCAGACCTATTTTTATATTATTTGGAAACAGGGCCTAAATTGCCGAGAGCCTCACTAAGTAGCTGAGGCTGGCTTCGAACCTGTGCGATTCTCCTGTCTCAGCCTCCCAAGTGCGGGGATTACAAGCGTGTGCCACCACGCCCGGCCGACATGACAGGTATCTTTGCTTACGAGTCATGCAAATAACCGGAGCTGAGAGAGACACAGTGTCTCCACACAGGTCCCTAGCTGGCGGTGTCACAAAGCTGGTATTTGAACACGGGTCCCTCAGACTTGGAGGTTTTCTCTTTTACAGGCCATTCTGTCCTGCTGTCCTTTTTTTTCTCTGTTTACACAACACACTGTCATTTTAGAAGACAAATGGGTTAAAATCTCCAAGCAGGAACAAAGGCTTATTTTTGTTGAGCGGAAGTGGGGCCCTCGCCTGCTCTCCCTCCTCCAGTTTTGCTGAGCAGTCTAGGGGCGCGAGGGCTGGGTCTTGCTCAGGTCATATCTCCTCAGGTCTGCCAGGCAGTGGAGACTTGTTTTTTCTAGTTTCCCTCCTCTCAGGTAAAGAACGCAGAGGAAGAGCAAGCAGACAGGGCCAGTGTTCTGTGACTACATAGCGGTGCAAGTTATTTCCTTTCTCTGGCCTCAGTTTCCCCAACTAAAAAATGGTGTGGCTAGAAAGTCCCTGTGCTTCCCCAACCCCCCACATCAATGCCGCATTCTTGATTTGGGGTACAGCTCCGGCCATCTGTACCATATATGCTTGGCAGTCCCCGTTAAGTTGGGTCACGTTTTAAATCCCTATTTTTTTTTTTTTTTTTTTTTTGCGGGTCTAGAGATGGAACCCAGGGGCATTTGATGTCTGAGCTACACCCCTTGCCCTATTTATTCTTTATTTTGAAACCGGGTCTCACTGAGTTGCAGAGGGCCTCACTAAGTAGCTGAGGCTGTCCGCGAACCGCGATCCTCCAGGTCTCAGCCTCCCGAATGCTGGGATTACAAGCATGCCCACCACGCCCGGCTTAAATCCCTAATCTTAAAGGAAACTTACATGTCTGCTCTAAGTGCAAAAGCAGTATCACTCTCAATGGGAGAAAGTAAGAGTAAACATAAATGCAATAGAAATAAAGTCACCAGTTCCAGATAGACATGGAGCCCGCTGAAGATGCGCAGTGAGGCCTTTCTCTCTCTCTCTGCTGTGCTTCAAAATGTGAAAAATTCCTTCTGCATCACCTTGAATCTCACTGTGACGTGTCATTACAATGCACCAATAAAATGATAAAAAAAGCAATGCATGAATAAATATTTGAGTGAAACACTGAAAATCTTAGGGAATTGTGAAATATAGGCAAACGTGAAATGAGTACTTTCTTTTTGAGATAAGGATAAAGATGAAGAGAGAATTCCCTGAGAATAGCCCTCTCGCAAGGTGACTGTTATTATTTTTTTAGTGGCACTGGGGGGGGGGTGAACCCAGGGGCATTCTACCTCTGAGCTAAACCCCCAGCCCTTTTTAGTTTTTGTTTTGAAACAGGGCCTAAGTTGCTAAGGCTGGCCTTGAACCTTTGATCTTCTTGTCTTGGCCTCCCAAGTGCTGGGATTATAGTACCACGCCCAGCTGTTGGTGTTAGTTAGTGGGGAGTTTTTGGAGCATCTGACCCTGACTTCCTCTCAGGTACCATGTGGTACCAAGTATCCTATGCTTGGGGAACATGCAGCGGCAAGGCAATGAAAAGGCTTCGAACAGATAAGAAGCATTTGGTCGTTTTTGTAAATTCCCACGGTGCACACGCACCCAAGGCCCCCGATGTGACCTCATGAGTGTGGAGACAGAAAGCCATGCGGGGCGCTGGCTCTCAGCAGCAGGCCGAAACTGGGCGGCTCCAGCGCATCACTGCAAACAGCAGACCTGGAAATCCCTAGGGTTCCTCCTTCTCTGTGTGCTCTAGGGAGTAACTTCTGAAAAGATTGAAAGTTGCTTATTTATAAAAAAGTCTTTTGCTGGGCATGGTGGCGCATGCTTGTAATCCCCGTGCTTGGGAGGCTGGGACAAGAGGATCTCACAGGTTCGAAGCCAGCCTCAGCTGGCTTAAAAGACTATATATATATATATATATATATATATATATATATATATAATAGGTCTTGGAGTGTAGCCCGGAGGTAGAAGGCCCCTGGGTTCTATCCCCAGTACCATAAAAAAAAAAGTCTTTCTATCTCTCTAACTTCTGGTTTAGTAATTTACATAGCCCATCATATGAAACATGGTAGTTGATTATCTGATCCTAATATTCACTACTTAGTGATATAACCACACTAACAACCATGATGATACTATCTGTCAAGTGTTGAAGGCTTATCCCGTCCCATGTATATAGTCTCTTCTCTTTTAGTTCTAACCACAACACAGAATATATGTCTCATTGTTATCCCCATTTTGTGGATTACTACATGAGAGTTAGAGGTTAACTAATTTAAGATTATACTTTAGGAAGGGGCAGAACTGGCAAACCAAAAAACTCAGGGCATGCTGGTTATTAATGCGATTCAAGCCAAAACATGCCTTGAGAATGGGCAAATAATTCCAGTTATGCCAATGTAGGCAATATATTTTTTGGTGATCAAACCCAGGGTTCTATGCATGCTGGTCAAGTGCCCTACCACTGGACTACACCCAGCTCTAGCCAATATTTTGATTAATAAACCCCAGCTCCAGCCAATATTTTGATTAATAAACAGGTATTCTAGAGACTAAGTATGAATGAAAAAATCTTAGAGAATTAAAATAGGATGCAAAAATTTTAAAAATACACTAAGCATACTGGAAGATATCTTTCCTTCTTTAAAACTCTGACTATAGGAATACGGCAAAATGTAAGCTGTAATGACTTTGGTTGATCTTGTTATGGAGAGCAGTGTGGGTTGTTTCTAGGAGAAAGGTCTGGTGTGCTGAGGCTGAACAGTTGACAAAATACTTGATTCAAAGCATGGAATCAGCTGCGTATGGTGGTACATGCTTGCAATCCCAGTGCTTCTGACGAGGAGACTGGAGGATGGCAGGTTTCAGGCCAGACTCAGCAGTTTAGTGAGAGCCTCTTTCAAAATAAAAAGTAAAAAGGGCTGGGGGTTTATCATGGAGATAGAATGCCCCTAGGTTCAATCCCAGTACCGATAGAAGAAGAAGGAGAAGAAGAAGAAGAAGGAGAAGAAGAAGAAGAAGAAGAAGAAGAAGAAGAAGAAGAAGAAGAAGAAGAAGAACAACAACAACAACAACAACAACAACAACAACAACAACAACACATAATCATTAAACTGTCTTTCAGTTTTGAGCAAGTTGAAGATCAAATTTAGAATGGCTACTTCCAGCGCGCCTACCAAGTGTTGGGTGTCTACAAGGCCTGCTGCCCAGTGGAAATGCAAGGGTTCAGGCATCTATTCTGAAGTATCAGCATTCCCACTCTCCAGATGAAGAAACTGAGGCTCAAATAGTCAATACCCTGCCCATGTGTTGGTCTCTCTCTCTCTCTCTCTCTCTCGCTCTCTCTCACTCTCTCCTCTCTTTTTCTCTCCCTCTCCCTCTGCCCCTCTCCCACTCTCACTAACTTTTTTGGTGAGACACTTCCCCTGCATGCGGTTCTGGAGGTCAGGGCAGATTGTATAATTTTTAATTTCACAACATTTATTTCCTGTTTGAAGCTATGCACATCTCCGTTAGGTATTCCTCTCGGAGCTGGCACTTCTGTGACCTGCTTGCGCAGCCCCTCACTGTCTAAACAAAATACGGTGTCTATCTTATGTTTGCTTTGAATGATATTCCACCATCTACAAAAGAATATTAAGGGAAATAGTTAACGTGGGCTGCTTATCTTTTTTTTCTTCCTTGAAGCCTCTGCTGGGCTGCCTGGGACGGCAGGTATGTTAATTGTCGAATGCGTTTTCAAGGCGGCAACTGGAAATGAGGATGTCCTACTAGGCGATAAAATGATCTGTCACAGACCCCAAAGTAAATGTCAAATTCTCAAGCCTTGGGGAGGGACTGATGATAGAGGTCAGTAGCAGACACGGCACATTGGTGCTTTATAGCTCCATTAACTTTCTAAGGCACCGTGTTTTTGTTGTTCCATTGTGAACAAAATACATTAGAAGAAATAAATGATGGCTCTTACAGCCACCTTCCAATGGTGGCTCACAGATTTAGCATCAGAAGGCCACAGCTTGGCACTGTCGTGTGGGAAGGTGGTCTCTCTGTGACTTAACTTCTCTAGCTGAACCAATTTTAATACTATTGCTGCTTAAAATTCTTAGATCCCATACCATGGACAAGGTGCTTCCTGATAGGGGAAATGTGGCTTTAACCCTGCCCTGGATATTTCTCCTCCTGTACTCCGCCCCTTTCCTGATACACAAGGAATTTCCAGTTCCCAGAATGTCCTCGACCTTCTCTTCTCTTCTAGGTTGGAATACTCTCAGTCTTGGAATACTCTTAGCCTTCTTGTTTGTGAAGCAAAAACATGACTCACCCTTTAGGTCCAGTTATAGTGATGTTTCCTTCAGTGGACTCTCAGATGAGGTGGGGTTGTTTTGCGTTTACAATCCCATTACACTGGCTATTTCTCTCTTTCTCTGAAGAGTCACCATGCTTACAATTGTGTGCTGAGGATGTGACTCTCATGCAAATGTACAACAAGGTGCAGTGTCTCTCCTACTTAGCGCTAAGCCTCCGGCATGAAGTAGTAAACATGCCCTGACTTTAGGACTAACAAAAACCTGAGAAGTCCGTAGAGGAAAAAAGAAGTGGGAGGATGAGAATCCACTACTCTGACGTTATTGCAAAACTGGCTGCCTGGTCCATGTGTTATTTATAAAATATATATATTTTTTTGCAGTACTGGGGATAGAACCCAGGGGTATTCTACCTCTGGGCTATATCCCCAGCCCTATTTTTTTTTTTTTATTCTTTATTAGGAAACAGGGTCTCACAAAGGGTTTGATGCAGAGGGCCTCACTAAGTAGCTGTCTGCGAACCATGATCCTCCTGTCTCAGCCTCTCAAACCTGGGGTTATAAGCGTGCCCGGTTTATAAAAAAATTTTGATGGTAAGATATGAAAAAATACTTGGTCCTTTGGGAATGATATCAGTGGATGATTCTGGAAGAGTCACCAACTGTTTTCATTCATGGGTTGCATTCTGTCCATCGGTGGAGAGTAACATTCTGGCCATACTAAAGGAGTGCATTTAGGAGGACGTCTCAGTAGCTGTGTGACTTTGGATGAACTACTCAACGTCTCTCATCTGTAACATGAGGACAATAACTAAATCTATTGCACAGAGTGACCATGAGGACGCAGGGAGAAGATGCATGGAAATCACACAGCATGGTGTTCAGCGCACGTCAGCCACTGTCACCGGGGCCAGCGCTTGTGCCAAAGAGGAACTTCCATGCTGAAACATACCAGTTGACTGACAGGAATAACTGAGCTCAGCTGCAGATATTTTGATGATGTTACTTCTGGAGAGTGGACAAAACCCCTTTGCTGTGTCCCCATCACCAGCCCACACTAAGAAAGTGTGGTTTTTTTTTTTACATCTCTCAGATCCTGAGCATCTTTCGAAGTCAAAGCAAAATGAAAATGCCCTCTGAGAAAACACTCACAAACTCCTCTGAATGCGCATGCTACTCTGAAATCCAAACCGCTTCCTGACCAACCTGCTCCGTGGACAGAATCTAGTTCCTTGGACCCAGGGCTGATTCTGACCCCAGCGACACTCTGGTTGGCAGGCGGGACTTCGTGATCTCCGCACAAAAGCAGTGCCCCCTGCTTTATACCAACGCCAGCCTCTCCTCTGTGTGCATACAAACACATCTGCTTGGTTTATTTCCTCAGTACCAAACTAACTATAAAGCCAGCCAGCCGGCCAAACAAACAAACAAACGAACGAGAAATGAAGCTAACTCAATACCTAGTAGGTTGGACATGCAGTAGGTTTTGGGCTCCTGCCTGGCAGCCCTAAAACGAGCTTTCCTTCCCTGTCCTCAGTGATTTCATGTCATGTTGTGACCACCTTGAATGGATTTGTTTGATGGGAGGATCGTGGCCGAATTTGGGGGGTGGGCTCCCAAGGATCGTTGCTATTGGGTGGAGGTGGGGCTCCTCCTCCATCTTTATCCACTTGTGGGGAGTTTGGTGGGATGCAGACTTGGGTGGATTGGGGACCTTCACTTCTCCGGGGCTCAGTTTCATCGTTTGCTGAAAGAGCTGTTGGAATAGAATCGTTCCAAGGATTCCATAGGAAAAAAGACATTTAAAGCACTCAGCCCCGGCACTCAGCATGGCTGAGGAGCGGCGCTGTATCCCTGGCGTTATTTTAGACGTCCAAATGCATCCGGTGTCACTGCTGCCACATAACAGTGGGGGAAATTAAAAGCCAAGGGGTGATCCTTCACCATGGGTCACACGGCTCTGTGGCTGGGGGCAGAGCGGGGTCCCTGCCTCAAATCTCCCTATTTATCGTTCTGGCTCTTTCTACTCCTTTTCAAGACTCGTTCGGCTCAGCTGAGCCCTTGAATACACCATAGTTCCTGGGGCTTCTCCTGTCTTGTCTCCACCCTGCATGCCCATTCAATCTCTAGACCGTGTTCATATTTCCTGCAAAATATCCTGTGAAAATGTTCCCTGTGGCTGCTGTTCTTTCCAGAAGGTTCTCCCTCCCTCTTTGTCTATGGCTGGCCCTCACATCTCCGCTCCCGGCCCCCCCGGGAGGGATCCTGCATATCTCTCCTGGCTGATGTCCCTTTTTCCCTTTCCCTTGCCCTCTAGGTTATGTCCCGTGCGAGGCCTCCCTTTTTTTTGGTTTTCTTTCCTTTCTGTCTTCTGTCTCCTTTATTAAACACGAGCCCCCAAAGGGTGAGAATGTCTTCTTGCTCGTTGCTGTGTCCCTGGCACCTGGCCCTGAGCCTGGCACCTCGCTGCTTGGTCAATACGGCCTGGCACATACATAAACAAAGGGAAGAACGAGTGAATACCAGACCTGGAGGGGACCAAAGAAAGCTTCATAATTTCTTGGAAAAGGGGCCCGGGCACCTGCTTGCCCTCTTCTTGGCTTCCTAAAAGAATAGCGCCAGGCTAGCCCAAAGATGGGGACATTTCAAACCAGGCTCCCTACACAAAAGCACATCCTGCAGTTAGCGGGGAAATGGCCAGATAGTTGCTAATAGCATCTTCCAACCGGGCTGATCCTTGGAAAGTTCGAGAGGGGCCTGCCTCCATCAAGCCTAGGCTGCTACCGCTGCCGAGGCTGCGGAGGGGGGAGGGTGCGCTTGGGCGCCTCTAGGCTGGCACAAGGAAGCCACATCTCCTCCTCCCTCCTCCCCCAGCTCCTCTCCAAGAGAGGAAGCAATGCAGATGGAGACGAGAAATAAATATTCCTGCCTGCTCCGTGCCACTGCAGACGTTTTCCAAAATGTCTGGCTTGGACCATGAAATCAAGCCCGCCCAGGAAAGGAGGCGCTCAGCAGGAGAAAGGGGGACAGGGTGGCATATTTGTCGGTACTCGTCAGCTTTCTGGGGGGCAGAGCACATGGCTCGTACTTGGCAGCCCTGCCGAGGTGGGGACGTGGTAAGTGCACAGTAATCCTGGAAGAATGGCATCCGAAATGGGAGCGGAGTTAAGGGACTCATGCCAAGGTGTCAGCGGGCACAGTCCCGCGCCCTGTCCAGGCTCCTAGGACTCAAAGCTGGTGAGTTTCAGACTCTACTTGTATCATACTGGCCAGCTCTGTCCGGCCTTTCCCCTCCCATTCCCTCCCAGGAAGTTAGTTCAGCGGGGCTGCAGGCACCCATGAAAGGCTCTCTGAAAGTTGGGCAGGGGATCAGAATCTATGGCGGAGACATTCCTGCCACCCCTCAGCACAGCGCCTCCTCTAATGCTGGATACTGGCAGGAGACGTGAACACAGGCTGCAAATGAGAAGTGGGTGCTTTGGGCCTTGGGTGGCCAAGTGAGTGGGAGAAGTGTCACTAAGAAGGGAAGTTACAGGCCCAGCAACAGGCGCCCGCCCCAGTGTTCTCGAGCATTCTGCATTGCTGAGCCTCTGCTGGGTGCCGGGGGAGGCTGCAAAATGTCTCCGAGAGGGAGCTGAGAAGATGGGAACTCTAGCTTGGAAACCTCTGCCCAGGCCATGCTGGGGTCTGTATCTAACTCTCCTGGGTCCTTTGTTCTTGATCTGGCTGTCACTGGGTCACCTCCCAGCCCTCTGAGTAAGTCAGCAATTAGGGTGGGGCCCTTGGTAGACAGCGAGAGGTCCTTGTTTTTAAGGGTTTGAGGCCAATGCAGTCAATACAGTTGGTCAAAATGAAGACTCCAAGAAAGTACTTTCTTCTGTGGTGCCGGGTGATATTTTCCAGAAGTGTTGCATTTACTTCTGTCCCTTTTCACCATTTCCACAATGCACTGAGGAACAAAACATTGTCTAATATTTCCCACTCATGTGCCCTAAATCCTGCTTGGTGAATCTTCCCCACTCATTTGCCCATCTGCCTTCTAGTGCCAGGCAACTGCCAGCTGAATCCCACTCTCCCTCTCCAGGAAGCCGCTCAGTGGTGGGGGGGAGCTGGCAGGATACTTTGCCCCCCCCCCACCCCGTGTCCATTGCTCTGTGACCTCAGCTGAAACAGTTCCCTTCTCTGGGTATTAGTTTCTTTGTTTGTCAAAAAAGTAGGTTGAACAGGTTTCCTTTCAGCTTGATACATTAGAGGTGATTCTGCAAAGTGAAACTGGACAGAATTCCTGTCATCACTATCCCCTTTCTACTCACCTTCACCAATAAACTCCAAGGACTGAGGCTACCACACTTCTGGGATTGGGTTAATCCTTCTTCCTGGGAAGGTCAGGGCTGTACACCAAGGAAAACTAGGAGCACAGACGTGTGGATGCTATCTAGAAACTATAGTAAAGGCCTTTTTCCCACATTTCCTTTATTCCCAGGAAGATAAAGGATGGGTTGGTAGGGTATATCTGAAAAGAAGTTGTGTGCATTGATATTTGAATCTCTTTTTTTTTGGTGTGTGGTGGTACTAGGAGTTGAACCCAAAAGTATCCTACTTCCTACCTATCTCCCCAGCCCTTTTTAATTTTATTTTTATTTTGAAACAGGGTCTTGCTAGGTTTCTGAGTCTCGCTAAGCTGAGGCTAATCTTGAACCTGTGATCCTCCTGTCCAGCTCCCCAAGTACTGGTATTACAGGCGTGCCACCGTGCTTGGCAATATTTGCATCTTGCCAGTTATTGAGCTAGTCCTCTTATGAGCTAGGACTATGCTACGCTCTCTTGCCTACTTTATCATCTCATGATATCTCATTGTGCAAGAAGTTACCCACTCCTCACTCAATAACAGATAAGAAGACGGAGGCTCAGAGACAGTGAGACACCTGGGCAAGACCAATGGCTGGTTTCTGGTTTCTACTGGTAATAGAATTTGAACTCAGTTCTGTTGGATTCCAGAGAGGATGGAATCTACCCACCACCATGCACTGGGCCTTGTCTTGGCCTTTAGTACCCGTCTGGGGAATTCTTCATACAGCGAGACTGTGTTAAAGATCCACAGACAATGAGCCCTGAGCTGAAAGTTTTCCAATCACACTGTCAAAAGAAAACACTGCAGAGCCAGCAAGAATCCTGCTTTGGAAAGTGTGTCAGGGACACTGGCGGCTCCGCTGCCTGCCTGGCTCCAGGAAGGTAGGAGAACGGGGTTCCAAAGCAGCTCGCTTGCAGCGACCCCTCCAGTGATTTCCGATCTACTGGAAATAGGCTGGCTTTTCCATTCGCCTTCACCTTTGCTCAATTCTGGCACAGAGCCAGAGCTTCTCAATGTTTATAAAAACACCCCAAAGTTGGAAATGCAAATGGTTCCCAATCCTGGGCAGGTGGAAGTGAGTGAATCCACCAGGAGGGGCCACAGCAGGCCGGCAAGCACATGCAGTCTGCGGGGATCAGAGCCCGGTTCCCGCAGGCTGTGGCTATGCACGTACGCATCCCCGCCCGGAATGCTGCCTTCTCCGGAAAATCGCTGAGGTTACACATGTGGACGACAGAGTCAGTGATGACAAATGTACGTGGCACGGGAAGGACCGCACGGAACCTACATGCCGCTCCCTGTGACCCGCAGGTCTCTGAGATGCCATCGCTAAAATTAATTTTCCTCATTTACAAGTTCACTAAGCGATTGGCTGAGGTGGCTAAGGCAACCGTTTGGATGTACACACATAGAGGAGTGTGTGTGTGTGTGTGTGTGTGTGTGTACACCCATACACACATCATACATTCACAATTAAACAAAAACAATGCTAGATTACCTGCTCTCATGGAAACGATGCTGCCCTCCTGAAATATTCTGCTGATTCTCGTAGTGTTAATTTTAGATATTAACAATTGACTGCTATCAACACACACACACACACACACACACACATACACACACACACACACACACTCTCCATAGCAAACCAAAACCCCAAACCCCAACCTCGGAAAGTAAGAAGCTCTTTACTTACTGTAAAGGACAGAAAAGAAGAAAACAACGTCCCTTCATCGTATCTGGATAATTTTGCCAGCACGCCTTCCAAAATAGTAATGAACTAGCAAAGCAGCAAAAAAGAAAAAAAATATTATTTCAAACTCTAACTGTTCACGGTAAATAGCCACAGTTGCCAGCCCCAGAGAGACCAGGACAGGCTCTCTGCTCATTTCTGACTCTATTACATGATTCCCACCTTCGGAGAAAGGAAGAGGCTGCCTTTACACACAAATATTTGACTTATCCGGCTTTCTCTTCATTATTATGTGATTGCAAATAGAGAGGGTTACAGAAGTGCAAAGTGACAAAATATTATTGCGTTGCATATAGCATGCGATAATATTAAATGCACTTTTCAAAAAATCCCAAACTGCGCAAAGCAATCTTTACGTTACATATTAGCACTACATTTAATCCAATCTATTTTTATTTGTATTTTATCAGTAATTTGGGGGAAACAGAAGTTTAGCACTGGCAAATATAAATGTCTTCCCATTCAGCATTACTTAGTTAAAATTCTATAATTCATGAGGTGACTGAAATAGCTTTATCTGACTTTTATGTTTTATTATGACTCTCGCTGCATGTAAAACTAGAGGAAAAAGGGGTTTTCATGATGGCAGAATTCCTTATTACTGCTTAACTTTCTGTATTTAAAAAAAAAATCTAACTTTGTCAGTGCTGAAAAACAAAACAAACATTTCCTGCATAACCCAGCGCAACGTTTGGGGACAAATTCTTATTAAGTTAACATATGCCATTTCATCGATTTCTCTTCACACGGCTCCCCATCATCAGAAAACCATTCGGAGCTGCGGCTGGGTGATGTACAATCTTGTTTTCTGAGAGATGCAAAGACCCGGTTCAACTTTTTAACCTGTCACATTTTAATGGAAATGCAGAAATAATAAAGCATCGTTTGTAGAAAGCATTTCATCTGGCGCTGAAGGTTACCTTTGCAACCAAGAGTGTTATCATTTCCTTAACGGTTTCTTCAATTAGTTCATCTATTTTTGAGTGGTACTGATGCTGAAGAACAGAGAAAAACAAGTATTAGTATAGTTTGCGGGAGCAAGGGCACCGCATCCTTCCTTAATTTTTAATGCTGCACAAATTAAAAATAAAGCTTGGCCTGCAGACCCCGCTCACTTCTATAGTCCTAGAAGCATCTGTAAGATTCTGGCTCCAGGTTTTTGATGGAGAGAGATCTGAAGCTCTTTACAAAAACAATGGCCAGGCGTATCATTCCTTACCCAAGGCTTTGGGTGCTTTTGATGTGTGTAGACATATACGCACATTTGATGGCCTAGGAGTGTGCTGATTTGGGTTTTACAAACCAAAATAACATACAACAAAAAGATGATCATTGTGAAACTCGGGGTGCATGTGGCTGATATAGCTGGATTCTTCCAAAGTGAACCAGACCAAGACGCCGAGTGATTTTGCAAAAATGATTGTAAAACCTCAGGCACTCTGGGCTCATGCCTCAGACCTCCCCAGTTACATCTACAGGTGTGACCTTGGTGTCAAAGCAAAGTGTCTGAGTTTGATCTCAGGCTCCTCTTTTTCTCCATTCATGGAGAAGCAGACTCAGGCTCAGAGCCACTACCGAGACAGCAGCTAAGTTTTTTTTTTTTTTTTTTTCCAATTTCTGTAACTGTGGCTGTCGATTAAATTTAAATAGGAATGTGAAAACAAACCCCCACGCAAACAAAAATCTGCTGTAAATGCCAGGGAGAAAGGAAAAGTGATTTCAACACAAAATATTATATGCCAGCTCCTTGACATTTATTAGTACATTTTAGTATCCATTTGAATTATTCTTTATTTCCTTAACAAAAAAACAACAATGAGAAACATTGTTATTTGGAAAGGAAAATGCACTTACCCACTCTTTAGCAAACTTTCAGAAGGATGATTAATTAGGAACAGAAAAAAAAAAGGAACAGTGCAAATAAAAATTAGGACAGAAAGACACATGAGAAAATAAAAAAAATTAAACAAATCCAAAAACTATGAAAACATACAGACATAAGCAATAGGAATGTGGTTTAAAATTCTGATAGCTGGTGGTCAGAATCATTCAAAGTGAGCAAAGAGATGGGAGCTTCACCTGCAATTGAAAGACCTGGCTAAAGTCCTAGTACTAAGTTGAGAAGTCCTATCACCTACGAAAATCTAGCTCTGCTTCCATATCAGTAAAAACCAAAGCGAAACTGATACTGATAATTCCAGGACTCAGGACCAAAAAGAGAGGCAAGATAGTATGAAGTACTAATTTAGAAAAGGAATGAGAAAACTCTGTTTAAAGATTTTCCTTATAGGTTTCAAAATAGCTGGAGTAAATGATTTTTGAATCTCAATCTCACTTTCGCTCACATGCTTAAAGGCAATGGATATATTAAAACTCTGATTTTATCATTATACAATATGTACACGTATCAAAATATCACTTTGCACCCCAATAAATATGTGCTAGTCAATCAAGAGTAAAATAATACTTAAGAAGTAAGATTCTCAGCTGGTCTGTTCTATTATTATAATTAAAAACCCAGCATCCAAGTCCTTTTCTGGTAGTCAGACTCTGAGACCCACAGGTCTCTTTTGAAGATCTAGTGGGGTTCTCATGTAAAAACATTCTGTCAATTATAACAGCAATTTAAACATTATTATTTGTCCAAGTTCATCAAGTAGTTGATAAGATCAGAGAAAGTGAGAGAGAATTTTGTTTCTTAGTCATCCTCCCCCTCGTTTTAGATGATTAGAGGGGGAAAAAAAAAGCAAACGACCCAAGTTGCACAATCCTGATGAATCACAACTGATGTTGGCTATATTGCTAGATTTAAGAAAGGATTTACTTGTCCATGGCATAAACCTGAAGCTAAATATATAAAAAATTATCTGCTGAATTCTGTGCTAGAAACACAAAGAAAGATGTCAGGGCAAAAGAATTCAGGTTTATTGACAGGGCTCCGAGTTCACTTTTAGGTCTTGAGAACAGATCCAGAATCACACACACCCTTACTTTCCCTCCTCAGGTGTCGGCCTCACTCCACTAGGTTTTCTTTGGATTTCTATAAATGAGTCACATTTATTAAATTCATTATGGGATTAACCTATGCCAGAAGAGGTAGCTGTGTGCAAAATTATACAATATAAAATGTTAATCAAGGGGGCTTCTGACTAAGCAAAGAGGGCCTCACCGAGAGTAGAAATAAAGACTCTCTTGAAAAACTTGGCTGAAGTGGTGAATACAGACAGGAGAAAGCGTCTCGGTGTGAAAGTTGGCGGTATCACTGTTTCACCAAGAGAGCGCATCGGGCCCTTCAGGCCCTTTCACATGGAGGCAGGTGGAGACTGGCTTATGGCGTCATGACAGTCAATGGAGCTTTTCCTACTTTTGATTTTCCACATGAAACTTGGCCCTATGACTCTCCAGGGACTTCTATCTCTCCCTTTTACTCCTTACAAACATTATGATCTCCACTCTTCTTTCCCTGTGAACATTTATTTTTATTTTCTGCATATAAATCATCCTGATAGGATTAGCCTGCCCCTTATTTCCAGGGGAAACTTGAACATGGCACTCACTGTGGGCCTCTTTTCTCATCTCTGCAATGGAGATGCAGTTATCACTGCTGCAGATGTAAAAGCCACATTGACTTAGCCAAGTAACCCAACAACACACGGAGATATGGCTTAGAAACCTTGAAGTGCTACCTGGCAGGCTCACTACTTCATTATCGCCACGACTAATTGCTCAACATGGTGGTTACCTGGGTTTACATACAGCTGTTTCCAAATACACCTAAAATCTAGATGCTTTGTTATAGGTAAATTATGCCTTGATTAAAATAAAACCTGTGTTGGGGAAGATAGTAGACTATTAATTATTCTGCTAGTCTATAGCAAAGGGGGTAAATGTCAACACGGCTTCTGTCTCTATTCAAGTCGTTTCAGAATACATAAATCCCTTTTACCAGATTGTCTGGATACACGACACATGTTCGTTCGAGTGACCTGTTTTTCCGGAGCAATATTGAGCACCTGCCTTCACTCTGCTCTTCCAGGGGGCATATATTGTCCTACAGATGTGAAGCCACAACAAAAGGATCCATATCCCAGTGGGGCATCTTCTAGTTACCACCCTCTTTGAGATTATATTCTCATAAAACCCCTGCAGTCTGATTGACTACCCAATTCTATCTGTACCCTAGTAGTTGGGTACAAAGAAGGATTTCCCTCATCTTCCCAGTTCTTTCTGCTGGTCTTCTTGGGCTCACTAGACATATACCCACACATGTTGTCTGGAGACCTTAGGGCATAGTGGTAGCTATGAAGGGGATATTAATTTTCGATGGAATGGGAAGTCTAGGGAGTTCCCTTTTGCTTCTGATGGGCTAAGTGGCTGCGAATTCCCAATTGCTACGTGAAAAACACTGCACTTGACTTCCTGAGCTGCACATTTTGCCTTGTCATGGAACAGATTGTGTGTATGTTGTCTTTCTGTTAAGACCATCTGACCTTGGAAACAAGATGAAAACACACTAGACCAAGTGAGAAACTATTTAATACACAATTTCCTCTCTATTGGTACTTCACAAATTTTAATGAAAAAATAAATATTTAAGATGGAAAAGTATGGCTAACAAATGTCTCAACAGCTGCCTTTAGAGGAGACAGTAGCTCAGTGATGGAATCCAGGAAGTGATCTTAAAATTGGAGATTACATCACCTTGCCAGTGTCTAGCCTAAAACTGGTTGAGGGAGGTAGAATTCTGGTGGTGGCTGGTACTGGAAACTATAATACAGGCTTAATATCTGAAACTTGCAAGATGAAAATTACATTAAAAACATGGATATGGGACTTTCATTTATTCTTATCCCAATTTTAGGATGTTTTCAGTCATCCCTGGTCAATCCCATTTTAATAAACCAGTTTTGCTTTGGAGATGAATAGCCCCATCTGACAAGATGAGAAAAGTCATAATCTTAGGATAGAAATCATAAATTAGAATACAATACTGGATGGACACTTACTAAAATTATTTAGCAAGGGTTTGTGTACTATTTGTCTGGGGATTTGTGTGTTATTTAGGGGAAAAAATAAGAAATGTGTACAAACTTTATTTATTAAAAAATGTTGAACTGGCCGGGCGTGGTGGCGCACGCTTGTAATCCCCGCGCTTGGGAGGCGGAGACAGGAGGATCACACAGGTTCAGAGCCAGCTGCTCTGGCTTAAGAGACCCTGTTTCCAAATTTAAAAAATATATAAAATAGGTCTGGGAGTGTAGCCCTAAGGTAGAAGGGCTTTCAGGAGCCCCAGTACCACAAAAAAAAAAGTTGAATTGTATGAGGAAAATACATGTGATCCTTTCTACCTTATCTAATAGAACCATGTCCAGAAAGAAAGAGGCACCACTGTTGAGGCTCGACACGTTATTATTTGAATAGTTCCAAGATGACTTCTTAATATCACATCCAAAAATTGGGTGATTGTATCTTCAATTTTAAAAACCCGTGTCCTTTCCTAGGGCCCTTTATAGCATGCCATATCTTCCTTTTGACAGATGGTAGCAGTAGAGTACAAGAGTAGATTACTTGCTCAAGGTCACACCGTTTGGTAGCTAAGATGAGAGTTCATAGTATATATAATCAAATGATTAGACAATTTGCTTTTTCGAAAAACCAGATTCTAAGGTGAAGCCAAGGTCATGCTACTTTCGCACAGAAGTGATTGGTGGTAACGATGAGAGAAAGGGCCAATTACAATACAAATCATAGATCTGCAACCAGGATCTGAATTGTACAGTAACACTTTGTGTAAGTATTGCTTTCCTGAAAAATGGCTTCATTATTTTCAGTAGGTTCTCAGTGGAGTTTGAATAAACCCCATTTGTACTATGTTCCCTGAACCCCCATACTCAAAAGTGAAACAGTTAAGTGAAAGTAACTTGGCTTAATTGGAAGATTTGTTGAGCCATCTGGCCAGAAACATGGGAGCTCTTAAACAGGGCTATAGTTAAGTCAGCCTGGGGAGGGACTGTCAAGCCCTGAGGGGAAAGGGAGGCCTGTTTACGTAGCTACTCTTCCCCATCCTGGACCAGTGCCATCCTTATGTAACAGGTAAATGTCAGTTCAAGAAGCTCTGGGGAAAAATAAACATATTGGACTTCATCAAACTTAAAAAAATTTTTTTTTTCTCCAAAGGATACCATGAAGAAAGTAAAAAAAGATAATCCACAGAATGGAAGAAAATAATTGTAAACCATGTATATAATAGTCTACATTCAGAATATTTAAAGAACCTCTATAGAGCCACAATAAAATACAGATAACCCAGTTTAGAAACTAGGCAAAGGATCTGAAGAGACATTTCTTCAAAGAAAATATACAAATACCCAATAAGCATTGTGAAAAAACTGCAAATAATCACGGTAAATAAAAAGAACAAGAGACAGTGTTTGGTGCACACCAGCATGGCTATTACAAAAAACATGATAAGTATTGGAGAAGATAGGAAAAAACTGGATTTCTCATATATTTTTTGGTGAGAATGTAAAATGGTGCAGACACTTTTTTTTTTTTTTTTGCCATACCAAAGATTGAACCCAGGGGCATTCTACCTCTGAGCTACACCCCCAGCCCTATTTTTCACTCTTTATTTTTGAAACACAGTCTCACTAAGTTGCAGAGAACCTCATGAATTAGCTGAGGCTGGCTGAGAACCTGCAATCCTCCTATCTCAGCCTCTTAAGTACTGGGATTATATGCGTGCACTAACACACCCAGCATATAGCCACTTTGGAAAATAATTTGGCAGTTGCTCAAAAAATTAAATATAGATTGACCCTGTGACCTAACAATTCTCTTTCTAGGTATGTATCCAAAAGAGCTGAAAACAAAGTCCACATGAGCACTTGCACATGAATCTTCACAGCAAAATTATTTGTGGTAAAGTAGGAATAACTCAAATGTCTATCAACTGATATAGAGAGAAACAAATATGGTATATCCATACAATGGAGCATTATTCAGCCATAAACAGAAAGGACCAATTCATGATACGACAGGATAAACCTCAAAATCATTATGCTATGTGAAGAAGCCAGGCACACAAAGCCACATATTATATGATTCAATTTACATGAAATAGAAATTCCTTAAGGCAAATCTGCAGAAAATAGACTGGTGATTACCTAAGTCTGGGGAGGGAGGAGGTAAAGTGGCTTTTAGCAGGTGCTTGGCTTCTTTCTAGAATGATGAAAATGTTCCAGAATTGACTGTGATAATGGATGCCTCATTTTGGTGAACACAAATGAATACACACATGAATTACATACTTTAAGAGGGTGAATTTGGTGTGAACACTATTGAATTATATACTTTAAAAGGGAGAATTTTATGCATATCTGAATTATATGTCAATGAAATAAAAAGACACAACAATAGTTCCAATAGGATAAATTTAGGAGAAATAGCATTCTAGGATGTCTAAGCTAGAGGGGTCTTGGGTGGATTTTAGAGATCTCCCAAAACAGGGTTTTGAAGGAGGACTCTGTGAGGCCTACATAATTGTACAGTGCCCCTAGGAAAGCTCGGGGTGGGTAGGTAGCTGGCATAGAAGGTTCTGCCCCATCATCTGGACTGGCTCTGTTCTTAGATTCATTGCTTATGCTCCATTAGGTTGGAAGAACCAATATTGTAGCCCAAACAGGCTGGCTAAAACTAGAAAAGTGCTATGATTTGACTGGTAAGGAAACTGAGGCCCAAGGAAGTGGAACAACTTGTCCAACTTCAGTTTGCAACACGATCCAGGTGTCTGGACACCTGACTCAGGCCTTCCCCAAGGGGCTATCCTAAGCCTTCTCTTTAGCTCACTGGTGCACGCTGAGCCCCAAGACCGGTGGTTCTCAAAGTGTGGTCTCTGGAACCGTCAGCAGCGGCATCATCACCAGGACACTTAGCTGGAATGTGAATCCTTACAGTACACCCCAGACCTACCGGAAACACCCGGGGTGGAAATCAGCCATCGCAAACTTAAGGAGCTCTCTGGTTGAACGTGGTGCACAGTGGAGTTTGAGAAGCACTGCTCCAGGCCATTCACATGCAGCCAAGAGGAGCTGGGAACAGAAGCAAGGGGCCCTGCCTTGTAAAGCAATAGATGTCACCGGTGCATTGTAATTCCACACGACGGTGAGGTCCACGGCGACACACACATGCACACGGCGCTTGGTGTGTTGCCCTTCACACGCCACCCTCCCCCTTCCCTCTCCTCTCTCCCCATACATGTTAGTGAGCTTGGCAGCGACAGCTTTATGGAGGGACAGGATGGTATTTGAGCTGTTTCCTTCCTCAATGAACACTTTCCACCTCACTCCCCAAACCCCTTCCACTATTCTTCTGGTCCCTCCTCTCGTTTTTCCCAAGTCCCTCTTGATTCCTATTTTCTTTGTAGCTCCCAAATATGAAACAAAACATACAACCCTTGATTTTCTGACCCTGGCTGATCTCACTGAGCGTGTTTTCCGGTTTCATGCATTTTTCTGCAAATGGTATAATTCTGTTCTTTATGGCTGAATGAAACTCCATTGTGGGTGTATATCACATTTTCATATGTTCATCTGTTGATGGACACCTAGGTTTGTTCCATAATTTGGCTACTGTGAGTGGCGCTGCTATATGCAGGTGTCACTAGAGTGTTACGGCACTAATTCTGGAAAGATACCAAGGACTGGCATAGCTGGGTCACACGATGGTTCCATTCCCAGTCTTCCGAAGAACCTCCATAGTGGTGAATGTGCTAATTTACAATCCTACCAACAGTGTATAAGAGTCCTTATTTCTCCATATCTTCACCAGAATTTATTCTCTCTCTCTCTCTCTCTCTCTCTCTCTCTATCTCTCTCTCTATCTCTCTCTCTATCTCTATCTCTATCTCTCTATCTCAGTACTAGGGGCATTCTCCCCGAGTGGCACCTCAGCCCTATTTTTTATTCTTTATTTTAAAACAGGTCTCACTGAGTTGCAGAGGGCCTCACTAAGTAGTTGAGGCTGTCCGCAAACCACGATCCTCCTGTCTCAGCCTCCCAAATGGTGTGATTACAAGTGTGCGCCACCAGGCTCCTGGCTTATATGTTTTAATCTTCATTATGTATCTTTTTGTGGTAGTGGGGGTTGAACCTAGGGGTATTCTACCTCTGAGATATACCCCAGCCCTATTTTATTTTGTTTTATTTTTTTATTTTGGAAACAAGTTCTTGCTACATGGCTGAGGCTGGCCACAAACCTGTGACCCTCCTATTTCAGCCTCCAAAGTACTGGAATTACAAGCGTGCACCACCATACCTGGCTCTCAGTGTAGTTTTGACTTGCATCTCCCTTATCGTTAGTGATGTTGAACATTTTTTTTCATATACTTATTGGTCATCTGAATTTCTTCTTTTAAGAAGTGTCTATTATTGGTTTAATTGCACATATAAAAATATTAGGTTAACAGCAGCAGCAACAAAAACAAAAACCCAGCTGGGCGTGGTGGTGCACACTTGTAATCCCAGCATTCAGGAGGCTAAGACCGGAGGAGGCCCTCTGCAACTTATTGAGACCCCGTTTCAAAATAAAGAATAAAAAGCCGGGCGTGGTGGAGCACGCTTGTAGCTTGTAATCCCCGCGCTTGGGAGGCGGAGACAGGAGGATCGCGCAGGTTTGAAGCTAGCTGTGCTGGCTTAAGAGACCCTGTTTCCAAATAAAAATATATAAAAAATAGGTCTGGGAGTGTAACCCAGAGGTAGAAGGACTTCCAGGAATCCCAGTACCACCAATAAAGTAAAATAAAATAAAATAAAGAATAAAAAATAGGGCAGGGGTGTAGCTCAGAGGTCAAATGCCTCTGGGTTCCATCCCCAGTACTGCAAAACCCCACAAACAAACAAACAAACAGACCCAAAGGGCCCCTGCCTCTGCCTCTAGTGCCTAGGACCTAGTCCTCGAGAAAGGCTTGACAGGAAAATTAGCCGGGAACAGGAGTTAGCCGGGGGCTGAGGAAGCACACTTGTGGAGGAAACAAGGTTGGAGAAGATCTTGCCAGGAAGAGAATACCACCAACCCACATTTAAAAATGGAAGGTACCGAGAGAGAAAATAAATAGCGAATAAGGAGCAAATATAATTTAGTAAAAAAAAAATCTGAGCATGGAAGAAGGCTGGTATTGAAAGATCTGATTTAGGAACAATTTATGCCAATTGGCAACAACACAGAGTTGCCAGAAATGCTTCTGAATTAATTCTAAATTGGTATATGAATATCTAGCTGGCTTCAGGCCATCAGAGAAAAATGATCATGATAGTCTTTAATCAAGCCCAAGTTACTGTTTCTTTCTCTCTTACATTTTAAATACCGCTTTGGAACTGGAAACTTAGCAAAGGACTCAACTTTTGGTCAGGGAAGATTCACAGTCAATCCAATCTGTAGAAAATTGAAAGGCTGCAATTTTGGGGACATTCAGAACCTGCTGGCTTGGGATTGGTAGGATGATCTAACATTATACATCCTCAAAGTTACGTATTGGAAGAAAGAACTCTCCTGCTGTCCAGATGTTTCAAGTGATAAAATGCACTTCGAATGTGAAAATGACTGGCATTCGGGCAAACACAGATCTGTCAGAGGTACCGGCCTAATAAATAAGGTCATCAAACATCATTTAGCTTAAAGAAACCTTCCGACCAACCAACCCCAGCCAAGAATCGTTTCCAAGTAGCTGGCACTCTCATCAGCACATGTCTTAGAAATCTACTTGACAGATCCCGTACACTCTCCATGGCTTCATCTACAAATGTTAAGGGTGTGTTTCTGAAACCAGCAGACTCAGGTCGATGGGAAGAACATATAAAGTTTTCTTCTACATGATCAATGGAGAGAAAGAGAGAAGAAAAAAAAATCTGTTTTTTTTTTTTTTTTTTTTTACCTCTTGGCCCATTTCCATGCTGCAAAGTTTTGTTGATTGAGCTCTGGCATCAACCATAACATTAAACATGGTGCATATTGACTGTGGGACTCGAAAATCTGTTGATCGACTGGTTTTTTGCAGCTTAACTTCAAATGCAATCCGGGTTCTATTAAAACAAAGTAGGAAAAGACCAGTTCAGTGTTCAGATGGCAGCAGGTGGAGGAGATTTTTTCTGAGAGGTCAGTGAAAAAGAAAATGAAAGGCTGTAATCAGTTTCAAGTGACAATGACTTCACATGATGTCTCTTTTAAATGACTTCCCCATCTGAGGAAGGCCTATCAGAGACAACCACACACACCCTTTCTTCTCTGCGGCACACAGAACACCTGTAGCTCAGCGTATTTCTGTCCGTAGTTTTCGTGCTATGGAGAATCCTAATTGCAGAAGAATGAATGAATCCACAAAACCCCAATTACAGCATTAGAGCATATGTAAGTTCTCTCACATTGGTAACTGCCTATCTTGAATTACTTCATTAAAAAAGCAAAACACAAAAATGCGGTTTTTAATCTTCAAAACCTCATAGAAAAAAAATCCTTTTTCTTTCTGGTTTTGAAAGAGATTGAAAGGGAAAAAAAAATCCAGCACACTCACTGCATTGCTGTAAAGAAGGAAATCATTATTGATTGTTAAAGAATCATGAAAAGATATCAAGCTACTAAAAATGGCTATCTTTGGGGAGTGAGATTAGAAGGTGTAGTATGAGGGGACTTTCGCTATTTTTTGCTTTTCAAATTGAATGTCTTATTTTTTCAAGGAGGATCGCAGGTTCCAGGCCAGCCTTAGTAACCTAGCGATACTCTCAACAACTTCATGAGATTCTGTTTTAATATAAAAGATAAAGGATAGGGTGTATCTTGGAGGGAAAATGCCCCTGAGTTCAATACTTAGAAAGTAAAATAAGAACATGTTACTTTTATAATTAAAATATAATATATTTAATATGCAACTAGATTATATATGCTAGCATATAAAGTATACATAATATGCAATTCAATAATGGTGTCATGGTGGAATTTTAATGGCCATATTCTTTTTTTTTTGTACCAGGGATTGAACCCAGTGTTATTCTACCTCCAGGCTACACTCCCTGCCCTATTTATTTATTATTTTGAAATGGGTCTCACTAAATTATAGAGGGCCTCACTGAGTTCCTGAGACTCGTCACGAACCTGCACTGTTTCAGGCTCCCAAGTACTAGGATTATAAGTGCTACCACACCCGACACATAATTCTGACACAGGTCAAATCATGATGCCTGCAATCTGTGAACCACTCAGGAAAACCCTAGGCCAACGTGGCCTGTTGATATTGTAGGTGTGAGATCTAATCCTTGATATCAGCCATATAAAGAGTCCGAGCTCTATTTTAAAAGGCTTCAAAGAATTGGGTCTCATGTCCTTAAAGAAAAGCACCTGGCTAGTAAGTGGCCTTACTAAAGCCCTTTTATTTAACGCAGCTTTTCAGCTCTGTATAGTGCCAGGTTCCGGGCAGAGCTCACACAGCCCCAGGAAAGCGCTGCTTTCTTTAAAAGGAGTTCATAGCAGTTTCCTATCAGTGCATAGGAGGACCACACAGCTAGTTAGCTCAGGAAAGGATGCCAGCTTGCTAACATACCCTGGGTGCATTCTGGAAAGCCAAGTATAATTTCTAAGGTTGGAAGCCCAGTTCTTAAGAAAAAAAAAAAAAAACACTTAAAAAAATCCAAACCCTCACAACACCCCTATAGATTATATGATCATGTTAAAGATAAATGTATCTTGGCTTCTAAAGACTCAGTGCACTGAAGTAGCTTTCTAATCATGATGATCATTTTAAGCTCTGCTGAAAATACATCATCTTCTAGCTCTGTGAAAAGGAGGCCCGGTGGGGATGGAGTTGGACAGGCCCCTGTACTGATCTTCGAGGCTTGCGTGCCAGTTCCGGCCCAATTTGAGAAATGGAAATGCTAACTCGCTCCCTTCCGATGAAGTAACTGTCTTCTGTTTTCACAGGAGAACTGTGCATAGCCCTTGGAGCACGGGCTGTGAGAAGAGGGAGCGGACTGAAAAATTAACATGCCGGCAGGGCTCTATGGGACCCAAAGCCAGGCATGCAGGGTTCACTTAGCAGGGCTAACCCTCCTCCAGGGCAAAGTCAGTGCCTGGTTTTGTGCTTAGTAGGCATTTGCCAGAGACTAGACCAGCGTCTCTGTAAAAGTTCATCAAGTGGATGAATGAAATTTCTTGGAAACCTAGCCGTAAAGAGGGCCTTACTGACTTTCTGTTTTGGCATTATGTGTTTAATTTCTAGGAAACAGTGTTCTTATTATGTTTTCCTAGAGCAAGGTGGTTTATTCTGTCCCGAGGAGGAAAACAGTGATTCCAGGTTCTTCTGATGTAGATTTTATGTACTGAAAGATCTAAGAAGCTGGGTATGGTGGTGCACACCTTTAATTCCAGTACTTGGGAGGTTGAGATTGGAAGACTGCAGATTTGAGGACAGCCTCAGTAAGTAGTGAGACTTTCATCAACCTAGGGAGACCGTCTTGTTTTTAATTTTTATTTTGAAACAGTCTCCCTAGGTTGATGAAAATCTCACTACTTGCTGAGGCTGTCCTCAAATCTGGTGGTGTGGTGCATATCTGTAATCCCAGTACTTGGGAGGTTGAGAAAGGATGACTGCAGGCTTTGAGGTCAGCCTGAGCAATTTAGCAAGGCTCTCAGCAACTTAGTTAAATCCTGTAAATAAAATAAAGTAAAATAAAATAGGGCTTGAGGTATAGCTCAGAGGTAGAATGCCCCTGAGTTCAACCCCTAGTACAGAAAGAAAGAAAAAGGAAGAAAGAAAGGAAGAAAAGACCACTCTCGACTACCTCCTTCCCAAACAAATAAAAAATATCAAAGAGCAGCCAGGTGTGGTGGTGCATGCCTGTAATCCCAAACAGGAGGTTCACAGGTTCAAGACCAGCCTCAGCAACTTAGTAAGACCCTGTTTCAAAACAAAGAAAGAAATGGAAAATAACTGGGAGTGTGGCTTGGAGCTTTAATGTCTCTGGGTTTAATCCTCAACATTGAGAAAAAAGAAAACATAAACCTCTAAGAGCATCTCTAGGTCCTCTTCTGAAGCTGGAGTTCAAGGGATGATATTCCCACCCACTTTTGCTCGTCTGGTTTTATGCTTTAACTGAAAGGACCATTAGGAGTCAGGTGAGCCAATTCAAACCTGTAACTCCAGTAGTTGGGAGGCAGAGACAAGAGGATCCCAGGCTTGAGGCCATCTTCAGCAACTTAGTGAGACCCTGTGCCAAATAAAAAGTAAAAAAATAAGATAGGGGTATACTTCAGAAGTAGAATGCCCCTGAGTTCTATTCCCAGCATGAAAGGAAAAGAAGGAGGAGGAGGAGGAGGAGGAGGAGGAGGAGGAGGAGGAGGAGAAGGAGGAAGAGGAGGAGGAAGAAGAGAAGGAGGAGGAGGAGGAGGAAAAAAACAAGAGAAAAAGGAGGAAGGGAAAATAAAAGAAACAGAAAGGGACATTAGGGAATTCAAGAGTCCAAGGCCAGCCACACCTGTGCAGAGGACCAACTTCTGTCAGTAAAAGGCTTTTTGCTACAGTAGCCTGAGCATGCTGCTGGGTGCCAAAGTGTGAGGTTGCTGGGTGAACCAGGCTCACTCCCTGCCTCCGAGCAGCTAGCTCACCCTCTCTAGGTGTCTGAACCATGAGGATGATTACAGTGGTCAGGGGTAAAACCAGGCTCTCCTGCCCTCTGTATCCTCATATCTTCCCTTTCGTACTTCCTACTCACAAGACTGGCTTCTCAGTGAGCGCCGCCTTGTCTTTGCTTAGAGTTGTATACATATATCAGGGGCTGGTAAGTCTTGACTCTGATGCCTCTAAGTCCTCGCAGGCCTCAAAGAACTGTCCTGAAAACAAGAATGGTGGAGCTGATGTGGTGGGGCATCCCTATAATCCCAGGATTTAGGAGGCTGAATGAGATAGGAGGATCCCAGGTTTGCAGCCAGTCTCAACAACTTAGTGAAGTCTTCCATAACTTAGACCCCGTTTCAAAATAAAAAAATAAAATAGGGCCAGGGGTGCAGCTCAGAGGTAGAATACTCTTGGGTTCAATCCTTAGTGCCACCACCACCACAAAAAAAATATTGGTGGAATGGTTTGGCCATCAAAAAACCCCACTGATTTTCCTAAAACAGATATAGGTTATGTAGGAGATGGTGGAATTCAGAACCCTAAGGAAACACTTTCACCATGGGCTTTAGAAATAGGCCTGTCCTTGGTTCTAAGAGTGAGAAGAGAGCCAAGCCCAGTAGCAAGGGTCACCAGGACTTTGCTCTTCTAGAATGAGCACCAAGCTTCTGCCAGATGCTCCACGGCACGCAGTTCCTTCCCCAATCTCTGCCAACATGGTCACCTACCTGTGGTCTTGTTCTTCTTTTGTCTTTTTTGCTTTCCAGTTTTTATGCTACTCTCTTTTCTTTTTTCTGAGGCATAAAATTCTAAATTCCAAGCACTTCCAAACAAACCCAGCCCCCATCACCCACAACTGTTCCATCAAACCACACAACACCGCCACATCTGGAGATTTTTTTTTCCTTGAATGAAATAAAATAATGGCCCAGTTATGAACTAGAAAAGGAACTTGGACTTGTGCCTGGAGGTAGACAGGGATGATGAGGATGAAGTAAAATCACTGGAATTCAAGTCTGTATTTGATACCCAGTCCCGGGTTCTCCAGCGGGAAGGGGAGGTGAGCTCGTTCTACATTCAATGCCAAGAACTTGGCCCTGTGCCTGGCCTGTGGGAGGAGCTCAAGCAGTTTTTGATGAATGGCTGCACCCTGACCTCTCCTGTTCTCAGCACACACTGCTTGGGAACTCCAGGGCAGCGGCCCAAGTCCTGCCCTCTTCTCACAAGCAGTGACTAGCTGAATGCTCGATGCCTCGGGCCCCTTGCTGACTCCTGGACAGACGCTGGGGGAGACAGTAGTTGTCACGTTGCAGGTACTCAGTTTTCTTGGACCATGAGCGACACTGTGGAGACCTTCCCCGCTTTCCTGGAACATCAGTGGATTCCTGCTACCTGTACCCAAAACGCTGGCTCTACAATGTATGTTCTTTTCTTTTGTTTTCTCCTGTTTGTCCACCCACTCACACATGCACACACATTTCACAAATGTTTATTAGGGAACTATTTTGTGCCAGACACTGCTAGATATCAGAAATACAGAGACGAACGAGAATGAACACGGGACTTTTTCCTTTGCCATCAAAAAATTGGCAGCCATAGCCAGGTGCAACGGAGAAAGTCTGCCATCCCAGTACTTGAAAGGCCAAGACGAGGATCAAAGGTTCAAAGTGCCCCTTAGCAACTTAGTGAGACCCCCAGCAATGTCATGAAACCTGTTTCAAAATAAAGAAGTAAAAAGGACTGGGGTGTGGCTTGAAGGTAGAATTGGTTCAATCCTCAGTACAAAAAAAAAAAAAAAAAAAGGCAGACAAATTATTCTGGGTTTGAGACAGATAGGGGAGGGTGATCCAAAGATAAACTTGGGTGGTTAACTTTAACAAACCATCGCTCTCTCCAAAAATCCCAGCGTCATACCCAGCAAAGAGCAGCGTCGCTCTGGAGCCTGGGAAAGTGGGGACGGTGCGCCAGCTCGTCCAGCCGCTCATGCTCACCTTTTGACACAGGACTCAATCATGTCACTTGCCATCAGCTTCAGCCGCTGCTCCAGGTGCTTCCCAAATTCCTCCTCAGGCCAGTGCAGGTCCCGGATGAAGGTCTGAAGGGCATCGAGCTTCCAGAACAGGTCTTCAGAGGTGCCAGATCCATTACTGGCAGGATAAAAAATAGAGAGTAAGAGTCACCTGGTGGCCTTGAGCTCGGAAGAAACGAACACAGAGACAACAGGGCCAGAGGCTTAAGGCAAACAGCGGCTTCCACATACACAACGACGTGTGTTGGCGGTGGAGGTGGGGGCAATCTCCACCGGCAGATTTTGAGTTTTACCATACAGGACCTAGTCGGCCTCACCGGGCCAGTTATTCCACACCAAACAGAAATCTGCAGAAGGGGTGGTTCCATCACAACTAGGAGAAGGGTGTATGGTAAAAATCAGCCTTCCTTTAATAACCACATTAACACATGTGATGATTCAGATGAAGGCCACGGACCGGAGGGAGTAGTCAGTTTCCACGGATAATAACTACATGACAACATGCAGTTATTAAACTTGAGGCTTTCATGCATTTCCCAGCTCCCCTCCGGAGTGGAGGGCCTCTTGGAGATTGCACAAGACTTTCAGTTTCCAAAGGACAGTGCTAACAAAGTGGTGAGCGAGGACCTGCGTTCTCTCTTGGAGAGCTGGACAGAAACCGGGGCGACTCGGACCAAGACGAAGGCACCTGGACACCTTGAATCCAAGATTCTTGTTTGGTTTGGCCATTTCCCCCCCCCAATTTTTCTAGGTCAGTCCAATGCATAGGTGGCCCCAGGATGAGGGGTTGGGGCCGGGGAGGTGAGTGGACCAGGGGTATCTGCATTCAGTGCGTCAGGGCTCAAATCCTGAGCTCTTCCTGGGGCGCCGTGTCACCCGGTCCCCCAGCAGGTGGGGGAAATGGGATTCGGTTCCTTTCTGTACAATGACAGCTAAGAGACTTTTACCTGGGGCATCCGCGGCGCGCATCCTGTGCGCAGGAGACGCCGCACCTCTCACCGTCCTGCCCTTCTCTGCTGGCTTTCTCTTTCGTAACCATCCCATTTGGAGGTCTGAGGGGTGGCCGCCCCCCACCCTTTCCTCGCATACCACTAATGCTAACACGGTAGTTTATAAAAGGTCCAACACACCATGCATCACTGCTTGTTCTGACATCGTCTATAGAAACAGATGACAGTGGGTGTTTCTATTGTGACAGATGCCAGCTGCATTGAATTAATGCTTCAGAGAGGAATATAGCTATTGCATAAATGCATACACAGCTACTGCGGGGCGGGGGGCAAGCTCCCAACATGCCGCGAGGGAGCCTACGGCCTGGACCAACGGGGCAATGTCGTCAGGACAGACCAGTCTGGGGTCAGTACGTGGATGTATCTGACACGGAGGAGCAGGTAACATGGAAACACGTCCTTAAAATGAATGGTGGCAAAGGAGGAAACTGGAATCATGAAAAGATATGGAATCAGGCACTTCCTGGTGGGCGACGGAGAATCCACACCTTCTCTTGCGATGCTGCCGTGGCCATGTTCAAAGGGAGGGGAACGCTCGTCTCTCTGGGGAGGCTCAGCCTTCCCCCTCCCCTGACCTATGCTCGGGAAAAGAAAAGAAACCCCAACTTTGTCTAGTCTAAGCCCCGTTTTGGAACTGCATGGTTTATGTTTTAAATCATTAAGTACATATGAATGCAATAATTGGTATTTATTACAACAACATTTTGACACCCATCTGCTTTCAGAGTTTCAGAAAATTCTTGTAGGATTTTTTTTCTTTGAAGAGCTTATTATTAAGTTTTGACATGAGGAAAAGAATATTTTCTTTTTATTTTTAAGATAAACTGTTAATGTTAAGGCAATAGCACCAAGATTATTTTGATTGCTGAGCAGTTAGCAAAATGTGTTCCCACTCGTGCCTTAATTAATTGAACAGAGACCATTATCTGCTCTATTACAATGTCTTGATTCATATCTTTTCAAAAACAGTGTCACAGAGCATGCACAGAAGAAGGTAGGAGAAGCTTTCAGATAGCTATTTTTAAAATTGTAAACAGATACTACCTAATCTCACTTCTAAGAGAGTCATCTTAGCATGAATATGTGTTTTTCTTAGAAGAATTTTCTTTAGGTATAGATTTTTCTTTTGGAGATTTTGTCTTTTTAAAAGAGAACTGGACACATTGTGTGATTTCATCATGAACTCGTGAGCAACTGTAGGCTTTAAAGAATATGCGGTGGCTTTGAGGTAGCCAAGCAAGAAGTCCTTTTAGTGTCCTGATCTCTACCTAGATTCTGCAAAAATAAAAATGTGGAAGGCCATCTTGAACGTGATTTTGAGATTTCAAAACATCACTGACGGTTTCAGATCATTTTTTATTCCTTTGATAATAACACTTTCCTTTGAAAATGTGCCAATTTATTCTTTCGTGAAAAAGCTTATCTGGCCTATAATTAGCTGTGGTCGAAGAAAAGGATCAAAGGATGGTATAGAGTTGCTCAACCTTATTTCACTTATTAAATCACGCACATGGTTCTAATTTAATTTCCCTGAGGTAGAATTTAGGGGTGCTGGATGTTCTTGCTAAGGAAAAAAATTGGAAGCGGGTTTGCTCCCTAAGTGCGAAGAAATGGGTACTTGACTCCACCCTCAACATGGTGGCTGGTGACAAGTAACCCAGAATCCAGGAAAACCTTGTGCCACCTTGACATGTGCAGGGATAAAGGCAAAAGCAAGCCTCTGCTCAGTCCACGGATGATGTGGCCACCAAAAATTTAATTATCTGTTGTCTGATTCTTGTGCTCTCAAATTTAGAGATCTTGCTACTACCCAGATCTTAAAGATCTGTACTGTGTTTTGATCTTGGAAAGTATCTTTTTGTTAAATTTACATTTCTAGGGCATGATCTATTTCAGAAATTTTCAATTAGCCTGTACATACTGTTACTATATCCTGTCATTTGTCGATACCAGAAATATACTTTTTAAGGGCTTAAACAGCCTCTAGGAATTGTTATTATTAAAAAAAATAAAAACAAAACAAAAATAGCTTCTAGGTGTATGCTTCCTTCTTAGGCTTGGATCAGGCCAGAGATGACTGACCAGCCCATCAAATAGGTTTCTTGCACTATTTTAGGATGACTAACTCCAAAGTCATGTCACCTGCATGAAAAAAAAAGAGGGGGGGAGGAGAGGAATGAATCCTTTTGCAAAAGAATGCAGGAAGTGAAACAGTCCCGAAGTGTTCAGTGGGCGTAAGAGAAATTGTTAGTGCTGTATATATAGCAAACGTCTTACAAACATGATGCATGCCAGAAATAAACAATATTGTCTCTGCATGATCAGCAAAATATGTCTAATTATCCATCTCCATCTCTGTTATATAGGATGCATAGAAATAAACAATACATATCCATGCCAAGATCACTTAAATTTAAATTAGATCTAATGCAAACTGAATACACACTCAGCGTCATATATAGCAGCCATCCATGACGGTGCCGAAAAAGTAGGCATTTGTGGGATGCCTAGAGGGATGTTAACTGGTAGATTTGGTACTTTGGGAAGGTTCACATTGGGTAGATTCACATTGGGTAGGTTACTGGTTAAACTCCTGTGGAAGAAACAGACAGAAAGAAAAATACCATCACAGTGACAATGCGGATGCGGCAGAGCAGCACACAACAGTCGTAAATAACAGCTAAGTCCACAGCCAGACAACAGCGAAAACTCAAGCGGCACACTTCAGAAAGCGCTTACGGACGGGAGCTGTGATGTGGCTGGTACGCAGAGAAATGACAAACGTTAATGGGAAAAAATTAACCAACAGAGCGACTCGAAAGGGTGGACACTCCTGCAGCACCCCACGCCATGATCACCTCATTACATGTCCTTGGGAGGGGCCTTGGGTTTCCAAGGTCACTGCCCATGGTGTCTAGAACTGTGTCCCACTAAGAACTTGGAAGTTCATGGAATTTTCGGAATCCCAGGGCTGGGGCTGCTGTCATGTTGTTGGGATTCACAAAGATGGTGGAGGAGGGAGAGGGAGAGGGGCTGGGTAAGAGGAGGACTGGCTGGTACAAAGTATGATAGGAGGAATAAGTCCTGCTGTTCCGTGGTACAGTGGGGGTCAACATAATTAACAATAACGTATTATGTCTCTCCAAATAGAAGAGAGGAGTTGCATGTACCCACCAGAAAGGAATATCAAAGTCTAAGGTGATAGATGCTAATTATTCTAAGTTCATCACTACCTAATATATGCAAGAATCAAAATATCACACAGTATCTTATACATATATTTATATATATACATACACACATACACAAATAGCATGTGTCAATCAAAAATCAAACGATACATTTCTTAAAAGAAATGATGGAACACTTTAACTTTCTTAGGTTTTTTTTCTTTTTTTGGTACTGGGGATTGAACTTAGAAGTATTTTATCTCCAAGTTACATCCCCAGTCCTTTTTGTTTACTTTGAAACAAGGTCTCACTACATTGCGGAGGCTGGCCTCAAGCCTGTCATTTACCAGTCTCAGCCTCCTGAGTACTGGGAGACAGGCCCGTGCCATGGGGCCCACCCATCTTAGTTTCCTTTCGAAATTATTGTCAGCAAAGGCACGTTTCTCCAGTCACATATTAGACATAAGAAGGAACTGAGAGCTCACCCACCTGAACATACACATGATGGTGTGTGAACATACGTACACACAACGAAACTGGATTTTCTCCAAATGCTACAACTCTTTTCTTGCACTGGGGATCGAGCCTAGGGGGTAAACCCTCAGCTCTTTTGGTTTATTTATTTATTTATTGTAGTATTTGGAGTGGAATCCAGGGGCTTTCTACCTCCTGGCTATACTCTCAGACCTATTTTGTGTTCTATTTGGAAACAGGGTCTCACTAAGTTGCTGAGAGCCTCACTAAGTAGCTGAGGCTGGCTTCGAACCTGTGCGATCCTCCTGTCTCAGCCTCTCAAGTGCGGGGATTACAAGCGTGCGCCACCACGCCCGGCTCTGTTCGTTTTATTTTGAAACAGGGTCTTCTTAGGTTACTGAGGGTCTCCCTATGTTGTTAAGGCTATCACCGACCCTGCAGTTCTTCTGTCTCGGCCTCTTAAGCATTAGGATTATGAGCACGCCCAGCTCCAGCCGCTACTTCTCGTGTCAGGAGTGAGTGTGTGCAATGGGCTGTCAGAGTTGATGGGAGAAATGGAGACATACTAGCCAGAAAGATCAGCTTTGAGGAACTTCATAGACCAGTCATGGAAAATGCAACCTCTCCCGATAAAAATAAGACCAAGTAAAATGAAGAAAATGTGGTACACAAAAACAGACACCTAAGAGAAAAAAGGAATCCTGAATTCAGGTCTTATGTAGAACTCCTGGCCCCAAAGTAGATTTAAAATGTGACTTCCTGTCATGGTCGTTGCCTTTGGAAGTGAGACAGAGCCAGAAAGGCAGTTGGGGAGGACGAGGATATTTTCTTTCTTAACACGAGTGACTGTTACATGAGTGTGTTTGGTGGAGGAGAATGAATCAAGCTGTGTATTTTTCTCTAAAAAAAAATTAAAATTCATTAAAATTGAACAAAATGAACAATGTCACCTTTCATCAGCTTTTTATGTCTGAACAAAGACTGATCAGCTGATGTGATGGCACAGGGATAAATGGATTCAAGAGTAAAGACAGAAAAATCAAATAAAAGCCTTAGCCCCAGCCGGCTGCAAGCCCTCGGAGGGAGGGCCTGCGCCTCGTGCCATGGCGGGAGCTGCTGCTGCGCGTCTGGTAGCGGCGCTGTGCGGCTTTCCGTTCAGGCAAGTCACTGGCACGGAAGGGCCCAGCCTAACTCCGCATCTTGAGAAAAACCTTCCTGTTTAAGTGGAGTTGACGGCTCTTTGGCAAAGGAGTTGAGGTTCTCTTCTTTGTATCTCGTAGGAGAAAAGCACAGTTTGCCAAAGCAGCTCTGTCCTGGGCAAGCTGCATTTGCCTAAGAGGGCTCCTGGGGGCTGGGGCTGCCTCTGGGCTTGCTCAGCGAGGCAAGTCTCCTGCTCAGTCAGAAATTCTGGACGTCATAGATGGCTTGGATGCCTGTTTCCCCCTAGAAACAAGGTCCTCTTTCACAATGGCAGTAGAGTCTTGGCTGTAGTGAAAAACCTAGAATTTGCAATTGCCAACCTTATCCTTATCTTTAAGAGAAACAGGTACCCCCCACCCCTCGGTTTCTCTCTTCTATTTCACATTCTGGGGAAGCCAATTAAACAATGCTACTTGGGATGAAAGGGTGGAGGGAGAGTCAGAGAAGGTGAGCTAAGTCTGACTATTAAGTAGGAGAAAAAAAAAATGGCTGCTTTCCTTCCACGTGTCTCTGTTTAACTGAGGAATCTGCCTTTGAGTTAGGTCCCTGGTGGTTCTCGGTCTTAAACACTGCCATGTAACAAATCCGTTAGCGATTTCCACTGAGACACGTGTAAGCCTAGATAAGCAAATGTGATCATTAAATGATACACACACTGAATAATGATCAAGGAATTAGGAGATCCTAGAGATGGCAACCTGGAAAGTTAAAATGTCAATTCTGAGCAAATTAAAAGTAGCTAGGAATGAATAAGATACGAATGTATGCAAAGCAACTTAATTTAAACATATTAGCGGATGGTGGGTACACAAATTAGAAGCGAGTTTCATTTTGCACACAAAAATAAAAAATACTCATATTAATCAGAGCATATTGTATTTGTAAAATATGACACTTTGGCTGCATTACTGCACTGGGCTCATATAGAAACATTTCTTTCACGAATCATATTAAAATGGTCTACTTTTAAATTGGTAAAACATGCTTAATAGTTCTGCTTTTAGCAAAATAATATAACGAATGAGTAATGTTACTAATATTTCATTTGTCTATTAAAAGCAGACTAATAACAAAGAGGCAAAGTCCAAGCATAATATTTCACTAATAAACATTAGCAGAAATGGGGAGAAATATCTAATAGTGCTCAGTTCTGATGACCAGACTCAGAAGGGGCTGCTGAGGGCTGTAATGAATTCTGTTCTGAAGGAGAGTCCTGTAGCAATGACCTAAGAACCAGTTAGTAATGCTTTTCCATGAGACGTATAATCGTATGTCTCTGGATAGTACAAGAAGTGTGAATCACAGTCCTTAACAACTGATACATGTTAAAAATCAGACTCATTCTGAAAGAGGACTCTGCTGAAAAAGGATAGCTTTTGTTTAGCTCCCCTCTTCTGGAGCAGTGGATTAAAAATATTCTCCTATACTCTCTCATGTGAGTGAATGGTACAGATGTGTGTGTGTGTGTGTGTGTGTGTGTGTGTGTGTGTGTGCATGTGTGTGTGTGTGTGTGTGTTGTGTGTACCATCATTTTTACTAATGGCAAGGGCTAGAGGTGGCATCATCCGTGACTTTCTAGAATTAATTTTGATCAAGATGTTTCTATACAGAAGGTATATTAGCAGTGTGTCTTCTGTACAAGATTCTGCTTCAGACGATGGATGGCAGAGTTTAGATACAGAACACGTTCTCCTCTTATGAGCCCTTCAGTGTGTGGTACCTGTAGAATATCTTGTCTTCTCATGGTGGCCAAAACACTACAGTATCTCTCACTTTGATTATAGGTCTAATCCCTGTCTGTAGTACAGGCACTCTCTGATATCTTCTAGGCTTCTAGAGCAGAATATCTCAACCTTTTATTCATCAATACTCCACCAACTTCCTTCTGCACAAAAATTTAATACCGTACATATTTACCAATACCAAGATATTTACAACCCCAAGTGCCAAACTTTTACCAGCTGGGGGCTGTAGCGTTCCCACTGAGAATACGTCAACTACAGAATGAAGCCCCAAGTTCCATGGGGCTTTAGAAGCTCCTAGACATCCCTCCGAGGTTTCCATCACCCTTTAATGCCTGTGCGGGCCAAGCCAAGCGTCCACTGTTGATTCTGCATGCTCCTTCTCAGCACCCCACCCTTTTGGAATTTCCCTCTCCAAGCCATGTCCTTCAGGACATCCACTGCCCTCCACCCATGTGTGCACCACTGTGCCTGGCTCAAAGATCTTGTTTTATAAAAGATCTCACTGTCTCTTAGAAAGGTCAACTGAAGGCGGATCTTCAGAAACGTGGGTGCTCAGTCTTCCGGCAAGCGATCAGCAGAGCCAGGGCTTCTTTTACCACGTCAGATATTTATCTCCTGATACAAGCCCCTCAATGTTGCTAAAGTGTCTCTCACCTTGCATTTATTGTAACTAAGATATAAACATCTTTGGCAATCTTTAAAATGATGGACATTATCTTAAAGGTATTTTTCATATGTGTATTTCAGGCAGAAAGAAAGTGCAGTTTTTTGTGTGTGTGTGTTTGTGTGTGGTACTGGGGGTGGAACCCAGAGGTTTTCTACCTCTGGGCTATACTTCCAGACCTATTTTATATTTTATTTGGAAACAGGGTCTTACTAAGTTGCTGAGAGCATCACTGAGTAGCTGAGGCTGGTCTCGAACCTGTGCGATCCTCCTGTCTCAGCTTCCCAAGTGCGGGGATTACAAGCGTGCGCCACCACACCCGGCTTAGGGAGTGCGTTTTGAGAGAAGAGAAACTCCATTCAGAGCCAGCCTAACCTGAAACGGGCATCCAGGAAGCCAAGGGTTTCCCGTGCTAGAGGTGTTCAAGGAGAGACCGAGCAACCATCTATCAGGAACTGGCACTGGGAGCCAGACCTGGAGGCTTTTTAGGTTTCTTCCATCTTGAAGAACACTGTGCCTTACTAACAGTGAACCAACAGGGAAGATATAGTGAAAATGTGTAACTATTTGTTGGTACGGTACAGGGAACTCATATTCAGGGCGGCCAGGAGGGTTGCAAACAACCTTTCCATCTATGGGTGATGGCCCTATGACATATCCTCAAGGATACCCATGAGAGAAAGCTGTTGGCTCCAGATTTTGTGTGTGTGTATGTGTAGTATGGGGGTTGAACTCCGGGGTATACTACCCCTGACCCATTTTATTTTTTATTTTGAAATGGTCTCACCAGGTTGCTGAGGCTCGCTATATAAACCTATGGTCCTCCTGTCTCAGCCTCCCAAATACTGGGATTACATGCAAGTGCCACCATGCCCAGCTCCCAAGCTACTACAGAGGGTAAACTCTGTTCTGGGATGTTCTGCAAAGCAATACCATGGTATTTACATTCTATTTGCCAATCAGCTAATAAAATGTGTGTGGCTTAAAAGAATTTTTAATTTAGGACTTGTTTTAGTTGTCCCTTTCAAATTATCTCCATGTACTCTGAAAAGCATGTACTGCTTAGAACAAATTGAACAAACCACAATCATATACTTTAACTCACAGCACAGTTTTAGATGGCAACTTACACACACACACACACACACACACACCCTCATAATTCCCAGGTGGTTATCCACAACCCTAATTCCTTTATCATGTTTCAGATCTTTAAACCATTGATCCAAGAGTTCCATTTCTTTCATCAGTAAAAACATCTCCAACAAAACATTCTGAGACGATGACTTCCAATTGTGAGGATTTTGATTCTATCTTCACTTCTGATAGTACTAAGAATATTTAATGCCTCCAAAGGCATAGCAGTCATATGTTTGGCTTCTGAAGAACCTAACAGATTATAAAATGACTTTCATGACATTATCACAGAGCTTCATGACAATTCTTAGACCCCTGGGTAGGGACTTGTTAAAAAACTGATTTTGCAGATGAAACAACAAGTTAACGGAGGTTTAAACATTTGCCTTCTGGCTAGGGTGCAGAGGATGAGGCCCAGGATCCAGGGCCGTTTAAGGAATAGTGAAGGTACCAATCACTCCCGCCCCTGTGTCTTGGCATAGTCCCCTCCACATTTAAACCCAAGTATGTGCTACTTCAACACCACTGCTATTTTCAAAATGGGAACGTTACTCCTTTAAACCTTTTGCTTTTCACTGCTATTCTCCAAAGCACAACTATCCTGATTACAGTGAGCAGTTAGGAAAAAAAAAGAGAAGAGGAAAAAAGATAGATCCTTCTTAATGCTTTACTATCGAGGGACCCAGTTTTATTTTTAGGAGTGAAAAGTCAACAGGGCCATATCAAGAGGCCATCACAAACCTGAGAGTAGCAAGCTAAAAATTGAGATTTAAGTATGGAAATGAGAGGGGGGAGTTGCATCAGCTATAGAGTCTAGATAGCATAATACTGGAGCAAGGGCTGTAATTCAGAGCACTGCTTAAAAACGGCTTATGTGAAGGCTTTCAGATGGAGGAAAAGCTTCTAGGATTATTGTCTGGATCTCCTACAAGTTGTTGGTATGTAGTTCCATGTTGCTCTACATGGGTTTCTAAAAACCAGAGATATAAAGAATAGGAGAAAACAAAATGCTTTTCTTAAAGAAAAAAAAAAAAAAGAAAAAAGAATCTAATGGAAAACACTCAATGCCAGACTTTACCGGAGAATTTCAAATCATACCACAAGACTCTCCATACAGGATTCTCTTGCTTTCCAGACAGGGGCATCTGAGAGCAGCCCTCTGGCAGCCTGGGCCATTTCCCTTGCTGGGAAATGGACATTACAGTGAATATACCAAATACTTTCAAACAAGACCTAAGGTTGGCCAGGTCGTTGTGGAAATTAACAAACTCACAATCCTAGCATCTATGATCTGTCCCTGCAGGACAGGAAATCCAAATAAATAAACAAATAAATAAACAAACACTGTGGCCAGATAGTTTTTCAAAACTCTGGGTTTAGCAGAGTTAAATGAGATTCTGAATTATCATATCCTTAGTTTTCATGCGGTGCTAGTGTGGTCTGTTGCACTCCAGGGTAAGGGAGCAGGTAGAGTGGGATATATAGTCTTTCCTGAATATTCTTGGCTGTAGAGTCCTTTTCCCTGGTATGTCTCAAAGGCCCAGACCAAGTAATAGCAAACTAGGGCCCTTCCTGGTAAATACAATTTTATGAAACATGGTCATATTTGTTTGCATACTACTGAGGTCCATTTTCATGCTGCAATAGCCAAGGTGAGTAGTTGGGACAAAGTTTATGTGACTCAAAAAGCCTAAATATTTATTAATTGTCCTTTTTGAAAAAAAAATACTGATCACCCCAAGAACCTATGGAACATACTTTGGGAAACACTAATTCCTGGGGATAACACCGTTGGAGTAAGATACACAGTACAAATATCATAGCCAGGTTTCTATCCCTTAATCTTTATCTACCTGTGTCATAAAACAAAAGCTTCACTTTATAAAACATTTCTCAACCTCTTTCCCCTACCCCATTCAACAAGGAAACCAATGAACACCATAGCAGGAAATACGTATGGTGTTGCTCTCTGTCTACACTAACAGTGAAAATGTCAAGTGGCATCATTAATCCATCTCTCTACGACTCTCCAGCCATTTGTACCCAAACTCTGATGGTATCAAAAGAGGTTTCCTTACTTGACTGGTTCCCATGATTCCCGCTCAAAGCCCCTGTGAATGGATTGTGCAATTGAGGACTCCATCAGATCCACATATCTAACGACAAGTGGGGCAAACAGGTCTTGCAGGTGTTTGTGAAATTTTCCATTGCACAAATTATCTAGAACAGATAAGCAAAAGCTTGGTTAAGAACTCACAGTTGCTTTAACAAAGTCCAATGCACACACAGGGACAACTGTCTTCCCTATTAAATATCCCATGTCCAAGGAAGCCGGAAAGGAAAGGAAAGGAAAGGAAAGGAAAGGAAAGGACAAAACATGAATGGCATCAAAGCTCATGCTTAAATCTGTTAGGAAGGAAAATGAAATTAAAAAGCACTTTACCCATTTGTATTACTCTTCTAAAAGGAAAAACAATCATGTTGTTTTAAGGAACAAAAATCCACACCATCTTTTGTGTTTAACTGGCACCCATTCTCCTTCATCCCATTAAGTAACCACAAGAAAGAGCATTTTTTATACCCTCCCCTCTGTTCTTCCTCCCTGGGAAGAAAGTCTGTTTATGGGCATTGTTGCTGTAAGACACTCTGAAAGGCTTGCAGTCCTATTTATCTAGAAGTGGGTTTTTTTTTTTTAAATCCAGAAAGCATCTTTTGATAAAAATTACAAAGTGTGAGAAGGTTAAGCTAATTAATTTGTTTAAAAGCAAACAAGATACAATGAATGGACCCCTCATCTCATATTGTTCTTGAGTTTCTTCTGTCTAGTTGAGGGCTTCCCTGCAACAAAGTACCCATCAGCTATAAGGTGTGTGTGTGTGTGTGTGTGTGTGTGTGTGTGTGTGTGTGTGTGAATCATAAGACTATAAAGTGCTATATCCGATCTTCAGTCTAGCTGGGATAAAGATGTCTTAGCAACCTGTTTATCTGCATATTACTCAGGAAAGTCAAACAGTCCCAGGTGATACATACAGTCGGTACGCAGGAAATCATTGAGCAGCTGGAACAGCGGGAAACTGTCCCACGTGTCTGGGGGTTGAACCTCTAACGCGGCATCCATGTCCACGGCGAAGAGCGACAGGAACGTCTCCGCGTGCTCCACCATTAGGTCTGACCACCACGCAAAGGCCTTTGAAATTTGGTAGAAACACAAAGAGAAAGAAGATATGAGCTTTTTCTCTGAGACATGAGATGCGAGCTCTAGCCCTCACTGTCCAGGACCGACTGTGCATCCAGCAGGGTTTGGTCGCTTTATTGTAAAGAGAACAGCAGTTTGGATATAACAGGGCCTCTCAGTGCCCACGGCAGCACTCTCTGTGACCCCAGGCCTGCCAGAGAGAGCATTTTTCTTGACCCAAAGGTCAGAAGATGCAGCTGTAGGAATGACAGACGTGGACCTTCTGTTCAGTTTACAATAACTTAGTAGGTTTTGAGTCATGCTCTATGTCACCGTTGTCAGCTAGCTCTTGCTCTAAGGTATTAGAATTTGGGAGTTTCTTCACTGTGTTTATGGGTTTTCTGCTGGTCTAACTTGAAAATTGGCAGTTATTGTCCACTTACATCTACGCGTCTGGGGCTTGATGTCTATGGTCTCATTACAATCTCAGGGACTCGTGTTTCCCTACACATTGGGAGCGTTACTCCTACTCCATGCTAAGTCAAAAGAAGCCATTCTTTGCAATGGTCACAGAGTTTTTGAGTTGAAATATCTTTCGGCAGGGAGCCTGTGGTTTTTCATCTGGTCTGGGGGAAAGGTCAGGCTTAGGCTAGGAGACACTGAGTATATAAGGGCTTGCTTTCCTGGAGGTTGAACACATATGTACATTGAAAACCAAAAATATCAGTGAAGTAACTCATTTTCATGCACATGGGCCCTTGGAGATCGCTGTGCAGGGTCTCGGGGTGACATTCACATCAGATGGGGCCAGATGTGAATGTAATCAGAAGGCGTGCATGCATTGGCTAGCCGCTTCTGGCAGGGAGCATGCAGCATGACTGGTGGTGTCAACAGGCCCTGTGTGCTGATTTCAAAGAGAGCAGAGAAACAAAAACAAAGTGCCAGCCCCGTCTCATCCCCATCCCTGCCTCCCCCTCAGTGCCGTAAAGTATTTACATTGGAAACACTTTCCGGAGCATTCACCAAAAAAAGATGGGAAGGCATTTGGAAACATGAAAGATGATGATGGAAATAATTCCATCGATGGGAGGGTTTGCTCAATGGCCAAGCTCTTGGGTGATCTCTCGGTAGTCACTGGAGGGGTATTCTAACAAACAGCCACAAGGAGGCAGAATGGGGGCCACCTCTCTTCTTTCATGAGATCTCACTTTACTTACTTCTCCTTTATCAACATGTGGCTGGTTTGCAAATTAAATGGAAAAAATCAAGTCATGGACCATTCTGCAAGTTTGGCTTGGCTGGAAATAGACACTTGCTGTTTCCATTTTAATTTACAATAAAACCTCACCGATTCAGAGTAATGGGGGGGGGGATGCTGATCCATCAGCAAAAAAAAAAAAGCCTAAATTGATGGGTTTTCTAAAGAAGAGATACCATTTTACTGCTTTTGAATGCAGTCTGAGATTGGGCACCAAAGTCAATGGTTTTATAAGATCTACTTTGTTTCTCTTATCATTGTATCATAAATGTATATGCTTAAAATTTTCTAATAATTATAGGTGAGTTGACTTAGAAATTGAGGTAAAAAAAGGTAGAAGATTTAATTTCATAGGTCCTAGGATAAAAAAAAAGCATTAGAAGCCTCTAACTTGTACCGAAACCCTTTAGAATTTCCAGAGCATGCTGAGATCATGTCAAAGATTTTACTTAAAAAAAAAAAAAGACCCAGCTCTGCAGTTGAATTGATTCACAAATTCCAAATATTTGGGTTTGAACCGATGAGGTTTTATTGTAATTTTACCACCTGAGGACAAGAGCCCTAGGGTTTGAAGTACATTCCGTTGACCCGCCTAGCTAGGCCCAGTAGGGGGGAAAAAATCCTTTATCCACCCCCAGAGCCTGTCCAGCTCCCTGTCTTTTAGCAAGGGAGCCCTAAATACTGGAACTTGCTGAAGTCCCATCCCAGCCCTAACCCTAAATGGAGGGCTGACATGCATCAAGCCTTATCCATGATATTTGTATAAGTCACAGAGGCACCAAATACTAGCTAGTATCTATTCTTTAATCGATTAACTTTATGGCTTCAAGATGAGCCCAAGCAAACAGTTACTGGGAAGGCTGTGTTGCCTTCCCATATTCAATTTTGTTCTGCGTTAACAGGGGAAAAATACAAGCCCAAACAAAGTCCAACCACAAATGCCTGAAAGTAAATATTAAGCCAACCTCATATCTGGTTCTTACCAGCTTTTTTATTTAGAAGTTGTAAACCGGATACCATAAGAAGTACCACTTTACCATCTAAAAAGTGCTTAATCCCCTGCTGTAATTTAATATATTACTGAACAAACTGTCTATAGTCCTTGCGATAATAACCATATAGCTTGAAAATCCTACAAAGAATAATGACGACGACCATGGTAGGAGCTGTCACTATGGAAGCCGGTGGAGGAATTTAAGATTGTAGCAACCAAGAGAATTTAAATTTCAGGCTTTCAGAAGAAGTAGAAATCAGAGTTATTTCTGTATACCCAAGGTAATTCTTTTCAGAACCTTATAATCAAACCTCATGCTCTGAGAAGGACATAAAGATCCTACGAAGGGTAGCAACAATAAAAAAGTCAAAGTATAATTTCAATGAACAAAGTCAGTGTGATTGGACTGGTCAGTCTTCAAAAACATTTTTTTTTTTCAGTACTGGGGATGGAACCCAGGGGCATTCTACCTTTGAGCTACACACCCAGCCTATTTTTTATTCTTTATTTTGAAACAGAGTCTCACTGAGCTACAAAGGGCCTCATCACTAAGTAGCTGAAGCTGTCCGTGAACCATGATCTTCCTGTCTCAGCCCCTCAAATGCTGGGATTACAAGCGTGCACCACCATGCCCAGCTTCAAAATTTTTTTTATTGATTTAATGCTTGCTCCTATAGGCGAATACCATTTTTAAACACGAGTTACTGCTCAATGTTCATGGGCATCTAAAGTCTTAAGCTTTTTCTAAAGGTGAATTACATATTGGTTTCTAAATACTCACCTGGGGCTTTTCCTTAATTCAATGACAAAGTGGTATGCTTGGGGTACAGGTCACCACACTGAATACACCGTATATTTTGCACACAAACTAACATGTATATATGTACCCCTCTATGCACCACAATACATATATACATATACATACGTATACATAGAGAGAGATCAGGAAGGGGAAGTCACAATACACGAAGGCGTAGTAATTCATGTGTGTGTATAGCTTAAGGTGTAAGAATTAAACTGCAGGATGTTAGAAGTGTGACAGTTGCCACCATACGCTGCATGTGTGTGTGTATTATAGGATGTTTTCTTAGATGATGAGAATTTTTTATCTTGGGACATTTAATTATAGTATAATGGAATTAAATTGCTTTTAAGATCTTAGATTTTGGGGGGAAGGCAGCCTGGCATGGAGACAACTTTACTTCAGTTTGTGTGGTCCCTCAAATAGCATGGCTTTAGAGTTAAGACCTATGACTTTTTAGAGTTTACCAAACTCCCAGAGAATATGGCAGGGATAACTACACAGTAGAAAAAAATTCTTCATCAGTTTTTTAAAGGAAAACCCTGTCTGTTTTGTGCCAGGACAAATCCTGCCTTTTTTTTTTTTTTTCTGAACCCCTGGCACTTTATCCTGGGCTAAATCACCTGGGCAGCCTTTGAAAGTTTCTGATACTCCTTGGGAGAAGCCAGTCCATTAAGCTGGGGAGAGATCTGGGAATCAGAATTCCCATGAGCCTTCCAGTTGATTGCAATCCATAAGTCGAAGTCAAGAATAGCGGGGGTGCCCTTGAGGCCCCCTCCACCATGAAACCGGCCCACGCTGATTTTGACACAATCTGTCTGTTCTCATTGACTCGACCCTTTCTGCAGAGTTGTGTCCTTCTGATGGTCAGATATTATTCATAGGTTTTGCTTCCTTAGGCTTTGATTCCCAGTGCTACTAGGGCCAAGCTTTGCAGGTGCTTGCTATGCACCAGATACAAGGAGTATCCACCAGCATTTCCAATTTGCAGGATCAGAGAGGTTAAAAACTAGGTTAAGGACATGAAGTCAGGAGGAGACAAAGCAGAGATTTAAACCCAAGCTTCTCTGGCACTGTGTGACCTCCTGCAGCACTGCCTTCCATCCCTCTGAGGCCAGGCAGCTTTCTACTTCACTACCCTTCACCAGCACAAGACAGGCGCCTCAGTGCTCAGCCTGCAGAGGGTCTCAGCAGGTGGCTTTGGGGTGAGAAATAAGAGTCTATGATAGAGTGAATTTCTAATTTGGAAAATAATCGTGTCCATTTATCTAAAAGAAAATTCGGTGTCTGAAACTCCAAAGTGTGCTGATGTTTTCATTATTAACTTCTAAAGGTAGCAGTGAGAAAGAGTTGAATATATGTGGCTTTGAATTTATTCAACTTCCAATTTCCTCCACCTCTTTGAATGTAGGTCTCTAGCTTTTAAATAGTAAGACTAAGATATTCTGTGGTGATGGTTAGTATTTAGGGAAAAAGTACTTAGTACTTATGGAAAGGTAAAAGATACCTTCCTTAGGATATAAACTTTCCTTGGTGCCTCTTTGGAGAAATTTAAGAAAATCTACATCTTGTGTTAGCCTGTAATTGCCTCAGACAATAATTTCATTATAAGTCAAATGTATCTGTTATTTTTTGTGGTACTGGGGATGGAACCCAGAGGCATTCTACCTCTGAGCTACATCTCCAGCCCTATTTTTTATTCTTTATTTTGAAACAGGGTCTCATTGAGTTGCAAAGGGCCTCACTAAGTAGTAGCTGAGGCTGTCCGCGAACTGCTATCCTCCTGTCTCAGCCTCCCAAATGCTGGGATTACAAGCGTGCACCACCACGCCCAGCTAATCTGTTGGGTGGGTTTTTTAAAAAAAATTCATGTAAATGACAGTTATGTCTGGGCAAAACAGCCTCTTTTGGTCAACATGTTACCATATGTATGGGTTCTGTCAAGCCTCACCCACTCAACTCTGGGGAAGGCTGGCCAGAATCCCCCACACCTCTAGAGACAATTTTGAAGATACCCAGAAGGAACACACTTACCAAGAGTACACTTACCATCTTCTGAACCCCCACTGCCCCAAATATAAAAGGAACATCTTGTAAAAGAGAAGAATTCTAACCCATCTTAATTTCAGGTGGGCTAGGGAGTCCTGGGTGTACACACTTGGAGGCTGTTGCTTCTGTTCCCTTGTCCCTTACAGCTGTGTGTCCTTGCTGAGTGGATTAGGATTCCCACCTAAGGGGTCTGCACCCCATCCTCAGAGGGTGTGCAGGAATGTCAGGATTCTTCGGCACTCTCTCTATATATAAATACTGTATATATGACTCACATACAGACAGTCGTAGAGGGAAATTAGTATCACTCCGACGAGCAACTGGTTCCTAAGCTCGGAACTCATCTGCTGTAATAAAGGAAGTACAGACAGACATAGGAACTACTGCAGGCTAAGAACGGAACCCAGGCAGGTAGGAGGCTGTGTCGGATGTAACTGCAGTCCTTGTTAGGTATCAATCGCTTCATGCACACACAAGAGAATCACCCCACATTACCCTGCTGTGGAGGGCCACCCATGTCACAAGCAGTCCACTGGAAGTTGCTGTTACATTCCTTGGGTCAGTGTTAGAAAGCAGGAACACTGGGAAAAGTCTCATTAGAAGACATGGTACCGGAAGGGCATGCACAGAGTATAACACTAGGTGGCCGGTTCACTGGGTTTAGTCACATACCTCTTTCCCCTGTCACGATCAGCCAAGATTGAATGGAACAGTAGAGAAACAGGGAGGAAATTTAAATATGCAATCAAGCATTAGTTGGGATGGTTGGATTTATGGTGTATTATATATTACTTAAGTATCTTGCCAATTTTCACTTAGTCATGGGAATGATTGTTTTAGGAGCTTGAAAAGTTACTTGTATGGAATGCCTGTTTTTCCTTTTTCTGTAAATCTGAATGTAGGAGGAAGAGGGAGAATTAGCGTCATCTTCAAAAAAAGATCATTTAACTCAATTGTTTTGGGGGAGGATATTGGGGACTGAATCCAGGAGTGCTCTACTGCTGAGTATACCGCTGATTCCCTTTAAAAAATTAAAACAAAAATTTTGAGACAGCGTCTTGCTAAGTTGTCAAAGCTGTCCTTGAACTTGTGATCCTCCTATCTCAGCCTCCTGAGTACCGGGAGTATAGGCATAGCCACTGCACCCAGCTAAAACTCAATTTTAAAATAAGTACTGACATAGCACTTTAAGCATTATGAAATCTAGAACTCTTTCCTTGGAAGGGTTGGTTTGTTTAAGTCCATATAGGTTTGGGATTTAGTTGGCCTTGAAACCCCTTCATTTATAATGATCAGAATCATCATGTTGATAGTGATTTGTACAAGATAAAGGGAGCTGTGTTTATTTGGGTGTGTGTTAGAGAGTCAACAAGCTGAACAGCAAAGAATAATTTTCTTCAGTCACCGTGTTCCACAACCCCAAGTGACCTATGTTTTAAAGAAATGACTGCGATACAAGCAGAGTAAAGCTACAGAGATTAAAAAAAAAAAAGATGGCCTGCAACCCACACACCAAAGAATCGAGAGAAACAACAGTGGCAGCAACAAAAACGATCACAAAAGACCGAAAAAATGCTCGTGTGTGTTTTGGACAATGATAACCAGGTGTCACTGGAGTAATTGAGACGCACTCACCTCATTAGTTCATGGCTAGAAACATCTGAAAACTTAGGCTGTACAGCATCCAACCAACCACTGTTGGGTTATTTGAAACAACCTTCCAAAGACATCTTCTAAAACTTCTACTTATTCTTTGCAAGCCCAATGTAAAAGAAAACGGCTGGTAAAGTATGTTATTCACGCATGACCTGGGTGGTGGTGGTGGCACTTCAGCCTCGGCTAAGGGACGCTCGGAGACATTCCCACTGGCCTGCTCACCTCTGCATGGTGCTCCTCATTTTGTTGAAGGACTTCAATGACTAGTTCAGCAAGACGTATCGTGTCTTCAAGCTTTTTGGCAGGAGTGATTAAGCGGCCTACATTTTCTGTAGTACAAGAATTTGTGTTAAAATTCAGCGAAAGCGGCAGGCTAGTTGCATGGCCGTTAGAACTAGTGGGTAAGAAATGTTGAATAGTTATCAATTTTTTTAAAAAAAGTTTCATGCAAATGTTAAGTGCCATGTAATTAGTAGTGAGCAAACCATAAAGCTATTTTATTGTTAATATCACCATTATTATAATAGATATTAGGAAAAAAACAGTGCTCCAGCTTCAGATTTGACCATGAAGTTATATTAAGTCTATGACAGCCCATTTCAAATTTAGTGACATTTTGTACACATGTTCTTTAAAGACAGCATAAAGGCACTATCTTGTATCACTCTCTAGACTGCACCCAGGCTAGCTGAAGTGGAAAGGTGTAACTGAAGCTTAATCCTGATTGCTGATACGTTTGTTTTCTAGATTGGTCACTAAACACTCAATACCATGGCATCATTTTTCATTATAGGTCTGTGTGTTGAATAGGTATTAAAATAGTCATTTTGAAGAAGAAAAAAAAAAAACCAGATTCAAAGGTCTGTTTGTTTCAAGTTGTCAAAGGAGGAGATTGAAAAGAAAAATCAGACATTCCTGGGCCATTATGTAGAAGGCAGGGCAGAATTATTAAAAGGGTATTGGGAATAGATTATTCCATGAGAAGACAGTAATTTGTGTCCCTGTTGTTCTAATTGAAATTCTATCAGTTAAGTTACAACAATGCTGCTGCTGTTGTTTCAGTTTCTTTTGAGTTGATAGGTTTGCGCTCGCACCCAGCTCAGGAAGAAACTGAACCTCGGCTTACGTTGCACGTTTCAGAAAGCCAAGCTCATGAATGTCGGCCATGTCATTGTGTTGCAAAAATTCAATTATTTTCCCTGAGAGGCAAAGAGTAATATCTAAAACATAAACATTTTCTCTTAGCCAATAGGACTGCATGAATTGAATTATCTGAATGCAGAGGGGAATTAGCATTTCATGCTTGGCCCCCATTTAGACCTTGATGCCTCAAAGTAACTTAGAGCACATGGTGTCCAACAGAAAAAAGAATTGTTCAGCACAATTCCACGGTAGGCATATAGTTCACAAAAAGATTGCCGAAACTTATTTTCATTTCTTCATCTGAAACAAGAGTGTTTTGGCATCATAATGCCTTTTCATTAAAGAGAATTACCTAATAACTTCATAGGTAGGTAGGTAGGTGTGTGTGTGTGTGTGTGTGTGTGTGTGTGTGTGTGTGTGTGTGTATGTTGGGGGAAAGATTTAAACAAAATTATGGATGCCTAACTGAAAGAAAAAGGGCCTCATATTTCCCTTTGTGAATTTTTTTTTAACATAGGCAAGGGACATATATCATTAGTAATTTAGGATTTAGTAATAAAAAGATCAGTGAAACACTATGCAAAAAGAATGTTCTAGGTAGTGGGAGCTATAACTGATGAATGGGACTGGGTGATATTATCCAGGTGCTGAAAGTTTCACCAAGCCTGATGCTGGTGTGAAATTCAACTTCCTGGCTTCAGGTCAGTGGACTATTATGCCCTGTGGTCTTCGCTGTGCCCAAGTAGAAATGTACTTGGATTCTGTTGGAGCAAGAAGGTAGAAGTCATGGGGGACATAAGTATACGGATAAAACACAAGAGCCAACACCCACTAAAGAGATGTGGGGATCTATGTGTTGACAGCTCATTGCCTAGTCTAGATCAATAAGTACTTGGAGAAAGAATGGGTGATATGGTTGACATGTGCTATTGGGACACCTAACCTGTTTGTAATTTCATATGTAGGCTATCATATTTTCTTCAATAGGCCATCAGGTATTTCTACAAACATACTGTGTATATATGTTTGGGTAATACGTGTAGAATGAGGTATTTGCATTTTGATAGTAAATATGCATAGGCTACTACTTCTTATTAGTCGATATTCACATTTACACATCAATTTGCAAATTCCTCATCTTATGCTTATTACCCCTTTGACACATACACCCACATACATACATCACACACTTACATACATTTTCTAGTAACCAGACAAGCCTGCATATTAATACAGATCTGCAGGGAATCCCACTTGGGGCACATCTTTGAAATCTCTCACTTTAAAAAGAGAGCACTGTCCTTTTGGGTGGAAAATGCACCAGATCTCGGGGAATTCTGGTTGTTTGTAACATACAATGCAGAAGTGAAATAATTCCCACCGATATTGTTAACACAAATTCACTTAAGATGTGTGAATGATTTTCACATTCGGAGAAATCCAAGATGCTTAAGGTAGGGTCACCTGGAGATCTGTTTTAATAAGCAGCACTCTTAGATTGACTACAATATCTATCAATAGATACACACGAGGCGTGCGTGTGCACACAGCCATTCCATGAGTGTGTGCACAAGGACCCACATATGTGTATGCCTGATGTATATATACAGACAGTATGTTTAATAAAACCTTTGCAATTTCACTTTAACATGCAACCATTAAATAAGTAAGCAGGTTAAGGATCCTTTAATCTAGAACACTTGGTCTGCCAATTAACCCGTGTGGTCAGGCTTTCATTTGCTATCATTTAGCTGTGATTCCATTATCTGTAGAGCAAGCCACTTTAGTGAGACACAGCCTTGTTTCCCTATTCATTTGCATAGCTGATTTACTAGCTAAATGGCAAAAATGTACTAGACGTGATTTCTCTAAGATGTTGTCTTTAAAGAAAATATTGTGTAAAATCCTTCAGCACTTCCTCCCTCCCCCCAACAGAGGTCAAGGAGAAGTTTGTGCTTAGAAATGATTTTTTTTGTCACTTCTGCTGTCTTGAAATGTACTGCAATATTCCTATCCCCCAATCTTGCAGTAGCTGGAGCACTTATGAAGGGAACTAAAAATACAGTATACTTAGGAAACATTTCATACAACAGAATTGAAGCTCATAACATAAAAAAATTGTCATGCAAAATGTTATGCAACAACAATGTTATTTTGTGCTGACATTGAGATTTGAAAATGTTGCATATGTCAGACATAGCTAGACAAAAAATAAAATGTGGACAATTGGGAGATCAATGCTCTCTTTGGAGTGTCTCAAAACCTACAGCGTTAAAGTAGAGAGCCTGAGCCTCGGCTTGGTATTTCAAACCAAAACAAAATTTCAAGAAGAAAAGTGAAAAGAAAGCCAACTAAACTAGAAAGCTGCCGAGTGAAGGAACCGTAGAAGTTTACAGTACTTGGTGTATGCCTAGGCATGCCTTTGAGCCTCTGAAAGAGCATGCTGGTCGTTTGGGTGGGTGGAGGAGGAGACCCAGGAGGTGTCAGGGAAGCTGCTCAGGTGGGTGAAGAGAGACAGTAAAAAAAAAAAAAAAAAAAAAGTAGAGAAAAAGTGACTTTAACAAAGGGCGACAAGTAAGATGACAAATTCTGAGAGATGACAAATTTTGAAAACAACCAAACAAGCAAAAAACGGTAAAAACACAAATGGAGGGCTGCGGCTTTCTTGGTGTTACTTGAACATTACAGAGGTATGAAATTCTTTGACGTGGACTCTTACCAGGACTCCAGCACCACCCCTCCCGAGATGTTCAGAGAGGCTGAACGGGAATGCTTTATCTGGATGGGTATACATGAATGTGGGTGGCAGCATCACTGACCAAAAGGAGGTCCAACTTTGGTACCATGAAGAACACCTGTATGTCAACAGCTGCTTCTTCCTTTCAGGTGACTGGGAGCAGGACATGATGGATTAACAGTTGAAGATCTGGCTTCTCGTCTCCATAGGCTACTTACTGTCTATGTAACTTTGCACCTGCTACTTAGCCCTCCGTACGCTGTAGTTTCCTGCCTATACACGGAGACAATTAATATCTTTTCTGTGTACTTTGCAGGGTTGCTAACAAGAAGGAATGCAGCAAGGTGGGGGGAGCTCTCTGTAAGGCACAGGTGCCCATCAGCGTTTACTCCGACCTCCGCATCTTGTGAAGGCTGGAATTCACTGCTTTGCAAAAGCAGATGAAGGGCCGCTATTAGTTCAAGTGAGCTAGGCAATATTCTTGCTCCCTTTGTGGAATTTCAACATGTCAAAATCTGTCATTTGGGGGGGGGGATGTGTGGTATCTGATTGTTTCCAGCTCATTTAATTATTTTCAATTTGGAATTCTCGTGGCTTTTATATTGTGGGTTGAATCATATATAAAAACTTGCCAGCTTATCAAATATGTTACTTGCTATTCCAAATGTTAGAATAGCGTAATCAGCACTTGACCCATCTGTCATGTGGTTTAAATATCGGCACTGCAAACATCCTGTAACAATAGCCTCTCCTTCCACGCAGTCACAGAACACCATCAGCTTCCACGGTTCTCTCTCCATAATGAGGGTCTCATTAACCTTGGACCTGCTCCTTCCTAATAGTTCTGGTGTTTGAAGCAATCTGCACAGAGAGAGGGACAGACTCCATTGCCAAATCTGCTTCTTGATTTGCCTGAATTTTCAATTGGGAAAATGAATTTGACTGCAGGCATATAGGAAGTGGGATTCTAGTAATATTAATAGAGAAAATAATAATATGGATAAATATGATATTTGGGCAAAATCATCTATTAGAAACAAGGCTTGATGGATCATTTTCTTGCTGGACTATCACAATGTTTTGTATGTGGGACTAAAAAAGCTTTTATCAGTTTTTTTCTTATTTAAATTATTTGGGAAAGATCGCATGTGAACAGAATTTGGAAAAATCAATTTTAAACGATAGCTATTTAAAAAAAGGCAGCCACCGATTCTTTCATTGTTGAATGAAAAAGAACTTCATATTTTATATTTTATTGACAGCACTGCGTAAAGTTAGCACATCTCTGTCGCATATCCTCACGGCTCCTGTAATGGATGCTTATGACCTGAGCATATAATTCTCATGGAAATTCTGTACCCACTCTCACCCAGGTAACTGGATGTGTGCATTGGAATATGTGAGCCAGGGGTTAATAAACAACGAGGCACCCTGGGCTTATCTGTAACCTGTGAGGCGGCAGATACACAATTCAGCTCAATGGGTCTTGATGAGAAATTCATAAATGGATTCCCTCCTGCCAAATGTCTGTCCAGAATTCTGACAGTGAGGTTTGCCACCATAGAAAAACAAGCTCCCTATTTTTTTTCCCTCACAGAGCAAAACAAAAACATCATACCTTGGTTTCCAACTTCATTTACCCAATTACCATTGCTCATGTTTACACAATTAAATCTGCTTGGCTTCCAGAGAGAGAGTTAAATGTGACTGCAGAAAAACAAAAAGAGAATTCCTTTGCATGCTCAGCTAAGCCAAGGAAGAGAAGCATCCAGAAGCCAGAGACACTCCAATTAGCCCTCAAATAACCTGACCATCTCTGGTTCCAGTGAGACAACTGCCATTCCCGAGATAGCACACGAGTGGTGGGGAGAATCGATGGAGAGCGCGTTTGTTACCGAGTTCCAGCCATTGACTGCTGCTGAAGATGCCAGCATTTGTACTGTGCTGTTACTAAAAACAACCAGCCCATAGCACTTTGCTACAGTTTGGGGGTGGGGTGGATAAAAGCCCAAGGAGGTACAGAAAGCTAAACAGAGGCACATTGTGCTTTCTGGGGCACCCTGTCTCCCTAGAATGACGGCTACATGGACCACAGACTGCAGGGTTGAAACTCAACACCATTTCTTTAGTGACACTGCCATGGTATATACCGGGTCCCCTTGAATGTCAGAAGATTTCATCTCTAGAATAGTATCGAGTGTATGTTAACCAAGATCGAGGGATGAATCCTGCATCATTGCTGCTATGCTTCTCCTTGCAGCCATCTTTCTCTCCTCTCCATCAGGACCTAGGTGGCATATGACATCTATTCTGTCTCCAAAATGTCTCTTGGTTTTGTCTCCCACCATACCACACCGCATGCAATGCTCTTGCTAAGGAAAAGGATGGTGATGAGGTCTTGTTATTGGTATGTACCTCAAGTGTCGCTGCAGCCTCCGAGTGGTTTCGGTCCCTTCCTCCTCTGTGGCTCTTTCTCTCCTGAGCAGCATCATAGTGGTCTCCATAAAGTGCACACCTGAACTCTCACACTCCTGCTCAAAAACCTTTGCCAGACTCCCTCCTAACAAGAGTGATGTCTTCATAGGCTATAACAAGAGGGTGCCGTTGTATTATACATCCACGTCCTTCTCCCCCTCGGCCTGGCGAATCCTGTATTTCTATGGCCTTGAGCATCTCCTGGCACTGGGCAAATCCTTGAAGGTTGGTGGAAGTGAATCCTCAGTGGATTCTGCTCAGGTGAGACTTCCATTGAGAAGAGAGCGCTGTCTTCAGTGTGCATGGAAACTGTGCAGAGTTTTTACCTCTTACCTGCAGCCCAGGGTCACTCAACAAATCTACTAAGCTGAAATACGGAGTAATGATAATCCTAACTGAAACTTCCAAGTCACAGAATAATTTCAGGTGTCTTAATACGATAATTAAAAGGATTTAAGATAACTAAACTTTTTATAATAACTTTTTATTTATTACTTACTCATTTGAAGTGCTAGGGATCGAACCAGGACCTTGCACATGCTAGGCAGGTGCTCTGCTGCTGAGCTACGACCCCAGGCCCCACATATTTTTTATTTACATTTAAACAAGTTGTACCTACAGAGGAAAAGTAATGATTTTGCGAGATCTTATCTGGAAACAGTTTGCTGCATTTGTATTTCGAGTCAGGCTTTGTCCTCAGAGCTAAGCCGCTGCACCTAAGAAAAGTGACCTCTAAATTCTGGATGGACACTGTCATGACCATCAGCGTCCTTGGAGGTGCTGTAGCCTTCCTCAGGCTGCTGCCTAGTTGCCTCTCCTCTCCTCTGTGGGGTTCTGGTGCGAAGCTCAAATGAGGTATCTTACCTGTGAGCCCAGTCTGGCCAACTAGTGTGCCCTTTTATAATAATAGAGATATGCGTCAGGCACTGTGCTAAAAGCTTTATTTGGAATATATGTTTTAATCTTCCCAATGACCCTGTGGGAGGAGGAGCCAGTATTAGTATCTTATGAAAAACAAAAGCAAGGTTACAGAAGGTCAAAATGCCCGGTGCAACTGAGACAGTGCTTTATATTTTATACAGTCAGCCCCTGAGTGCTGAGGCTGGTGCTGGGGTCCGCACCTGTGCTCCTAACAGGTAGGTGCTGGATGCCAGCAGCTGTCCTGTGGGATGCAGGCCAGGTAATGCACTGGGGCTGGGCCAGTCTTTCTTGGAGGAAAGGGATGGTGGCCTGATGGTGTGCTGATGGCGCCCATAATACAGAGGACAGCAGATTGGGGAACCGGTACTCAGTTTATATTGACTCTGGGTTCTTTTCTTTAGGCCTTGGTTTCCTGATCTGTCGAATGGAGACTTGAAGTTATCCATTAATTCTGTATTTTATTTGATGCTATTTGAGAAGACCCTTTTATGGAAAGCATAAGCACCGCATAGTGCAGAAACTTAAAGCGTGGGCCTTAGCCCTGGAAAGGCTCATGGCTCAACTCTGACTCTGTGGCTGATCAGCTGTGAACCTTGAACAATTCCTGAATGACTTTCCACCCAGGGATTTTCATGCACAAAAGCATAACTTCCTGTTTCACTGAGTGAACAAAGTACATTTTAACTTTTCTGGAATCCGGATGTGTTCCAGTTGACTTTTAGGTCACCATGACCAAAATGCCTGGGAAGCACAACCTGTCACATCCCCAGCAACCCACCTCCTCCAGCTGTAGCTCCCTTCTCGCCCTGGGGACTGTGGATCAGACCCAGAAGCTTTCTACCTATAAGCTACATACCTAGCTCTTTTTTATTTGTTTATTTATTTGCTTTGCAACAGGGTCTTGCTAAGTTGCTGAGTCTCATTACACTGCCGAGGCTGTTCTTAAACCTGTGATCCTCCTGTCTCAGCCTTCGAAGTACTGGGATGATACGTGCGTGCCACCACACTCAGCTTCTGAAGGAGCTTTTAAATCCAAATCATGACAGGATGCACCTTACATTTGGTGGCATACTGCAATTTTGTCAGCAGCACTATTTTATTCTTTGTAGTACATTCATGATGCATATTATTACTGATGGCCTTTTAGAATCAACGAAATATGGTAATGAAACACTTAAAGGATTCTTGTGAGAATTAAATGAATTTTATGTATAACTCATTAGCACATACTAAGTAAACAAGAGTTGTTCTCATCCGTAGCATCTCATCTTTTTCTTTTTCTTTTTTTTTCTGGTTTCCTATTTGTTGGTTCATGGCATCTTTTCAATGCATCCTCTCTCCCTCCATAATCATTCTTGGTCAATTTCTTTGAGATATGTTTATCCTTATGCCTTCCCTACTTTTGGTAAAATATAAATGAGGAGCTAGTTCATGGATTTGGAATCCCTGATTTACATATCTCAAAAAACAAAGGGGTAAAAAGAGAAACTTTTAGCTCCTGTGATCGAGACCCGAAGCATGCACGGTCTTTGTCTCAACATGGCCTGGATGTTGCAGGGATGGAATTCTCCCTCGCTTTTCCCTTGGAAGGCACCAGGGCTGGTGCTTTGCGCTGTGTGCTGGTGGATATTGTGAGGTAGGTTGTCCCTTTCTCTTTCCATAGGCCTTGGGCCTATGGGAAACTGGATGAGAGGTAGGGAAAGACACAGAACCTCCACACTACAGAATCTTCTTGGAAGACCTTTGCATGGATTTGACCAGCTTTGGAAGGTTTCTATCAACTGGAGTGGAAAAAAGTCCTCTATTCTTTGATCATCTCAGCTACCTGCAGGAAGACTTTGAAATGTAAAGGTTTTAACAATGACCTGGTCTCGAAGGTCTATTCTGCTACTTGTAGTCTTCCTAGATCCCTTTGACCTTGCCCACTAAATGAATGACCAATGTCTGCATCACCTGATACAGGGTAGAAAGGAAAGAGTACAATGTGCACATTTAATCATCCCCAAAGTCAAATTCAACTGGAAAGACACTTATCTTCCTGAATCTCAGCTTCCTCATCTTTACAAGGAGCAATATTGAAACCTCCTTTATGAAACTAGGTAAATATGAAACAGATCCTCCTTATATAGTCCTTTGCACAGTGCCTGGGCCAAGTAGGATATCTATCTATCTATCTATCTATCTATCTATCTATCTATCTATCCATCCACCCACCCAGCCATCCAGCCACCTACCTACCTACTTACCTACCCACCTATTTTCATCTCTATCATCTATCCCTCTCTCTCTTTAATCATTATCTGTCCAATTTTGCAAACCCTTGGCATAGTTGAAAGGAAAAAATGTTGTTTTATTTCAAACTCCAGTGAAGTCGTGATGATGCTCAGAAAATCATGCAAGTGTTTAGCCAAGAACTGAGGCAAAACAGCAATGGTAGTATAGACTTTCTCAGAGCGTGCTGAGCTCAGAACATGTGATGGCTCAAATGGAAATGTATTTAAAATAATAGAATTCATTTGCAGACGTCGCGGCTTTTCTTGCACAGACTAACAGTCTTTTGCATCTTTTTTTTTGAGATATTCTAATTAAATGGAACATTTAATTTCTAGCATCATCATCAGATAGAAAGCATGTGTCCACCTAAAAGCCACCTGCAGAGTCCTGTGGACACTCAAGCACAGCGTGACTATAAGACCCAAGAACTATCTGGGTCATGGTCCTCGGTACTCTACCCAAACCCCATTTGCACACATAACTGGAGGGGCCTTGTACCTTCATTGATTTTGTATGCATATCTATTCACATATTTGGGCTCTATTCCCTTAGGAAATTGAAAGGGTAAGAAAATCAAAATATGTAAAGGCCAGCAAAGGCATCATGGCTGGGGTTGCATCTGAGACCTGACAGGCCTTCAATGAGCCTTGAATGCACCCAGTTTTCGAACCCATCTCTGCCCCAACCTTGAATTTTGAATCCAGTTTTGTTGTATTCTGTTCTTCAGTTTGTTTTTACCCTGACCACGGGTGTGAGTTTTCTGTAGTGTAAATCTCAAGTTGCCTTTTGCTTAAGAGGCCTCTGGGGCTGTCGCCTTCAGAGGTGAGACTTATAGAATCTTTCCTCTGAAAAATCCATGTGTATGCCAGAACTGATTGATTCCAGGTTCAGAACCTTTGAACCTTTGGATGCAGTAAGAACTCCGTGTGTGTGTGTGTGTGTGTGTGTGTGTGTGTGTGTGTGTATGCGCGCGTGCACACGCGTGCACGCATGCACGCGTGTGTGTGTTTTACTGGGATTGAACCCAGGGACATTCTACCTCCAAGCCATACTCCCAGCCCTTATTTGTTTTTATTTTTGAAACAGAGTCTTGCTGAATTGCTGAGAGTCTAAGTTGTTGAGGCTGATCTTAGACCTGTGTTCCTCCTATCTCAGCCTTCCAGGTACTAGGATTACAGGGAGTGTGCCACTACTCCTGGCTAATTTTTGTATTATTATTAGTAGTAGTAGTAGTAATTCTAGTCATAGTATATATGCTGCCAAAGTGAGCACCAGAACTCCATCTTATCATAGCACACAAAGGCCTTTGAAATCTTGCCCCTGCCTACCTGGCCACCATCAGGTAGTGTCCCTGCTGCCTTGTTTTGCCTCACTTTGTAGCCACACTGAATTACAGGGTAATTGAGAGAGTGCCCTCTGCCTCAGATTCTGGTTCTACCACTTATGCCTCCAGGAGTGTGTGTTTAGCTCTCTGTGTCTCGACCTGCGCATCTGTAAAGTGGGGATGACAACAGTCTGTCTGTCTCTCTCATAGGGCCTTTGAGAATTAAATGAGTTACTGCATATAAAACATGTAGAATCATACACGGCATATGATACACATTATCTTGTTAGCTATATGGTTTTACATTTTTGCATACTTTGTTCTAGCATGACTGCCTTCCAAACTCTAAGCCCAGCTCCCATGACCTGATTTTGAGTCATCTCACTCAAGATGCAACTCAAGCCTGACCACCTCATGAAGATTTCCATGACTGTCTGATTTTGCCCTGGCCCTCTACACATAACATGACCAACATTGCAGTGTACTGACTTTGCAATTCGACATGTGCACACACGTATCGTGAGGCTAACAGCTCTTTCCTTCTTGTTTACGTAGTCCACCTTATACTGCACTACATAGATTATATAGGCACAAGGCAGGCTCCCACTTAGCACTTGACTAGTGAGGGAATGAATGGACAAGTGAATTAATGAATGAATGAATCTTTCCTACCAGGCAGAGAAAGTCTCATGTGTCATGAAGAGGTTTGCAAGTCTTTCAATATAATCACTGACCTCACACTTGGCACAACTCAGAACTGCTTTCTGAATTATTCTAAAATATGCTCCACTGTTTACTTTGATTCAATAATAGTAACTATTTTTATTATTATTGTTGTTGTTGTTGTTATTATTATTATTATATTTTAGGTCTAAATAACAATCACCAGTGCTATTTATTAATGTTTCAAGTCAAATGTCTCCTCAAATGAGGCTCAGAAGGTTTGGGACCAAACAAGAAGAAAATTTCCAAAGCCAGAGAGCTTCCTAGGCACCATCACCCTTGATCCTTCCAGCAACAGCCCCTGCTCGGCCACCCTCTCTGTGCTTCTGACTTCATCACGTGGCACATACAAGAACAACACAAACACAACTCCTCTCTATCTTGGCCAATAGACATTCGGAAAACACAAACTTCTCCATAGGGTAGAAAACAGAAAGAAAGTAAGAAAAACAAAAACGGAAGGCAAAAAGGAAGATTCAGTTTGCTCAGTAACATTTTTGTTTGTTGGTTGATTTTTAAATGCACATGAGGCCCAATCACTGTATCCTGAAACCAGAGATGGAATGAAGCTCTGTGGCAAACCAGAATTCTGCTCCTCCAAAGCTTATACCTTTATGGAACCCTGCTCTGTAAGGGTCAACATCGAATGGGCATGAGATGTATTTAGACAGCACAAATTAACTCCTTAAGTATTACTGCAACTCCACATCGCTCTCTGGGAGTACATACCTTAAGGAGCTAGTAAACAAAAAAAGAACGAAAATGAAAACTGAATATAACTCAACAGTCCTGATAATTGATAAGGCATATACAATAGTTCACCTGCGTCCTTTTGATTCTCTATTTGAAAGAGAGAGAGCACAACAAGGAGAGAAGAGAGAGAGAAACAAGAGCACATATGCAGGATTAATGAGCAAGTGGACCACAGTGCCCCCCACTTATGTGTGATACATGATATTGGAAAGAAAAGGTTGCCCTTGGGTTCCCACCGCCCCGAAGTGTGGGGGCCAGCAAAAAAAGGCTCCTTCACAGAGGTGGAAAATGCTGCACAAATAGAAAATTAGTCAAATTAAGTTTAATGTGAAATCAAGCTATGAAACATACATGAACTCTCGAAATGACAATTAAGTCATATGTTGTAGCCAGGGCTTAGAGGACAGGTCAAAATCTCCAGAGAGAAGAAGGAAAAAGCTTCCCAGCTTCAGAGAAAATAGACAGGAGGCATATAATTTTTATGGAGAATGGACCACATTGCGTGATCTCATACCCGTAATAGTGTGACATCTCAAACATGGAAAAGAAGCCATGACTTTGCCCCCAATGTCCTTTATATGACCCCAAGGCATCGCTCCCAGCCTAGCTGCCACCTTTCGATTGTGTACCAGTGACAAGCACTTTACAAATTAGGGTTACACACAAGCAAAGTAAAAATGCATTCAGGTCACAGACAGAGAATAACTGAAAAACTTACAGACAGATCTGAGTTCATCACAAACAAATGGCTTAATTGTCTAACCTGTTTTGGCTGATAAAAAGTGACTGGACTTCTCACACTGGGTTTCACAGACAGAACCAACAGACAAGCCAATGCTAAAAAACTTGAAGCAAGGAGAGTGAGTTGGTTTGGATCTGGATTTTCTTGAAATAATGAAAACAGAAAGAGTGAAGACAGCATGGTGAGGAGGTGGTAGGTACTCACGAATGGTTAAATCCATCACTTGGGAGGCCAAGCAGAAGACAGGATGCTCATACATTTCTCTCTTTTTCCCTATAAAAGAGGATTTGGGCATGCAAGAGGCTTAGGTCAGAGGTAAAGAGGTTAAAGGTCATAGGTCAGAGGAAAATGTTACATTAGCTCAAAGGAAAATAGCCACAGAGTATTTTGGGATAAACACAGGATAAAAGAAAAAGGAGTTTCAAAATTTGAGATCTACTGGATTAACCATTCAGCATGCCGTGAGTCACGAAAGAGATTGTGACCATGATTTTACACGTCTCTTTAGAGTTATTGGCAAAAATACAATGACCAAAAAACATCATGAATAAAGGGAAACAGGATCTCATTGATTTAAGGCTCCGAGATACTAAGGATTTCAGACTTTAGTATCTAAGGCTCTTGAGGTGTTTCTTCATAAACATAGTCTCCAGTGATATTACTACAACTTCTTTCCAAAATTCTCAGATAACTAAGCTGTTAATGCTCACAGAGGGCTCAAGTGCAAAAATGGATGGATTATTTTCTAAGAGTAGGATCAGAGCCTTGCACAAGAAAGCTATCGGGTAGTAATATCTTTACAGCGGCAATGTCCCAGCTGAGGGTGGACTATGCTCATGAAAGAAAACCTGATACATGCAGCCAGAGGATGTTGGGTTGTCTGAACTGACAATCCCAGCATGCTTTGAAATTGGTGCCTCAGCCACTTTTGCAGAGGCCACGTTCAAAAAGTGGCTGAGCCAATCACGGACAAGGAAGGAGAGAAGCAGAAGAGAGCAGGTAGTGTGGGATGAGGTACTTCTCTGAAAAGAGAGTTGGAAAAAAAGGATTGGTTTCTTCAAAGAATCCCCAGACCTAAAAGTCACAGTGCAAAAGATAATTAACACAACCAAGAAGAATTGAGGCACAAAAGGGAATTACAGACCAGCTGATCTACTTTGGAAATGAATGCATTTTTACTTACAGATCTTAAAGTTTGGTTTTTTAAATTTATTTATCTGAAAGAAGAGAGCAGATCTTACCAAAAGACTAGTTATAGCTAGACCAAGACCTAAGAGGCAGCAACCATGGCAACCGAACGTTCCTTATCCCATCCCGTCTCTGGCCTTGACTAGAATTATTCGGTACCTGGTTTACTTGACCAAATAAACCAATCATTGTGTCCCTGGGACAGTAAATGCTGGAACAATTAGTTGCTATTATAGCCTTTTAACAATCTTCTGGATCCTATTTTTTTTAAAGAGTTGATAAACATCCTTTTAGTGCCCAATTCTTAAGTGTTTCTCCCTGGATACACAACAATGAATTCATTACCACTGGTACACAATTTGCATCATCAGACAGACAAAATTGAGAGAGGGAGGATATGTAATGTACAGAACCCTGCAAATTTGACATGATCTTGACCTAATTCTCTAAGGAAGCAAGGACGTTGTCAGCATAAGTGATAGGGTCTGGGGTGGGTGATAGGCTTGTTTTCTTCCCCAGGCATGTGCTGAGGCAGATGAATGCCCATTGGCTAGATTAAGTCGGTGTCGTGCGTGTTTCACGTGTGAGAGGACATCAGATTCCAGAATGCGGACACATCAAGTTTTGCACACAGAACTTCCACATTTATACACTTACACCACTGGTCAAGTTGGGTGTAGTTTTCAAATCACCCTATAGCAGCCAACAGGGTAACAATGAAAAGTGATTAATAACCTTTGTGAATGAATAGGTCCCAAAGAATTGTACCTTCTAAGTAGAGCTTACTCAAAGTGCCTTTTGGGAGATTACATCGTCATTAGTGGCTGCTACCCTGAAACCTGAGAGGGCAGTGGTAACAGGTACCCTGGGTCAGAAGTAACAAGAATGAAAGAGATCTAAGGCCCATTTGGAGCCATTGGAGAAGGCTAGACACTACTGGCCATCAAATTTGAACCTTTCCCAAAGGACAAGATATATTCAAGGGGCAGGAGAGGGTTAAGCTGAACCTGGATGTTGCATTATTGAGTTCTTATTTTACTTCCAAAGATTACCAGCAGGAGACAATAGATTGCTTCTTTCCCCTCTCTTTAAAGAAGGTAGCAATCGCACCAAAAATTCTTTGATTGGAGAATATGAGCTGCAGAACAGATATTGAGGGCCAGCACAAGTTCTTGGAAGGACCTTAGTTATTTCATAGCATCCTCCATTCAATCTTCCTCCCCTACGAAGACTGTCTTGTGAGCCCCTGTCTTGTCCTTTAATTCATTTATTCGGCCATAGCAAGGCAAGAAAACTTCAAGATTTCAAGTGTTTTCAGGTTTTTGCCTAACATAGATGGACCACTGTTTTCTGGTACCCATCAAAAAAGAAAAACACTTCCCCGGGGAGGCATTATAAACTTTAAACTCAAAACTGGGAACAGAAGGGAGCCTTACCTTCGATTTTGGCGTATTCAGATAGGCGTGAATAGTTGACTAGAGCAGCCTGCTCAAGACATTTACGGATGACTGTTTTTACCTCCTCTTGTGGCACTGGGGTAACAATATCTTTCATCAAAACCTTTGGACAGAAGAAAAGGGGGTTATTAAGAGGATCCAAACCACTGTTACTCCTTATGGCTCTCAAAGACTTCAAGGTTAAAATTAGTTGTAAAAGCTGGGCATTGGTGATGCATGCCTGTAATCAAAGTACTTGGGAGACTGAGACAGGAGAATGGCAGGTTCTTGAGACCAGCCTCAGCAACTTAGGGAGCCCCTCAGTGACTTAAGGGACACCTTGTTTCAAATATAAAAAATAAAAAGGACTGAAGATACAGCTTGGAGACAGAATGCCTCTTGGTTCAATCACCAGCACCAAATAAAATAAAATAAAAAGTATCACACCGATTGAGAGCTGTGGCTGAAGAGAAACTCCAGAATGGGGATCTTGTGGGGATAGCAAAGCCCGTTCACAAATCAGAAGTGGGCCAGGAACATTTCCTCTATATTCCGTAATGATTTTGGGAGACTGGAGGTAGAATGTTCTAGACTTTTGGCAGTTCCCGCACCTTTATTCTGACATTGGATGAGTGATAAAACCTTTGAAAATTAGAAACTAGGTCATCCGACCATGATACTTCATTATGATCACATGCACGCCTTCTTCTATGTCTTTCGCTTTATTCTTACCCGTTCCAAGAGCGAGAGTGTAGCTTTTAAAGCACCTTCAGGTCGACCAAATGGAAAGCAATACCTAAAAAAGACACAAAATTCTTCAGGTTGCCCGAATCTATTACATTTTAGCAGGAAATATGCTGTAATTCGATTCCTATAGCAACTCTCTCTGAGGAACGGAAAATGCTTTTTATTTTGTCACATTGTGTTATGTTAATCTGAATTCACACCATATATGTGTGTATATAATGTATATATGTGTATGTGTGAATAATGACTAAAGAGGGACTCTGCAAATGTCTACAGCAGAAAGGAATATTTAAAATGATGACATAAGGCTGTGTTTGGATTTCTATTGTGAAGGAGAACCACTAGTTGGCTCAAATGTGACCTTAAGTATTATCAGAGAGGCTGGCATAAAAAATAAATTAGCTGAACCAGGCTGAAACTTAAACATGCTCCTTCAAATTCCCAAAGCACTAATGCATGAAATGGAGAGGTCAACTTGGAGTAATTCCTGATTCTTCTGTCTTTCCTTGTTTGTTTTTCATTACTAGTGGACCTTTTGCTATTGGCCATGCATTTTGCAGATAGTGTGTTATGGATAAAGGCTCCATCGACATCTTGCTCCATCAAGAGGAGCATGTTGATGGATAGAAAGAACTCTGTGAGGTCCAGTGACCATCTTAGATTGTCACAGGCTCTTCAAAGCATATTTACACAAATATTTACACAAAACTCTTCATACAGAAAGCTGCATGGGCTATATAAACTCAGACTCTCCTACATGCCCTTGGGCAGATCCCTTAACCTCTACCAAGATCATTTTACTCCTTGACTAAAAGCAGACTATAATAACTACCTTACAAAGTTGTTCCAATTTAGAAGTATGAGTTAACAGTTTTCCATCCTCCGGTCCTGTGACTTGCACATGAGAAGTTTTTAATAAACAGGAACTATTATACATACCATTACTATTTTTAAGTTACTGTTTCAGGATCTCTGGTCTAGAAGCAGCAACCAGAGCACTGAAAAGGGTCAGCATCCTCAAAGGGGAGTGCGCTGGGACCCTGGCGGGAGGGCCAAGTAGAGGGTCTGCTGGCTGTCTGCAGTGTGGAAGAGCCAGCCTCGGAAGGCTGAACCAAGTTCTTTTTTTCCCCTGTAGAACCAGCTAGCCCCGTAACTGTGGAATGGGGAAGGTGCAGACTCTCCCTTGGGGGCTGCTGTCTTTTCTGCCATGCATTCTGATCTTACTCATAAGAGTTTTATTTTACTCAGAAACCTTAAAGAAACTTCACATTTAATTTTTTTTTTTTATAATAGAGAGATGACCAGAGTTAGCTCATCCAAGGAGGGGTTTGTTCTCTCAGTGGGAATAAAATGAACCTAAGAATTTGTGGCTGGCTAGCTGTTGTGGAACCGTGTTTGATTGGCTTGCTTTCTCCATTCGTTATTTTGAAGGATTCTGTCTACCTCTGACAGATTGGACAGTTTTGGAAAATCAAAGCCTTTATTTGTGCCTCCCCAGCTGCACCCTCTTTATCTGTCCCCGAAGCCCCAATTCTTACCTAAAATGTGTAATCTGATTTTCCAACAGAACTCGGAGTCTCTCTTTGATTTCTTCAAAACGTTCTTTTTCTTCAACAGTCACTGTTCCGATCCCGTCGGGCCTGAAAGAAGACATGTTATAAAGTGACGGCTACCTCATACGCTGACACCATCAAATGAAATCTCTAACAGGAGGAAACTGTCCGTCTTAGAAGCGCCCACCACAATGATCGATATGGCAGCAGGAGAAGCCCTGCTACTCAGGGCGGGCTCCTAAGGAGGTGGCTGTTTAAGGATCATCACTTTGGAAATATTTGCAGGATGGTAACTCATTTCTTGTGAAATGTCCAGAAGGTGATTTGCAGGTTAAGCCCAGCTCCCAGACTTGTTCTGTTTGACTCACAGCTCCTTAAAAAAATTGAACTAGTTTCCAACATCTTTAAAAGTAGGAAAGTTTTAAAATACAATTCAGATTTCTGGTGTCGCTCGAAAACTCAGAACAGCTGGCATTCACTGGCAAGCATCAACTAACAGCTTCTTCCTCAGCCAGGATGGAAACTTACCTGGTCCACATCCCTAATCTGCATTACCTGCCCCTCTTTGTAGGCACTTGTGTTTGGGACTCCTGAATCATACACTTAGATTCCAATGAAAACCAGGCAGCTTGTAAGTATCTGTCTTGCCTAATGTTCAATGTACTTGAATAACTCAATTTCAGTTTGTAATAATAAATGCTCACATTCAATTAAGCACTGTGTATTATTAGCTGGAGAACAAACCATAGGTCTTCCAGTCTTAGGGGACAATTGTTCACTGTAATAATAAGAAAGACCCTGGATACATAACTGATTTCAGTTGAATCACAGTCATCTCGTGTGCTACGTTACCACTGGGTGCACACACATTTCTCCTATTTGTTATGGGCCATTCAAGTTGAAAATATCAAGAAAGGTTGCCTATTTATAGCCCAAATTTATCTGTGCCAAATTAGAAGCAGGATAATCTGACCCATTCAAAGCCTCCAGCTTTCCGGATCTCATAATGACTAGTTTTGACTACTGGCTGAGCCAGTTTGCAGATTGGTGTGTCACCACGAAACTTCCATTGGAACAGTCCTCAGTTTGCAAATGTAATCGTCTTGAGACCAAACAAATGGTCTTATTTATAGGCCTTCTCAAGGATCCAGCATAAGTTGGGAAAATCCTTTATACTACACCAGTTTGACTGCACAAAAGACTTGGCAAAGGACAGCAACGTACCTCCTGTTAGGGGTTAATTGGTCAGCTTCCCTTCTTTCTAAACAATAAAAGTGTCCTATTTGAAAAATGGGAAATTTCCCCTCCCCCACTTCATAAAAACACTCCCGGACATAAAATCCTGTTCTTCCTATTTCTTCACACTCCCCCCAACTCATAGGAAAAAAACTAAGAAAAGTGGTAAATATCAAGCAAGCTGTGGAATAAAGGTGTGTGCCCTTGTCTTCAAATTCCCTGGAAAAATCTCAGATGCTAAATTACAAAGTTGATTTTAAAAAATTTTTGCTCTACATGAAATATACACGAATCTGTGATTAAATCCTAGGCTGACTTTTGGTTGCTCCCCCTTCTCAAATACATATGACACTATCTTTGATAACACCTCATGATTCAAAGTTAGAACTTTCTTTAGTTCTGGCTTTTGAATTTTGTTTACACAAAATTCAGCTGACCACTGCATTGAACATATATGTGGTTGTCATGTATATGCACACACTTGACTGGGGAGAAAGGGGCCGTTCAAACCATTTCATGGTTTAACAGGGAACTGACAGAGAAAAATGGTCTTAAATATAATGTACAGTTCAGGGACAGGCTTATATAGATTATAGTCAAAAGCATGGGAACCATGAACAACCCAGAAGTGTCTGAGGCCGTCACTAGGAGATAAACTCTGTGCTCTCTGTGAATCAAATAACTCATTCACTACTCAAATGCCTTCTAAGGCAGGCACTGTTTCATGTGCTTTGGAGACAATTAAAACTGAATGAACATTTACGGGTACCTACTTCTCACTACAAAGGTATCACTGCAACTGTAAACTCTGATTGTGTTTCTGCCTTTTGCTCTGATGATTCACGTTTGGAATCAGTAAAGGTATTGGCAGCTGTTGTTTCCCTGATCACCTCTTTGCGGATTACTTCTTGAATGCTGTTAGTGTCACCTTTGGAAAAAAGAAAACAACTGAAAATGTACTGCCGCGGTGCCCTTAATTTGCTTCCTGATCACCTATGTCGGTGTGAATGGTTTTATTTTAACATAAATAAAACAAACCAACCTCACTAAGCCTGTAAGGCACGTAGCGTAGAGTTCGCCAGCAAAAACAGGTGATAAAACAAATCACAATTTTTGACATCAAATGCAAATTTGTTTGTAATTGCCAGCACTGCTCTGAAATGAGACTGGTAACGGGATGCTGTTTCTCAAATTGAGGAAGAGAAACCCAGGAAGGTAGTTTGTCGAAGACCACAGGTTGTAACCACAGTCGTTAAAAAGCAAAAGTATCCTTTGTTTGTTTGTTTGTTTGTTTGTTTGTTTTCATGTAATTATTTTTAAAAATTTGGTCAAACGTCAATTTCTTTTCCATCAAATTCTATAGTCTGCCAGTGTTAATTGTATAGGTTTGAATAGGTCTTGATAGAGCTAGTAACTGAAAAACTGGTTAAATATTTGGGGGGGGGGGCGCTATTTTTCAAAGAAGCAATAAATGCTTTCCTAGAGAAATGCTTCTCTAACCTAAGCGAGCCTCAGCATCCCCTCGAGAGCTGGTGACAACCCAGATGGCTGGCCCAAGTCAGAGTTTCTGGAGCAATAGGTCCTGAGAATGTGTGTTTCTAGCACGTTCTCTGGTGCTAATAGTTCCAGGATCACACACTGAGAACCACAGTTCTCGAGACAAAAAAAATTCAGTGGAGGCTCTTCCAAAGGCCAGAAGTGTGCATATGATTCAGAGTTCCCAACTTCTGCAAGACTGGAGGGAATCTGGAACCGAATCTTCTGCAAGAGGTCCCTGGTCCACTTACAGAGCTGCGCCACTAAGCAGTACTGGTTGCGAAATAAACAGGAGTGGTAGGATTGTGCTGGTGTCTCTCAGGAACCATGCTTTTTGTATCTTTTCTTTCTTCTTTTCCTGGAAACATTTGGGGTGATTCTATAATTGTCAAAAAACTGGCTCTGTATCTTGTTCCTTTCCCAATATTTTTAACACTCATGAAGTCACAAAGAATGAGAGAAGAAGAGGGATGAGGTCGGATTTTAAACTTCTAGCTAGCAAGCTCCAGGCTGAGGTGTGCAGACATATATACATCTAGGGGCCCGAGGGTCTCCTCTCCCACTTGACTCCATGCCCTCTGCCCTGCTTGGGGTTAGGCTTCTTAGCTTCCATTGCCACTTGTATAGGCTCTAAATTTAAAGGAATGACCCCAGCCTGCACTGGCTCTAAATTTGGGTAATGACCCTAGCTTCACCCTTCGGTGAAGGGCCTGTTGTCCTGCTGTTAATGCTGAAGGGCTTCCTAGGGACCACTCCTCCCTTTAAAAAATTTTTTTAATTGGTGCATTATTGTCATACATCTTAATGGGGTACAAGATGGTAGAGGCACACACGCACACATCACTCATTTAGCCCTTCCCCAATTCCCATCCGCTTCTCCCTTTTATAACCGCTACGCATGCAATCTGAATCATGACATTCATCTTTTCTTCTGAATCCTTACGGTGGGAATGTAATGCGAGCCCAGAAGAAACAGGTGCAGTCTGCTCATCTCAGTAGCCCTTAACCTGACTGTCCTCATAGGTGGGCAGCTCTTGGTCCTGGCACCATGAAAGGTGCCCTTTAAATCTTTGATTCAGTATGCCTTTTGTGGATCCTAGCCTGTAGCATTTTAAAAGCTCCCTGGATTGCTCAAACATAGAACCAGTGCTTCCATCCTGCTTCCTAGTCTTCTGTAACTGCCCTGATTCTCGTTTGCCCCTCCCTTTCTTTGAGGTTTTCTTCAGCATCATTCCAGTGAACTCCTGTTTGCTCAGATGATCTGGACTTAGGTTCTGTTATTTAAGAAGTTCATGAAACACACATTCCCTCCTTCACCACACTTCTTATTTTAGTAGAACCATGTATGCTTTTAGGAACACATACACACACGGAAATGCAGCCCCTGGTCTCTCCCAACTGCACACTGGCTAACAACTCACTTCTTGTGTATCATGATCCTGCAAACTCAAGACAATATGCAGGTCAGTGCAGTCATTTTTGGAGCTGTGCCGAAGACCGGAAGCTGTCCCACCTGCAGGCCATCGCCGGAGCCAGAAGTGGGTCTCTCGGGCCACGGCAGACTATATCGCATCTGACACGGTGGCATCTCTGGAATCCACCTTTCAAGTTTTCGGCAAACCGTTTTCTCACTGTCCTTCACAAAGTTGACATTTTCGGCAGCACGATAGGAAAGATGTCATGTCGGCTGCTCTTCAAGTTCTCGTCACGGTGGTTAGCACCCATTCTGTCATCTTTACTCTCCTCACAGTCTCCCATCTTGAACCATGTCACAAATAATAATACATCTAGTCATGTCCCCCCCCTCTTTTGTCCAGTTGAAACTATCATGACCAGCTACTCATCCTTTGAGTTGCTAGTTATAAAACGGTTCTCCCTTCCCCCCCAAGAGCTTTTGAGTTAGGGCTTATTAATTAATGTCTCTTGTCGGATTTGTGCAATACAGCTAAGCACTGGAATTTTCATGCAAAACGTTTTATTCTGATATTTGCAATTAAGCATGAACAATCGAGTCAGAGAATCCCAGCTGCAAATGTGCTCTGTTGAATGATTTGACCTCTTTGGGGTCATTAAATGGTGGTGACACACCCAGGTGAACAAGTGGATCCCCAGCACTGAATTATCCAGCTAGCATGATTTTCTGAGTCATATTAAAAATCTGGGCCACAGAACCTTCTTTTGAAAGGAAGAATGTCTTTTCAAGGAGGCTGGGAGGCAAAACGAATTCCAAGTTTATGATGATTGACGTCTTCTGATATTGCTGCAACTCGGTGATGAAGTGTAAGATCCAGGTGTAAAAAGAAACGTAAGAATTTAACAGAAGAGGAGTGCCTGGTTCACCACTCTGCCTACAACCAGCTTTAAGCCTCCAATCACTACCAACAAGGGGTAAAACTCCAGCTGAAGAGGGAATATACTTTCATCTCCAAATGCAAATGTCCACATATGCTGGTGCAGGCACTGTAAACATGATACATTCCCTCTCTCCAAATGGATGCGTGCCTGCAGACCGCATTATGGATCCCTGAAAATGTCCTTAAACAAGCATGATAACTGAATCCTGCTTGCTACTACATTGTTCCAGCTCAGAAACATGAGAGCGTAAAGGGCCAGAGTTGGAGCAGAGGAGCGCAGAATTTCCTTGTAACACTTCCTAAGCAGGACATTCACACAGAACACTCTTAACCTCTGACTTATTTTTCAAATTGACTTCTCCCAGCAACTCTTGAGCCTGAGTTTTTACAGTGATACCTTTGCATTTAATTCTACTGTGGAATATTTTTCTTTTCTCTTTCAAGTGGGTTAATAACTACAAATTCAAGAAAGATGACACGAAGCCTGATCCTCTCAAAAAGAGACATTCCTCCTTGTTCATCTGGATGGTGTGTATAATCCTAGGTTAATTATAAATTATAATCAGGTCTCACATCCAGTAGTCACCGCTTCATTATGAAAGCCAGCCTCACCCTACCCTCTCCTTGCCTTCAAGCCCAGGCCCTTTTCTAATTACGCCCCGACGCCCTGGGGCTCAGACGTGCTGCTAAAACAAATATATCAAAGTGTTTGTATCACAAAGAGTAAGACAGGAAGCAACAAGGAGCCGTTTCTACACCATTACAAGTGTGCACTGCAGCTCCTTGGGGTTGGCTATTAGTCAATTTTAAAAAGAGGCTTGGAGAGAGCAAAAAATAAACTCGTGAGGTCTTTTTTGACTTGTTCACAGTTTATCTAAATATGTAGTTATAACTCAACAGTGGGAGAAGCTTCATTCACCCTATCACAAGGACAGGAGGTTGAGAAGTTGCTCTCTAATGAACAGTCAAAGAACGTGGATGCTAACAACGTAAGTACAGTAATCAAAGTGGCTCAGGCGGCCGGGTGCAACGGCACATGCCCCCCCTCGGTACTTGACAAGCTAAAACAGGAGTATGCCAGGTGACATTCTCAGCAACTTAGAGAGACCTTCTTTCTTTCTTTTTTTGGGGGGGGAGGGTGGTACTGGGGATGGAACCCAGAGGCTTTCTACCTCCTGGCTATACTCACAGACCTTTTTTTATATTTTATTTGGAAACAGGGTCTCACTAGGTTGCTGAGAGCCTCACTCAGTAGCTTAGGCTGGCTTCGAATCCGTGCGATCCTCCTGTCTCAGCCTCCCAAGTGCAGGGATTACAAGCGTGCGCCATCACATCTGGCTTTAGAGAAACCTTATTTCAAAATAAAAAATAAAAAGGGCTGGGAGTATAGCTCAGAGGTAGAATGGCCCTGGGTTCAATCCCCTGTACAAAAAAAAAAAAAAAAAAAAAAAAAAAAGGCTCAGGCTTGGTCTAAGTACTGAATGAAGAGCCCAGCAGATGATTAGAGAAATGGATAAAATTTAGGCAAGCATGCATTGTTCCTCTAGACAAGGGCCAGTTTCCAAAACTGGTACTACAGAGATTTTCCCTTTGAGGAACAAGGTATGAATTTCTTTGTTTTATCCAGAGGCAACTAGTCTTTACTTTCTACCCTAAAGACCCTATGTCCCTTTGTTAGATTTCTTGGTGGTCAGAGTAGTAGTATATGTGGCTTTTGATCTCATATCCATGCTGGAAGTGGTGCAACATCTGAAAAGATTTTCATATTCTTTCTTTCTCTCTCTCTCTCTCCCCCCCTTCTTTCTTATTGATATTAGGGATTAAATCCAGGGGCGTTCTACCTCTGAGCTACACCCCCAGACTGATTTATTTTTAATTTTGACAAAGGGACTAAGTTGCCAAGGCTGACTTTGAATTTGCGATTCTCCTGTCTTAGCCTCCCAAGTACTGGGATTACAAGCATGCACTACTATACCTGGCTGAAAAGATGTGTCTCCATATTGATTCCAATGACCACAAGATGAAGACACATTGTCGGAACTTTATTTTTAAATTTTTTATTTTATCTTTTGTCATATTATAGATTGAACCCTGGGGTGTTTTACCTCTGAGTTACATCCCCAGCCCTTTTTATTTTGAACAGAATTTTGCTAAGATGCCGAGACTAGCCTTGACCTTGCAATCCTCCTGTCTTAGACTTCCAAGTGCTGGAATTACAAGCATGTGCCACTTTGCCTGGCTAAACGATTGAAATTTTAGATGAAAAAAAAATGTACATTACTGGTTTCCTATGGGCCAGATAGACTGCACCCACAAGATAGATAACTCGGCACATTTCACAAGATTTCACCTCTGAGTTAGAAAGCCTGCTGTTCTCAAGGGAAAAGTTTCCTTCAGAAAGAGAGTCCCATGGTTTAGAAGGAGCTGTGCTCTAAAGAGAATTTCTCCTTGGCTATCTTAGAAGCCTACTTTTATTTGAAATTTGTTTGGTGCCCTTTCCTCTCTCTCTTACAAGGATTTCCTACTAGGTAATACTGGTTCTTTAGAATCCAGAGAGCAAGACTAACCCCCCAGCAAGAATGCCTGTGTGGAGCTGGGAGGGCAACCATGACATGCTCATGTTCACAAGTGCAAGCACGCCTGTGTCATGTGTAACAGGAGGTCAGGAAGGAGGGCTCGCTGTCACACCCATGGATGCCTGCCTGCGAAGTAACACGCTGCTTTTAGAGGCTGCTGGTAAAACAGAGCTGTCTTCGCTATATGCAGTTTTTATTTTTATTTTTTCCTTTTGGGGAAGGAAAGTTAACAAACACCCAACATAATGGTTAAAGTGTGTGCGCACGGTGTGTGTGTGTGTGTGTGTGTGTGTGTGTGTGTGTGTGTGACACAGAAAGAGAGAATAGAAGGATAGAGACGGAGAGTAGAGTGAAGATCAAAAGAGATATACGTTGCTCATTCAGACACACAAAAAGAACTAAAAGCCACCATGTGGCGTAGTTAGGACTGAAGGGCAAACACTGGAGGTGGGATCACAGTCAGTAGGGGAGGAAGACAGACCTCGCTCAGCAGTGGGAGCAAAGACAGGAGAATGGGAGAGCGCTGCTAGAGAGACAGTTAGGAGAGTGCCTGGCGCGGGCTGAGGGCGCGCTGCAGAGAGGAGGAGTCCAGCAACACTTGTGAGTTTCTGTTTTAGGCTGGTAGGTGGATGGGAACCACTTGCTGACTTACAGACTCTGCTGGCCGCAGTAATGGGGGTGAAGGACAACGTGGGCAGTGCCTTGGCTTCCAACATGGCTCCCCCCAAAATTTTTGGAACACTGCTAGAGAGTTTTTTTTTTTTTTTTTAAGAATCATGCCCTCTTACATCTGCTGGCAGATTCAGTAATCTATGCAGCTTCCTTTGGATTGGGGCGGCTGGCATTATGGATTTGTTAATTGCTGATACAATGTACTTTCTATGCAGGCCATATGTGAAGAGCAGCGCTGGCATTCAGGAAATGTTAAATAATAATGTAAATGAGAAAATTTCCCATCCCGATAATAGAGGGATCCAAGGCACGTTGACGCCGCTCGCGGTCCTCGGCGCCGCTCGACTGCCTTGTCGCGGTGGGACAGTGACCAACGCGATGCTAATCTAAATGTCATCTAGAAAAATACTAAAAATATTGTGGTGGAAATTAAGTACTGCAACCCTAGGAGCTGAATTAGAAACGAGAAGACGGAGCAATTTGCATCTGCGGGCTTGATGATCGCCAAGTGTAACCAGCTGAGCACGCTTGCATCTCCCTCTTCCGCCCCTCTCTCTTTTGAGAAGACAGTTTATTAAAGAATTGGCCCAAACTCATGTTCCCTCGCTTGCAGAGTCTTAAACTTTGTTACCTATTAGAATCATTTGAGATTTTAAATTCATGATGCTTGAGCCACCAGAGCCCTGGCAGGTGTGGCCTGAGTGTCCGGCATTTAGACGCCCTGCCCCACACCAGCTGATTCTAATGTACACCCTGGTCTGGTAAGCAAGGCCTCAAATAAATGCAATCTGAAGACCAGGTGCCTTAGAATCATGCGATAGTCTCTAAAGGGCAGATTCCTGGCTCCATCTATGATTGAACTGAGTTTTTTTGAGGACAGGACCTAGTACTTTGTGTGTGTGCGCGCGCGCACACACACACACACACACACACACACACACACATATTTTGGTGTTACTGAGGATGGACCCCTTCTTCCTCTGGGCTACACTCCCAGACCTTTTTTTTTTTTTAACTTGGAAACAGGGTCTCTTAAACTAGCAAGGCTGGCTTCGAACCTGTGCGATCCTCCTGTCTCCACCTCCCAAGCGTGGGGATTACAAGCGTGCGCCACCACGCCCGGCATACTTTGCATTTTAACAAACTCTCCACATGTGATTTCTGTTCAGGCTTGAATGTGACAGGAACTACAAAATGGGACACCAGTGGTGGTACCTGTTTCACCTTTAGGCAGAGAGCAAGTCTGTATAAAACAAACAAAAACTAAGGAAAAAGGGAAAATTTTAGCCCATCATCTGTGAGTCTGATTTTAAACAGGATTTCTTAGTCAGACGCGATGGTGTATGCTTGTAATCCCAGCATTTGGGAGGCTGAGACAGGGGGATCACAGTTTGAGGACAGCCTGGGCTACTTAGTGAGGCCCTTCGCAACTCAGTGAGACTCTGTTTCAAAATAAAAAATAACAAATAAGGCTGGAAGTATAGCTCAGAGGTAGAAGGCCCCTGGATTCCATTCCCAGTACCACAAAAAAAAAAAAAGAAAGAAAAGAAAGAAAACAAAAAACAAAAAACATAAAAACGGTTTCTTTTGTGTGTGGGTCTGGGGATGGAACTCAGGGGCATTCGTCCTCCAAGCTACACCCCCTGAATTATTTTTTATTCTTTATTTTGAAACAGGGTCTCACTGAGTTGCAAAGGGCCTCACTAAGTAGCCGAGGCTGTCCTCCAACCGTGCTCCTCCTGTCTCAGCCTCCTGAATGCTGAGATTACAAGCGTGCGCCACCACGCCCGGCTAAAACAGGGTTTCTTGACTTTGGCACTCCTGTTATTTCAGACTTTGTTCTCAGGGGCCCTCTGTGCACTGTAGGATATCTAGCATATCCCTGTGGCCTCCACCTGCTGGACAACAGTAACAGATTTGTGGCAGCCCAAAACGTCTCCATACACAGTTAAAAGTCCTCTGGGGGAAACTTCAGCACTGAGTTGGGAAGCACTGAACAATGAGTCCAGGTTGCCCGGTGCTTGGAATTAGGAACAGCAAACATCTTGCTGATTGGCCAGAGGTGTCCACTTTTGGCTAGAATATTTTTGAATCAAATAGGCATACTTTTTCCACATAGATGTAGCGTAGGCTTATAGACTTCCATAGAGGTAGAAGAAATAGTCCTTGGCACCTGAGCAGTCACCAATAATTTCTAACTATGGGAGGGCACCTGACTCTTCCTTTGGGGCTGATGAATTGACAATTTACCTACTGTCAAAAAAAAATTAGCCAGGCATGGTGGTATACAGCTATAATCCTCTACTTAGGAGCCCGATACAAGAAGATAGCAGGTTTGAGGCCAGCCTCAACAACTTAGGCCCACAGCAACTTAGCAAGATCTTGTCCCCAAATAATAAAATAGAATAGGGTTGGGAGTGTAGTGAGTCGGCAATGAGAATGGGCTCCATGTTTAGTTAAATTCAGTTAAAGGACAATTTGTTTAGACGAGTCATGAATTTCTATTTCTGTTTTTCTTTTTTTTTTTTTCCTGCAGTGCTAGAGATCAAACCTAGGGCTTCATGCATGCTAAGCAATGGGCTACTGAGGTCCATGAGATAACATGTCTGTCCACAGCACCTGACCTAGTGTTTGACATATGGCAAGTACTTATCCAAGGGTAGTGACTAACTGTATTTAACTGAACCTTATTAATGGAATATGACTATGCAGTAATTCATTTCTTTTTGTAACCCACAGAAGATAATTTTCAAGGTGACGGAGATATTGCAGACACTATGATTCGGACTGCTGGTTTTACAGGGGAGAAAACTGCAGCGCAGAAGTGAATAATCTCTTAACACTCAGCTCCTCCAAATTTAAGTACCTCGTTGATGCAGTGCAAAGAACAAGAGGTCTGGATTTGATTTATTTTATTTTGTTGTACTGGGGATTGACCCCAGGGGCATTATGCCTCCAAGCTATACCCCCAGCCCTATTTTTTATTCTTTATTTTGAAACAGGGTCTCAACAAGTAGCTGAGGCTGGCTGTAAACCTGAGATCCTCCTATCTCAGCCTCCCGAGTACTGAGATTACAAGTGTGTGCCACCATGCCTGGCTGAGTTTGGGATTTAGAATACCTAGTATGCCACTTAAATTTACAGATATTCAGTCTTGTCTTATGCAAAATGGAAGCAAAATTGGCTAACCTGAGAATCTCATAGCAAATGAGAGAATGTTTGAAAGTACACTCTAAACTGCAGGATGCTACACAACTGATACTTGATATTATGATTTTTTTCTTCATTAAAAATGCAATGCATGCCTGTAATCCCAGTACTTAGGAGGCTGAGACAGGAGGACTGCAGGTTCAAGGCCAGATTCAGCAACATAGTGACACTCTCAGCAACTTAGCAATATCCTGCTTCAAAACAAAATAAATAAATAGATAAGTAAATAAGTAAAATAAAAAGGTGTGGGGAATGTAGCTTGGAGGTAGAACACCTCTGGGTTTAATCTCCAGTACCATAAACACTCAATGTAGCCAGGCATGGTGGGATACTCTTGTAATCTCAGTACTTAGGAGGCTGAGACAGGAGGTCTCAATTTAGCAGGACCCTCAGCAACGTAACAAGACCCTGTTTCAAAATAAAAAATGTAACTGGCTGCGGGTAGCTGGTCGTGGTGGTGTGTGTATAACCTAGGATTTGGGAGGCTGAGACCGGAGGATGATGACAGGTTCACAGTCAGATCTAGCAACACAATGCCCTCCACAACTTAGTGGGACTCTTTTAAAATTAAAAATAGGGCTGGGTTGTAGCTCACAGGTAGAATGTCCCTGGGTTCAATTCTTAGTAACACACACACACATACCTAAACGCACACACAACACACACACAACACACACACACACACACACACACACACACACACACACACACACACTGGAGGTGTAGCCCGGAAGAACATTTCTGGGTTCAATTCCCAGTTCATCCCCCTGCAACAAAAAAAGAAAAAGAAACCTCTAATGCATAGGCAGATCCAGAAACAAACAACCCTGTTAAAATATAAGCAAAGATATTTTTGGATAGGTTTTCATGGCAGAGCAAATAGGTGAGGTTGGAGCAAGTGCCGCCCTTCAACAATGGCTACCAAGTCTCTCTGCGGGGCTGTGATCACTCCCAGAGCAGCACCTTGGACAGCAGCCAGGTTTCCGTTTCGAAGTCCACCAGTCACTCTGCAGGGCCTGACTTTGAGGCACCTACAGCATTCTCTGTGCATTTTCTTACTCACTGTAAGTGACTTTTGTCTTGCAGTCTGATGCTCACAGCAAAAGAGAAACAGAAACTCCACTTCACCTACATCCGTGCATATTTCCGCGAGGGAGATTGGTTGCCACATGGAATCAGAGTTTTCTTTGACCTTCACTATTGGACCTGCAGATGCTGGTGGACAACTTGTAACATGCCTAAAAGCAAGTCTGTGTTCTCAGCGGACCTGCTATAAGCGAGCGATGAACATTTCAAGACTTCAAAACAGTCAGTGAATAAACTCACACAGAAGCACAGAGCGCCCGTGCATATGGATGTGTGGTCACTTGGCAATACCTGGATCAGAACAATCCATTCTAAAGGCAGAGCAACACAGCTTTAAAGTACCAACATTACTTTGGGGTGAGAGTAGGGAAACTGAAGAAGAACATAAGGGTCACACTAGAAATAATGACTAGATGTAGCCTAAAAAAGGAAAAAGTAGTCACCAATTTGCCAGTTAAAAAAAGAGCATCTCTATAGGTCATAGGCAAACAAAAATTTAGAACTTTAAAGTGTTTTAGAGCTGGGTATGATTGTGAATGTCCATAATCCCCCGTACTTGGGATGCTGAGACAGGATTATTTGGGGTTTGAGACCAGCCATGGATATTTAGTGAGACTCTGTTTTAGTATAAAACTAAAGAGTGCTGGGATGTTGTCTGGAAGCAGAATGCCCCTAGGTTCAATTAAAAAAAGAGAGAGAAGCCGGACGTGGTGGCGCACGCTTGTAATTCCAGCATTCAGGAGGCTGAGACCTGGAGGATCGCAGTTCGCGGACAGCCTCAGCTACTTATTGTGAGGCCCTCTGCAATTCCGTGAGACCCGGTTTCAAAATAAAGAATAAAAAATAGGGCAGGGGGTGTAGCTCGGAGGTCAAATGCCCCTGGGTTCCATCCCCAGACCCCCCCACACAAAAAAAGAGTGTTATAAAGATTACTCAGTATGCAATATACTAAAAACCATCAACTTAGGAACAGACTTTATTTTATCTATTATAAATCATTTTTTGAGATGGCTTTCTTTTATGAGATAATTGTGGGACTGAGGAGGGTTTAGTGAAAAATGACAGAGCTACTGTAAACATATCGGCCAATTTAATGCCAATCCATTGTATCTGCTCCTTAAACATAATTTCAAAGTTACGAACCTGGGTTGCTTGTTACAAAAGGCTTGATAAGTGCTAGGTCCCTATCTAGATGCCACTAAAATTAATCTGACTCATAATGCTATTTACATATTGCTAGTTAGCCTTTTCAATATAGATGTGTTTTAAAAGTCACTTATCGCCTGATGCAAATTCAGTCCCAATATACATATTTTTGCTTGAAATTTTTATTACACCTTTGAAAAACCTTAAGGGAGCAGAGACTTCTGGAATCCACGAAACTTGCTGTTTTCAAAGGTGGAAAGGTAGCAAGGGTGCTGGGATGGGAGAGGGCCAGGACATTGCAAAACAGAAGCCAAAGCACACAGAACTTCTTACCTTTTGGGTTCTTGACTTGATTGAATTTTGGACTCTTTCCTTTTTTTGGATTCTCTTTTGGTGTCTTTTTTAGCCTCTGGTTCAGGCGGGGAGGGAGTTTTGCTCCCTTCAGGATCTGTGTTTGGCAGCAGCCCGCTAAGGTACACATGCATTGGTTGGCTTTTGAGAAGGGGTGGTTGTAAGAGGCATGCACGGAGAGTGGCCAGCCACGGGAGAATCAAGAGCGCACGCACATGCACAAACAAAAGAAAGAAAAAGAAGGCTACATCAAGAAGCACACGCAAATTCATTCAAACTAAAATAATAAGCAAAAAAAGGATGCAAACTTGCATAAGGAAAATCAGAACTGAAAAGAAAATAAGAAATCCCAAACTGTTTCCATGACAAGATGTATAAACCTAACTGTGAATCAAGTGGCAGTCTTACAATATGAAATCCAGACAATGTGTATCATAATTCATGATGATGTTTACCAGGGAGTTTACAAAAACACTTCATTATTTTATAACACTTTCTTATTCAGTAACATATGTAGAATACAGTGTGACAACCCAGAGAATATAATGCAACTTCTCTCTCTCTCTCTTGAAAGGATTCAGTCCAAGAGGCTGTAACAGATAGTCATCAGAGTGTACATATTTATAAAATGCAGAATTATGCACAGATATGGCCCAGGTAGAAGAGTGTTCATGAATGTTTTTTCCCCCCCGCAAATCAAAGGTCAGGTGCTACCGAAACTTGTAACCAAACGAGGTGGAGGAAACCTCGCTGCGTATTAAATATTCAAACCTCCAGTGCTATTGTTATCTAGTTCTAAATGTTGAAGCTCATTTCATAAAGATCCACCAGCACCGGAGACAGCAAAAGCACCAATCCCACAGATATTCCGTAGTTGTACGGCTTTCAGAGATAAGAAGGATGACCGAGTTCTGGCTTAAAAGAAAGGTGATGGTGTGCGTCTGCAATCCCAGAACTTAGGAGACTGAGGCCGGAGTCTAAGACCCTCAGCTACTTAGTGAGACCCTGTTTCAAAATAAAAAATAAAAAGGGTTGGGGATGTGGCTCAGAGGTACAACGTCCCTGGGCTCCATCTCCGGTACCAACAAATAGACAAATAAAATTAAGCAAGGTAACAGAAAGGTATTGCCTTCTGGAATCTTCGCCCCGTGGATTTCCCCAGAGCGACAACTTTTTCATCTGAGGCTGGTTTTCCGAAGCCACCTAGCACTCCCTCGGGCACGCCTCCCCTGGCTGTTAGCTGTGGTGCTCTGGGAGAATGCAGATCCTCTTTATACTAATGTGAGGCTACATACATCGGGATGGTAAACTGGCTGTGGCAGTGTGGAAATTTATTCCATGTCTCGAGAGCCAAATGGCAATGTTCTTAAATTATTTGCTGCTTTGCATTATTCAGAACATGGATCTCTTCCTCCAGGAGTCGGGCAAGAGCTAAAGAAAGATGATACTTAGTACAGAGTCAGGAGACTTGACGTTCTGGTCCCCTCCATAAACTCCATGAAATGTGGGGGCTGATTCAACTGCGATCTCCAAAGTTCTTCCCACTCTGCGGTTCCATCCTGCGTGTTAGCGCCGTGGCGGCTTCCAGCTTCACCTAGCTTGCCTGGGCTCCTGCGCTGTGCTTGGCTTCCGGCTTCTGCAGGACAGTTGTACATGCTGTTCCTTTTGCCTGGAACCACTCGACTCCTACGCACGCTCCAGTTCTCAGCTGCGGCACCGGCTCCTCGGGGAGGTCCCCCTGCCATCCTGCCATTCCGGCTGAGTCATGTTCCTTATTAAATTCCACCAGGAATTTTATTCCTTTCCCTCGGGGTGCCCATCGCCACGCTGCTCTGCCCTTTCTGGTGCCTGGTTCTCACTCATCACGTAAACTGAACGTGGACCAGAGAGCCTGACATGAAGTGACCATCAGTGCTCATGGAAGGAGCAGTGGCTACCACCACGGCGGACATTATTAGGCTCTTGTCACATCCCAGGTGCCTTGCGAGCTCCCCGTGTCTGCCTGCCTCCTCCCAAAGGCCTGCGAGGGTGCTACCACTTCCAGCTCACAAATGAGAGAACTGCCTCCAAGGGCGTCTTTGCAGCTGGGCTCACTGCCACGCAGTGAGGAGTCGTGATCTTAAGCCAGACTGGTCTAACTACCTAGGCCAGCTGAGGAGTTCTGCCGGCCATCCCTTTTTCCTTTTTTTCTTTTGTGGTTTTGGGGACTGAACCCAGAGGCATTCTACCTCTGAGCTCCACCTGCAGCCCTTTTAATTCTTTCTTTCTTTATTTTTTGGTTTGAAACAGGGTCTCGCTAGGTTGCCGAGAGGCTGGTCTTGAACCTGAGATCCTCCTGTCTCAGCCTCCCAAGCACTGAAATTGCAGGTGTGTACCACCATGCCTGGCTGCCATCTTTTTTTTTTTTTTTTTTACCAACTCTTAAAAAGAGAAGAAACGAAGTTGGACTTTTTTTGTTCATTGTGCGTGTGCGTGCGTGCACACTACTAAGGGAACCGGGGTGGAGAGAAAGTTAGGGATGACGGAAAACAGGACCAGTCCTAAACCAAAGCCACTTCCCTTTTTCTGTTCTGGAATGATGCCTCCAGATTAGTGCTCACCTGTTCCCGTGCACGTGGGATGCACAGAAGGCAAAGCTATAGTGGAGAAGGGTGGGGTCGATCATGGCGCCGTTTTCTGCCCTTTCCAGCAAGTCTCTGAGGTAGCAGAGATGGCGATGACAGCCTCGGACTCCATTTCGGGCACAATACTCATCTAATACAAACACCTGGCCAGGACTGAACCAGCCCTGTAGGAGGAATAAAGGAGAGACTTTCTTTTAAATACAGGTTGTTTCTTGGAGGGCTGCTAGATCTGGTGGTGGCTCGAGAAGGGGATTAAAGGCAGCCAGAGCTAGCGCTCACTAATGTTTATTAGGTGCCAAACTGTGTGTGTACTGTCTGGTTTAATCCTTTCATAGACCTACGAGGCCAATTCTGTTATAGCTGCTATATGGACAGAAAAATCGAACTCAGGGAGAGTATGGGATTTTCTGGTAAGTGGGGAAGCTGTAATAGCAGAGAGTATGATTCCAGAAAAAGAGAGGGAGAGGGAGAAGGAGAGATAGGGAGAGGAAGGAGGAAAAGGAGGAGGAGGAGGAGGAGGAGGAGGAGAGAGAGAGAAGAAGAGGGAGGGGGAGGGGAGAGGGCCACTGGGGGCTCTGACACCAAATTATGCACTTTGCATGGTTTTGCACTGGGGCTGGGCAAAGCCCCCATTACTGGGAAGAGAAAATCATAATACCAAAGCCTTAAATTAGCCTAGTGCTTTGTGTTTGACAAAGAACTTTCATTTGAGCCCTTCAGCAACCTCTGAGGTAGACAGGGCCTGCTTATCTCCATTTCAGTGACCCACATATAACACACAGCAGAAGCGGGACTCCAACCCAGCTCCATCTGATCCCGTTTCTTCTGCTTCTGTACTCTGGAGCATGGAGAAATATTAGAATTGGTCTAATGTATATGCCAGGACTTCATAAGTCCTTTCACTTTAGAAGATATTGGGGGTGGGTGGGTACTGGGGCTAAACCCAGGGGCATTCTAACTCTGAGCTTTATTCCCAGCCCTTTTAAATTTTTGAAAACTGGGTCATGCTAAGTTGCTGAGTATCTACCAAATTTCTGAGGCTAGCCTTGAACCTGCAATCCTCCTGTCTCAGCCACCCAAGTTCTGAAATTACTGACGTGAAGCATCAGACCCGGCAACAACAACAACAGCAACAACAACAACAACAACAACAAAAAATTAAAAGGAAGCTAATAACATTAATTCTCCAAAGAGAATAATGTGATGAAGTTTTCCAGATGCAAATAGATCTGATTCAGTCAAACTGGAAGAGAGTCCTGTACTCTGGTTCACAGTTTTGTTTTTTTCCTCCTGGTAATTATTTGTTTTCATCTTATTTATTTGCTCGCTATGAGACTAGCCCAAACTCTGCTAAAAGATCAGAAATGGAATCTCTGATTAACAGCAGATTTGGGTGCAGGATGGGGCAGAAATTGCTACCTCAGTGGTGAGTGTTTGTCTTGCAAGCACAAGGCCCTGGAGTCAATTCTTAGAACCACAAAAACAAAAGAAAACAGGTGCTCAAAAAGGCCAAAAGGCCTTCCTCCTGGAGGTTGACCTTGGGCAGAGCCTGACAGTGAATCAATTTTCTGGTTTCAGTGCTGTCTGAAGCAAGAAATTGACCAAGTTAGGTGGTATTTTGTAAGCTGGGAATTTGTTGGCTATTTTAAATATAAACTTAGTTTTACTTTGAGGGTCTTCTCTGAGTGGTATTTCAAATATGGCGCCATCTTGGGAGAGGAAGGGCGAAAGGGGAAAGTGCCGTAGGGGTCAGGCAGAAGCCACAGGCACACAATGAAGGGGTCTTCGTGACATTCTACTCTTGTATTAGGGATCTGGGGACTCTTCGACTGACAACACACAGCCCAGGGATGCATCCAAGGAAAGAAGGCATCTTTCCTACTTCAAATTATAAGTTACTGCAGAGGGCGGGAGAGTAGTCGAGGCAGTGGGCTGCCCCTATAGGCAACTTCTTTGCCACTCCATCTGCTACCCCAAATGCTAAATCTTAGAAACTACACTGCTGTGAAAGATTAAAATATATTTTCTACGACTCAGATGACACCAAGTCTTTTGTAGATGCCAAAATAGCTGCTTTGAAAAGAGTTGAAGAAATATCAATTAGGAACTGAGTCGAAGATACAGAAAAATTTATGTATCCCTGCTGGTCGGTCTCCAAAACCAACTGAAAAAAAAAAAAAGACTGTAATAATGAGAAAATGGAATATAAGGAAGCAGAAGATAAGGACCTCTTAATTTTGATATTTTTGAAAAGTCTGGAATGATAAGATTAATAAAAGCAGGTATACAAATGGGGAAGGAAGCTATTTTTCTCTATTCACAAATGATTTTGAATTTGGGAATCATATCTTTAAGCCCATAATAACTAATGGGGGAAAAAGCTTCAGTATTTCATTTCTGGTTTAATTTTTTTAAGAGGGTATTTACTAATTCTCCTTCATGGTAAATTTTAAAACAAAAGAAAATTGTTTGGAATAATGGTGATATAAAAAATGTCTTAAAACTTATACACTTCAAAAATCCTTCAAGAAAAGTGGAATTTTACATAAAAGAGAATGATTCAAGTTCAGACGCATATTCTTACAAGTTTCATAAATGTACTTTATAATTATATGAATAATCACATAATTATAGAAAATACATTTGAGAAAAATTGCCTTGCAATGCAAGGTAAGCCTTTTCCCCCCTTTAAGTCAGAGTGATGTGTTACTTTCCAATTTGGCAAAGTTCAGAGTTTTTTGATGGAGAAATTCTAAACCTGAGATAATCAATGTATCATGTATGAGACAGATTAATAAATTATTCTACTGAATCCTGTTTCTATTTTTAAGTTTTTTACCTACTATTTTTTTGGATTCTGATACCAAATATATAAAGGAATCTAAAATAAAAGTTATATAGCATGAAGTTAAGATATGGCCATCTAACTTAGAAATTTAGATATGTAATTTCCTTATATATCTATTAACATCAATAATGTTAATCTTAGTTAATTATATAATATTAATACCACACAGAGATGTTGACTCCAGTGTTTGAAATAAGGTATGAGAATATTCTTTTGTATGAAGTCATTTTATATATCAGTTCCTCTCAATTTTCCCATCTATAAATGAGATTAATAACATTTAGCCTTAAGATATGAAGTAATAATTTATGGATTGCAGAAGAAAGAAAACGAAGTCTTTTTTAGGCTTTTGAATTTGATAGTTTAAAGCCAAAAATGTATCTTCAGAAATCCAATAAAGACATAATAGCAGTCCCTGGAATTTAACTAATTTAAACCTAGGCTTAAAATAGGATTTTAGGAAACGTTGAGACTCCTGCTGGTTAGCTGGATTTCCAAATTTTTAACGTACCACAAAAAAAAAATATATATATATATATATTTTTTTTTCCTGCAAGGGTGAAAAAAGGCTCTGAATAAAATGAAGAAAAAAAAATCCACCCAAACAAACTTAAATCAATTAGGCTTATGGAAAGTGAGCTGGAGTTTATTTACAAATACTTTTGATCTTTAAAAGAGACGCGATAAGAATACATTGCTTTATGAGACCAGAGCACCGAGCCTGAGCTGGGGAGGGACAGACATCCCAATCCTAAGACAACCGAGGGAGGCAGTTTTTACAAGTTCTCCAGGAGCAGGTGCCAGCCCCGATTACCCTCCCGGGAATACTTCTCATGTCGCAGCTGAAAAGGGGGATGCTAAGATGGGGAGGCTGGGGAATCGGATGTGTCTCTTCTGAGAACTTCCTCCAGCCCAGGCTGGTTTCTTTGGTAAGCAAAACTATCTCAACCCAGGAAATCAAGAACACATTTACCATCGTTAAAGGAATCCTGTCATGGGGAAAATTCCATTTGATCATAAAGATAGAGACATATTTCATTTTAAAGATATGTTATATTTAAATTGCTGAGACCAAAGAATATACTTGCCAGGCAAGAATAGGAATCATTAAGTCTGTGATCCAAGGTAAGGCGCTGTACCATCTCAAAGAGGGAAGCGTGGTCAAAGTTACAGGGGTTGGAAGAGATAAATTCATCCATGCCATGTTTTTGAGCTCTATCTGCGTCTGTTCGTTTATACATGTAGAGAGAGACACAATTTAGAGAAACACATCACATTTCCTTTGACATTTCAAATGCACAGGAATTTACTAGGCATTACGAACAGTAGCTGTTTCCCCGTTGCCACCCACCAGCACCCCCGAGATATTCTGTTAATGCCCATTGTCAACTTGCATCACTTACTGGTAACTTTACTGCATTTAGGCAAAAATATATTGGCATCAATGTGTTTATCAAATGATCACAATTCCAGTGCATTTCATGTTGTTCTTTAAAAAAAAAAAAAACAACAACAAAAACTAAGCACCAAACACTGAAAGCAGATTGGATCTTTGCGGATAATAGCCTGTTTAGCTTTGTTGGTTTTTAATAGATTCTGCCATTCCAGCGGTTATGTCTAGAGCAATTTCTCTGTGATTATTGGGATTCTCTGGGAAAAAAAAGGGATTTGCTGATTTTTTTTTTTCAGCCAAGTGACAAGATTTGTGTCCTCCCCTTCCAAATCCCCATCGCCAATTTGGTTTAGCAAAAAGGTTTGAGTCCCCACCCTCTAAAATTAAAAACTGAAAAAAGAAAAGAAAAGAAAAGATTTTCGTGGAAACATGGAGATCAGGTTAAATGGGAATTTAGTTTGTGGCAGGCAGGGACTCTGCTCGTAATGTGCTCAGACGCTTAGCAAAGCTTATGGAAGAGACAAACAGGAAACTACCCAGCGAGGGCTATGATCTGCTATTTATTGTAAATTAATAGTCTCAATGTATTCACACTTACAGGGTGAGGGCTGTAGGCAAAGCCTCCTAAAGGATAACTAATTAATCCTGACATGTGTAAGTAAAATATACTACCCTCATCTGGCAACATAATTCAGAGAATTCGACTCCAGTGCCACCAAGCAAATCCTAAAGAGGTGGGAACGCAGGAAGGTCTTTGCATGAAAGGAATCGGCTTACTCGCTCTCCTGATATGCAGACTATGAGAAAAAAGAATCTTCTATGAAATGGAGCAAGATTTTACTGGAATATAGGAACTGCAGGAACTAGCCGTATTATCAGGGCAAGGGGGAAAATCAATTTCTGACTCAGGAGGGTGTTTGCATAGGTTTTTGTACATGGCCTCCATCCCGGGCAGTTTTTATTTTTTCCCACGCTTGGGGTTTGGCTGGAAGCATAGGGTATGGTGGCAGCGTGACTCAAGATGACGACTGCCCCTCATGTTGGCTTGGGGTATCATTCAAAAGAGAAGGCAGGGGGTGTCAGGTCTCTACCCTTGTTGTTGGAATTTTCAAATCTTCTGTCATGTTTTAGAGAAAGTGGTCAGTGTTTGAGAGAGATGTGTTGTTTATGCCCCAGACTCACAGACGGAAGGATTCTCAGAAGGCAAGTTGAAGGGGGAGTGTTTAACAGCCAAGTCACTCCATTAAAATGAGAAAATGGGAGCATTTGGAAGAGATACGGTGTCACATGTACAGGAATTATATCAGAGAATCTGGAAGAATTCAGTTTGCTGTATTAGTTCTCTCAGATCCAGCCCCTGGCAAGTGCTTTTGAATTGAGGTGGGGGTACTTTACCCAGGAGGGTTCTTTTCCTTTGGCTATTTGGTATTCATTTATTTAGTACTGGGGATTCAACCCAGAGACATTCTACCTTCTAGCTATACCCCCAGCCTTTTAAAACATTTTCTTTTTGAAACAGGGTCTTACTAAGTTGCTGGGGGACTTGTTTAGTTGCAGAGGCTGGCTTCAGACCTGTGATCTTCCTACACTGGAAAGTACTGGGATTATGGGCATATGCCAACCACACTCCAGAAAATGAAATATATCCTTTGACTCAGAAGGGTCAGGAAAGTGGTGCTGGGGGACGGAAAGTGAGCTGCTTCCCGGGCACAGGTGTGCAACCTCTGGCCCAAAGCAAGTGTCTTGGGTGCGTCCCACCTGGAGGTGTCCTTGGCATAGGGACACCGGGGCCATCCAGGTGGTCCTTCTCCATCTCCTCCCACAGATCCTGCCCTCTCCCCTCTATCCAGGGCAACTTAATTCTGGAAAATGGAAGCGTGGGGCGCGCATGAACTGCTCATCCTGTTCCATCCTCATAAAGAGCCTCATCCACCCCCTACCTCCCGATCTGAACAGATAGATCAGGCAGTTTGGCGAGCATCCTCTTCTTGCTCTCGGATTTCTCGGGAGAGGCTGCAAGCTGACAAATCGGCCGGGCTTTACTTTGCCAGCTTGGCTCGGCTGGTGATCGCTCTTGAGTGATGACGGTACGACCGGTCATTTAGCTCCGAGAGAAGGGGGCTCTTTTGTAGCTGTTAAAAACACGGCACACGTTTCAAGAGTTTTCCTCTTTGTTTATTTGGTAGGCCTCTTGAAAACTCTGCCGATGACCTATTTTGCCTTGCTGGCCACTCAGGAAGTGGATCTGAAAGGGGGACTTGGCATCTGGAGGGGGACCTGGATATAGACCTGCTCCCCGTCCCCCGGGCCGTCCCAGGCTCAAGGAACACAGCGTCACCGCGCTGATTCTTGGCTCAGAGCAAGCCTAAAAACCAATTTCCCTTTTTCCTGGCATTTTAAAGCAGGCCTATGGAAAAAACCTGGGTAAAATCAGCCTGTTGTCTTTTTCAGACAATTACTGCTAAAAAAAAAAAATTTACTTTCTTCTTCTCCTTCCTCTTTTTCTTGATCACACACGAGATAAGTGCAGGACTGTATTTAAGAGGTCTGGAGTCCAGTCTGAGTTCTATTTTGGGCAGGAAGGAGTGTGCTGGGAATTGAACCTAGGAACATTCTATATCTGAGCTACACCTCCAACCCTTTTTAAATTTTTATTTATTTTTTAAAAATTTGGAACAGGGTCTTCCTAAACTGCTGAGGGCATTCCTAGGTTGCAGAGGCTGGCCTCAAACCTGCCATCCTTCCATCTCAGCCTCCCAAGTATTGGGATTTTAGGTCTGGCCAGTGTGCCCATCTCTGAGCTTGTGTGTGTGTGTGTGTGTGTGTGTGTGTGTGTGTGTGTGTGGTACTGGGGTTTCTGGAAACCCTTCTACCTCCAGGCTACACTCCCAGACCTATTTTTTATATTTTTATTTGGAAACAGGGTCTCTTAATCCAGCGTGGCTGACTTCGAACCTGCCCAATCCTCCCGTCTCCGCCTCCCAAGCGCGGGGATTACAAGCGTGCGCCACCACGCCCGGCCCTGAGCTGTTTTAAATGGCTATCGGGTGCTGCCTGGATTGTTTCTCAGAGTCTCCGTTTCCTTTTTGCTGCCACAGACTGCAGCCTAAGGACCCTTAGGGTCCCTCGCACACCTTGAGGTGTGGGATGGAGCTCAGTACAGTAGAATCTGCAGCAACCACATCACCTGGATTTTTACTTGCACAAAATTATCTCTCACTCAGTCCTGGGCTCATTAACTTAACTGTTCAATAACTCAAGAGTACTTAGAAAGGTGGCTGGTTCTTGTGACACCTTGAAGGGGTTCCCCCAGTTTATTGTGTTTTTTAAAAAAAGAAAGGGCAGCCTGGGAATGCTATTTTTAAGTGCCAATAAAAGTGATCTGATTTGAAGCGGGGGTTTTGATTTTTGTTGTTGTTCCCTGCTATATTCCCTGCACCTAGAATAGCATCTGGCACACGGCAGGCACTTGATGCCTACTTGTTAAAATAGTGAATTTATTTCACCAAGATAAATGAGTTTGCTCTGTCGGTAAGCGCCTTTCGTTTCCTCATTTTTGCGGGATAGTGTTATACTAATTCACTGGGAGCATGTATTTGCTAGGAGCAGGGAGAGCGAGCAGTCAAGTGGGAGGGCCAGGTACATGGTGCGGGGCCAGTATTTACCGTTTCTGAATCTGCTTGTCCTCCTGTGTAAAGTGAAGACAGTATTTGAGCCAGCTCTTAGAGAGTTGCTGACAGGCTCTAATGAGAAGTGCCTGGAAGGCACTTAGCGCGTACTAGGTACTCAATAAATGTTAGCCAGACGCACTTGGGCAGGTTCCCTAGCCCTTGCAAAGCCGCTTAAGTTGCCAGCGAGCCAAGGATCTCTCTGCATTTGTAACTAATGTCCTACCGTTCCTTGTTTGCTAAAGCCTATCATTTCTAGGAAGCTGAAAGTCTTCCCCAGTTTCTGTGCTCGATGGTTCTGCTCTGCCCCTGTATAACCAATCCCATGTCCTGTCTCTTCAGCTTCACATGCACCCAACCAAGTCCCTGGGTAGACAATATGTTCTTAGTGGGCAGTTTCTGACCTGTGCTTTCTCCCTTGAGCTCCCAGAGAGGTGGGTCCTTGGTTGGTGGTTATTATTGACCCATTGACTCTGACACAGCCATCCCAGGCAACTTCCCACTGGCTTTATTAAGGAGCCACACACATGGGGATTCAGATGGTATCCTGCAAATCCCAAAGTAGAAACATGTGCTCTTAGGGGGAAAAAAATCTTATAGAAGGAAACAGAATTCTAGGTGCAGGTGTCTTTGGATACCATTCAGATCGTCTGCCTGTGTCTCCATACATGTCTAGGACCATATGCATTACATATGTTGTCTATTTTAAAATAAAACACTGCAGTGGTCCAGCTGTTCCAAATTCTGTTTCAAAGAACTTGTGGGCGCTTCCCAAGCAACACCATATAGTCATCCTTGCACTGTCCCAGTCTGTTCTTCTACAGTGCTGAACATGAAAAAGCAAATGCTCTTTGCAACTCCACTTCCTCCTGTACCAACCATCGAAATCGGTGGATCATAGAGAAAAAGCCCAATGTTGACATTATCAGGGGAGAAGAGTGCCCAGAGCAAGAGTGTGAGAGTCAATTCCTGAATTCAGGACATGGGGTCATGTTCTATGCCAACGTCGGGCATGTGTCAAGAGAAAAAAAATGAATTTGCACCTCAGGTCGAGCAAAACAGAACGAGGAGGGTAAGGTGGTGTTTAAGATCCAGTGATGGTTGGCTTGTTCCTTGCTTTGGGAGAGATATACTAGTGCTCTTTTTCATTAGCATGATTAAAAAAAAAATAAACTAAGGATCGACTATACGTTTAAGAACCAACTTCAACCTTTACCTCTTCCTTAGATTTGGCCCTAGGAAGTGTCTCCTGAGTCCTGCTTGGTCTGCAAGAGTTCCAAATGGACTGGACGTGGGCTGTGTCATTTGATAAGTTCTGTGGCTAGGGCATAATTCAACACACCTTCCAAACAATGATACCCGTTCCACTTCTGGGGTTTAACTGCATACGAATGTGCCGCATCCTTTATGGCATTTGGTTGGAGATTAAATTACACTGAGGTGGATAAAGCTAATGTTGGTACCTGAACTACGCTGACAACCTTAAATATTACCAATGGTATTCAGGATGCAGAGCAGGCCGACGGACAGGAAGACTTAGGGAAAGCAGGCACACTTCCAAATGGACGCTCATCGAAACCAAATTCCAAATTTGTTTGGAAATAATTTTGGTTTGATGGCTCATACGGTGATATTACTCTGTGGGTTTTACTCTCTTGTTTAATCTACTTGATTCAAATTCAAGTGAAAGGTCCCTAACAGGATACCCATCTATTTAATGTTTTTCTTTAATTGATCACAATATCTGTATTCATTTCATGTTTAATATTCTTTTCCTTTTTCTTCTCTCACAAGGGTATAAATATGTGATGTTTTTCATGATCTTAATAGCAAGCATACTTATGTGATCTTGTTTTAGACACATATATTTTTAGATAGATAGGTTTGCAAGAATGTCTACCAAATTAATGTACTTTTCTGGAAGGAATAATATAGCTTTCAAATTTTAATTTTATTGACATTTCCTCATTATTCTGACAGAAAAAGAACTGAAAACCAAAGGTCAATCCCCTTTTTTTATTTTGTAATAATATATTTTAGAAATTTTCGTGGGCAAGTGAAAAAGCAATTCTGCTGTTGAAAATAATTATGACTATTGTTGACAAACTGTCTGAAAGAGGCTCGCTTCTCCCAAGCACCCCTTCTCTAATAGGTTAGAAGTAGCTGTTTTATCACCGAAATTTAGAGCACAGTTGGGGCTGTTGCTACTCCTGATGGATGCTAGGGGCAAGAGAATAGCTAATGTAACTCCAAAGTCCTCTGTGAACTCAAACTGCAAATTAAAAGGTGACTTTGTATCTTTCTTATATGGAAAAATGTGTGCTTGTCAGATCTGCTTGACAGTACAAGAGTGACTGCATGGTTTGGACAGTAACAAACAATGACAGTAGTCAGCCTCGTCAGAAGACATGAAATAAAGAAATGACAATGATTGATGGCAGCTGGTTGTTTATGGATTTTTCTAGAAGAGTTTGTCCTGGCGTGGTCAAGTAGTCAGGGGATGTTGTGCCCTGCCTGAGCTTTGTGCAGCAAACAAGACTGGCCATCCCGGCCTGCTGTCTGACCGAGGTGCACAGTTCACTGCTTAACTGAGAAACAACTTCCTGCCCTCCTGGTCTTTTGATTAAACCAAGTTAACATGAACGGCAAAGAGAGGATGGCTTCTTCTGTAGCTATAAAAGGCCACGTTGCGCTTTGCGAAAATCTTGAATTTAAAACTACCATGGCAATACATCCAAAGGGAATAGACGTGTGATAAGTATTTTAATGCTAATTTTGATAATTTCTTGTAAGACAGTTGCTTTGAGTGAAAATCACAACAGAGATTTTGTCAATCTCAAACCAAATAAATTAGTGGTTGCAATTTTCCCTTCTGTAATTACTGCATTTTTTCAATTAATTTCCTGGCTGTAATGACTCTATTCTCAAATAATTAATTCTATGTTCCCTACAACATGAACAAAAATAAATCTTCTATACTTGACTAATTAATGATTTTTTTTTTTTTTTTTTTTTTTTTTTTTTTATTGGTGCACTGTATTCATACATCATAGTGGGATACAAACTTTTGTAGACATACATGCACACATCGCCCAGTCAGCCCCCACCCGATCCGCACCCCATTCTCTCCCCATCCCTCCTTCCCATGCTTGGCTTAGTGGTTGACATCTAGTATTATAGCAATTTATCCAAAATTAAAAATGATAATCTCACATAACAGTTTCATTTGTCTGATACCAAGCGTTTGATGATTTAAAGATAGCATTTCAATATTTCTTTTTGCTTTCTTTCTTACTATAGCATATTTTTTTCTGTTTTTTTTAGGTGAAACTATCATATATTTATATATTTATTTTTCAGAAAAAAAATCTATCCTAATATGGAATATGAATTCTAGATACCCAAAACGATCTTGAAAAAGAACAAAGCTAGCAGATATATATTTTCTGATTTCAAACCATATAAAGCTACAATAATTGAGACAGTGTAGTACTGTTCTAAAGGCAGATATATAGACCATTGGAGTTAAATACAAGCCTAGAGCTAAATTCTTCCCTATATTGTCAAGTTATTTTTGACAAGGTTTCCACGAACATTTGGTGGTGGAAATAATAATCTTTTAACTAAATATTGTTGAAAAATAATAATTACATGGAAAAGAATAAAATTGGACCTTTACCTAATCCCATATACAAGTATTAACTCAAAATAGATAAAAGACCTAAATATAAATCTTAAGACTATAAACTTTTAGGAGAAAATCTGGGTCATAAAACCTCACAACATTGAAATTGGCAGTGATTTCTTGGATATGATTTCAATGGCACAGGCAACAGAAGAATATACAAACTCCCTAAAAAATAAAAGAAAATATTGTATATCCAAAGACAATGTAAACAGAGTTAAAAGTTACTAATAGAATTGGATAAAATATTTCCAAATGCTATATCTGAAGGTATATTAATATTCCAACTAGAAATCCTAAAAATTAACAACAATAAAGGCAAACAATACAACTTAGAGATAGGTAAAAGACTAACATAAATAATGAATCTCCACAGATAACCAATCTTAGTTGTCTGTTGGATGGAAACTCTTGTTTCTCTGGTCCTGGTGAGTGTTACCTATTTCTTCTTTGTAGTTAATCTCTTTGAGTATTTTCTCTAGCGCTGGTTTTGAAGACATAAATTCCTTCAGTTTCTGTTTGTCATGGAAGCTTCTTATTTCTCCATCTAATTTGATAGAAAGTTTTGCTGGATAGGAAATTTTTGGCTGGAAGTTGTTTTCTTTCAGAGTTTGAAATATGTTACTCCAAGCCCTTCTGGCTCTCATGACTTGGTTTGGGAAGTCTGGAGTGATTCTAATTGGTTTGCCTCTGAATGTCAGTTGGCCCTTTGTTTTTGTTGCCTTTAAGATTCTCTGCTTGGCTTCCACATTGGTCATTTTGACAATTATATGGCGTGGGGATCCTCTTCTCCGATCCTGTCTAAAGGGAGTTCTATAAGTTTCCTGGATCTGTGTATAAACCTCTTGCTCTATATTTGGAAAATTTTCTGCTATTACTTCCTTGAAGAGATTGTTGATCCCTTTGGTATCACTTTCTTTTCCCTCCTCTATTCCAATTATTCTTAGGTTAGCTCTCTTAAGATGGGCCCATATTTCTTCAATGTCAGATTCCTGCTGTTGGATATTTTTTTCTAGATTAGAAACTATGCATTCATTTTTGGATTGCTCATCTTCTAAGAGCGAGATTCTGTTCTCCATGTGGTCTAATCGGTTGTTTGTGCTTTGAATTGAGGCCTTTACTTCATTAATTGCATCCTTTATCTCTTTTTGGCTCTCTCTGAGTTCTTTTCGAAGCACCTCTATTATTTCTACAGTTATTTTCCTGATTTGATCTTCTAGAAATCTCTGATTTTCTGTTTTATCAGGTTCTGATGTTGTGGGGTTTTGCACATTCATTACTCCAGTGTTATTCCTCTTTCCCATGATTTTGGAGGTTTGTGCCTTCTCTGGGTTCTTCCCTTGGGTCACTATGGCTTCACTTAAGGTGCTCTGGATCTCGAGTCTGTATTATCTCAGACCTCACTACTCCTTTACTGGGTTGTATCACAGAGTCTCCGACCCAGGGAGTCGATAGAGGCTGCTTTAAACTATGGGGAGTGCCAGGTTGCACGTTCTCCTATGGTGTGATATCTCTGCCACCACCACTCCCTCACTGGGTCAAGTCCCAGGAGGCACAATACTGCGATTTCTCCTCTGTGGCCCGCAATTTGACTCACTGTTCTTGAGTACGCAGATGTAGCTGTACTGGACTCGGTGAATTCACTGCTGCTGCCGCTGCTGGTGGCAATATGGCGCCTCTGCCACGCCCTCGGCCATGAGGCTGGCGTATTTTTTCTTCTCTGGTTTTGATTTCCACTCTGAATCCCTGCAGCGTGTGCTGAGCTCAGCCACTGGGAGCTTTAAATGCTGTCTGCGCCGAAAGATCCTGCCTGGCTGTTCCGCAGCGGCTCACCTGGCTTGCTGTAGCCGTCCGTTGAGTTCGCCGCTGCCGCCGGCAGTATGGCGCTGCTGCCGCGTCCTCGGGCGCGTGTGTCTCCTCTGTGGCCCTGAGCTCTGTTCTCAGTCCGCTTTCTCTCTGGAGCCTGGTGGGTTTTTTTGTTTTTCTGGTGATGGTGTTTTCTGGCTATGAAAGGCGCTCTTTTTGTGGTAATGGAGATTGGTTGTTAGCGGGACTCTTAAGCCCCGCTTTTCTCGGTCGCCATCTTCCCGGAAGTGTGACTAATTAATGATGTATCATACTGTAAGTCACTATGCGATATGAAAATACTGATTAGCGGGTAGCATGTTAAATGTGTCTGAAGTAGTATAACAAAAAATAAATCTTTTTCTAAAAAAATATAGTCTATTTAGATCATGTCGTGGTATTTGCAAAATTTTGGATCTGATTGGAGGAGTCGATGCTTTTGGAAAGTCATTTCCTTTGACAATAAGAAGAAATGTGATTTGAAGTGTGGTTTTGGGGGCAATAAAAATTAAATTGATATTGAATTAATTTGATATTGCATGACTGCAATATAGCAACTGCAAGTTGACAATATAAAAAAAGATATAGCAAAAATCTCAGGAGATAAAACTATAGGAAGGAATTAAGGCAAACGACTATTGGAAAATCTACAAGGATAGCGATGCGTTGTGCAAATACATGTAAAATCTCTCAGAACAGAATTCATTCAGTCATCTATTCATCCATCCTTTCATTCTCAGAAAAAAACAAAGTAGAGCAAAGTCCTAAATTCCCACTAAGTTCACATTCTATGGTAAGCTTTTAAAAATGCCTCGCCAGACATTCAAAGGAAATAAAATTAAATTAAATATCTGCTCGGAGTGGTGAAAAAGTCTGTCTGCTAGCCAGGGGTACATTTATGCAAAACAGAAGAAAAAGAAAGAAAGAAAGAAAGAAAGAAAGGGAGAAAAAGCAAATTAAAGAAAAAAAACTAATTAGAACAAAGGATTATTATCGAATGGTCAGGAGGAATGACATGACCTAATTTTCTAAATTAGCATTCAGAATACTCAAATACATATTTGCCTGCTCTCTTGACCAAATTTTCTAGCTCCCTCTAATATCAAGTTGTCCCTCAATGCATTTTTGGTAGATAGCTTTTCCTATATGAATAAAAGAATCATAGGCTCTTTTATTAGTAGATAGCAAAGAGAAAGATTTTGCTAAAGTTTTAGGGTATCTTTTTTCTTTCAGAGGTTTTTTTTTTTAGAAAAATTAATACAGATACGAATGATGCTGAAAAAGTCATTGTTGTCACAGTTCTTGGGGGTGGAGCAGGGTGACATTTGAGACCAGAGGTCAAAACCCATTTTGGCACTGTGAGATCGCGAGTCCAAAGTGTTTGTGAATAAGGTACATGGACTCGATCGTGTCCTTAATTTGCTTTGTGTGTGTGTGTGTGGTAGTCCCGTGTATTACAGCGCTCCTTTCAAAATCAATCCTCTATTGGCTCTTATTTGAGAGCACACCCTCAGGCCAGGTTGAATGGATTCATTAGTGTTCAAATACTGCATCCACTTTATTAATTGTCCTTTCCAATTTCTTGGGATTCCTACCCGACTTTTTGATTTGTCGAGGTATCCATGGCTACCACACCACTGGTATGTTGACCATCCTAATCTTTGGAGTCAGAAAGAAAAGAAAAACAACAACAATAACAACAGCACGGTATCAGAGTGCAAAATGGTCTGTTTTCAGGCATTAAGCAGTCAGGTAGCTGTGAATTCCACGAGGCAAAGGCCTTATTTGCCATTTAATTGTGATGTTAGTTGATATTCTCCGAATGAAAAAAAATTAAGAGATGCTCAAGGCTGGCTTTGCTGAGAGGATCATTTGATGCCAATATGAAAGCCAAGGAGAGAAGGCAATTATGCACACATCACATGCATCCTAGTTTCAGTATGGAAGCTTACATTTCAAACCTAAGGTCAGGAAAATAACATGAAAAGTTAAACTACAGAGTCTAGACATGAGGAAGATTTCAGAGGAGAGGGGAAGCACATTGCAGGTGTCAGATAATCGAGTCTGATTATCTGAGCTGTGCTAGCTATAGGGGAGCACTTACCCTTCAGTCCAGCTAGAAGTTAGCAGGGTAAGAAGGAACAAACCAGAATAACATAAAGACTAGCAACGAGGCTCAGGAAAGCAGACAGGAGTTCTAACCTAGCAGCTAAAGTTCTTGGGCTCAAGCAAAGATTGAACAAGAAAACTTCAACAAAACAAAACAGAAACAAAATCAACCTCCCCCAAAACCAACAGTAATCAAAATCCCCTTAACTGTCTTTTTAAGTGCTGGCAATAAAATAAAATAAAATAAAGTAAAAAATAAATATATCAATTAAAAAATAGAACAATTCTCAAAAACATCCGCTTTGGGGATCCATGATGTGGTTAACAGTGATTTGTTGAGAAACACATTAAAATGACTTATATATCAAATAATCATTGACCAAATGTCAAAGCTTAAAATACCCCCCTCTGACCCACCATACTCCAAATGAGAATTGAGATACTAATTTTGACTGTTCCACTAAGACATAGGGGGCAAGGGTAAGGTCCCAGTGAGTGGCCACTGGGCATAAGAAATCGTGGCGACGCTCAACTATAGATTTGGACATTTCCGATGTGAGCAACATTGGCTTTAAAAACTGGAAAATTACAAGATTTATTTTTTAAAAGTTTAGTAACTACGTACCAACTTAATTTTTTTCAAAAAAAATTAACTATAAATAAAAATAATTAAATAAAGAACACACATACAAAATAACACAAAAGAACAAAAAAATTTAAAGCTTGATGGAATCCTCCCCAAATCGTTGTAGAGTCCCATACAAACTAATGAATAGCAGGATCTATTTTTTGTTTGTTTTTATAACTCCACATAAATACTCCACTCCATTCTTTCTTAGACGTGTCTTTTCATTTTAAAATCAAGCTTTCAAAATTGTAAAAAATACAAACTGCACCAAGAAGTCTGTTAAACCGAATTTAGAAAGACCCAAATCAACTTGTAATTACTCCCAAAATTCCCAAACTATAAGACGTTCCATTCCCAAGATTCCTTGGAACAGACAGCGACATGACAAGATTGGAGTGTTTATTTTTCTCTGCCCCAAACATTTCTACGCTGCTTTCCTTTTCCATGTGCGCCCCCCCACCTTGGCTGTGTAAATACTAATAAAGTGATTATGAAGCTAAGTCATTAAAAAAGGGCTGTTAAAAATTATTCGCTAGCAAGAACGGCAAGTGCTTCGAACAAATACTCAAAAACAGAATTTAAAGAGACGTGTGCAGGGTCCAATATGTAGCGATGCCCCTTACCTTTTATAAGTCAAGGAAATGCAATACTTGATTAAAATGCAATACTTGATTTCTGTTTTTACTTTGTTTGGTAGCTAATATGTGAGCGACTCGGTTTTCCTGATGTCACTTAAACCAAATGTAAGCGAAGGATCAGCGTTTGCTATTTAGAACTATGCTGCGAAGGTTTTCCATTTTTCTTGCTTTGTGGTACCTGGTGGCCAAGGCATGTCAGTCTGCCCAGGGCTGAGGAGTCTCCGGGGACACAGGGCTCCCCAGGCTACCAGCAGGGAGGTCCTGGGTACACCCAGATGAAATGGTCACATTCAGTGTAAATCTTACACTGTGGTTTTGACTGAGCTGCCCACATAGAAAGCTTGATTTAATAGTTATGCTTGGAACTTGGCACATAAAAGCAGCTGCACAGCATTGCGAGCTGGCCATTCTGGTGCAGACACTGCTAGAAGTCATCACGCACCGGGAATGTCACGTTCCACGGTGACCTGGCCCCTAGCTAGCTGTCCCTGTGTGTGTATGTGCTTGTCAGGCATAACTACCTAGGGTCACCGAGGAATAGAGAATCCCCGGCTCCCTTTGCATCGTCTCATGAGTTTCGTGTACTCCTCACTGCAAATGCGCAGGTGCAGAAAGCTGTTGGGTTAAGTCCTGGCTGATCCTTTAGTCTGATTTCTAAGTTCTGGGAACAGAAACCACACTTGCTGGCACTCTGCTGCCGTTTTGATTAAGCACCTGAACTAGCAATAGATGCAATCTGAAGCAGTGCCGAGACTGTTTCCGGGACAATAAAGTAACCATAGGACGACTGAGATTAGTGTTATTGGACTGAAACTCAGGGTAAGAACTGCCACTTAGGACAGGGCCACTGTGTGCATTTTATCCAGGTTGGGCCTGCAAAACTCAAGTGGGTACCACTCACACTTGATGTCTATGAATAAACGTGTGTCTACGATAGCACAAGTATTCCAAAACAAAAACGAACAGGATGTGCGCAGTTAGGTATCTGACAATGGTCCTTATGTGGCCGAATGTGGTGGGCTTATTCTTACAGAGCCAGGTGCTATGGTAGGGCCTCATGCTCTTTTTTTCCCTCCCCTTCCTTCCTTTCTTCCCTTTTTTTTTTTTTTGTGGTACTGAAGAAGAACCCAGAGATAAACTACCTCTGAGCTACACCCTTCACCCTATTTCATTTTGAAACAGGGGCTCACTGAGTTGCTGAGGACCTCGCCAAGTGGCTGAGGCTGGCCTCAACCATGCAATCCTCTCGTTTCGGCCTCTCAAGTACTGGGATTACAGGCATGTACCATGCCCATTCCAGGCTTCACATTCTCTGGAGAATTCCCACTCCTGGGAAGAGCTTGAAGAGTCACTTGAGAAACAGTGGCTTCCGCAGTGTGTCCTACATCCCAGGCCTGTGCGTCACCTGCCCTTCTCACTCATTTCTCTCCTTATTTTGCAAACACTCTGGGGATGATATTATCCACCTCCTTCTAACCTTTAGGATTTTGATGGGTGTCTAACAAAAGTTCCCTATTTTCAAATACGGTTATCAACATGGATCTAGCTGTGTGTATTCAATGGATCTTCCTGTTGGTACCTAATGACGAGCATCTTCACTTCATAACTGAATCCTATTCACGGGAAAATCTCAGTCAAGAGCTCCTGTGCAGATGCTACCACTAGTCTTTTTAAATCTGTCTTGGTGGTGGTGGTGTTGTGGATGAACTCAGGACCTTGCACTTGCTAACCACACGCTCTGCCGCTGAGCCAATCCCCTGGCCCTGCTCCATTTAATTTAACCCTTGGATGCCTTTGTTTTTCCCTAGACTTGTGAGGCAAAAGTGGGGCCGACAATAAGCCATATAGCAAGTTCTCAGTCTAGGCAGAGGATAGAGCACAGGCATTGCATGCAAAGTGGATTATGATCTCAGAGGAAGCCCACAGTGTTGGAAAGAGAGACCAATACTTTCCAAATATCACTGGAAACGTATGTTTTATAAAGTCAGTTGGGCATAAAAGGATAATTCCATTTTAGGTGGATAAACTAGGATGTGCTGTTTCCAAATGTATTAAGTTGCTGAGGCTGGCCTTGAACCTATAATCCTCTTGCTCAGCTTCCCAAGAACTGCGATTATAGGCACATGCCACCATGCCAGGCTTCCAAATGTATTAAGAATAATCTTATTAGTAGTCAACACGAGAAGCAGGATTCCATCACACAGCTGCTCTTTGTTTAGAAAAATTAAATAAAATTCAGGTGTGGTGGCGCATGCCTGTAATCCCAGTACTTGGGAGGCTGAGACAGGAGGATCACAGGCTTGATCCTCAGCAACATTGTGAGACTCTCGGCAAATAGCAAGACCCTATTTCAAAACAAAACAAACCAAAAATAAAATAAAAAAGGGCCAGAGGTATAGCTTGGCAATCGAATGCCCCAAGGTTCAAACTCCAGTACCACAGATACACACACGCACAAAGAAAAATTAAATTAAACAAATAAATATCAGATATACTTTATCTTAGTGAAAAACCTTATCTCTCTTCATTGTAAATAACTATTGTTCTCTTTATTGTTATCAAATAAAGCTAGTTGCTAGAATATATTAGAGAAAATAAGTGAAGAGGGGTGAACTCTGGGGTGGTTGTGGAAACAGGGTGGTCCCTTTCACCCTAGTTCTCATCACCATCTATTTCTTATTCTTTTATGATGTTGTGGGTGGAAAGCCATCATAATTACGTGGTTATTTATAAGGCTCCACCCAGGAACACTTCCTCCTTTAAGAAAAGAATTAGCCTGGAGCAGGGATTCCTGCGAGCACCCAATGGACAGAATTTACCATCCATAAGAGTTGTATTCCCAATCTGCAAGGGTACTACGGTGCTTAAGAGTATTGTCTTGTACAAAAATGGACATGGCAGTGGACTTTGTTAAAAAGAGGATTTGCCTCTATTTAGTTGGCCTAGCTGAAAAACGATTCCATCTCCATCCACTTTTTGCTTAAGTGCACCAGAGGAAAGCCCAGCAGCTCTGTGCTGAAGGTGACGTTTCTGCTCTGAGGTCCCTGCCCTGGCTTCCTCGCTCCTGCGATGCTTGCTCCTCAGATATTTGCAGGGCCACCTTCTTGGCATTTGGACTTGGGCTCAGAGAAGACTTCCTCAATGGTGTGTCCTGTTTCCCCAGCCAGTCACCCCTCCGTAACATTCTCTGTGGGAATTATCAACGTCTGGAGTAATCCTATGTGATGGTTGGCTGGTGTGGTGTCTAGACTCCCTGGCTGGGATGCAGATGTTTTGGGAACAGGGTCTTACTCAGCCCTTTATCTCATTTCTAGCTACTGGTTCAATGAACTAGACTGGGTGATGGGTTCCATGCTCCTGTCAGGAATCACCATGACCACTGCTAAATGACTTGAGCCTGAGCTGCTCCTGGTCAGTAAGGGTAAGGCAAAACTGGCTCTCTTTGGGGTGAACATTTGTAACAAAAATGAATTACTTTATTTCATGCTGTATGTTTGCATTTCATTTGTTTCTGGCCATACACTGGCTTGTGTATCAGAGGTGTTGGAAGATATAAGATATCTTAGGTAGAAAGAGGGAATGGGAAGGGGCAAAAAAAGCAAACAGAAGCAGAGGAAGAGGAGAAGAAACTGGAATGTCAACTGGGGACACAGTTTCATTTCTGAGTATGTGATATTTTAGCTCAGAATGGGATTTTAGGTACTATGTTCTCCCCGCCCCCCCACTTCATGTGAAAATGTCATCATTTATTTTTAAATGGTTCTAAATTGCAGATTTAAGCTTATTTCAAATGAACCTTATTTTGAAATTACTTTTAATAGGAAAAACGAAGCAAGGACATCCATAATTTACTATATTTGAAGGACTCAAACAAATACATGTCTGTGAATCCCAAACTCTCACCAAACACGGAGCTGAGAATCCACGTAAAACATACTTTCCTTTGTCTAGTCCTTGATGGAGAGGGTCAAGTATTGCACTTTAAAATTATTTGCATCAAATATTTTTGTCCCAACTTTTACCCTGAATCCACTATGGACTATCAGCAAACAGGAATTTATGAATCCTAAATATATTAGCAACTCGTTTTTTTTTTTTCCATTCAACTTTGGAAGATTTACTTTACTGTACGCAGCTATTTTTAAAGAAATGGCATATTTACTTACAAAATTGCGAGATGGGGGCATCCAGCTGAGGCACGTTCCCTCCCTTGGCGTTGAGCTTCTGCACTTGGGTGGGGGGCACCGGCTTGTGCGACTGCCCCGTGGCCCGGTACATGGCCTGGACCCACAGGATGCGGTCTTGCTCATCGTCACTCGCAAATATCACCGTGTCTCCTTCTTTGACTGCGTTGAAGAAGGCTCGGCCGCCTTCCAAACCTGGAAATCAAGGGGAGTAGAGCTCTGAGGCTGAGCTGTGGAGTTTTCGGTGGGCTTCAGCCCCAGGGAAGCAGTTTTTAGACTCTCTTGGGGCAGAGGAGGGGAGGAGCCATTTATCCGATTCCAGGAAGGGGAGTCTGAGAACCGCTTGGCTGCTGAGCGGGACCATGGTGTTACGAAGGCATTTAGAGCCTGGCTCATGTCTCTTTCTTAGTCCTGCTGGGGACCGCGCTGTCGGGCAGGCCGGCCAAACATCTGCCTAGAAACGTACTACTTCCCCCTCCTGTTTCTTTGGAAACGACTTTTATTGGTGCATTGTAATTATACATCATATTAAAGGTTCAAAGTGATAGAAACACATATGTGCGCAGCACTTGGTCTGTTTCCTCCGCATCCCACCCTGTGGCTCATGCCCCTGCGCATGGGGGTCAGATTGCTAGTGGCGCCCTCGTGTATGGACATGACACTATTTGAACTGTTTCGTTTCTCATCCTCCTTCCCCTTCCTCGCCTTCCGACCCCGTCCACTATCCCACCGGTCTCTCTCCTCACTCACCTGAGCCCCTTCTGTTTTCTATGTTCTCTCTAGCTTGCACATAGGAGACAAAACACACCCCTGCACCTTCACTGGCTCGTGCCACCTCTGGTCCTCACCCCCGGCCCACCGTGGCCGCCGCACTCTCCTTCCACAGAGCCGCGCCGCCCACACCCTCGTCTCCCGGGTCTCTCCTTGAATTAACATTCTTGCTGAAGCCTTCCATGGCCTTTACCCTCACTGCCCATCTGTCTTATCTTGCTTAAGTTTCCCTCCCTCCCTCCCTCCCTCCCTCCCTTCTTTTCTTCCTTCCTTCCTTTTCTGGTACTGAGGATTGAACCCAGGGTCACTCTCCCTCTGAGGTACGCTCCCAGTGCTTTTTATTTTTTACTTTGAGACAAGGTCTTGTTAAGTTGCTGAGGGTCTAAGTTGCTGACATTAGCCTTGAACAGGCTAGCCTCCCGTCTCAGCCTCCCCAGCACTGGGATTACAGGTGTGCGCCACATGCCCCTTTCCCATTGTCGTATCACCCACTAGCAGACAACATCGTTTACTCCGCTTCATAAGGACAGGGAGTTTCTGTCTGTTTTGTTTACTTTTGCATCCTTGGTGCCCAAAATACTGCAGTAGTACTCAATAAGCGCGTGCAGTCTTCCAGTTTACCAATTTAGAGAGAGGCAGGTGGAAGCCTCTCTGGGCTGAGGTCAAGGCTAGACAGGCGCCTATCAGCATATCGCAGAAGCCTATGGATACTTTGGCTGCCTTACTATTTTCTAGCCAGAAATAAAGCTTGTTGAGCTCCTTGTCACCTCCCCAGGCACCAGTCACAAGCTGAGAGGAGGCTGAGGCAGGGATGGGCAGCTCCACGGGCCAGTGAGCTCCGGGGCCGGCCAGCCACCTCTCTGACAGTGGCTGCAGAGGGCTTCTGGTGACATGAGCACTTTTCCATCGGGCTGACAACATTCATTCAGGCGTCTGTTCTACAAGAGTCGGAATCTGTTAGAAGTTTTTCACTTAGAAGGGTCAGAGACTGTGGACAGGAAATGCCTGCTTTATCATACAGAGGATCTAGTAATAAAATGTCACATGCTGCAGGGCATGGGGACACGCTTGGAATCCCAGTGCTTGGGAGGTTGAGACAGGAGGATCTGGGTTTGAGGCCAGCCTCAGCTACTTAGTGAGGCCCTCCTTACTCAACTTAGTGAGACTCTGTTTCAAAATAAAGAATAAAAAAAATCAGGCTGGGGGTATAGCTCAGAGGTAGAATGCCCCTGGGTTCAATCTCCAGTACTGAAGAAAAAAAATCACATGCTTTTTTTTTTATTAGGTACTGGGGATTGAACCCAGGGCATTCCACTATGAACTACACATCCAATCCTTTTTGTTTTATGTTGAAACAGGGCCTTGCTGAGTTACTGAGGCTGACCTTGAACGTGAACCCTCGTGTATCAGCTTCTCACGCCCTGGGATTACAGGTGAGGCTACCATGCCCAGCTTGATGTTTATTTTTATGAAGAGATAGTTTATCTAATTTCCTATGAAGAATATGAACACGCATAATTTAGAAAAGATATGCAGTTAAGCTGGGAAAACCTGCTAAGCCAAGTGAATGGCATGAGAAGAAAAATTCTGGAGAAACGAAGGACTCCGAGGGATGCGGCCAGTCCGAAAAACGAGTGCATCTAGTTAAAAGAAAGAGAGGCTGGGGCCGTAAATGTCACTTCCCACATCTCCTGACTCAGGGCCTGCTGTTGGGGAGAGATGGTGTTTCTGGAGCTGCTTGCAGAAAAACAATCTGGGGGTTACCTTGAGAAGTAGAGAGCCCTCTCCATCATTCAGAGATTTTTTTTTTTTTTTTAAGAGCTGAGCCAGCATTGTGATCCTAGTACTTGAAAGGCTGAGACAAGAGGATCACAGGTTTGAGGACAGCCTCAGCAACAGTGAGACTCAGCAAACTAGTGAGACCCTGTTTCAAAATAAAAAATAAAAAGGGCTGGGCGTGTAGCTTGAAGGTAGAAATGCTCTTGGGTTCAATCCTCGGTACCACGTGCATACACACAAAAGAAAGATGCCAAATTTTCGGAAGTTCAGTTAATACTCCCAAGAGTCCTGTAATGTAAGCACTAGCATTCCCATTTTGCAGATTAGAAAACTGAGTCCCACAGAAAGTGTTAACTGTCCCGTGGACACAAAGCCGGCCTGCAAATAGCTGGGCTGGGTACCAACCTTGGCTATTTGGCGTCAGTGGTGATGGAGGTAAGCACTGTGCTATGAGAGATCAAGAACAGATCAAGAAGGAGAAAGAAGAGCCCCAGAGCTGCAAGAAGCCAACTGAGGAGAGTGCGGCGTGAACAGGGATGAGCTCCAGGAAGGCCTCAGAGTCAGCAAAAGCCGCCTTCCTCAGGATGGACTCTGCGCGATGTCCTATGGGACCCCGTGCGCCTCTCCAGGGAGAAGGCAGAGCACAGCACACAGGTGCTCCCTGGGCGAGGGGAGGGCTGCTTTCCAACAACCCACATGGCCCTCCGTGGAAGCTAAAACAGGAGGATCACAGGTTCAAGGCTAACCTCAGCAATTTTATGAGACCCTCAGCAACTTAGCAAGACCCTGTTTCAAAGTTAAAAAAATTTTTAAAAGGCTAGGGGCATAGCTCAGAGGTAGAATACCCAATACCCCCTCCCCCAAAAAGTCATGGGAGTTGTGTGAGATTAACTTAGTTGTGTGATATCATATGCCATGGAATTGTTCTGAATTGATATCCTTTTATGTGAGGCTTAAATTGTGTGGGGAATTGAGAGACTGTTATCTACTCTTGAAACCATACCCAGGGAAAGCTGAAATGAAGTATTCTCAGTTTTAGCTTAAAAGTAGTGTCTCTGTAAGCAAAATGGACATATAGTTATTCACCAGTTCGCAAACGAACATTTTGGGGACCCTTAGCTTATGTAGCCCAAATGCTTGGCTCTAGGTGAACACTGGGATCGCAGGCTGTTCCTGAGACAAAGGCATCGGTCATATCCTGTGCTGTGGTACAGAATGGGCTGCACAGGAACCTTGCCCATCTGCACCCCCACTAGGTGGTTCCAATAAAACCTGGGGAAGCCCAGAGGAGGAGAGAAAAAGACAGACTATACTTTGATTGGCATGGTCACCTCCTCTCCTTGGCGACTGGCACGGTCACCTTCCAGGGGACGGCAGAGGAGATGCCTCCAATCTCTGGGGACATTGGTAAAATGTGCATTACTTAGATCTCCACAGGGGAAACGCTTCCTACCTAGGAATCCTCAGGAAAGCTTGTTTAAAAATGAGGAGTCTGAGCCGGGCGTGGTGGCGCACGCTTGTAATCCCCGAGCTTGGGAGGCGGAGACAGGAGGATCGCGCAGGTTCGAAGCCAGCCGTATTGGCTTAAGAGACCCTGTTTCCAAATAAAAATATTAAAAAATAGGTCTGGGACTGTAGCCTGGAGGTAGAAGGGCTTCGACGAACCCCAGTACAACACACAAAAAATGAGGAGTCTAGCTGGGTATGATGGTGCACACCTGCAATTCCAGTACTTCTGCTGAGGCTGGAGGACTGCAGGTTTGAAGGGCAGCCTCAGAAATCAGCAGGACTCTTGGTAAATTATTGAAACCTTGTTTCAAAAACCAAAATAGGGCTGGGGGTACCGCAAAATTAAGAAAAGAAAAAAGAGGAGCCTATCTTCCTTCTTTTTAAACAAGCACTTTAAGAAATCTGGGTGAAAGGGCTAGGGATATAGCTCAATGGTAGAGCACAAGTCCTTGGGTTTAATCCTCAGTATGCCAAAAAAAAAAAAATATCTGAGTAAGACTTTTTGAATGACAATTGAGAATATTAAAATCTCCAATTTCAATCAAACATGACTTAGGAAATAAATAGGTCTTGGCACAGAAAAAGGCAGGGAGAAGCTGCTCACTCTTCCTGAGAACATAATCAATTTACTTTCCACTTACATCTTTTGTAAAAGAATTTATACATTTTAACTCATGGGATCAATGTTAAAAAAAAAAAGAAAGCAACTTTAGCTAGGCATGGTGGATCACATGTAGTTCCAGCACATGGAAGGCTGAGAAAGGAGGATCACCTGCTGGAGGCCAGCCCCAGCATCTCAGCAAGACCCGTGGCAACTTTGTGAGACTCTGTCTCAAAACAAAACAAAACAAAAGAAAAGAAAAAGAAAAAGAAAAAGAAAAAGGTCCAATCCCTAGTATGGAAAAGAAAAGAAAAAAAAAAAAAAAGCAGCATGAAGACCTATCCACACACAGGCACTCCTGGTGCAGTTGGTAGAATAGCTACACACAAGTTTTTTACCCAATATGATGTATGAATATAATGCACCAATAAAAAATTAAAAAAAAAAGAATAGCTGCTCCTCGCTTTTCTCCCTACCATTGGGAGAGGATTCTGCTTTCCGACAACTCTCATTTTGTATAGCTGTTCACACGGCACACACCCAAGGGTGACACGGGCTAGACCCCAATCCCAGCTCAGTCATCAGGCCACCTTTGATGTCTCGAAAACTGAGTAGCTTCTTCTACAAAATGGATGATGATGATGACCCTGATGTCATCCAGTCTGCGGGACTGCAGTAAGGACCAAAAGCAATCAGGAAGAAGAGGGGAAGCGCGCTGGTCTCCAAAGGCGTGCCTGGCCTGGGAGGGCCTTGTCTTCCCTGACCAGCCCTCCCAGGTCTGGAATCTCTGATCAGAACACATGGGCTGGAGAAGAGCACAAGCCCTCGTGGGATACAGGGATGCAGGGATGCGAGGATGCTGGGATGCAGGGATGCGGGGATGCCTGGAAGGTCTTAGTGCAGGCCCAGGTCTTTTGATGAGAGGCTACAGAGATGGTTCCTTTGGAACTCTTGGTTCTCTCCACGTGGAGTTTACGCTCCTGCCTCCTGTGGTCAGCTCTGCTGTCACTCACACAGGCGTAGGGTGTAAGCTGCAAATGTAAGCCCAAAGGGGGCTGGACCAGTGCGTCACCAGCATCGGGGCTGGGAGCCTGAGGGCCCTAAGTTCCCAAGTGACCAGGACGAGGCACTCCCCACCACACCTGGTCAGGTTAGCACCCCATCTTCTCTCAAACTCTGTTTTTCTCTTTTGTGTATTTTGTTGCATGTGGGAGAGCAATATGGGAGTAGAAAAAAAGGTTTTGGGCCAAATAATGCAGTATGGTTGGAAATGCTTCCCTTGTGCACATTTGGCATAAAAATAAACTTCTCCGGGAGAGGCTGTTGGTGCTTGTTGTTCATTAATATGCTGAAATGATTTCGCACCCCCCCCCCCATTTTGAAGGTTCTTTGAGGCTGATTTCTATTCATTTTTTTTTTCTGGGTAAAAGATAAAATGGGTAGAGGGAGAGGTGTGAGGGGGCAGGATGTAGAACTTATGCAACATAGAACTTACAAGGAATTCTACCACTTATATGGTTCTCTTAATTACATAGAGCAGAGGAGCTTCAGTGTCTGTGCTTATAAATTGGTATCTTCTTAGGAAAAAGACAGCTGAATCCCGTCGGCTAGCCTTTAGAGTTCACAGGTTCTAGCTAGGGGCTCTGATGGAGAGAGGGCAGGTTTGCTTAGTTAGGAAGACATGATATCGTTCAGGTGTCACTGGTAAAAATTAACACACACCATCACACACACAAATGCAGTCCTTGGTATACACGTAGGACTTCTTCAGAAATATTTTTGGCATCATAGGATGTATTACATATTTTATGTGGTTACAGGTACATAAGAGGAAAAATGTTTAAGTTTTCTTTTTGAGTTTTCAACCAAAGAAGTCCTTGTGTAAAGCCAGAGTTCTGGTTTGGGATGACGTGTGTGTGTGTGTGTGTGTGTGTGTGTGTGTGTGGCCGCAGACTGAACCCAAGGGCATTCTAACTTTGAGCTACAACCCCAGCTCAATTTTATTTTTTATTTGGAAACAGGGTCCCTAAGTTGCTGAGGGCTTCGCTAAATTGCTGGGGCTGGCCACGAACCTGTAATCTTCCTGTCTCGGTCTCTCAAGCACTGAGATTACAGGCGTGTGACACCATGCCCAGCCTGGGATGGCATTTAATTAACCAGCATGGAAACTCAGTCGGATAAGGACTATAGCTGTCACGGTCGCCTGTCAACTGGCTCAGCTCCCAGCGTGGAGCAAGTGGCCAGCAAACGTTGCTTTGAGAAGCGGAGAGTTGTGTGTGAGGGGGGGTGGCGGGTACCTGGCTGGGGGTCAGTGTAATCCACAGTGTAGCCATCCAGCTGCAGAAGCTCCTGAGGCTCCGCTTTCTTCTCACGATAGCTGCACATGGCAAACGTGTACTGACTGACCTGGGAAGGAAAAACAGATGCTGAGGCGCTGCTCTAAAGCCCATCTTCCCCAGACAGCCCCCGCCCCCGGCTGACCGTGTCCTCTCCCCTGTGGCCCTGGACTCAGCGGCTGCGCTTCCATCCCGTTCGCCACCTCCTGGCTGTGTGACTTGGAGCAAGTTGCTTCACCTCTCTGCTCCTCTATAGACTGGATTTCCTCTTAGGATAGACCCCACTGGCTAACCGTGAGAACTGAGGGGCACACATGTGGAACACATGGCGTTTAACCAGCGCTCAGCTATTACCACGGCTGCTGTTCTGCTCACTACCATGGCCGTGTCCAAGCTCGTGGAAGCAGCTCTCCAGCCGGCCCCTAACCTGATCTTCCCTGGAGGTGGCACCTCGCGTGTAGAGACAACACAGGTCTCTTGGTCGGAAGTTAGAAACTAGACATCTGCGTCTCTGTGCCTCATTGAAAGCGGTGCGCTTTCTGCAGGCCTGTCCTCAGCATTGCGCCACACGCGCCGCTTCTGTCCCCCTCTCTGGAGGAGCGCTCTGGGCGTCTCTCATAGTCTTGCCTTCATTCCAGACAAGCTCAGGGGCCGCATACTGTCACAGCAATGAGTGCCGTGGCTGGGCGCCGGTCACAGCAAAGCAATCCTCCGTCCCGACGGTCTGCCGCTGCCGTGCGCAGCAGCCATGCCAGAGCAGCGTGGGCACACGAGGCTGCAGGCCGGCCTTCAGGACCCTGTCGTAACAGCGCATCACACTCAGCGTGGACAGTGTTTCTACAGCTGCCGTCTACAAGGAGCCCGTGGGAAAGCAGGCGCTCCCCGCCGCAGGGCAAGCTGCCGGACACTTACCAGCCACGAATGTCAGCTGTCTGGGCAGAGGGGCCCCACAGCCCTTCCCCTTCACTTTCTTTATTAAAAGAGACATCTTTCCCTTCTTCTTCGTTTGTTACTAGGGATTGGCCCCAGAGCATTCTCCCTCTGAGCTGCGCCCCAGCCCTTTTTATTTATTTATTTTTATTTTGAAACAGGGTCTCTCTAAATTGCTGCGGGTCTTGTTAAGTTTTCGAGGCTGGCCTTGAACCTCTGATCCTCACGTCTCAGGCTTCCAAGGAATGTGATTCCAGAAAAGACATATTTTCGAAGTGAACTCTGATTGCGCATGGGAATAATTTTAGTCTCCTCTGTGGCGAGGTTTATCTTTCTTCCCTTTCTTAATGGCGGTAAGACGTGGGTGCTCCCCAGCCCTGTAAGCATCTCCCGAATTCCTGAAGGTCCCAGGGAGATGGGCGAGCTCGCAGAACGGTTTGTTGCTTGGTTTGTCTGTTACTGCCCCCTGTTGGTTTCTGGTGAGAACGTGACAGCCTGCTGGAGTTTCCGTCTGATGCTCCTGATTCGCAGAACTTGCTCCTGACCTGCCAAGGTCTCCACGGGTCCCCCGGGCCTCAGCAAGCCAGAAGACCACAGAGAGTTGGCTCACAAGGGAACATGTATGAATTCCCTGTAACAAGCAGAATGACCGACAGGGTTCCCTGCTCCTGGCACGGAGGGGTGAGCACGGCGGGGCCGCACAGCCTGAGACCCCAGCCAGTGCGGGCCGGGCGTCGTCGTGCCTCCAGGCAGCCGTAGGGCCTCTTCTGTCTTGTACTTGCTCAAGAATTATTGAGCTTTCCACGCTGCGTGCGATGCCTGCACAGGCAACACTCAACATACGCATCTACGCGAGCAATTCCCTTGAATTCGCACTGACATTCAAATATCGAGTAGCTCAACAGGTGCATTCGCTACCAGAGTATCAATCCTTTCAGGGTAGGACCTGGGAGTCAGGCAGTGTTCCATCAAATGGGCATTTGCTAATGGAGTTTGACTGGCTCCAGAGAGGTGAGTCGGTATAATCCAATAAAAAAGTCTCCACCCTGAGTCAGCACCACTCTAAGCACATCCCGGGGGGCCCAGCCCACGACCGGTACTATGGTTAGCCCCCCACCCCCGGGATGCTGATCATAGATGGTCCTGGAATGGTTACTTGGTGACTTATATCTGGTATTTCATCCGGCAGCAGGAGAGATGATAGAGTTTGTTAATGCCGTTAGTCAAACAGAGAGGTGCTGATACTCACTTGAGGTCAGGAAAACCTCACGACCGAAGGGGCCATTCAAGAGTCAGGCATCTACTAGCGGCGAGCGGAGCAGGTTCTGTGCCAGTCTCCTTTTCAGGGCTGGTGGCTCCCTTCTCTCCCTGGCTGGTGCTGCCCCCTTCTGGCTGTATTGCAGAAGTGACGCCTGGCAAACAGTTGCTTTGAGCTAATAAGTCAACCTGAGCTGTTTTACTGGGAGTGGTTTTAAGCTAGGATTTGGTGATTTTCTTTGGGAAACAAAGGAAGAATATTCTCTGAGTAATTATCATTATTGCAAGTTTGAGGGAAACCTTAGTTTTTCAAGCATGTTTGAAAGGCGGGGCAGTAGCAACGATTTGGGGAACTTTTTAAAAACGTCTTTGAGACCCCACTAGGTGCTTCCATGGAATGCATAGCAGAAGTTCTTAAAGTGTGTTTCGTGGAGAAGCTAAAGAGACAGTGAGTGCTGCTGTAACGGTGTGTTAAAAGTGAGACTCCTGAGCCCGGCGTGGTGGCGCACGCTTGTAATCCCAGCATTCGGGAGGCCGAGACTGGAGGATCGCGGTTTGCAGACAGCCTCATCTACTTAGCGAGGCCCTCTGCAACTTAGTGAGACCCTGTTTCAAAATAAAGAACTAAAAACAGGGCAGGGGGCGTAGCTCGGAGGTCAAATGCCCCTGGGTTCTATCCCCAGACCCGCCCCCCCCCCCCAAAAAAAAAGTTAGACACTCAGACACCCTGGCCACAGAGCCTGGACCAGAAAGAGCCCAAGCCCTCAGAGGCCCTTGGAGAGAAGGCCAAAGGATCACTTTCTCCTAGCACTGGGGTTGCCAGCTGTAGGTATCTTCCTGCAGAATCAAGGATGGGCTCCTGGTACTTCTGTGGGAAGTGCCATGTCCGTCTGATTTTACAGGTGGCTGGACTTCCCACACCAACCAACTCACTGGCTCTTTTTCCAGCTACTTGTTTAAAGCAGAAAGAGGTTCCTGAAAGAGCAGCTTGCAGCCACCTGCATTAGGATGTGCGTGTTGGGTGCAGGGAAGTTACACACCTGGAGACTTTTGTCTCTTGTACTAGAGACTGAATGCAGGGGTGATCCGCCACTAAGTTCCATACCCAGCCCCCTTTTTATCTTGGGACAGGGTCTCACTGAATTTCCCAGGCTAGCCTCAAACGTACGAGCCTCTTGTCTCAGTCTCCTGAATAACTGAGATTACAGACATGTGCCACCATGCTACATATACAGATTCTTGAAGTCAGACCAGTTGAATCATGTTCTCAGGACAGGGGTGTTGGGGAAACCTCAGTGCAGAGCCAAACCAAACCAACAAACAAAACTCTAAACAAACTCGAGTTAGGGTGGGCCTCCAGAATCTGCATTTGTCTTGGACATTTCTCTCGCCTGCGTGTGTGTGTGTGTGTGTGTGTGTGTGTGTGTGTGTGTGTGACTGGGCTTGAATCCAGGGATATCATCTACCTCTGAGCTATTTTACTTTAATTTTGAAATAGGGTCTCAATAGGTTGCTGAAGGCCTTACTATATTGCTGAGGCTTCCCTGAAGCTGCCATCCTCCTGTCTCAGCGCCGCCTAAGCACTGGGACTACTGGCATGTACCACCATGTCTGGCTCAGATATTTCTTAATGTGCAGTTAGGTTTCAGAGTCACTGTTTTAACATACAGAAACCATCCCAAACCTTTGGGGTCGTCCTAAGTTTCAATTATATTTGCCAAGTAGAGTCCACTTATAAGGTAAGAAGGCTGGCCCTTTCTTGTCTCTGACTCTCCCACCAACTACAGAAGACTAAAATGCTTGGATATACAAATGATAGGATGAATTTTGTTAATTTCCTACTTCCTGATTTTACGACTGTTTTTTGAAAATCAATCAGCTGGGGGTTTTGTCATCCTTCCTCCCTCTTTTCCTCCCTCTCTCTCTCTCTCTCTCTTCCTTTCATCCTTCACATTAAACTTGGAAGCATTCTACCTCTGCATTATACTCCTAGACCCCTCCTCCCTTTAAAAATATTTTGAAACAGGGTCTTGCTAAGTGGCTGATGACCTAAGTTGATGAGTCTGACCTCAAACCTGGGATCCTCTGTCTCAGCCTCCCAAGTACTGGGATTATAGACATGGATCACCACACCCTCCGCAGCTTTTTTTTTTTTTTTTTTTTTGCGGGTCTGGGGGTGGAACCCAGGGGCATTTGACCTCCGAGCTCCACCCCCTTCCCTATTTTTTATTATTTATTTTGAAACCGGGTCTCACTGAGTTGCAGAGGGCCTCACTAAGTAGCTGAGGCTGTCCGCGAACCGCAATCCTCCAGGTCTCAGCCTCCCGAATGCTGGGATTACAAGCGTGCGCCACCACGCCCGGCTCGCACCTGTTATTTTTACTGAACCCTAGTTACTTGCTCTTAGCAAAAGCTTACATATATATGTTTCAGAAAAGAGTTCTTTATTATGGCTCATTCATTCATTTGAGTCATGTATTCAGTGCTGGGAAAATACAGATACACAAACCCAGACATGATTCCTGCCCTTGTGTCTAGAAGAAAGACAGAGAATCATATTATTTCAGAAGTGTGTTATCTTAATAGGAATGCTGAAAGAACTTGGGGATTTGGTCCTGTTGGGTAGTTTAGCAAGGTATTCATATGGAAGCCTTGACTGCTTGAGCCAAGAATTGAGGACAGAGAAAACATGTATGGTGTGGAGAATATATCTCCTGGGGACTAAGGACCACTTGTAATGTGAGGGTTGTGATCGAAGGAACTCGGGCTCCTGACTCATGTCACAAAGGCCATTTGGTGGTGTAGAGGAAACACAGGCTTTGGAGCTGTATGGATGGGATCTGATTTTCAGATCCCTGCTATAGTAGGGAAAACCTGTAGAGACCAGTTTGTTAAATACTTTGTAAAATGCAAAGAGGCATATAAAAATAAATGATTATTAGCATAATTAGAAGAAACTCCGATTATTATAATTTTTTGGCACTCGGGATTGAACCCAAGGGCATTCTGCCTCTGAGCTTCAACTCCAGATCTTTATTTTTCAAGTTTTGCAACAGGATATTGCAAAATTGCTGAGATTGGCCTCGAACCCGCAATCTTCCTTCTCAGCCTTCCAAGTATTAGGATTATAGGCATGCATCAACACACCCAGGTAGATTATTATAATTTGGTAGTAATATAATGAGGAAACATCTTCTAGCCAGAAATATTTTGAGCATAGAAGAAAACTATTTTTAAAATAAAAGGATGATAAAGCTGGGCATGGTGGCACGCGCTTGTAATCCCCGCACTTGGGAGGCGGAGAGAGGTGGATCACGCAGGTTCAAAGCCAGCCGCACGCGATGGCTTAGGAGACCCTGTTTCCAAATTTAAAAAAGTATAAAAATGGGTCTGGGAGCGTAGCCCAAAGGTACAAGGGCTTCCAGGAACCCCAGTACCACCAAAAAAATAAATAAATAAAAAATAAAAATAAATAAATAAAAGGATGATAGAGGTGAGACTTTCTGGTGTTTGTTTGTTTGTTTGTTTGTTTTTACCCTTCTTCTTAGCCAGCAGGTAGACAGTGCCAGCTATTGTGTAGAGCCTATGGAACTGGTATCTTTATTACCAGTGGGTTGGTCACATTAGAGTTGCTAACAGTGCTAATCCAGGGGTTTGGTCCTTGCCACACCCCTGTGGATTCAGGATGAGTATTCAGCAGTTGAGTTTAGGGGCATTCTACCTCTGAGCTACATCCCCAGCCCTGTTTTAATTTTTATATCTAAATAGGGTCTCACTAAGTTGCTGAGGGCTTTGCTAAGTTCCTGAGGCTGGCTTTGAACCTGTGATCATCTGCCTTAGCCTCCTGAGTACTGGGATTACAAGTGTGTGCTAACGTGCCTCATTGCCATTTCCTGACTCGGTGCAGAGAACTCATTTCCTCTTAATGAATCTCTGGGCTGGGGCTGCAGCTAAGTTCACAGGGCACACACTGGGATTTCAAGGGATACTTAAAATCATTGTTCACTTTGAAAGTCCTTGAAACACTTGAACATTTCAAGGATTTCAAAGGCTGAGGAGCCTCGGCCTTGCCACGTGCATACAGTCATCTGCTGGGCTCTTCTGACCTCAGTTTTGGGGACAGCGTAGTTGAGGGTGGAGTTCGAGAAGCATGGCTCATCACTGCAGCCAAGGAGATACGATGGCGATTGGCCAGGCCCGGGGCATGTGACCTACCCACCCTGCAGGCAGCCAGGGGTGAAGTCAGCCCCACACAAACCACCGGAAGTGGGAGAGAGGGTGGCTTCCCATGGAAAATTAGGGTTCAGCTGTCAGTGGGAAACGCGTGCCCTCTGTGGCCCTCAGATGGAATCAGCGTTCCCAGATGCAGATCTGTAGCCCAGCAAAGTTATCTGAACCGTCCAGGTTTACATAGCCAGAAAGTAAAGGATCTAAAAATCAGATCCCATCCATATAGCTCTGAAACTTGAGCTTCCTACACACCGCCAAATGGTCTTTGTGCCGTCGGTCAGGAGTAAGGTTTTCTCATCTGTGTTCCTCCCTTCTGAAAGGGACACTGACTCCCAAGGCACTGTTTCTTGAAGCAGTCTTTGGACCACCCACATCAGCATCTTCTGTGGTGCTTGTTAAACATACAGATTGCTGGGCTCTGACCCAGACCCAGTCCTGGTGGCCTCAACCCAGACCTGCTATATCAGTCCTGGGTGGCACCTGGGAATTTGCATTTTAAACAACATCTCAGGAGCCAGGTGTAGTGGTGCGTACCTATAATCCAAGTACTTGGGAGGCAGAGACAGGACGATTGCAGGTTTGAGGCCAGCCTCAGCAACTTAGCAAGACTCTGAACAACTTAGCAAGACCCTGATTCAAAACAAAACAAAACTAAATAAATAAATGGCTGAAGATGTAGCTCAGAGATGGCATACTTGGTTGAGTTCAATCTGAAGTACCATAAAGCAAAAACAAAAACAAAAACAAAAGAAACCCCAAAACCCCACCCCAGGCAGGTGGTCCAGGCCTCAGCCGGAGGACAACCTCTCAGGATTTTTCCGTCTCTGGCCCAGAAAGCCCCAGGAACTGTTCTGTTCCCTTAGTGGATAACGTGGACTCTGGCCATGTCCATAATAGTTTTTGACCCCATTCTTAAAAACAAGAATTACAGCCTTGGGTCAATCCCCTCTGAGAGTGTCCTTTGCCCCTGGCTAGTAGAGAGGCCTTTTACCAGTCATCATTTGGCTCCCACAGGTAGTAGCACTAGGAGATCTCACTTAACGAGAATTTCTATAGCTCTGAGTCACAGACAGGAAGCCCTGTGTGTGCTGGCAGGACAGGGGGATGGCTTCTGGGGATACTGCTATTAGATGTCCTCTCTTCCTCTTAGCATTTCCAATTTCCCTTGCATTCAAACATTCACAGTTATGTTAGCAAGTACACGTTGCCACCTCTGTATAAAGTACATTCATGTCTGAACGGAGGGGAACAGTTCAGAAAGTCCTTCGGGCGGTACCATTTCCTTCCCTCGGCTTCATACTGTTCTCTGTGGAGCTGCTGCTCAGGCTGCCCTGGGAGTGAGGGGAGTTTTTTTGGTTTTTGTTTTGTTTTTTTTTTTGAGTCTGCTCCCTTCTCCACCCTCTCAGTCTTCCTTTTTTTTTTTTTTTTTTTGGTAGTAGGGTTTAAATTCAGGGGTATTCTATCTCTGAGCTAAACCCCCAGCCATTTTTATTATTTTTCTTTATTTTAAAACAGTCTCCCAAAGTTGCTGAGGCTGGCCTCAAACCTGTGATCCTCCTGTCTCAGCCTTCCAAGTACCAGGTTTACAGGTGTGCCCCCTCACACCCAGCAGCATTCAGCAAACTTGATCAGCTTGGGACTCCTGGTTTCACGTTTGTATTTTGAGTTCCAGTGTCAAGGAAACTGGAAGTCACCAGTGCATTGCATGCTGCAGGTAGCTCTGGGCACCACCCTCACCGCCTGGACTGCTGTCCTTTTGACAAACAACCTGGGACATTTTTGCCTCCTCTGAGTTCGGCCAGGATGGGTATCCCTGAACGGGTCCCCTGCAGCTCTGTTGGCACTGAGCTCTTTCGGGGGAGTGAGTTCTCTTTATCGTTGTGCTAAAGTGCCTCTCTTTGGGACCACCATGAGAAGAATCCGAAACGAATGCAGTGTTTTCCAGGCGGGCCACCAAAATTGTGTCTGGGCATTGCTGCAGCGAGGGCGACAGGCATGAAAACAGAAGACCTCAGTTCTCCCCTGGTTCCCTGTCAGCTTGGGGCTGCGATGTCACTTCTGCAGGTCACTGAGGCTGCTGAGGGAGGGATCTGACACAGGTTTAATTTGGGGGATAGAGGCACCCAATCCAACTCAGTGGCTCTTCAAGGGGAGTCCCAAAAGTGGGAACAATCTTGAAAACGCCCGAAATTCATCTCTCTTAACTTTCTAGGAAAACTGCAGAACCTCAGATGGTCTATGCCCTTTTATGATTTTCAGAAGCGAGCACACAGCTTGCTTTTTAGCTACTGTGTGATTCTCATCTTCCCTTGGAAGGGAGGCTCTGTACACAGGCCTAAAACATCTGTATTGCAGCTGCACCACCTAAAAAAAAAAACAAAAACCCAGCCTCCTTTTTAGTTGAGCACATATTGTACAAACAGGCTTCACTGATATTTCTGGAAGAGGAAACTCTTGCTTTTTTCCCTCAAGAGTTTCTCCCCTCTAAAGTCTCTTCCTAAGCAAGAAGTCAGCTGCTTCTTCTAAGTCCTCCATCATTTCAGAGATTCTCAGGTTTCAGACTCCAAGGTGCCCAGGGGAAGCTTCGCTGGCTGCCTCAGAGCCGGGCATGGGGAGAAGTAAGCCAAGGCCTGGAGGAGGATCGCGTTGCTGCCTGGGGAAGCTGTCCCGGCCACTTAGGTTCCTCTTTCTCTTCCATTGTCTTCTTTTCTCACAGACTATTCCCGAATACCCATGCTTGCTTGGGCTCCGGAACATGTACAGGTGTGTTGGGGAAAGAGGGAGGGGTGCAAAGATGAATCAGAAGCAAACTGGGCTTGCGGCAGCAGGATCTCCAGGGGAGGCCAGGCGTGCTCCCAAGAGGAGCGGTGACACAAGCCACCGGAAGCTCTGAGGAACAAGAATCACCCACCATGCAGCTTGGCTTCACCATTTATACGATGTTCTCTTAAAAGTGGGCACCAGTGGTTTTGCCTGCCCACTGTCCATTTCTCCTTCTGGTTTTGTACTGGAGACAGCCCCTGTGGGATGGTCACAATCTAACCTCTTTCTCCTGCTAAAGGTTGGGTATGTGACCCATGCTAGACCAATCCAATTCTCTCTGAAATTGGTCCCTCCAGTGGAGTGTTGCAGGCCAGAGCCCATTTGTCCTGGGGCTGCATTGGTGATACCCAGATTTCTGGAACTATGCTGGTCCCTGTATTTTACAAGAATCAGATCAGTCACCCAGCCTTTTCAAGGATCATATGACCCACTTCTGAGCCTTCCAATGAATTAATTTCTCCCTCCCTCTTCCTCTCACTTTCTTCTTCTCTTTCTTTATTTGATCTTAATTTGCAGAGTCTATTATATCTGCTATTTGTATTTAAAGAACTCAAACAGATACCATTCCAGAAGGGAGAGGCCAGATCTCATAGTTTTTTTTCTTCTATGACCTCTTAGTGTACAAAGTGGGTACTCAATAAATGTTGGTCAGCTGACAGCGTTCAGAAAAGTACCTTAGGATGGCTGTCTTCCATTGTTTAGCCATGGGTGATTTTGTGGGCTCAGCATCATTACAAATTTTGCTTCTGTCTAATTTAAGGTTCTATTTCACCCTATAACAATAATGAAAGCCAAGGCTACCTCTCACTCACACACAGAGAGCAGCATGTTGCCTTGGTGGCACAACAGAGACTCGAGGAAGCCTAGAGATAGAGTAGTCTTGGAGGCTCAAGGTTGATGAAACTTTCAAGGTCATTTAATCTAAGCGAGAGCTGCTTTATAGTGAGATGTCAGAACTGGTGGTGCTCAGAGCAACAAGTAAAATAGTCAAGTAAACCAAAAAGCACTAACCCAATTAGTCACTAAATTACAAGTTGACTCTCTTTGTGACAACTTACACTAAAATTTTACAAATTGAATTATAGTGTAAATGCTCTGGTGGAGCCTGTAACTTAGAAAGAGGCAGTGATAAATTCCTTTGTAACTGAAAAACCCTGATGCAAAAACAAACAAGTTAAAAAAAGAGGAAGCCTTTTTAAAAGCATGCTATTACTATTTCTGGAAAAATATTTTTAGAAACACTCAAGAGAGCCAAGATATTATTCTATAATATGATGCATTGTTAATATCAGTATCTGCATTTATATCTGTATCTATTTATTTACAGATATTTATGCAGCACTGTTAACCCATATCAGCCCGGAAGCCCATCAAAAAGGGAAAATTCTATGAGTAAGGGAGCCAGAGCACTATGTTCAAATGTGGAAAAACATTCAAAATGATTTTTGTGAAGAAAGCAAGTTGCTGAACAATAGGAAGATTCTGGTTGGCTTTGGTTTATGAAAAGAGTTATTTGGAAAAAAATGTTCTCTCCGACATGGGTATGAGAAGTTGCATGAGGCTTCTATAGGCACCTGGAGAGTTGTGCACTCCTCCGCAGGTAGTTCAAAATGAAATATATTCAATAATAAAATAGATGCAAAAAGTGCAACTAAATTCAGACTTTTTTTTCATCATGCCTACCTTGAGGTCCTTAGAAATACCAAGTTACTTAAAGATAACATCTAATCAGTCATATGCCTTCTCCCTCCCGGGGTCCTCCATCTCTGGTAGGGAACCTATCATTTACATTTCTGTATTGTTAGAATTAAAAAATACTGCATATGCATTAATTTTAAATGTTAAAATAATACAAAAAAAAGAGAAGAAGAGGAGGACTCTAGGTACAGGAATATGCTCTTTATCTTCCTCCAAGTGTTTACATAAATTCACTAAGCTATGTGCTCGAACTTCAGTGGTGTATGTTAGCTCTCCCTTAATTAAAAGCATCCATTCATCCTCGCACAACTTTAGTGCAAACAGAGTTAAAAAGTTACCTGCACCAACACAAAAAACCTCTTCTTCCATCTCTTCCAGACGTTCTTACCAATGGCCCATAAATACCTATGGAGAGAAGAGGAGGGAGCTGTGTCAGAGCGAGAGTGGGTGCCTTCCTAACACGCTTCCCCTCTCCTGGAAGCCCGGCCCTCCTGCCCCGGCTCCAGAACAGAATGCAGGTTTGGGAGATTCAGTGGAGGACAGGGAGGTTCAGGCAGGGTTCACTTCCACCTACCCGAGGAACTGAGTATATCAAACATGACCTCGATTTCCAGTGATTACAGAAAGCTCCTTGGAAAATATCACTTGGAGAGAGAGTATGTTTATGTGCTAAGTTTTTTTTTTTTTCAGAACTGAGGATTGAATTCTACCTCCAAACTATACCCACAACCCTATTTTTATTCTTTATTTTCACTAAACTTAGTGAAAATAAAAAGTAAAAAATAAAAAGAAAAAAATAAACTTAGTTTATTTTCACTAAACTTACTGAAACAGGGTCTCATTAAGTTTCAGAGGACCTCATTAAGTATCTGAGGCTGGCCAGGAACCTGGGATCCTCCTGTCTCAGCCTCCCAAGTACTAGGATTACAAGTGTCCATCACCATGCCCAGCTTGCTAAATGTCTTTCAAGTAGAGAAATTTCTGAAAGACAGAGGAAGAAGAGAAAGAGGAAGAGGAAGAGAAGAAGAAGGAGGAGGAGGAGAAAGAGGAGGAGGAGGAGGGAGAAGAGGAGGAGGAGGGGAAGAAGTGAGGAGGGGAGGAAGGATGAGGAAGAGGAGGGAAAGGAAGAGGAGGAGGAGGAGGAGAGATGTGAGGAGGAGAGGAGGGAGGAAGGAGCATAAACTCTTATAGCTTCAATTCTTCCCCCCTTTGTCAAGTTTTATTCAGGAAAACTTCCCCTGGTTTTTCTTCTAATTCTGTCAAATGTAGGAATCTCAAAGGGAAGAAATTCCAAGTGAACAGAGTCTTCCTTCCTCCCTCCTCCCTTCTCCAAATGCTCTTCTGCTCATGGAAATTAACCTTTATACAGGAAAATGAAATGAAAAAGGAAAATTAAAAACTATAGGGGCATATAGCTGGGTGTAGTGGTGCATGCCTGTGATCCTAGTACTCAGGAGGCCTAGACAGGAGGATCGCAGGTTGGATGCAGCCTCAGCCACGTACTGAGGCCCTGTTTCAAAATAAAAAGCATAAGAACTACGGGTGTAGGTCAAAGCTAGACTGCCCCTGGGTTCGACTCCTAGCCTAGTACTACACACACACACACACACACACGCACACACACACACGCACACACACACACAGACACGCACACACACACGCACACACACACACGCACACACACACGCACACACACACACGCACACACGTGCACACGCAGACACGCACACACACACGCACACACACACACGCACGCACACACACACACGCACACACACGCACACACACACAGAGAATAAAACCAGAGAGGTATAGCTTAGAGCAGCCTGCGATCTTAAGATCAGTGTCTCTAATACTTCATGACTTATCCCCATGGCCACGCTGAACTGGAGGGGATGCGGGAGCAGGCCGGCCCTTCTCAGACCCCGGGAACAAGGGTGGGGGGAGATCTAGTGACACTGAACACACTCGCATTCTCCAGTCCCCACTGGCTTTTCTGCTAACACAAACCAACTGGACAACTTCTACATTTTCATGTCATCCGGCAGCAGGCAGAATCTTCGTTAGAATACAGTGAAGGATACACCTCAACACACTTTTTACGTTGACATATTTTAAAGCCCCCAGGTGTGTCTGAAGCCAAATAATGTACTCAGGCCTTTGAGCCGGAAGCCCAGGGGTCACTGGCATCCCTCTGCTTCCTCATCCTTCTTCCTCACTTGCCAGAGGCAATGGGATTTTAACCTTCTGGAAGGTTCCTCCCCCTGTTCAGGCATCCACTTCCAACCTCCACTACTCCAGCCCCTGCCCATGTTTTTGCTTCCATGGACAACCAGGGATAAATCTCATAATTAGTTTCGGGTAGACAACTGCATCCTCAGGAGACAGGTCCTGCCACCTGCGAATTCTCTCACGCCATCTCCCTGCCCAGGCTCCTCCAGCAGTGCTCCCGGCCTTCCCGGGGCCCACTCTGGCTGCTGGCCTTCTGGTGTGCCCCACGCCTGTCCATATGATTTGATATTTTTCTTTACAACGAATCAACATATACAAATTCACCTTTAAAGAAAACTTTATATCGTAGGTTTGCTAAACTAATATACTAATAACTTGGTGCCCATCAAAATACATACTTAATTATCTAATGCATGCTTGTCTGTGTATCATCAAGATGGTCTTGTGTACTGTTGGTGGGACACTTTATCCTAGGGCACAAAGTCCAGCATCTTGCCCTGGCCTTAGCCTCTCTTTCTTCTACCCCTCCCTCCTCTCCAGACTCAACTTCCACAACTGGATTATCTGTGGTTCCTGACCATACAGTGTGGTCACACACCTGCCTAGCTTTGCACCATTTGCCTGGAGACTCCTTGCTGCTTCTTGAGCTCACATTCTCTCTAGATCAACCCTCACCTTGGTGCCTGGGCTGGGTGGGCAATCCTGCTCTTACGACATTCCCACTGGAACCAGGTGCTTGCACAGGTGGGCAGGCAGCCTGGCTCACCTTTCCACATGTTTAGTATAGGACCTTGTGAAAGGTGGCAAGTGGTGGACAGATACTTGATATATTTCAGTTGATTTTTTCTAATTCCTAGAGCTGTGTGTGTGTGTGATACCAGGGATTGAACACAGGGGCATCCTACTTCTAAACTATACCTCTAGCCCTTTTTATAATAATAATAGTAATAATAATAATTATTATTGTTATTATTATTGGAAACAAGATCTTACTAGGTTGTAGAATCTCACCAATTTGCTAAGAGTGTTCTGGAATCTGTGATCCTCCTGTCTCAGCCTCCCAAGTTCTGAAATTACAGGTGTGTGCCACCATTCCCAGCTCTAGATCTTTTTTTTTGTGTGTGTGGTACTGGGGTTCCTGGAAGCCCTTCTACCTCCGGGCTCCACTCCCAGACACCTATTTTGTATTTTTATTTGGAAACAGGGTCTCTTAAGCCAGCGCACACGCCTGGCTTCGAACCAGCGCGATCCTCCTGTCTCTGCCTCCCAAGCGCGGGGATTACAAGCGTGTGCCACTACACCTGGCCAGCTCTAGATCGTTTTTAAAAACTATGATTTTAGCCGGGCAGGTGACGCACGCTTGTAATCCCTGTGCTTGGGAGGTGGAGAAAGGAGGATCATGCAGGTTCGAAGCCAGCCATGCTGGCTTAAGAGACCTTGTTTCCAAATAAAAAGTATAAAATAGGTCTGGGAGTGTAGCCAGAAGGTAGAAGGGTTTCCATGAACCCCAGTACCACCAAAACAACAACAACAACAACAACAACAACAACAACAACAATGACTGTATTGGTGTAGTGAGGCTGAGTGTGCTAGAAATGCACATGTACATGGTACCCAGTGCATTTCCCTTGGATCCCACGCTGCTCTCCCCCTTTCTGTTCATAATATTGAAATTAGCATCAAAGCTTCACAAAAATTGAGTGTCATGCTTTTGAGGAACCTAAGTAATCTTTTTTTTTTTTTTTTTGGTGGTACTGGGGTTCCGGGAAGCCCTTCTACCTCTGGGATACACTCCCACGGGCTACACTACCAGACCTATTTTTTAAATTTTTTTATGTGGAAACAGGGTCTCTTAAGCCAGAGAGGCTGGCTCCGAAACAGCGCGATCCTCCTGTCTCCGCCTCCCAAGCGTGGACATTACAAGCATGCGCCACCATGCCCGGCCTGAGTAATCTTTATAAATATTTTGATGCGGTTTTAAAACATTGCACAAAACATACAAAGCATCACTCACCAAGTCCTTTGAGTTTTTCTCCCCAAACACCTCTCTCTTGGCTCTTTCCCCTTGGGTCCTTCCCAGGTAAGTGAGCATTATCCCCACCTGGACCATGACAGAGCCCTCTTTCTGGTCTCCCTACTCTTACCCCTGTGGTCCACTCCTTACACAGCAGCTGGACTGATCTTCAAGAAGGAAAAGCCAGCTGGGCGTGGTGATGCACGCCTGAAACTCCAGTACATGAGAGGCAGAGACAGGAAGATTACAGGTTTGAAGCCGGTCTCAGCAACTTAGTGAGGCTCTCAGCAACTTTGTGAGACTCTGTTTCTAAGTAAAAAAATTTTTAAAAAGGACTAGGAATGTAGCTCAGAGTTAGGGATGATGCTCCTGGGTCAACACACACACACACACACACAGAGGAAAAATAAATCAGGTCATCAACACACTCGTGCTAAATAGGGACAAGAATAAAACAGGAAGTAAAGCAGGGTGCGTGTGAAAAATAATTCTATTTCTATGTAAGATCATAGAGACAGAATATCCCCTGAAGAGCTCATGTTTTAATGTTCAGGGTTGAGATAATTAAGTCATGAGGTTGTTATCTCATCAATAGGTAAACCCGTCGTGATGGACTTACCATGGCCTTGGTGGTTACCTGGCCAGTGGGGTGGGGCTGGCGGAGGGTGTCCCTGGGGTGTGGCCTTGGGGACTGTGTAATGTCTTTGAATCCCCTTGTTTGCTGCTCTCTTCGCTTCTGGTCCCTGTGATATGAGAGCAGAGCCCTGCTCTCTCCTCTCTGCCTCCTGCCACCATCCCTAAGCTTCACAGACCCTGGCCTCACATAGACTGAAGTCCCAAAACTCCCAAACTGTGAGCAAATCGCCTTCCATCCTCAACGTTGTGTGGTCGGTTGCTTTGGGGTATAGCAGTGGGAATGTCGACGGAGACAGATGATCACACTGGCTGTTAGGTGGAGATCCTACTAGAGGTGGAAAGACAGAAAATGGGGAGAGGAGGGAAGATGAGGCAGTGGGGTGACAGCGGATGAGACTGGAGCGAGGCTGAGGCAGTAGGTATGGCCAGACAGTGGGAGAGTTTGCCAGCCTGTGCTGGTGCCAATCCCAACTTGGTCATCAGTGCTGTTAGTGGGACACCTAGCCATCCTGGCCAGTGTTCTTAACCGTCTGGAAATTAGTATATTAGCATATTCATGGCAGAAATAGACTTGAAAGGGAGGCTTGGCCAGGACTTCGGAGAGAGGGCTATTGGCATGCTGAGTGTGGTTTTCCAGCTCTAATTCTGCCAGTTACCCTGAGATGCAGGGAAGGTGCTTCACCTCTTGGAGCTCTGTAGAACAAGAGCAGCAATGGTACCCTGCTCACAGGGTCACCATGAGGGTTAGGTAGTGCTGGTGAGGTACACTTCTTGAGCCATGGCAAGAGGCTCAAGGGCCATCAATGTCAGCCTCGTGGTGAAATACCTCTGTGTCCAAGAAGAAAAGGATCTTCATGAGCAGCAAACAATAACTATATATTAAAAGAATTTCTTTATACTTTTATATATAGGGAAGTAGATAACATAAATATCAAATTAGGAAAATGGACAAAAAAATGTTTGCAGCTTTGGTAATGACTAGCAAGGTGGTAAGAGTCTCATGCTGAGAAAGGATAGAGGGTGCTTGATAAATAGAAAAAAAGAGCAAGGGAAGGGTAAGAAGCTGTAACTTCCAAACACAGAAGCTCCATGATTGTTCTCTCCTTCACTCCCCACCTCTATTTTCCTCTAGGCCTAAATTTAGAAGAAGCTCTTGAATCCTAGAGTCTTAAGAGTCTATGTGATTAATGCCTAAGCACAACGCTAGTTTACATGATGTATTTTTCTTTAGACTAAAAAAAGCCAAGGGGAAATATTGAAAGACTTATGTTAAGGGCATGTTCCAAGCAAAATCTATTGACTAGATAATATCAACCCAGAGATCCTACGACCAGATCACCATGACCTGCCCTGTGTTCCATGATTAAGAGAGCGGTGCTCACCAGGCTGATCTCATCCCACTTCTCATGGTCACTCTTTACAGGGTTTTCTTTAAAAAGAAGAGCCTGAAGCCAAGTGTGGTGGCTCATGCCAGTAATCCTAGTACATGGGAGGCTGAGACAGGAAGAGTACAAGTTGAAAGCAAAGTCCTTCAGAAGCTTAGTGAGGCCAGGAAAAAATAGGGCTAGAGATGTAGCTCAGAGGTAGATTGCCTCTGGGTTCAATTTCCAGTACCAAAAAAGGAGAAGGAGGAGGAAGAAGGGGAGGAAGAGGAGAAGGAGGAGTCTGAGACCCTGAAAAGAATCATCACTCTCTAGCACCCCACTCCTTCTCCCTATGAGTGTGTGTCCTGTGATGGTGCTTCCTTTCCGAACAAATGTACTACTGGGAGGTGGTGAAAAGTATAAGTAGGTAGGAATGGTTGGAGGAGATAGATCTCTGAGGGTATCTTGTCCCTGGCCCCTTCCTCTCTCTCTGCTTCCTGGTTGCCATGAGTGGAGCAGCTCTCTTTTACCAGGCCCTTCCTCCATGATGCTCCGCTTCACCTCAGGCCCAGAGCTATGAGTCAGCCGACCATGGACTGAAACCTCTGGAACTGTGAGCCAAGTTGTGTATGTTGGGTATTTTGGTTACAGGGTTGAAAAACTGACTAACACATATGATGTATACAACTACTGAAACATCACATGGTATCTTCTAAATTTGTATAATTTTTATGTTTTTATATATTAGTTAAAAATAAAAAGAAATGTAGTACTAGGGACTGAACCAAGTTATGCCTTGTTCTGTTTATTTTTTTATTTTGAAACAGAGTCTTGCTAGGTTGATGAGAGTAATGTAGTCTTGCTACACCAATGTAGCAAGACTACATCTAGGCTTGCCTAGAACCTGGGATCCTCCTGTCTCAACCTCCAAAGTACAGAGATTATAGGTACTTTATTATTTTTGCCAGGTACACCGTGCCTGGCAAAAATAAAATATTTTTTGAGGTACTAGGGAAGGAACCCAGGGGCATTCTACCTCTGAGCTACACCCCCAGCCCTATTTTTTATTCTTTATTTTGTTTTTTATTCTTTATTTAGAAACAGGGTTTCACTGAGTTGCAGAAAGCCTCACTAAGTAGCTGAGGCTGTCTGTGAACCATGATCCTCCTGTCTCAGCTTCCCAAACACTGGGATTATAAGCGTGCACCACCATGTCCGGCAATTCCCAGCAATACATTTAAACTTGAAAAATGTGAATACAGAGAGAATTTGCAGTCCAAGAATTCTGGAAGGAAAACCTGGTGGGATCAGAGGAAAACAGACAATTCTCCCTCAGAAGTATTATTTGGTTGGCATGAGGTGGGCTTTCTCTCTGAGGTTTTCCTTATAATTCATTGCTAGTATGGCACATGCCAGAAGATGTCAAGACCAAGCAGTGAGGGCTGCGATGCACCGTTTCTGTCTGGTCAGCACTGGCTCTGTTTTCTCATGTTGAAGCCTACGCAGTGAACACTGTGTAGGACCTGGAGCAGATGGGGTGCTGTGGTTGGAGGCACATGGTGGCTCCTCTTCCTTGCTTCTTTTTTAAATTTTTTTTATTGGTGCATTATATTCATACATCATATCGGGGTAAAGAACTTGTGTGTTTACATACATGTACACATCGCTGATTTAACCCCTACCCCATTCCCACCCCATTCCCTCCCCGTCCCTCCTTCCCTTGCTTGGCTTAGTGGTTGACTTTGATATGTTTAAGTACTTTGTGTGTTTTAGAGAGTTTCTTCTTCCCCCCTCCTTTCTCCTCCTCTTCCTTGCTTCTTTTAGTACAGACTGATCTACCTGGGTGGGCCTGCCTCTCCCCAGCTCTGTCTTTAGTCTGTCCCAAGATATGGAAATATGAACTTAGGAATAGATACATCAGCATTCCAGCAGGAGAGCCTCCTGGTTTTATCTCTAGCCAGGGTGGAAATATCCAAGTGGAAAATCTGTCCCTGTCATCAACCCTCCTTTGGCTCAGCTGCCCCATGCCTCCATTTCCTCTGCTGTCAGATGGGAATGACATGATATGTACTGCCACAGGGTTGCTGTGAGGATATACAGAGAGGGTGTGTGTCCAGTGTTTAGCGCAGTCACCCTTTTGGAGATGTCAGGCCTTAGAGTTGTTAGTAGCAGAAAGAGTGGTCCTAGCAGAAAGGATATGCAGTGACCAATTCTACAAAGGGTTCATTTTGTATTTTTTACTTGAATTTATATTCAGCTTTTGGGTGCATTTCTTCTGGGAAATAAAGTATGCATGTCTGGTTTTGGAGCTCTGGGTAGTATTTTGAATCATGATTTATTTCCTTCCTTCCTTCCTTCCTTCCTTCCTTCCTTCCTTCCTTCCATACTGAGGATTGAACCCAGGGGCATTTTGCCTCTAAGCTATACCCTAGATCTATTTTATTTTTTGTTTTGACACAGCCTCTCACTAAGTGGTAAGGATCTTGCTAAGTTGCTGAGGCTGGCCTTGAACTGTGATCCTTCTGTCTCAGCCTCCAAAGTGCTGGGATCATTGGCATGTATCATCATGATCAGCCCCAATCTCTCCTTTCTTGCAGCAATTTATAAAGCCCATGCCAATGGGTATCTGGCATCTCTGCCATTGCTGAAGACATGTGAGAGACCAGCTAGAAAGGCCTGAAAAGAGAAAGGGTTTTGGGCTGGGTTGATCTTATGTCCCAGGAATCCCCCAAAGCCACTGGCTCATGGAAGACCTCCTGGCTTCTTTGTCCCTCTGCCATGGAACGATTTGGTGGGGCAAGACACGACAATGCTTTTAACTTTTCATTTGTATCGAAAAAAAAAGGGAAAGTCTACCCTCATGTGGTACTTCCAAATTTAACGAGTGAATAATATAGTCTAAGTACTCCCTGTGCTTAGTACCAGATGTGCGTGTGGTTGAGGCTTAATAACTACTCTTGGCGGAAATTGTTACTGTGTGTCTTCTCCCAGGATGCCTGGGCATGAGCATTATCAAGTGCATGGAAAAGGCCATTTTCCGGAAGCATCTGCTCCTGGGCACTTACGGGGGGAAGATGGTTGAGGAAGACGTGAAACAGAGGCAGGCTAGCACTTTGTCTTGAGGGAACCTGGGGCCACTTGCTGGTGTTGCTGATACTCTGGTTCAGGAGGAGAATGCGGCTGGTCCTGGGAAGAAGGCCTTTGCCTCCTCCTGTCCTCATGTACCTGGTGTATGTTGGTGCCTGGTATCTCACAAGGGGTTATAAAACAGCACCTTTTTTCTGTTTTACTTTTATTTTCGTCAATTCTTTTTCACAACTTCATGTTTTTTATCTTTTAAATTTATTTTGGATCAAAAAATAAAAATATAGCCACATATGGTGATGTACGTCTGTGATCCCAGTACTTGGGAGGCTGAGATAGGAGGATCACAGGTTCAAGGACAGCCTCAACAACTGAGTAAGGACTTCAGAAACTTAGTAAGTTTCAAATTAAAAAATAAAAAGGACTGGGGGTGTCAGTCAGTGGCAGAATGCTCCTGGGGTCAATCCCCAATATAAAATATATATTGTAGAACGGTTAAATTAAGCTAATAAACTTGTGATTACCTCCCTACTCATTGTTACTTTTTTAGTGGTGAGAATACTTAAAATCTACTTTGTTAGTGATTTTCAGCTGTACAGTATATGATTATTAACCAACCACCATGTGGTACAACAGATCTCTTACATGTATTCTTCCTTGTTAGAAATTCTTATATAAGAAGAGAAATCATAGTGAGATAAGAACCCTGGTTCCTCCGGGGACACTTCCCTCCCCTCTTGGGACAGTGAAAGAGAACAAGGAGGGTGAGGAGGCTGCAGGTGCCCCAGCCACTGGCATAGCAGCCCTGCTGGAGGCAGCATGGGCATGAGGATGAGGGCAAATGACAGCGACGGCTGCCATCACCAGAGCAGCTCCTGTGCAGCAGTGGCTCTCGCCACACATCAAACCGTGTTCTCAATGCTTCACAAAGTCACTCATCTAATCCTCAGCACAGTCCTGTGAGATAAGTGCTATTGCTACCTCCATATCATGCTGAGCAAAAGGAGGTCCCGGAGCTAGCAAGTGGTTATACCAAAGATGCCATTCTAGACGCTGGGGCTTGAGTGGCATGAAGAAATAATAGCACAATAAAGACAGCAAGATGGAACTATAAAAATATTCAGTTAATTTAAGAGGAAGCAAAAAAGAGGGAAAAGGGAACATAGATGGGACAGAGAGAAAATAAATAAAGATGTATGCATATAGCAAATTACGTCAGAGGGCGTGTACTAACTATATCAGTATTCCCATTAAATGTAAATAGGCTAAATATCAGGATTAAAAGGTACAAAAAAAAGGTACAGATGTTCAGATTAAATTTACAAAGCTGAACCCAACTCTATGGTGCTTACAAGAAATGCACCTTAATTATATAGACATGAGATAAAAATAAGAGGATAGAAAAAGGATTTACCATACTAACATTATTTTTTTTTTTAGAAAGCTAGAGTCACCCTATTACTGTCACACAAACAAAACTCAGAGCAAAGACTATCATGGGGGATAAAGACAGCTATTTCTTTTTCTTTTTTTTTAATATTTTTATTTTTATTTTTTTTTTGGTGGTACTGGGGTTCCTGGAAGCCCTTCTACCTCCGGGATACACTCCCATGGGCTACACTCCCAGACCTATTTTTTAACATTTTTATGTGGAAACAGAGTCTCTTAAGCCAGCGAGGCTGGCTTCGAACCAGCGCGATCCTCCTGTCTCCGCCTCCCAAGCTCGGGGATTACAACCGTGTGCCACCACGCCCGGCTTAAAGATAGCTATTTCAAAGACAAAGAGAGAAGCAGGAAACAGCTCACAAGGCTGGATCCCACAGAAACCGGGAGCCTGGGGAGAGCAGAAGGGTGATGAGCTGCTGCATCTGGGTTTATCATGAAGGTGGATTGAGAGAGACCTCACGCTGGGCGACATGCTCTGTGAGGAAGAATGAGAAATGCCAACAGTGACGCCCAGGCTGTGGGTCTGGGCATCTGGTCAAAGGGAAGAGCCGGCTGTTAAGATGGGGGAATAATTCCTAATCCCTGTGAGTCTGTGTGAGCAGTAAAATGAGGAGATGGCTGTAAATGTACTTCTGAAAGTTGAAAGCAGCATGCGGAGGTAAAAGACACAAAATTAGAAAGTCACTTAGGAATTGCTACTTCTCAGCTATGCCCAGGAACTGATGCTTTAAGGCCCCAGAGGCAGCGTTGGTCCCTCCCATTGGCATTCCCCTACTTACAAGGCTCGTTCCGAATGGCAGTGCATACCAACAAGGAGTAATTCATAATAATTCTGATTTCCCTTTCATGTGATGAAGTGGATTTGACTAATAATCTTAGTCATCCTCTTAAAGATTGCCCCTTCTCTCTTTTCTTTCAGCTGTGACATTGCTTTGATATTTTTATCATCCTTCATCATACAATGAGACCCAATAAGACAAGTTTAAGTTTAAATAAAAAAAAGATTTTTACCAATATTTTAATTTTTCCTGAGTTATAAATACCTTTTGCAGCTAAGGTTGTTTGCCCCGATATAGGCAACCTTGGGTCTGATTGTGTTATTTTTCACTTTTTAGAGCTATTTTGGGCTCTGCTGGTCTATTTCTTGGCAGGGGTAATTTCTAAATGGCAGCGTAGCGATACAAATAGTTCTGGCGCCTGTCAGAGTGAGCTGCACATTTCTTCAGTCATTCATCAGGTCAAGGAAGCCTGAAATATGTTAATGGTTTTTGCAAATGATTCAACAGGAAAAAAAAAATCTCTGAATCCAGATCAGTTAGTTCAGTATTTGACAGAGTGAATGAAGTGAGTGTATGAAACTGGGATTTGTCTAGTGGGGGAAAATAATACCTGTGTCGAGTGGTTGCCATGGGAACCAATGGGCGTGTTGGTGAAGCTTTAGCGGAGGGCGGGGGTGGGGTGAGGGGGTGGGGTGGGGGGGATGAGACACTGATGCCTTCCAGGAAGTGAGAGAAAGCATCCCGAGGACAGACACATTCATTCATATTTTAACTCTTTCTCTGGTCCTCTCTTCTGTTGGCCTTCTCCTAGATTTTTTCTCTCTTCTCTCTGTCTTGATCTGGTTTCCATAAGAAGTATTTACAGTGTACTTATGAGCCAGCATTTTGCTAAAGATACAGGGGTTTTCCTTGTATAATAATATAGGAAGCTAACAGAATTCTAAACTCCTTTGTCTTGAAAGCAGACTTTTTTTTGTGTGTGTGGTACTGGGGTTCCTGGAAGCCCTTCTACCTCCGGGCTACACTCCCAGACCTATTTTATACTTTTTTATTTTTGGAAACAGGGTCTCTTAAACCAGCGCAGCTGGCTTTGAACCTGCGCGATCCTCCTGTCTCCGCCTCCCAAGCGCGGGGACTACAAGCGTGCATCACCACATTCGACCTAAAGCAGACTGTTTGGCTTTATTTTTGGTGTGGTACTGGGGTTTGAACCCAAGGGCATTCTACCTCCGAACTATACCTTCAACACTCTTTTATTTTTATTTGGAAACACAGTCTTTCTAGTTTGCTAAGAATCTCACTATACTGCTGAAGCTGACCTCAAACCTGCAATCCTCCTGTCTCGGCATCCTCAAACCTGCAATCCGTACTGGGATTACACGTATGCACCTCAAACCCAGCTGGCTGTTCATCATTGAGAGAGAAGAAATACCATTAATATTTTTGGGATATATACAGGAGTTGATAAGAAAGAGAAAAGCGCTGACCTCAGAAACAGTTCATGAGGTGCCAAATTTAATGGGGGAAAACCTAGCTGGACTTCCCCAAGGACAGCTGAAAAAGGACCCCATGTGTCCTGGGGCCTGGCTAACTTCCCCCACAGCCTCCTCAGGCCACCATCCCATCTCAGGCTCTGGGATAATTTGGTCCCAAAACAATGCAAGGCAAATTCTCCAAGGCCAGGCCAAGCTTGAGTTCAATCCCCAGTCTCCTGTTCCTGAGTAGTCTTTGCCTTCTCCGGAGCCCTGTGTACCTGCACTGCTTGACTGCCCTGACTGGCAGGAATCTATCTTTCTCTGGCTCTAGGGCTTTAGTTGTTCCCTAGGACCCTGCTCTCTACTCTCTGACCCCACGTGGCCATGGTCTGTTCCTCCATAGGTGTGTCCACTGCCTGTCCTGGCCATACCCTCCCAGACTTCTCATGGGCTTTTTTTTCTTTTTTGTGCGGGTCTGGGGATGGAACCCAGGGGCATTCGCCCTCCGAGCTACACCCCTGCCCTATTTTTTATTCTTGATTTTGAAACCGGGTCTCATTGAGTTGCAGAGGGCCTCACTAAGTAGCTGAGGCTGTCCGCGAACCACGATCCTCTGGTCTCAGCCTCCTGAATGCTGGGATTACAAGCGTGCACCACCATGCCCAGCTTTTGGCTTCTCTTTAACTTGATAAATCCACAGCTAGGCCTTCATACGGGTTTTCTGAATTCTCCAAACCTCCAGTATATGCAGCCAATCAGTTTTCATGGTGGTGCTACCACTTTAAGCCCTGTCCTAAACACATTCACTCTAAAGGGAACTGAGGAGACTTTCCAGTGACCAGAGGGGCTGAGCAGAACAGTGCCAGTTTGGTGAGTGGCACCTGCAGCAAAATTGACAGGCAGCCATTTCCTTCAGCTGCTTGGCAGTCCCAAATTCAGAGCTCCATGGCACAATTCAGAGCTCTATGGAGCGGTAAGGGCTCATGTTTTCTTCTTTCTTTCTTTCTTTCTTTCTTTCTTTCTTTCTTTCTTTCTTTCTTTCTTTCTTTCTTTTGTGGTACTGGGGTTCCTGGAAGCCCTTCTACCTCTGGGCTACACTCCCAGACCTATTTTTTTTGTATATTTTTATTTATTTGGAAACAGGGTCTCTTAAGCCAGTGAGGCTGACTATGAACCTGTGCGATCCTCCTGTCTCCGCCTCCCAAGCGCGGGGATTACAAGCGTGCCCCACCACGCCCGGCAGGGCTCATGTGTTCTGATATACGTGTGTCTGAGCATTTCAATTTCAGCATACACTCAGTCATCAATAAGCACTTTCAAGAGGTAGGTGTGGTGGTACAAAACTGTAATCCTAGTACTTGGGAGGCGGAGACAAGAAGATCACAGGTTTGGCCGGGCGTGGTGGCGCACGCTTGTAATCCCCGCGCTTGGGAGGCAGAGACAGGAGGATCGCGAAGGTTCGAAGCCAGCCGTGCTGGCTTAGGAGACCCTGTTTCCAAATAAAAATGTAAAAATAGGTCTGGGAGCGTAGTCCGGAGATAGAAGGGCTTCCAGGAACCCCAGTACCACCAAAAAAAAAAAAAAAAAGAAAAAAGAAGATCACAGGTTTGAGGACAGCTTCAGCAAGTAGTGAGGCTCCCATCAACCTAGCAAGACCCTGATTTACAAAAAAATAAAAATAATAGGGCTTGGAGGTAGAATGCCTCTGGGTTCTATAATAAATACCCAGTACCACAATAAACAGACAAACAAATAAACAAAAGCACTTTCTATACAAATAAATGTTTTTTTCTATCAAATAAAACCATATTCTAGCTGTTTTTTTTTTTTTTGTCCTACTCACAATTATTTATTTGGCTGGTCCTCTTAAACTTAGGAAAATAAAATAATTACACATTTTCAATTTTGGGTAATTTATTTAAATAGTATGCTACACTCTCAGATAGTTACAACATGAATTGATTTTTTTTTTTTTTTGGTACTAGGGATTGAACCCAGGGACACTCTACCTCTGAGCTGCAATACCAGCCCTTTACTTTATTTTACTTTTTAATTTGGGATAAAGTCTCCCTAAGTTACCAAGGCTGGCCTTGAACTTATGATCCTCTTGCCTCAGCCTTCTGTCTTGCTTATCTTCTCTCTTCCCTTCCTTAACCTTTCTTCTCCTTCCTTCCTTCCTTCCTTCCTTCCTTCCTTCCTTCCTTCCTTCCTTCCTCTTTCCTTCCTTTCTTCTGCATTATATCATTGAGCTATACCCCTAGCCCTTTGTATTTTTTATTTTGAGATAGTGTTTGGCTAAATTGCCCAGGCTGGCCTTGAACTTGTGATCCTCCTGCCTCAGCCACCCACATACTGGGTTGCAGGCATGCACCACCATGCCTGGCTTTTGAATTGGTCTTTGAAGGTGGCCATGCAGCTGCTTGCAGCTCAGGGAGACAGTTGCCAACCAAGGAGCGAGTGAGTGCTTTGCGGTGTGAATACCTCTAGACCTCTGGTGAGGTGTGCAAGTGAAAATATCAGACACCAGAACACCCAGGACGCTTCCAGCAAAGTTGACTGGTACTGGAAATCCGCTTAGAGACAAAATAGGAAATGATTCTCTGTTGATGCAGATATAGTAGTCATAAGAATTGAGGAAGCTCATAGATATTGAGTCAAATATTTTAATAAGCTCTCATGAACCTTTTCTACTTCCTTCTACATGATCCTCTGAAGATCAGTTTTGTTTTTGTTTTACTTGATTTTTCATGGTGCTGGGGGCTGAGCCCAGGGCCTCACACATGCTAGGCAAGCGCTCTCCCACTGAGCTACCACCTAGTTTTTGTCTTAAGAAATGAATGGACATGGGTCCTGACTGGCCACTTGGGACCCTGCACTCACCCAGAATGCTTCATGTTCTGTGGCTTATCCATCCGGACTGCAAGTTTGATTTTGAGATCTTGATCAGGGCAGTTTTTGGAGACTGTCATTTTGTGCCACTCGGACTGTTTGGGGCTGTTTGGGGTGGGATGGAGAATAACCTGTGCAGAAAAAGGACAAATGTATTAGTTAGCCAGAAAACAGAAGCATCATCATGAGCAAGTGTCTGTGGATGAGAGGTGCTGATGCTGAGCCATGGCGCAGCCCAGACCGCATCTCCTCTGGGCTGGCTCAGCCCAGGCAGCCTGCTGAGCAAAGAAGTGGCGCTATCTTGCTCCCTTCTCTCTTCCCGGCTAAGTTTGGATCACAATTTCTGTGATTCTACTTTGACTTTTCTAGGTCCAGAAGTCCTAAGGAAACCTGAGCAGAGAACAGCATTCACATCATCACCAAATAAGATGGCATTATGGTCTTCTATTCCTTTAAGACTCTTTTTATTTTTTATTTTTTGGTCCTGGGGCTTGGACCCAGGGGTGTTCTATCCCCGAGCTACACCTCTAGCCCTTTCTATTTTAGGTCTCACTAAGTTGGGGAGGCTGGCCTCAAACCTGTGATCTTCAGCCTCCCAAGCCACTGTGCCCATTTTCCCTTCTTTAGGATTTATTTCACTGTTTCAAAGTGGTAGAGGGGATCAGGGAAGAAGGGAGGAGAGGAAAGAAAGAGGAGGTCCAGGAAAGGAAACAGACCAACAACATGAGCACACATGGCTGTATCACTATGAAACCTACAATTATGTAGTAATCATGATGTACCAAGAAAAAAGTAAGAGGAGAAATTCTTCAAAGCCTGCAGCAGAAAGGGCTTCATCAGGGGTGAGAAATGTGAGCCACAGAGGAGGAGATGTGCTCAGGGCCACAGATCTGTCGGTTCGCCTGGACCGGACATCTGGTCACCCAGTACCTAGCCTGGCTCTGGCTTGGGAGGAGGCTCACTTGGAGAGGGATCTGCTCTGAGATCTGGGTCTCCTGCCGCAGCGCCCACTGTCTCAGATGTGGGGAGTGAGCAACCTGGGCAACCCACTTTCTCACTACGCAATGCACAAGTGCTTGGAAGCCACACGGCAGCTGCGGGGCATGCACGCGGGGAGCAGATCCCCCGAGCTAGAGGAACATGGACTGAATATCAGTCTGACAAAGCTAGGTTTGCTTGGTGTCACTTCTGTGAGGGCACGTGTCCCGGCTTGCTGCGCACTGCACTGGCCATTCGCAAAGCATCGATTTCCTCTGGGTGTGGGGGATGGGCTGCGTTCCTGGGCCTCTTTCTCCAGTGGAGAGAGCCTCGGTGACGGGTGTGATGTCAGAGTCAGGTGTGGCCCATGTCTGGAGGGTGGACGCACATGGCTTTCCCTCTGGATGGGTAAGAACTCCGAGAAGAGCAGGAGACTGACAGAAACAATACAAAACAAACAAACAAAAAACCCAGCCCACTCTCTGGTACTGGGAATCAAACCCAGGACCTCATGCGTGCTGGGCAAGTGCTCTACCACCAAGCCATATCCACAGCCCTTTTTACATTTTATTTTCAGGTCTCTCTAAGCTGTCCAGGCTGGCCTTGAACTTAGGACCCTCTTGCCTAGCGTCCCACGGCTTTGGGATTAAAGGTGCATACCACCACCCCCAGCTGAATTTGGTCCCACATTAACACACCTCATTTGTTTTGAGTTTCTTCCTTTTTATTCTGGGCCTGACCTTTTTTTCTACTGACTTCCCATTGTACGATGAAAGAAAACTTATATATTCTTGCTAAATAAAACATTCCAGCCTTCCCAATGTTTGATGATGTGGGCGAAACAGAAGAGGGCCTGAAGTTTTGAACCAGTTACTGCCAAAGATTTTTGATCACGTTTCACCTCATTTGGGCGATTAGCTCAATACTGCTGTGCTGCCACTTTATATTCGTCTATTAACTATTAAAATACTACCTTCTTACACATATAAAATATACAAAATACAGAAGTTCAAAAAGATAGGTTAAAGATTAAGAAAAACTTCCATATTTTCCAGTCTACTGGGCCCTCTCTATGTATGGGTTTCACACGGATGGATCCGACCAAATGAAGACAGAAAATATTTGGGAGAAATAATGTGTGTACTGAACATGTACAGACTTTAAAAAATCATTATTCAAGACAAGCTCAGTGCTGCATGCCTACAATTCCAGTATTTGGGAGGCTGAGACAGGAGGATCACAGGTTCAAGAAAGCCTCGCAACTTAGCGAGACTTAGGAATCTAAGAAGACCCTGTTTCAAAATAAAAATTAAAAAAAGGCTGGGGGTGTAGAGCAGAGGTAGAAGGCCTCTGAGTTTAATCCCCTATTAAGCCCCTCCCACACACATACATCCCCTAAATAACACAGAATAATAAAAATGTATAGAGAATTTACATTTTATTCAATAATAGGTCATTTAGAGGTGGAGCCAGGTATGATGGTACACATGTATTATCCCAAAACTTGGGAGGCTGAGACAAGATGATCATGGTTTGGAGGCTAGCCTCAGCACCTGAGACCACTGCACAGTAAAAAATAAAAAGGCTCAGCACCTGAGACCACTGCAAAGTAAAAAATAAAAAGGGCGAGGGTGTAGCATAGAGGTAGAATGCCCTGGGTTCAAGCCCCAATTAAAAAAATGGTACACAGAAGCATGAGTAGATAAGCAAATGCAATTTTACATAAGGGACGTGCACATCTGAGGGTCTCTGTGTTCGCAGGGGGTCCTGGAACCAGTCCCTGTGGGGACTGGGGGGTGCTGTTCTGACTGGTTGTCCTGGCCAGGCACTCTTCTCAGCTCATATATATGGCAAGGTACATTGTTAGTGACATTGGTTGCTAATCCATAGTTCCAGCAGTCTTCTAGACGGTCCCATGCACCCTGCCCGGCAGCCTTCCTGACCACACCATGCTGCTTCTACCTCCTGATAGTGCCAGAGCTCCTTCCTGCGGCAGGTCAGATGTCCACACTCGTGTTTTCTTGTTCGCCCAGCTTGTCTCACTAGTGTTACCTCCGAGTCAGAACTCTCTGATTGTAATCCTCTGCTCACTTTGTGAAGGTTAATTTAGTCAAAACTATGTCATAAAATATTTAAATTTACCCAATGGCACTAGCAAACCAGGACATGCTGACATGTCCCAGGACAGATGCTGAAGTAGTTCAGGATGTCACTGGGCAAAGGAGATTGCTTCCTTCCCTCAGGAATTCCTTTTTTTATTTTTTATTTTTGTACTGGGGATAAAACCCAGGGATGTTCTATCTTCAGGCCACATCCCTAGCCCTGTTTGTTTGTTTGTTTATTTGTAAACAGGGCCTCGCTAAGTTGCTGCGGGTCTTGCTGATCTGAGGCTGGCCTTGAACTTGCGATCCTCCTATCTCGGCTTCCATCACTGGGACTATAGGCACGTGTCACCACTGTCATCTTCCTTCAAGGGATTCTTATGTGTCACCCCGTATCACTTCCATGTCCCAAGGCTGCACACTTTTGGATCTCACTGCAGCTGGGCCTCTGCCCTGAGCTGGTTTGGCTTCAGAGAGGCCGGGATGGGATGTGCTGGGAATCAGGGAAGTGGAGGGCGGGTAGAAGAACCCCAGCTCAGGCCCCAGGGCAGCAGGAAAGGTCCCTGGCTCCCTTCTGCTCCTGCCCACTTGGCAAAGTCACGGCAGGAGCGGCAAGCTGGGCGCCCAGAGCTCGTTAACGAGCCTTTTGCCATATGGATTCTGGGCGCATTTCCCACCCACAATATGGTGTCCATTCACATCACAAATGGCCACAGCTCATTAATGGCCGTTGTGCAGAGACTTCTCCCCTTCCTTGTGGTCACTCCCTGGGAGGCCTCCACTCCAAAGTGGGCAGGGAGATGAGGTCATCGCTGGCCTCTTCCACCTTCATGCCCACCCTCCCCTCCCCACCCCCAGGGCTGCCCACGCCTCTGTGTGTCAGCCCCACTGAGTGATGGGGGTCCTTGCTGCTGCACATAAGCCCCGGGCAGACCAGACACCTCATCTGCACATTCCAGCCCGCTAATGGAGCACTCCGTCATCAGTCAAGACCCATGTGTGCTGTGCTTTGATGTGGGAAGGCCCAAGTGGCAGCCTCGACCCCTGCAGCAGGCTGCACTCCAGCTGGCGCCAGGTCCTCCTGCTCACCTGGGCCCGCAGCAGGCCCGCTGGGACCACCCTCCCCAGTCTTCACCCGGCTGACCTGCGTGACAGAGGCGCTATCTCTTTTCCTCTCTGAGTCCGGGGTAGGGGCCCCCGTCCTATAGACCGTTCTCCCCCTTGTCTTCTTCACAGGTCTCCTTTCTTACACAGAGCACTTACAACATTTCTGGCGTTTATATTGTGCCCCTAAGCTTTGTGAGGTTATCAGTTTTTGTCTGTTTATATTTCTGTTTGCTCTCTACACAGTGCTATGGATGGGATATGACATCCCTGCCATCACATCTAATGAGTAAAAGTTTGATAATATTGCAGGGTTGGCTTGAGTGTGGGGAAACAGGACTCTCTCATGCCTTTTGTGAAGTATAAATTGGCATATGGATAGTTTGGTAGTATCTGTCAAAATCCAAATTTTGGTCAGCTAATTTTTTGAAAAGTATCCTATAGGCATATAAGCGTATACATAGAATAAATTTGAGGCAATTTACCAAACCATTGTTTATACAGACAAAGATGAAATAGTCTAAAAATAATCAATAAAAGACTGGTTAAATAAGATATATCTACACAGTGAAATACTATGTGTACATGTAAAAGAAGACAGGTCAGTATAGAGGACAATGGACTATTTTTCAAGAGCAGTATTCATACAGTAATGTCCAACTGTGCCTCTTTGAAGAGGGATGTATACACATATTAGCACATTTCCAGGGAAATCAAAGAAAGAGCCCAGAGTGGCTCCCCATGTCAAGAAGTCTGTTTACTAGGGGGTTGGGAGCTCAACACAGCCCATGTGCACGGGGGTTCTGCAGCCAGCACCTCATGGTGGCTCTCCATATGGGGTCAGGTGAGCCAGAGTTTCTGGGGATCTTTGAGTATTTTCATTCTGATTATTCTGACTACTGATGAATTTTGTTTCTCTTTCACATCACTGTGCTGATCTTCACCTCATTAAGCGAGTAGGTTAGTGATATTATCTAATAATTCTACTCCAAGACAGCATTACAAATCTTTGCTATATAGGGTATGGGCCATTGACGATCTATCCTCTGTCTTTTGCAGTGCACACCCTGGGTAGCCCAAGTTGACAGAGGAAAACTTGAAGGTCGGAGAGGTTTAGGGACTTGCCCAAGGGCACATTTTGCAATTTCAGAGTGCAGCCCAGGATTTAAACTCCAGAGTGGGGCCTCTCAGCGCTTGGCAACACTCTTGTGCCCAGGGCATCGGATGTGCGGCTGGGACACTCATCACCTGGAGCTCTGTTTGATACCTCTGGTGCCAGGGAGCACTTACCCGTCCGAGCTCCTTGTCCTCCAAGGCCAGGACCCCTGTGCTCTCTGTGAACAGCTTCACCTTCACAGCGGGCAGCGCATGGGTCGTGGAGAAGTCGCCCTGGGTGCCCCAGCTGTGGACAGAATCAGAGAGGTCAGTGTGGGTGTGCCTCCTTGCAGTGGTGTTCTCTCCCCTTCTTCCCAGGTCCAGTGAGTGCCGGGCTAACCCCAGGCGGCAGTGGCTGTCACACCCCCTTCCCAGTCCTCCGAAGCTGCCAGGCTGACAAAAAGTGCTAATTAATTTGCTAGGCAAGTGCAAGATAGACTCAGAAAGTTGCCTGGGTCCTCACAGGGCACTAGAAGGGATCACTTGGAATCAGCATGAGGGAAGTTGGTGAAACCGCCAGGCTCTGCTGCGCTCACGCACAGTGCTGGCTGACCACTATCAATTTGTGTCATCCTCTGGATCCCTGGCTCTTGGAAACTGCAGCTCTGGCTGGTGAAAGGAGCTTTGTTAGGGTCAGGCCCACGCCTGACTTTCAAAGGAGACTCCAGCAGAATCATGGGAGTGGGGTAGAAAGCCCTGTTCCCACAAGAGTGGGGTGGAGAACCCCGTTCCCATGGACACCCAAAGATCAGGTGGAAACAGCAGTGAGCTTCATCATGCCAAGACGAAGAGGTCAAAGGTTGAAGGATGAGTGAGATGCCATCCCCACTCGCAGCGTGTGGGTGTCTGAGCCTCAGCTCTCTGCAGAGGAGAGCCTGCCTCCCAGCACAGGGCAGCGTCTGTGCACGACTCCTGTTAGCCCCTGACGGGTCCCTTCTAGTGGCCTCTTTATTTACCCATCATTATTCTTGGTGAGAATCCACCCCCATTTGTCTGGTACTGTAGGCAGAGTGATCTTCTGGACGGGTTCACTAGAATGCCCTGAGCCCCACCTTACAGCCCCAGGGAACCTGTGCCACTGCACTTGGGGTACAACCCGGGCCCCCACTCATCTGCCCCAGGGTTCTGTCACGTGCAGGCTCCTCTATATTGGCAGTCCCACTCCTCCTTTATTCAGCTAGCTGGTTAAGGCTCAGCCCAAAGCCCCCTTCCCTTGAGCATGTCCCTTCATCCCCCAGTCTCAGTTGGCTCCAGTACAAACTTTCCTCAGCACGCTGCTTCATCTCGCACCCTAGTGATCTCTGGGTTTGTAATTGCCAATTTATTCATGTGATAGGTTTTTTTTTTTTTTTTTTTTTTTTTTTGGTACTGGGGATTGAACTCAAGGGCATTCTACTGCTGAACTATACCTCTAGCTCTATTTTATTTTTTATTTTAAAACAAGGTCTCTCTAAGTTGCTGAGAGTCTGACTAAATTCTGGAGGCTAACATCAAACCTGAGACTCTCTGCCTCAGGCTCCCAAGCACTGGGATTACAGGCGTGCACCACCATGCTCGGCTTGTGTGATGGTTTGATAGAATTACCCCCATACTGTGTCAGCTTGATGGGGGCAGAGACTGTGTGTTTTGTGTATAGGGGATTCTCGGAATTCATCACAGTGCTTGACACACAGATGACATCTAATAAATATTTCCCAAATGAGAAAATGGTGCTAGTTGAGTATGGTGGTGCATACTTGTAATCCCAGTACTTGGAAGGCTGAGACATGAGGATTACAGGTTTGTGGCCAATCTCAGCTATTTAATGAGACCTTCTGCAACTTCGTGAGACCTAGTTTCAAAATAAAGACTAAAAAATAGGGCTGGGAGTATAGCTCAATGGTAGAATGTCCCTAGGTTAAATCCTTAATACTGCAATAAATAAATAGAAAATGGTGCCAAATATATGCTCTTCCATAGAACTAGGAAATAGAAGAGGCATTTTTATAAAGATTTTTTCATTCTCCCTTACAGTGCCACAATTCCATACTGTAAAACATTTGTTAAAATCTGATTTTAGTGGTTTACAGTATTACACCCATGCATGCATTACAGTTTATTCATTGAAGCTGAGTCGGACATTAATTCTTGATTTAACTCTGAATATTTCCTTGGGATAGAGATCTAGACGGGAGAGATTTCTCCGTTCATCAGCAAACACTTGAAGCTCTTACAATGTTGTGGGGCCTGTGCACATCAATGAGCCTGCTCAGGGTTTGTGATGCCTCTTTCCAAGATATTTTCCACAAAGTCAATGACTGTCCTACCATCTGAACCAAGAGGACAAATCAAAGGGTGTCCTTCTTTGCTTCCTGGGTATCATTACTCCCTTTTCTCCTGGTCTATTCCATGGGTGTCTCTTTGATGGCTAGAGGGCTTGACATCTTAACCCTGTGCTTGTTGGATGCTTGCATTGAGTCTTTTGTAAATTCTGGAACCTTAGCTTCCAGTTGCACTGTTGGTACCCATCCGGTAGAGTCCATGGACTGAACTAAAAGGGATATCAAGGGAGAGTTGACGAGAAGCCATCAGAACAATGAGACGAGGGGACCCAAGCCCACGTGGATCAGAGCACGGAGACCACTGAGGAAACAGGCAGTCACCGTATCAACAGAGGAGGAGGTGGAGGGGGTGAACAGAGAGGCAAGGTTCAAACTCAGCCCCAAGCATTAGATGTACAGGGCAAAACGCCTAGCTGTGCTTGTCAGCCCCTGCAGCATGCCCCTGAAACAGGAGGATCTTTGTCCTTGCAAAAGTAACATGACAGGGGTTTGAACTAGAAATCTTTAGGTCAAATCTTGGTTTAGTCACATTCAAAGCAGGGGTTGGGACAAGCTAATTAACATCCCTATACCTCCAGCTGCAAGTCCAGCTCATTTTCACAGAGCAGTTGTATAGGCTCAGAACATGGAGAGAAACCATCACATTTTGGCACCTTCCCTTCCTGAGTAGGAGAGTGTGTTCTGCAGATAGTGAGGACCATTTCTATTGTGCCATCCACCTGACATGGGCGCATTGGGCACTCCTGAAAGTCTGACCCATGTGAGGAAGCTGGATGCACTCTCTCATCTCATTACTATAGGAAAATAGCAGCTGTTACTGTGGGCGCCGTGTCACAGGTGAGAAGACCATACAGACACTTGAGTTCTTGTCTGTATTGCTCCAGTGGGTTGTGATGGAACTAGGTAAAACCCAACAGGGCATGATGGCACAAGCCCGTCATCTCGGTTCTTGGGAGATTGAGCCATGAGGATTGGACGTTCAAGGCCAGCCTCAACAACTTAGTGAGACTCTGTTTCAAAATAAAAAACCAAAAGGGTGGTGGGTGTAGCTCAGAGGTAGGATGCTCTTGTGTTCAATACCCAGGACCATATAACCTAAAAAGAACTGGAGAGGAACCCAAATTTCTTAATTCCTATGTTACACTTCTTGCTGATATTATTGTCATAATTATCAGTAATAAACATTATTAAGCTTACTGTTTTAATTATAACCAGCAACATTGGCAAAGAAGTGACCATTACTTTGTTATTTATGATTAATTGTACTATTAATGTCTTTGAGCATTCATCATGCTGGGTCCCAGGGATGAGGAAAATTACTGCTGGAAACCAAGAGAGTCCCAGAATGAGAAGCTTTAACATGAGGTTTCAAAGAGGCCTTAAGTCCAGGGTCCTGGGGGAACCCCACACTGTATCCTTACAACACTGTCCTGGGATGGGTTTGTAGGGATTTCCTGGCTTGCTGGGCAGGCGCTGACTCAGAGTGTCTGATTCCCTGCAACATCCAAGGACGCTCTGCTCAGAAGGCCCACCAGATGCTTCTACCTGCAGCGCTCCAGAGCCCCTGGCAATGGGTGGAATTCAAGCCATCAGAGGAGCCTTTGCAGTACCTGCACTTGGACACTGAGTTGCTTTTCCTTTCCACTGGCTCCGTGGCTATGTTTTCAGCTTCCTCTCACAAGTCTTAGCTCACATCCTGTTGTCAGGTGACAACTAAGCCCCAGTGTGTCCATCAGAGTTTGAAACCATAAGCCGGTCCAGCACAGCAGGCAGAAAGAGGTTCTAGTCTAATTAGGACTGGCTATGTACAAAGTCAATTAGGATCTGGGCCCAGTGCAAAGTAAAAACGCAGGGCTCTGTGCTCAAACAACGGGCAACTAAACTGAACAGACACGTGTCAAACAAAGAAATACAGATGGCCAATAAGTATATGAAAAATTTCACATCATTAACAATCAGGGAAATGCAAATCAAAACTACATAGAGAGCCAGGCATGGTGGCTTACGCTTGTAACCCCAGCATTCGGGAGGCTGAGACAGGAGGATCATGGTTTGTGGACAGCCTCAGCTACTTAGTGAGGCCCTTTGCAACTCAGTGAGACCCTGTTTCAAAATAAAAGAATGAAAAAAGGGATGAGAGTGGAGCTCAGAGGTAGAATGCCTCTGGGTTCCATCCTTAGTAACACACACACACACACACACACACACACACACACGCACACACAAAACCACATGGAGATTCCATCTAACTCCAATTAGAGTGGCATCCATCAAGAATACAAACAATAATAAATGCTGCTGTAGATATGGGGAAAGAGGAACTCTTTTTTTTTTTTATTGCGGGTCTGGGGATGGAACCCAGGGGCATTGGACCACTGAGCTACAGCCCCTGCCCTATTTTTATTACTTATTTTTTGAGACAGGGTCTCACTAAGTTATGGAGGGCCTCACTAAGTAGCTGAGGCTGTCTGTGAACTGCTATCCTCCGGCCTCAGCCTCCCAAATGCTGGGATTACAAGTGTGCGCCACCACGCCCGGCGAAAGAGGAACTCTTATACACTGTTGGTGGGGTTGCAAATGAATTTGACCTAGCTATATAACTCTTTGGAATCTTTCCCAAATAATTAAAGTCAAAATATTCTAGTAATATATGCAAACTCATGTTCACAGCAGCACAATTCACAATAGCCAAACTACAGAACAAACCCAGTTGTCCATCCACAGATGAATAAAGAAAATGTATATACACACGTTTTCTCCATCTGTGGAAGCCACAGGGAAAATAGGAAACAAACGGATCCCAGATAAATGAGGAGAGAGACCAGTTGAACAGTGGAAGGGGGTGGGAAGTGGGAAGAATAAAAGGCAGGCCAAGAAAGGAAACAATGCAAATAATAAGAGTCTGTGCATGAAGGATGGCGGCCAGTCTCACTAACTTGTACCAGGAGGGGGCAGAGGGAGGCGGGGAGGATGTGGAGGGAAACACGCTAAGTGCTATGTGTGAGTTTCTGCCACTTTGAACCTCATGTGATGTGTGTGTACAGTGCACCAATAAAAGTACATTTTAAGAGGTTAAAACATAAAGCACTTTCTTTTCCCTGAGTGCTTTTGCATACTACATTGTCCTGTCGGCGGTCACTTACAAACACATCTTCAGAGACATGATTACCAACGACTGCAAGATGGCAGGGGCTGAGCATGAAGCGGACGTGCGTCCCTTGTAAGAGTGAGGCCCCTGCAGCTGCACAGTTACAGACGCTAGACCTGGCTCTGAGTCCAAGGCCAGCCAGGCTGCTCAGCCTGGACCAAGGACGGCCGTGCAGGAGGATTGCCTTTGCCCTTGCTAGTCTCTGGGTTCTTTGAAGGCCACTTCTGGCTCTTTTGTGTCGATGCTTCTTATTCTGAGAATCTAGAAAGCTGAATTATCAACGCCTTTCCTGCCTCTCTTCCTTTGCAGGAAAAAAGTCAAAAGGGTCCACTCTTTAGCCTGGCATTATAGTGTATGCCTGTAATCCCAGTACTTGAAGGGCTGAGACAGGAGGATGACAGGTCCAAGGCCAGCCTCAGCAACTGTTTTTTTTTTTTTTGTCGTTTTTTTTTTTTTTTTTTTTGTGGTACTGGGGTTCCTGGAAACCCTTCTCCGGGCTATACTCCCAGACCTATTTTACATATTATTTATTTGGAGACAGGGTCTCTTAAGCCACTGAGGCTGGCTCCGAACCAGCGCGATCCTCCTGTCTCTGCCCCCTAAGCATGGGGATTACAAGTGTGCGCTACCACGCCTGGCGCAAAATTCTGTTTTTTTTTTTTTTTTTGGTGGTACTGGGGTTCCTGGAAGCCCTTCTACCTCCGGGCTACACTCCCAGACCTATTTTTTATACTTTTTTTTTTATCTGGAAACAGGGTCTCCTAAGCCAGCGCGCGCGTATGGCTTCGAACCCGTGCGATCCTCCTGTCTCTGCCTCCCAAGCGCGGGGATTACAAGCGTGCGCCACCATGCCCGGCGCAAAATTCTGTTTTAAATTAAAGAAATGAGTGAGAGAATGAATGAATCAATAAACAGGGATGGGGATATAAGTTCCAAGGTAGAATGCCTATGGTTTCAATCCCCAGTACCCCAGTATGCATGTATGTATGTATTTTTCCACTCTATATCTTTCTAACTAAAAAAAGACCAAGATTTCTTTTTTTTTTCTTTTTTTTCTTTTTGCAGTACTAGGGATGGAATCCAGGGGCATTCTCCCTCTGAGCTATATCCCCAGCCCTATTTTTGATTCTTTAGTTTGAAACAGGATCTCACTGAGTTGCAAAGGGCCTCACTAAGTAGCTGAGGCTGTCCACAAATCACAATCCTCCCATCTCAGCCTGTGAATGCTGGGATTACAAGCGTGCACCACAATGCCAGGCCTGGGATTCTTTACAATAAAAGAGCTAGAATTAGCCGGGCGTGGTGGCGCATGAGGATTGCGCAGGTTCGAAGCCAGCTGCACTGGCTTCAGAGACCATTTCCAAATAAAAATATAAAATAGGTCTGGGAGTGTAGCCCGGAGATAGAAGGGCTTCCAGGAACCACAGTACCACCCCCCCCCCCAAAAAAAAAGAGCTAGGATTTATTCAGATGACTATGTGCTAGGTACAAATACCTATCTCAAAATAGTGTGCAGTCACATGCACATTTTATGTATTTAAGCCCTCCTGGTTACTCTGTAATCCTGCGGTTATCATGCCCCTAGTTACAGATGAGGAAACAGAGGCCCAGAGAAGTTAGATGATATGTCGCAGGTCACAAACCGGACATAAGTGGCAGCTTGGCTCTGCAATCTAAACTCTGACCACGCCACCACATCACCTCCATTGATCTTGACCCGGTGAACATAATTATCTCTGAATTCAGAGGTAAAGTTCTGTGTCAGGACTGCTGGGATTCTCAGCCATTCTGACCTCTAACTTTGGATTCATTTTGCATGTTCCATATGCTTTACAGAAAGTATATGCCACACTTCACAGAGTCAAATCAGACAGTGGCAGACTCAAGGAACCCTTTGGTTCCTTGTGTAAGACCACACATCAATAAACAAGTCTGTCTTCACGGTTGCATTTTTCTCTGCCCACTTATATTCCCTTTTATTCTTTGCTTTGTAACTGACCATCGCTATCAAGATGAATACCTCTTCTTAAAAGTTTCCCAGAACTTGAATACAATGTCACTTTAATTGGCAAAGATCAGTGGTTGATGATATTTGTTGCAGGAAGAGGCTGGAAAAGTTAATTAACTTCTCTCTGAATACAAGGTAGATAAAGTAAAATGGGTTTGCTGCCCTTCTTCCATGAGTCTATCAATTCTGCCACTCTGTTCACGGTATATGGCTAGCTTACAAAAACACTAAAATAGGCCACCGATTATTTAATGATTATGGTTCGCCAGGCTGTGGGTTTAGTGCTTTTCACGACTCAGCTCATCTAATCCTTCTGAGAGCTCTATGAAGTATATTCTGTTTTATCCCTACTTTATAAATGGAGAAACTTGGGTTTGGAAAGGCTAAATAAGTACATGAACTTCAAACTCAGTTCTGATCTCAAAGCCCGTGCACTGGGCCTGGGACCTTTTCGTGTCCCTCAATAACGCTGCACACAGTACTAAAGCTTTGACAATTATCTGTGTGTGCCTCTCTGTCTAGATGGTGAATATCTTGCAGCAGGAAATAGTTTTTTTAAACCTATCTCCTTTGTTGAATAAAGGGCATGCCATACAATAAATCTGTTTAGTTTCTAGGAAGGAACAACAATTAATTTAGACTAAGCAGCTGTGAAATAACCAAGGACATGGGCCTCTTTTTCTTTTTTTTTTTTTTTTGTACTAGGGATTGAACCCAAGGGTGTTCTACTTCTGACCTACATAACCATCTCTATTTATTTATTATTTACTTATTTACTTGAGATTAAACCCAGGGGTTTTCTCCCTCCTAAGTACATCCCTGGCTCTACTTCATTTAGAAACAGGATCTTACTAAGTTGCTGAGTCTGGCTTTGAACCTGCCAGAAGCGACATCAATGGCTATGATGCTGCAAACTGCTACCAGGTCACAAAACGAGCCACTGTTTTGACATTTGCTCTTTTCTGACACAAGCACATACCGAAGACTAAAAGAGGCACCTCTGACGTGAAGGCGTGTGTATTGTGACATGTGTCTATTCCAAATGAGGACTTTTGTGCATGAGGGTGGAGACCAACAAGAGGCACGGCACAGCTGACTAGCTGTCCCAGTGCTTAGGGATCACCTCTAAAATGAGCTCTACAGAAGAAATCCTTCCTGAATGTCTGTCATCCATCCGCAAATCCCTGCATGGGGTGCGACTGTGGGTCCCAAATCAGTGGGCTGCAAACTGTGAACTCAGCCAGGTACAGTGGTGCATGACAGTAATCCTGTAACTGGGGAGGCTGAGAGGGGAGGTTCAAGGTCAGCCTGAGTGGAACCCCAGTGACTTAGTGAGACCGTGTTTCAAAATTAAAAAAAAAATAAGAAAGGTTTGGGGGCATAGCTCAGAGGAAGAACAATCTTGGGTGTGTTCTAGTATCACAAAAGAACTAAAGCTGTGTCCTCATCTATATTACATTGAACTTGGGGAGCTGCCATAAAGCAGAAATGATTAGGAGGTAGAGACAGGAGAGTTGCAGGTTCAAGGATAGACTCGGCAACCTAGCAAGACTCTGTTTAAAAAACAAATATAAAGATATCTGGGGGTGTAGCTCACAGGTTGATAACATATGCTCCTTTTCACATCCATAAACTGGGGATACAAATTAGTACCAACCCCATAAGGCCAAAGGAAAGATATATAGGAAATGAGGTATTGCATATACACCTTTGAACTCAGTACCTGGTATACAAAATGCATGAAAAAGTGTACGAGTAGGACTATAGTCCAGGGCTTGGTGAGCTATGTATGGGCTGTGGGGTAAGCTTGGCTGATGGCTGGCTTATATATCCAGCTCGTGAGCCAAGATTAGTTTTTGCATTTTTTACATGGCTGAAAATAATCAAGTAAGACTACAATTTTGTAACATGGGGAGCTTCTCTGAAATTCAGATCTCAATGCCCAGGGATAGCTTTATGGTAATTTTTTGCCACCCTGCTGTGCTCTGTCACTTGTTTTGTGTCGTCTGTAGCCGCCTTTGCACTACTGCTGGAGAGCTGGGTAACTGAGATACCTATCACGTGCCCAGTGACCCTGAGATGTGTATTATCTGGTCCTTCTCCGAAAAGATTTGCTGGGCCCTGTTATAAACAGTTAAATCACCGCTCAGCCTGATGGAACTTTTTTGTTCATTAGCAGATTAAAGTACGTTCGCCCCTGCACATCCATAAATATTAAGTGTGAACTCGGATTTTCAAGAACGGCTCGTCCAATGGGGATCGATGCGCCGCTCCCAATTTTCCATGGAGCTCCTTCCAGTTCGCCTGGTGTAGTCATAAATTGGGGGTTTGGCAATCAGAACATTTCAGACATGTGGCGTCCAAATGCTTCTTCGAGAGCCACTTGCATGCCGACTCACTGACCCACACTGCGGCCTCATTCATACAAAACCATAAACTGTTAGGAACTTATCATTCATATTCTGGTGGGGGCGGGGAGCCGGATTGGAGAGTCACAGCACATTCTTTCTGCAAAGCTATCACATAGCACTCCTGCTTTGAAATGTATACTTTGATCTGCAGAGAGAATGAGGGAAGGAGGGGAGAAATGCGTGTGAGGCAGCCTCGTACAGGCCCGCTGCAGTGCAGCTGCTCCATGGGGCCACATCGCTGTTTACTATTTAAAGCCTCTTATTTGCGGAAGCTTAGGCGGACCATATGTTATCAACGACTGTTGCTAATCAAATACACAAAGTAATTTTCATTACATTCTTTCCCCCCTATGAACAGAAAAAAAAAAAAAACATTTGCCACAAAGGGAATATACCTCCCAAAATGACAGTAAACATCGACTGCAAACCTCTGACAACAGAGTGATATTTACAAATGCTGACGCTTGGGTAAGCAAAGAACATATCCACGCTGGGTGCTGGGCACGTAAGGGCCCTGGAGGACTGGATTTGGTGCAGGCTGGTGCTGAGGGTGGGGGTAGGGGTGATGACATTAGTTGCCATGGTGATTCTCAGCATCAGGCCATAATTCATGCCACAGAGACCGGATTTGCATTTATCCAAGGTATACGGCTCATGTGAGCTGGGTGTTAAATCGGTACGGTTCGTAAAATTAACTGTGGGCTTTAACAAGAGAGGTGTCATTTCAAGAAATGAAAGTGCTGCGGAGCTAAGAGGGAAAGCTAATCGGGGACGGAAGGGAGAGCATTCAGGGCTTGGCTTTCGGGTGGAGAGAACGCCGCCCTGCTCAGGCCAGTCCACTGTGCCGTCGCCGAGTGTCTCCGCAGTCTGACTGATAGGATATGATTCGGAGCCCTGGGTGCGCCACAAAGGCTAAGCTGCCTCTTCTGTACACACGAGATATTCACTGTATAGAAATGGGGTCGTCGGGGAAGTGGAAAGACGAAGGCTGTAGCTTGCCTCTGACGTTTCCACTGGAATGTCTCCTCTCCAGGAATCTGAAACACAGCTCAAACTCCCTCCCTCAGCTCAGCTCCCCTTGAGGTTCCCTCGAAACAGTCAAAGGACTTCCGGTCACGCAGGCAAATCCATTCTCCTTTTCTTCTCTTTGCCCCCATGTCCCCCCTCCCCACCCCCCATCACCAGATCTTCAGGCCTGTGACATAGGTCACAAATCTGATGATCACATAGTTATGGAGGGAAATAAGCAGAAAGGGGAGGTTGAGGGTGCCAGGAAGGCGGGGGGGGGGCGTTAAACAGGCTGGCCTGGTGAAACGACACAAAAAGAAGCCATAGAAACTTGTAGGACTTACTTTTTTTCATGCGTTTATACATTATAGTGAGATTCAGGGTGATGTGTTAACACATGCACGCGTCGCTCCATACATTCCCCTGCGTCCCCTGCTCCCCTGCTCTTCTCCGTACATTAGCAAGATTGGTAGTGACTCCTTCATGTGTGGACACAACATCACCTGAAGTGTCCCCTCCCTCAATCCACATTCCTCCTTCCCACTTTCCTCCCCTAAGTGACACAAAGCTCAGGGGAAGATGTGCTGGAGGAGCCCACACCACCAACCCTCCCAGCGCAGCCACAGGGCGTAGAGCGTGGCCTGCCCCCTTCAGAGGCAGGGTGGGTGGGAACTGCACTTCCAGGTGGGGGGGACCACACATCGGTGGCCTCGGAAGAGATCCAAATTCAAAATTCAAAATGCAAATCCAAAATGTAGAATTGTTCCTACTGAGCATGTACTGATTTCTCGCCAACGTAAAATAAAAAAAAACTGCAAGTTGAACCATCCTGATTTAGCGACTAGATAATATTAGATAAATTATAAATAAAATAAAATAGTAAATATAATAAGTAATAAAATAAAATTAAATAATAAATAATAAAATGATAAATAAGTAAAAATAAAATAAATAATAAAAAACTTTAAATAATAAAATAAATAAAAAATAAAAAAATAAAAACTAGATAATAATAGATAAATATTAACCATATTTGTTATAAATTCCTGGTTTGATAATCCCAATTTCTCTGCTACAAGTTTAATGCTTCCTCTGTTTCTTTTTACTGTGTTTTTGTCTCTTGGTATGTCCTCTGATTGTTGTTGAAAGTAAATACGTGTTAATAGTCTGGGTAAAAGGAACCCAGCACTGAACCCAACAGCAACCTCCAACCCAGGCAGCGGAGGCCCTGCTGCATGTCTGGCTCTCTGGTTTACCAGTGGCCTTAATCCTCTGAGTGGAGAGGAATCACAGCTCCCAATCTCGTCATGTGCTGGAAACTGGAAGCTGAGATTTTCTTTGGTTGAGACAGCCTAGGTTGCATTATTCACCAAAGGTTGACTCATGAGAAAAAATATAGATGGTCAATAGGAAAATTGAAATTTTCCAAGGTTGGGGTTAAGCAACAGGGCGGCATTGGGAGGCACCATCATGAGTAAATCGTAGAGACGACAGCTCATCACATGCTTTAAATGTCAGTATTTGCCTTCTCTAAAGCAGAACTTACAGGGTGGTCTCAAAATATCCTTGTGAAAGGAGATGATGTTTTGTCATTGGACATGGTGGCTCTCTCTTTCCAATTAAAATTTATTCTTTCTCCCCATCTCGTAGCTGCCTTTCTTTAAGGATCTATTTCTTCTAGTTCCTGAGGATCTTCAGAGGAAATAAACTGCTCACTTAATAGAAGACACCAAAAGGGAGAAGTATTTATTAATTTTCTACTCTCCTCTCCTTGACTCAGGCCTCACAATGAATTTTCTTCACTGGTTCTTTTCTATAATTGCATTTGTAACCTAAGCTGGTTATTAAGGTTGCAACCTGTGATTCTCCTAAGTACCCAGGAAGCTATGTAGCTAACTGTGTCTTTAGAAGTTGAATCTACTTTAGGACACCCTGCAGCTTCTAGCAGATGCAGGGTGTACAAAATTCACAATGTAGTCGGCTGGCCGAAGCTCTCAGGAAGCTAGGGCCGGCCCAGAGGAATTGCAAAATACACTGCAAACCTGTTGGCATTCCAACAGTCCCACAGAGAACATGAGCCAGATGAGGCAGGGACCCAGAGTTGAAAGAAGCCCTGGAGGCCATTCAGCCACATTCTCATCCACAAACACGCAGGGTGGAGCACTGGGTGAACTGTGCCGTCAGGCTGTTCTACTCAGGCTCATGAATTAATACTCCAGGTCTTGGCTGTCACGTCTGTAAAATGGACACATCAACAGCTTCTACTTTACAGGGCTTCCTATCTGTTTGCCACCCCAATTAACTGAGAGAAACACTCTGTATGCGTGCTCACCTATGCAAGTACAAATGCAAGGTCATCCTCAAGGATACTTAACATTTCCCAGGGAGCACAGGGTTCACAGGCAGGGTCTGGAGCCTCTGATCTGGGGACACACTTGGGTGTACCACTTTCTACCTAAGGGACCCCACACAGCCGTCTGAATCTCTTGCATCTTCTGTTTTCTTACCTGCAATATAGAGGTGTTTATAGTACTTCTGATACGCTCCAGGTTTAGAATTTCCCCCAGACAGCTCATGTGTTAAAAGCACAGTCCCCAGTGTAGGAATGTTCAGAGGTAGGGCGTGGCTGGAGGAGGTGGTCACTGGGGGCGTGGTCTTGGTGGCTCTATATGTCCTTAGTCCCCTCTTCTCATTCCCTCTGCTTCCAGTGACCGTGACGAAGAGCAACTTTTCTTGGCCACGTGCCCTGCCATTGCAGATTCTGCCTTGGAGCTGGCCAACCATGAACTGAACCTCCAAACCATGAGCCACATAAATCTTTCCTCTTCAAGCTGAGCTTGTAGCTTGGTTACAGTAATAGGAAAGCTGACTAAAACAATTCCTCTCCTAGGTTTGTCTTGTTAGAAGTGGATGAGAAAATACTTCCCAAGCTGATTCTTGATAAAGCTTCCATAAATGTTACTGATAAAGATTGTGATAATTATTCAGTGACATCTCGGAGTTGCACAAGTTAATCCAAGTGCCCATAATAGAATAAAACACCAAGGTAGAAACTGACCTTGAAAATGCTTTTCAAACCACTATCAAGAGAAAAAAATCAGAATATAAAACTATAGGATCATTATGATTTCAAGTATCTATCCTAAGTATATTTTGATACATTTCTTTTCAGCTTTGTTGTTGAGCAGTTGCCTTTGGGATATGTTTTTCACATGATCATATTTATTGTTTTTTAAATTTTTTTAAATTTGTTGCTTCATTGTAATCATACATTATCAGGAGGTAAAGTTAGAGGCATACATGCACACGTCACACATTTAGTCCTTCCCTAATTCCCATCCCATTCCCTCCTCCCTCCCTCCTTCTCGAGACTGGTTTAGTGACTGACTTTGATATGTTTGTGAATGTACACCATGCACATTAGGGTGCTTCCCTCATCCCACCTTTTATCTCCTTCAGTTAGATGTCTTATTTGCTCATCTGTGGTTTCTCCTCTTTCTTTGTCTAGAGTCCCTCCTATGACCCATTTTCTCTCTAGCTTCCACAGATTAGGAAAAACACTGATTTTTTTTTTTTTTTTTAGTTTTTGTGACTGGCTAATCTCACTTAGAATAATGTCCTCCAGTTACATCCATTTCCCTGCAAATAACATAATTTTGTTCTTCTTTATGGATAAGTAAAATTCCATTGTGTACACATCCCATAGTTTTGTAACCCATTCATCTGTTGATGGACATCTTGGCTGGTTCCATAGTTTGGCAGTTGTGGATTGTGCAGCTCTAAACAGATATGCATGGATTAGTCTGGTAGTTTGGTTTCTATTCTTTTGGGTAAATATCCAGAAGTGGTATTGTTGGGTCATATGGGAGGTTAATTCCCATTCTTCTGAGGGTCTCCACACAGTTTTCCAAAGTAGCTGCACTAATTTGCAATCCCACCAGCAATGTATTAGAGATCCCGCTTCGCCACACCTTTGCCAACATTTGTTGTTTGTATTTTTATGATTGCCATTCTAATTGGTGTTAGGTGAAATATCAGGTAGTTTTGATTTGAATTTCTATAATAACTAATGATGATGAACATTTTTTCTTACATTTATTGGCCATTTGTATTTCTTCATTTGTGAATCATCTAGTTCACTTGCCCATTTTTTTTTTTTGGTAGTACTGGGGATGGAACCCAGGGGCATTCTACCTCCAAGCTATACCTCCACCCCTATTTCTTATTCTTTATTTTGAAACGGGGTCTCACTGAGTTGCAAAGGGCCTCACTAAGTAGCTGAGGCTGTCAGCAAACTCAGATCCTCTTGTCTCAGCCTCCCAAGTGCTAGATTACAAGTATGTGCCACCATGCCCGGACACTTGCCCATTTTTTTGATTGGGCTATTTTCTTAGCGGTGAGTTTCTTGAGTTCTCTGTATATTTTAGATATTAGTCCTCTATTGGAGGGGTAGCTGGCAAAAATCTCCCATTTTGTTGGTTCTCTGTTGAGGTTCTTGATATTTTCCTTTGCTGCACAAAAGCTCTTCAGTTTAATGCAATCTCACATATTGATCCTCATTTTAATTTCTTGTGCCTTTAGGGCATTGTTGAGAAAGTTTTCTTCCTGTGCCTATGTGTTGAAGCACTGGACCTATGCCCTCTTCAAGGAGCTGTAAGGTCTCTGGTCTAATTTCCAAGTCTTTGATCCATCTTGAATTCACTCTTGTACAGGGCAAGAAAGTGGGGTTTATTTTCATTTTTCTGCATATGGTTAGCCAGTTTTGCCAATACTAATTGTTGAAGAGGCTAACTTTTTTCCAATGTGTGTTTTTGGCCCCTTTGTCAAAAATCAAATGACTGTACGTATATGGATTTGTTTCCGAGTCTTCTATTTTGCTCCACTGGCCTATATGTCTGTGTTTGTGCTGTTTTTATTTCTGTAGATTTGTAGTATAGTTTGAAGTCAGGTATTATGATGCCCCCTTCATGGTTCTTGTTGCTGAGAACTACTTCAGCTATTCTGGGTTTTTGTTGTTCCAAGTGAATTTGAGGACTGATTTTTCTATGTCTGTGAAGAATGACCTTGGTAGTTTAATTGGTATTGCACTGAATCTGTAGATCACTTTGGGAAGAATGGCCATTTTAATGATATTTATTTTGCCTATCTAAGAGCCTGGAAGGTCTTTCCATCTTCTAAAGTCTTTGATTTTTTTTTTCTTTTACCCCCTTGGTTAGGTTTATTCCTAAGTATTTTATTTTTGGGGGGATATCCTCAGTGAAAGTGTTTTCTAGATTTCTTTTTCAGTGGATTTATGGTTTGCATACAGAAAAGCTTCTGATTTTTTAAGATTAATTTTGCATTCAGACACTTTTCTGAATTTGTTGATCAGTTCTATACGCCTTTTGGTTGATTATGTTGGATCTTTTAGGTATAATATCATGTCATCTGCAAATAGATATAGTTTTGGTTCTTCTTTTCCTATTTGTACTCTTTTGATTTCCTTCTCTTGCCTTAGTGTTCTGCCTAGAGTCTCAAGTACTATATTGAAAAGGAATGGTGATAGTGAACATCTTTGTCTTGTTCCTGTATTTAGAGGGAACAACTGCAGTTTTATGCTTATGCTTTTAAAATTTACATACATTACAGAAATTTAATGTGATGATATGTTTTCTTAAATATCTGTAAGAGTCCACAGACAAATACATTAGGGGAAAACTTTAAATGTCATTTCATATATTTTACTTTCCATAAAATCAATTAAATGTATTTATATTCTATGCAATTAAAAATGTTTTCCAAACCATGTGAATAATAATGTTTCTTTTTTCAGTTTGGGAAAATAAAATTGAAGCTTAAGTTTGGGTTTAATTTTTTAGCAGCTATTGTCAAAGAATAAGTGTTAAGAACATATTCTCATCTTCTCCAAATTCCTTCTTTGAGTGCCTGGGATACTTCCTTTCACTCCTAATCCTCTTCCTCCACTGAATTTTCTTGGCATCAGGGGGTAGGTAAAATTATTGTTCAATGAGAGTCAATCTCTTCTGTCTTCTCCAAGAAAAAAAAATCTCTCTTCCTGCCCCACTGATGTTGGGTTTGTTCATGTGACTGCTTGCTTTGGTCTCCTTCTGGGAAGAGTATCTATCCCTACAGCTTGTCCTTGAAATGATCAGGTTGGTGCTCCTTGACCAACTAGGCATTGGCAGATGAGATATTTTAAGTGGAGAGGGTTCTTCTCCTGTGCCTCTGTTGCCACTGTGAGCAAAGCTGCCATCAGGTAGCTGCTGTCCCTTTAGCCTGGATTCCAGAGTGACCTACACAGAGCAGATCTGAGCCGACCCATAGTGAGGAGTCAGACCCACCTTGAAGTACAGCTATCCAGTTGCACCTGGCATGGATCTACCAACCTCAAACCAATATGCACATAAATGGATCAGAAAAAATGACCATGGCTCTAAGTCATGAGTTTTAGGGTGATTTGTTACATAGAGATAGCTAATTGATATATACCCATTAGCTGGTACTTACCATATCATTCTGTTTCGATTCTATATCTCATGGATTGGTCTGGAATCCTCAGTTAGAATATCACATCCTACAGAGCCCAAATACATCTTATGGTCCTTTAATACCATAGAGTCTGTGTCAGCCACCCAGAATTACCTACCTAATAAATTTGATCAAATGACCCCACAGTTTTGTTGGTATAAAATGAAGCAGAGTCTATCTCCAGTGTGATTACTGAACTGAGGCCGGACTGACTGTACTGTATAAGGTTTCCCCAGGCACTGTCAGGTTTCCTAATGAGTGAGTATATCAATACCTCCCAGGGCTAGGGCAGGCAGCCAGCGTCTCTCAAACCTCATGTATATGTCCCTCTTCCTCTTCCCTTGCTCTTTCTGCTTCCTGTCACAATGTCCTGAGCTCTGAGGATGTGACCCAGCCTAACATAGACTGAAGCCTCTAAAACCTACAGAACTATGCGCAAATAAATCTTCCTCCCTCTAGCTGTGATGGTCAGGTATTCTGGGACACAGCAGTGAGAATGCTAACTGGAAAACCAACTAGACACCTCCTGCCAACAAAAATCACCTTCCTGCCCTTTGCCCAGGTAAGGTAAGTTAGCAGACGCTCTCCCAAGCATTTCTTCCCAACAGGCATTTGTACTCCCTTAAGTTCATAGAGGTATGAAATTAAAGAAAGGTAGGTTCAATCACGCCCACCTGAAATGCCCAACACAAGAGCCAATCAGTTCTCTAAATGTTTTCACTGCTCCAGATTTGGTGATAACAAAACTTGCTTTCTTTAACCCCCTGGGCAGATAATGGTTATAAAAACCTTTTAATGCTTCTATGGCCCTTTTGAATGTTACTTGATCTTTTTATAGTATAGCCTTTTTTTTTTAAACACCTCAAGCCTGCCTGTTTCCTTCCTTCCTGCTGTCCTCTTCCTTGATTAGAGATGGATACAAGGTCTGCAATTAAATCCACTTGGGGCCCATCAACTTCGGGGCTCCTCTGTGTTCGAGCCAATCTGTCAGATGCTTGGTTTTATTTTCGAAGTTTCTATCACATTGAGCCTCAATGTTTTGGAAAATTGAGTAGCAGAAAGCAAAGCCAGGTGCAGCCTGGGGGGAATCTAAAGATACTGAGGTTACCAATGGGGATGTACCTGGATGGCCTGGCTGGCTCAGGCTGGCTCAGGCTGGAGGCCTTGCGTTATCTTGACTCCTGTTAGTTGCTGAGACCCCACACCCAGTACTTCAGCAAATCTGTTGGTCCTGTCTTCAACGACAGGCAGAATCTAACACTTCTCTACAGATAACACACTGGTTCTAGCTCCAGCATCATCTTACCCGTTGAGTACTGCAGTGGCCTTTGCACTTGTTTTTCTATATTTGCCCTGTCTTCCCTCAGAAGCCAATGCAAGTCACCTCTGATCACTCCTCTTTCCCAGACTCTGTCGAGAAGAATGGCAAGGTCTGCACTGCAGCCTTCGGGGCTCATGTGAACTGGACCTCCATGGACTCTCATCTCATCTCTCAGCACTGCCTCTACCTTTCACTTGCTCCTGCTACCCGGGTCTCTCCTCTGTTCCTTGAAAATGCCAAGTGTGCCTCTAGCTCAGGGTCTTGGACTTGCTGTTCCAGAGCCCTGGAATGATCTTTCCCTAGCACTATGCAGGAAAAACTGCCTTAGCTTTTGCCAGGATTTGTGGGAATGTGAATTTGTAGGATGGTCAGGGAGGCAAACTCCTACCTGGCATTTCTTATTCTCTCTCTTTAATGTGTTTCTCCTTAGCACTTGCCACTGTCTAACATTCATTTCAGGCATGTTTTGTTTGTGTATCTGTCTTCTCCCGCTGGGAGCCAACATCTGTGGAGGGCAGGAAATCTCAGATGCTGTGTTGTGTCATATCTCTGTCTAGATCAATGCCTGACACTGGTCCAGACACTTAACAAATGTTTGTTGACTAAACAACCAGTGTTGAAACAGTATAATGGAAAACTATGATATCAGAATGACTTCAGCCATTATAAACAGAATAACCCAGATACTGTAGGCGTGATGGGAATCCCTTCTATGCCACTTGCATGCTGGGCGACCACAAGAAGCTTAACCTCTCTGGGCTTCAGTTTTATCATCTGAAAACTCCTCCAAGTCATTACAAGGCAAAGTGAAATAACACACGAAGTGCTCATCATAGTGCCTATAACATACGAAGCACTGAATAAAGGCTGTGTGGGCATAAAATGGGGGCTGTACACAGGATTTTCCTTGTATGTACAGGAGCCCAGTGAGAATTTCCTCTCTAGATGCCCAACTTCAAAGACTATTAGAGTTTTCTCACCTGCCTCTACCCTATCCCCCCTTGTTGGTCTTTTCCAAGTTAGCTGGCTTCAAAGCCCTCTGATTCCATTCACTTTAATATAAATTAATTAATTAGATGAGGGGGTCTGGCCAAGTGGAGCTGGTGTGTGTCTATCATGAAGATGAGTCAGTAGGTACCACACAAATGGCTTCTAACCTGGACTTGAGGGGAGCACGAGTCAGAGGCCGGAGCACGACGGAACTGTGGGCCACGGGGAGCCGGTGGGCCGCTGCCGGGACCACTCTTGAGCTCTCCAGTGAACAGGGCGGTGGACTGGTCTAGGGTCACAGTCCTCATTTGCTGTTTCATCTTTCATTTGTTCATCCATTCATAAACCCACCCACCTGTCCAATCGATAGCAAACAGGGGCGGTTCTGTGCTCTGGGTTCAGAGTGAAACTCCATGAGCAAGACACAGACCCTGAACACAGGGAAAACTTCATCTAGATGGAGCAAGACAGACAATAACCAAATAAGTAAGTGAGATGATTTCTGAGGATGACAGGAGCTATGAGGATGGTAAAACAGGAACAGGGTGCAGAGGATGGCTGGGCCAGGGCTCCACCTGTCAGGTGGCCTGTCTAAGGATGTGGTGCTTGAGCTGAGCCTGCAGAGAGGGGGTGTCTCCATCAACCTCCTTCCAGGTTCCCTCTTTTAGTCAAGAAAAGGAGGAGGAGCACAGCTTGAAACCCATCAGAAGGGAAGGAGCTAACCTTCTGGCCTCCACTTTGTCTCTGGTGCTCAGGATCCCAAACATGTTTGTTAAGTAAATAAATTAACCCTGAGTTGGTGCCAGTCTGCATGATCAGGAGAGAGTGTTTCCACTCCACTTCCAACCTCCTGCCTGCTATGGGGCTTGGTGAAATCCTAGACTTCTAAATCCCAGGCTGTGTAATGTGATTATTTAATTATAGTCATCACCACGGCGGTCAATTCAGCCTGTGTACTGAACACCTGCTACAAGCCAGTCTCTGTTTCAAACACTCTGTGTGTTATCTCAGTTAATCCTCATGGTGATGCCACAGAGTGGCCAGTGGTGAGCCCCATTTCACCGATGAGGATACTCAAGCTCACAAATCTTAGAAAGTCTGAAAAAAGCCACATGTTTGTAAGTGGTAAATGTGAGCCCTCTTTCTGGAGTCCGAGTCCTATACTCAGTCACTCTGCTCTGATTAGGTGACTGTAGAGTCTGGGGTGGAGTCAGCACACCTAAGAGTTCTTGTAGCACCTACCCAGGGTGGATGAACCCCAGTCAGAAGGACGGCCTGAGCTGAGTTTGCAAGTCCTTGAACCTTTCGACTTCTTTTTTCCAAAACCAAACTTTGAACTCCTGCTCGCAAAATCAAGGCCTAAATTATCACATAGACATTGTCATCATTAAGCAGCCAACGTCAATGGATATCAGTACTTCAGCAAAAGCGTGTTCATGGGAAGAACAGACTTAATCCATCTTCCCTGGACAGCACCAGGCGGCTGCCCATAGTCTCTGCGTGTTGCTTGGCCCTCGTGACCTGTGCTGAAGGGAATAGGAGGTGGGAGAGATGAAATGATTACTGTGTGGGTGTGTGCGAGATGTGTGTGCAAGATGTGTCTGGACACAATGTGCACAAGAAGATATAATTGTATAGGCACCAGGCTCTACCAGCTGAGCTAAATGCTCTACAGTGATATAATTATTGTGTACCATCTGGGAGCTGGGACTCTGAAATCACACACTGTTAGATGTTGGTGTGGGTACATAACCAACCACCCATGTGATTGTAGGTAAGTACCTTCACCTCTCTGAGCCTCAATTTTCTTGTCTGTAAATGGGTACATGACAGTGTCTACTTCTTAAGGTTGCCAGGATTAAATGAGGCAATAAATATTCAGGGTCAGTATGGTGCCAGGTACCACTGAGGATCTTCATTGAAGATATAGTTTAGGATGATCATTTGTCAAGAATGTACAGGACACATCAGAGTAAGGAAAGGCCAAGAACAGGCAATAGCTTAGATGAGATAAAAAAAAAAGTCTCAGAATCGTGTAAGCATGGAGTCTTTTTCAAATTCCATTCATACCTTCTTTTTTGTAGGGGGTGTACTGGGGACTAAACCCAGGGGCATTCATTCCATCTCTGAGCTACACCTCCATCTCTTTTTAAATTTTCTATTTGGAAACAGGGCTTCACAAAGTAGTTGAGGCTGGCCTTGAAACTACGATCTTTCTGTTTCTACCTCCCAAGCACTGGGGTTACAGGCAAGTGCCACATGCCAAGAGTCATCTCATACCTTCTATGGAGAACTGGCTACTAGGCTCACTGCCTTTTCTAGGATGTGAGGTGTCACTGGGCACAGAGGGACATGCCTGGAAATGACCACACGGGAATGATTCACCAGGCAAGTCAGGAGTGCCTTTCCTACTCCCCAGCTAGCAACGATGATGGTAACAAAGCACTGATTGTATGCTCACTCTGAGCCAGCGACTGTGTGAAGTGCTTTTACACAGGTCAGATCATGAATTAAAGAGTGAACCTGAAGCCGGGTGTGGCGGCACACACCTATAATCCCAGTACTTGGGAGGCTGAGAGAGCAGGATGCAGGTTTGAGGACAGCCTCAGCCATATAGCAAGGCTCTCAGCAACCTAGGAAGACTTGGTTTCAAAATCCCCCCCCCAAAAAAAGAGAGAATTGGGGTCTACCTCAGAGCTAGAATGTCCCTGGGTTCAATTCCCAGTACCACAAACACACATTAAAAAAAGAAGAACTGGGCGTGGTGGTGCACACTTGTAATCCCTGTGCTTGGGAGGCTGAGACAGGAGGATCGTACAGGTTCGAAGCCAGCCTCAGCTACTTAGGCTCTCAGCAACTTAGTGAGACACTGTTTCCAAATAAAATATAAAATAGGTCTGGGAGTATAGCCCGGAGGTAGAAAAACCCCTGGGTTCTACCTCCAGTACCACCACCACCAAAAAAAAAAAAAAAAAAAAAAAAAAAGAACCTGAGGCCAGTTTGATGGCAACAGTCTATAATCTCAGTAACTTGGGAGGCTGAGACAGGAGGGTTACAGGTTTGTGGCTAACCATAGCAACTTAGCAGGACCCTCAGCACTTTAGCAATACCTTGTTTCAAAAAATAGGAGTGTAGCTCAGAGGTAGAATACCCGTGGGTTCAATATCTAGTACAAAAAAAAGTAAATAAAAAACAAACTGGGCCCAAAAGCATATGGGCCAGTACATTATCTCCATTAGACAAGTTCAAGGTCAAGAAGGCCCCATTCCTGAAGTGTGTCTGGGATTTTCATACCCCTGCATTTCTAGAGAGCAGAGCTGGATGGAGAGTGAACGCCCTGGCTTACTATGGGAGTATCAAGTATTCAACATATATATGGCCAACCTGAGAGGGGGTTAGATGGGGAGAAAAGGAAAGAGCAGAGAGAAGAATGACAAGAGAGAATGAGGAAGTGACAGAGAAAGGCATTCACCTCTGAGTAAAACACACTGGTAAGTGAATCTGTTGAAAAGCAGAATTGTGTGCCCATCACAATTCAGGGCGTGAGGTCTTCCCCTCGTGGTGTTCAGACTTACAGAAATAGCAAGACAACGCCATAACCTTCTGATGCTGCCACACAGATTTTCTCCCTTTTCACAGTGCAGACAAGAAGAGTCAACTCTGCACCACTTTCCAGCGAAACCCCAGCCTCCATTCCCCTAAAGAAGTCCATGTGTCTTTTTTTCTTTGCCAACAAATGCCCTCCCTCTCTCCAAACAGACGACCAGTAGCTTATGCTCCTGTAGTTCATTATGAGCACAATAAAATTAAGTTTATTCCCCCCATCAATCATCCAAGGAAATTCATAGAATTGTGGTCATTAATTTCATCACATTAAGTGGGGAGTGATAGTTTCATTATCCATTATGATTGTGTGTACATTTTAATGAATTTATTTGCATCATTAAAAATTCAACATGTGCCTAATATAAAAATTCAAAGCTGTCTGGATCAGACAGACTCCCCCCCAACCCCCCGCCTGTTTTGTGTCAGGAATAAATATGGGTGGTGTTTAGGGTGTTGAAGTGTTTTTGTTTCCTTCACAGAAGATGGCAAAACATAAAGCTATATTTGGTGAAAGGAAGGCGGGTGAGAGAAAAATGCCAAAAAAAGTGACACAGATGAGTGATACAGAGCTTAGTCCTCCTACAGCAGTGGCATTGATGGAGTCTAAATGTTTGACTTTTATTAACACCTGACCATCAGGAGTTGGACTGCGATTTGAGGGTCATGTCCAAGGACCTCTACTTGGTCAACATTTGATCTATATGTAATAATGAATTGTGTTGCACCATATCTGGTTTGTAATTCCACATTTTTGTATTCTATTAACAACAGTAACGTATATTAAATGTTTACTACATTCTAAACACAGGGCTCAGCACTGTGAATCCCTGCCACAATCTTGTGATGTAGGTCCTACTATTTTGTCAGAGACTCAGCAAAGCAGAGGGATGTTGTGTCTAAGTCTGCAGTTATTTATCATGTAGGCATGGTCTAGCCATATATTCTTATTATGTCCCAATTTGATTTAAGTTCACTAATCTTAGATACATTTATTATTATTATTGTTGTTGTTGTTGTTATTATTATTATTATTATTATTATTATTATTATTATTATTATTATTTTGGTGGTACTGAGGTTCCTGGAAACCCTTCTACCTCTGGGCTACACTCCCAGACCTATTTTATATTTTTATTTGGAAACAAGGTCTCTTAAGCCAGCGAGGCTGGCTTCAAACCTGCACGATCCTCCTGTCTCTGCCTCCCAAGCACGGGGATTACAAGCATGCGCCACCATGCCCAGCATAGATACATTTTATAAGAAACAATTTGTTTTGTTCAAATGTTCCTTTAACATGGTTAAAAAAATCCTGAAGAAAAAATAGATATCTTAAGTTTTATGATTTTTAATAGCTTGACATCCTGGGAAAAGATGTACAATGAATCGCTTAATAAACAACCTTTGATAGTCTATTCTTTGTAAGCCACGATACTAAGTTTTAAGGGTGCAATAGAGATGTCTAGATGAAGATCTACAGAGATGTCTAGATTTCATTTAGATGTCTAAATGAAAGTTCTCTTTCATTTAAAAAAACTGAGTAATTACTTGAACAATTAAATAATTGTGCAGAGAACCTAAACAGCTGAATGCAGTTCAAGAAATGTTCAAAGGCTGCCACAGTGATGTAATAACTAAATTGCAAAGGCAGTGAGGACTGTTATTCAGAGAAGAATGAGACTGGTGTGGTGTGAACAATTCGGGGGTGACTAGAATGGGTAGTGAGAATGGTTAACATTTGGGTGGGCAAAGAAAGTGTACCAGGAAGGGAAAGCTGAAATTAGGAGTTGCAGAACATCCTTTGCTTTCCTTTTGCTCTCAGGGTAAATTTCAAGCTGTGTACTCAGTGCTTTAAACAGAAAACATTTATCAGGTACCTGCTGTGCCTGGAGCTATTGCAGACATTGTCCCTGCTTCCATGGAGCTCTTGGGCTGGCGGAGGAACCCAGAAGGGAATGAGACTTTTTTTTTCTCTATGGCACTGGGGATGGAACACAGGGACATTCTACCTCCAAGCTACACCCCCAGCCCTGTTTTTCATTCTTTATTTTGAAACAGGGTATCACTGAGTTGCAAAGGACTTCACTAAGTAGTTAAGGCTGGCTGCCAACCCCAATCCTCCTATATCAGCCTCTCAAATGCTGGGATTTCAAGCGTGCACCACCCTGCCTGGCTGGAACAAGGCATATTTAATGAAAGGGAAAGAAGCTAAAGGATCAGATGCTGCAGGAGCTTACGAGAAATGGAAGTGAGAGCATGGAAGGCCACTCCAAACCCCTGCAGTATCATCACGTATGTCTGGTGTCAGTTCTCCACCTTTACAATGAAGTTGTAGCAGCTGACCTCAGCTTCTGGACAAAGGGTAGGAATCTGTAGGACTGGTATGCCAAATGATCTCCCAGAGGGCAAGCAGAGTAAATGAAGTTCATGGACATCTGCTGTTTTGCCCGCTCGCCATCCTTCCTGTGCTTTTGGTTATGGCATTACTTTCCCTGAGATTCCCTTCTCCCCAACCTAGGGGAAGCTGACATTTCCTGAAGTGAGAGGTAGGTTACTCTTGACACTACATCTCAGGACATGATGACTGGTTCAGGGCTGGACCCCTGGCTCGGGGGGTTCAATAAGAGGCAACCAAAAGATTTTGGCTGAATCCACAAGGATGAAGACCCTACTTCTGTTAGGGTTATTATATCCTAGAATGTGACCCATGAACTACTGACAGTAACCATCTTGCCTCCTCAAGAAGAGAGCTGCCTGAAAATGAAGACAGCCCAGAGGACAAACAGCTGAGATCAGAGAAACTTTTGTTGACATTATTTGAGTATCTGGATCCAGTCATATCTGTAGCCCTAGACTTTTAAGTTATGTAGAATGATAAATATGTCATGATTTGGATATGAAATGTCCCCTTTGCAAACTCATGTGGTGAAAGCATGCCCCCTAATTCAGCAAGGTTCAGAGATGGGGCTTTTAGGCAATGATCGAATCATGAGGTCTCTGATGACATTAATGGATTAAGTCATAGAGCTGGGACCTAGTTGGAGAAAGTAGTTTCACTGAAGGCATGCTCTGGAGTGGTTCATCTTCTCTCTCATCCCAGCCTGTCTTTCTCTCTCTCTTTGCTTCCCGGATGCTGTGGGCTGAGCAGCTTTCTTGTATCACACTGTTCTACCATGATGTTTCTGCCTTGGAGCTGGCTGACCATGACTGAACCTTTGGAACCATGAGCCAAATAAATATTTCCTCCTCTAAGTTCTTCTTGCCAGATATTTTTGGTCACAGCAATGAAAAGCTAATACAACACTGGGCGTGGTGGTGCACACTTGTAATCCCAGTATTTGGGAGGCTGAGACAGGAGGATCAAGGTTTGTGGCCAGCGTCAGCTACTTAGTGAGACCCTGTTTAAAAATAAAGAATAAAAAATCAGCCTAGGGGTGTAGCTCAGAGGGAGAATGCCCCTGGGTTCAGTCTCAGCGCCACACACACAAAAAGCTAATACAAAATCCTTAGTCAAAGCAAGATAGAATTGGGTTTCTGGTAATTTCAACAGAAGGCTTTAGCAAAGCAGAGCTTCACCCTATATTTCTTTCTTTTTACTTTATTTTAATTTTTTTGGTGGTACTGGGGTTCCCGGAAGCCCTTCTACCTCTGGGCTACACTCCCAGACCTATTTTATACTTTTTTATTTTTGGAAACAGGGTCTCTTAAGCCAGCGTGGCTGGCTTCGAACCTGCGCGATCCTCCTGTCTCTGCCTCCCAAGCGCGGGGATTACAAGCGTGCGCCACCATGCCCGGGAATATATTTATCTGCCTCTTCCTTTTTCACTTGTTTCTCATCTTCCATGCATTCCTTCCTTTCAGATGCCCAGTGCCTTATGTTCAGAGTTTGGCATTTTACTCTCCCATCTGGGCTAGCACTACTCTATTATTTCTTAAGAATTTTTAATCGTATATTATCTGTCCCGAGTTTTATTCCTTGAGGCTCTTAATAAAAAAGAGACTGGTTTTAATAACCTAATATTTCCTTTACATAACCATTCAACTCATTTGTTGATACTTAGTAGGTCTACACATTGTTCTAGATATTTCCAGTAACTAGGTAGGAAAGATCCCTACTCTCATGGATCTCACATTCTACAATCCTGGACAATAATCTAATCTTACTTAGATGATGACACGTAGTGATCTATTCGAAGACTGGCCAAACTAAGGCTTCTGGGCCCAATCTGGCTGCCTACCTGGATGTGCAGAAAAAGTTCTATTTGAATACATCTCTGCCTACTCATTTACACACCTTCCACGGCTACTTTCACACTCCAGCTTCAGGACTGAAGATCTCAACAAAGGCTGTTTGCGAAGTTGAAGTATTTGCCCTTTATAGAAAATTTTGCTGATACCCAGTCTAACTTATGATTCCTCACAAAGGTATTTACAGCAAAAATGTAATCTAGAGTTTTAGTTCAGTTCTTCTTAATAGCAGAGGTGAGGAAAGGGTAAACTTGAACTTTGGGAACCTGTTGATACCACCTGAAACCCCACAGCAAACACATTTATTAGAAGTGTTGTGATTACTCTGGGCGTGGTGGTGCATGCTTGTAATCCCAGCACTTTGGAGGCTGAGACAGGAGGATCGCTCAGTTTGAAGCCAGCCTTAGCTCTTAGTGAGACCCTGTTTCCAAATAAAGTATAAAATAGGTCTGGGAGTGTAGCCTGGGGGTAGAAAGCCCCTGGTTCCATCCCCAGTACCACACACACACACACACACACACACACACACACACACACACACACAAAGAAGTGTCGTGATTAAAGACATTCCTACACATTTTGCATTCTACCCCATAACATGGTGGCTTGTTTTAATACAAAAATATGGTTCCAATTTTACCAATAGTTTATATGATGGGAGGAAATGCTCCCTTTTCAACTCTGGGATTTGGGGTTCCACAATATTTTGTTTAAAAAGCATGGCCTGCATCAGAAAATCCTGTCTCTGCGCTGGGACTTTTCAGGCAGTGGCATAGAGGAGAGGCTGTCTAGCACCAGCCACCCTTTTGTCTCTCATCACAGAGATGATAGCTGCTCTGGTTTGAATGTGTTCTCAGAAGTTCATGTGTTGGATATGTCATCCCCAAATTCATGTTAAGTATTTGGAGATGGGGCCCTTGAGGAGTCATTAGGATTAGGTAAAGTTACGAGGACGGGCTCCCAGAATGACACCGTGGCTTTAGGAGCGGAGAAACCAGTGCTGGCGCCTGGCCGGCCTCCGGGGTGACGCCCTCTGCTGTGGCCTGGTGCGGCACGAAGGCCTTCGCCAGGGCCATGCCACGCTCTCAGACTTCCCAGCCTTCAGAACCATCAAACAGACTTCTCTTCTTTATAAAAAAAAATGCCATTTCAGTTATCTTATTACAGCAACAGAAAACTGATTAAGAAAACAACAATTAGGAAAAGACCACTGTGTTTAGGTGATTTTTGGCCCATCAGCTCCCCCTTCTGACTTTTTGAAATTCCTGACATTTGTGAGAATCAGAACATTTTTTAAAAAGAGTACTGGGGATTTTGGTGGTTCCTGGAAACTCTTCTATCTCCAGGCTACACTCCCAGACACACACACACACACACACACACACACACACGCGCGCGCACACACACACACACACACACACACACACACACACACATATATATATATATAAAATTTATATATATATTAAATTTAGAAACAGGGTCTCTTAAGCCAGAAAGGCTGACTTTGAACCTGCGTGATCCTCCTGTCTCTGCCTCCCAAGCGCGGGGATTACAAGCGTGCACCACCACGCCCGGCTAGAAAAAATATTTTTGATGTACTACTTGCTTAGGGTTTTTGAACTGCTACAGTTGAACACTTTTTTCTTGTTCCCCAGGGACTTCTTTGAGGCGCCTGGTCAGAGCTCCATGGTCTGTTTGTGGACAGAAGTTGCTGCGGGCATGAGGTCTCTTACGTGAGGTTATGATTATAGATTATTCTGGTGCCTTTGCTTGACATGTCTGGTGGTAGAGAGACTGTTCTACATGACTGGAGTATTGCATTTGTTGATGGACAAAAGAGTATTAATTATTTATTGGGTGTTCTCGAATTTTTTAACTATTGTAGAACTGTGATATGCACATTGATTGAGTCTTATTTAGCCTTCTTGGAAAGAAAACCAGGTAACCAAACAGATCAGGCCCTCCTCTTGGCCAGGCAGGCAGGGCTGTTAGGTGGGCTCGGGAACTCTTCTCACTTAAGGATGGTTTAGAGTTTCTTCACTGAACACAGGGAGTCTGTTATGCGTTCAGTGCTATGCCAACTACTTTCCCCACGTAACCTCATTGAATCAGTACTGGTTGTACAAAGAAGAGCTTATACTTCCATTTGAACAGATGAAGACATTGATATTTAGAGTCTTAAAGTAACATGATCATGGTAGTTCAACGAAACAACAACTGAAATAATAATTCAACTTTTATTGAGGATCTGATATGCTAGGCACTAGTCCTTGTAATTTCTTCTTTCTTTCTTTCTTTCTTTCTTTCCTTCTTTCTTTCTTTCTTTCTTTCTTTCTTTCTTTTTGCGGTACTGGGGATGGAACCTAGGGGCATTCTACCTCCAAGCTACACACCCAGCCCTACTTTTTAGTCCTTTTATTTTTGAATCAGGGTCTCACTGAGTTGCAAAGGGCCTCACTTGGTAACTGAGGCTGTCCGTGAACTGCAATCCTCATCACAGCCCCCCGAATGCTGGGATTACAAGCGTGTGCCACCAACCCTCGGCTAGGCCTTGCACTTTAAACACAATGTGCTGATTACTTGTCACAATAACCTACAGAGAAGGTTACTGTGCTTATTACTTCCATGGTATAGAGTGAAAAGCTAAGGTACCAAGAGGACAGAGAACACATCCCAGTCCAGGTGACCAGACTAGTAGGGAGTGAAGCCGAATCGCAAGGCCAGACAGTCTGGACTCCAAAATCAGTTTTGTTTCGTTATTTATTTTTTTAAACAGAGTCTAAGTTGCAATGGCCTAAGCTGCTGAGGCTGGTTGTGAACCTGTAATTCTTCTATCTCAGCCTCTCAAATACTGGGGTTAGAAGTTGTGCCACCACACTCAGCTCAAAACAATTTTTTTTAAAACTATGTGTGCATGGTACTGGGGATCGAACCCAGGGGTATTCTACCATTCTACCTCTGAGATATACTCCCAGTCCTATTTTTTTTAATTTGTATTTTGAAGCAGAGTCTCACTAGGTTGATGAGAGTCTCACTGCTTGCTGAAGCTGTCCTCAAACCGAACCTGTCTCAGCCTCCTAAGTGATGAGTTTTCAAGTGTGTGCCACGTGGCTCAGAATCAGTTTGTTAACATCTGTGCTAATACAGACATCCCTGCTCCCTGGGAGTGCAGCTGGCATTCAACAAACGCAGCTCCCTTAGAGACGTCAATAAACCCTGGGGGAGGGTTTCACTGAGGGGAGCAAAGGAAGAGAGGAAGAAAACAGTTCAAATAATGTTATGCTGTATATGAGGGGATTGCTACCAATCTCACTAACACGTATGAGAGAGAGGAGGGGGTGGAGTGGGGCTCAGAGGGAGATCCACCAAGTGCTGTGTGTGTTTATATCACGTTGAATCTCACTATGATGTACAATGACAACGCACCAATAAAAGTACACAAGAAATGCACATCCAGGCACAGTGGCGCACACCCACAGTCTCAGCACTTGGGAGGCTGATCGCGGGTTCCAGGCCAGTCTAAGCAGCTTAGCTAGACCTTGTTTCAAGGTAAAAAAGAAAAAGCGTTGGGGTATAGTTCTGAGGTAGAACACCCCTGGGTTCAAGACCCAGTACTGGGAAAAAAAAAAAAAAAAGAAAACAAAACAAAACACCAACTACCCAGCAGAACTCTTGGATACTAGAGTGCCTGGCTCTTGGGTGGCTCACAGCTGGCCTCTACCCACTGGAGCCTGCTTCTGAACTGTCCCTCTTTCTTACTCCCAGAAGAAATCCCAGAGCAGGGCCAAAATGCAGCCTCCCTCCGTGGCTCTCCAGGTGCACGTTAAGAAGCCAAAGGAGCACTGGACTGAGAGTCCGGAGACCCAGGTTCAAGCCACCGTCTAGTCCTGTGTGATGCTGCCGAGTGCCTGTCCTCTCTGGCATGCCATTTCATCTATAACATGGGAGGGCTGGACAGGATTGGCTCTCCACATCCCTTCTGGGTTCCGACATCTTTGTTTCTGTCGTTAAGTCCTTGTCCAAGTCTTTCCTGTGAATCTTGGGTAAATTAAAAATGTAGACAAATCTCTGCATCTGGGGGAACCACCCACAGCTCTGGGAAGTGAACTTAGAGTGTTGCATTCTGGGAGTCTCCTTGGAGCCATTCCTGGGTCCAGGGGACCGCTTCCTGGATGGAAGGATGAAGGACGGAGGGTGGAGGATGGGGAGAGAGGAGCAAATAGAGGACGCTGAGGTTAGAAGCTGCTTACAGGACTCAAGAGGTAGATGCCGCCGAGGCAGATCAGAACACCAATTTTCAGAGCATGGGCAGGCTCACTGGCGCTGCAGTGTCCCAGTTAACAAGACTGCCCCTTCCTCACTCTTAATGTGGACCACATTCTCCCCATACTCCACAGTCCTCTCCACTTCTAAGGCTGCCTTCTCCACCATAACGGTTCTTCATTCTTCTTATATAAATGCAACTCACCCACATAGCATGCACCTTTCTGGAAAATTCCACCCTCGTCCCCCCTTGCAGTTGTCTCTGCCATGTACACTCTGCTTCTCAGTTGCCTATAATTGGTTCCCTTGTGCCGGCTTGGACGGTTCCACGTCCCCAGTGAATCTGGCCCAGGGCTGCCTGCTGAGTAAGCCCTTCCTGCATCCCAGAGGGTTTGCCAGGGAGAGAGAGGGGATGGAGCTGAAGGTCTCTGGCTTGTGGACACCTCTCACTCTCAGCCACAAACGCCAGTTGCCCTGACTCTGCGGAGTGCCTGGTGCCAGGGATCCCACAGAGAACAGGACCAGCACGGCGTTGTTACAGGTGCACCAGGCCTTCACTTTAGTTTTTCTTTTTTTTTTCCTGAGCCACTGAAACTTCTTCCAAAAGCTGAACACTCAGGGTCATATGCATATGCACATCTGTTTTCCAGAACATGGTAATTATAGGCTTTCCTGTTTTAGCTAGAATTTTAAAGGTAGGCAGCCAGCTTTGATTAAAGGAGAAATAAATAAATGTCTTGCAAATAGTAACAGGCCAAACAAACACATGGTGCTGGTATTTTTAGGGATCCCGGTTCCTTCTTCTTATATAAGTTTTTATCGTTATCCCGGCGCTGAGATGCATAGGTACGCTGACCCATTTAATGATTTGTTCCCCAAGAGACACTATGAGACACACATCAGTGGTTGGTGACGCCCTGGGAGAAAAAAGGGGAGAACTATGATAGTACATGGCCACTAGGTGGCAAGCTCAGGCTATAAATATTTCAGTTTTGTCCCTAGTCAACTTCTAAAGAGTGTCGCTAAAATTCAACCATGGCGCATTTTAATTTTTGTTCCCAAGTATATTTCCATTTGCTACAGAAACATTTTAGCTCAGAAAGAAAGAAAGCAAAAATAAAAGAAGGAAGGAAGGAAGGAAGGCCGGACAAAGAAGGTTTAAAAATGTTTAAGAACACACCAAGAATTCTGAATTTTTAACAATCTTTTAAATTCAACTAAACGGAGCTAATTGACAAATTAAGAGAAACTGTAGTTGTGGTTAACACTGAAATAAAACCCAAACAAAGTTATACTTTGGTTATTTTTTCTTTTCTTCTCCTCTTTTGGGTGGGGGAAGAGTACTGGGGTTTGAGCTCAGGGACATTCTACCCCTGAGCTATACCTCCCGCCCTATTTTGTTTTTTACTTTGAAACAGGCTCCCACTAAGCTGCAGAGGGCATTGCTAAATTGATGACATCGCCCATGAACCTGTGCTCCTCCTGTCTCAGCCTCCCCAATACCGAGACGACAGGCATGTGCTGCCATGCTGGGCTGTTATTTTCATTTTAAATTGATATTGATTTTGCTTTATAGTAAAGCATAATAGTGCTATGGAAGGCTAGCAATCCAGAAAATCCTATCTCCCTTCTCTGGGAGCAAGCCCCTCCCACGTGTGGAGGAGAGGGTGGCTCCAGGGTTGGAACCACACCTCCTGGCTCTGCTCCATCCAGAGCTGATGAGGGGACAGATGCTGGGCTGCGGCAGAGCCATCCAGGCCTCACCTTTCGGTGACTCTGGCCCTGAGCATGGAGTCAGAGGCTGGGAGATGAGTTTTGGGGATGAAAAGCATCATGGGATTATTCTTTATTAGTGGCCAATGACTCTCTGGTATTTAATTTATTCTGAAACACAATCCCTCCATTCCTGTTGATTGAATCATTTTAATCAGGCTCCATCTCTGGATACTATCAGGAAATGGACTGGACCAGAATGGATTTGTATTTATTTCTGACATGTAAGAGGATAAAATGACCCCATGAATTCAGGCCAGAACCGATTACAATAAACTCCTCACCCTCTGGCTAGCCGGCCTGTCCTCGGTGGCTTTTTGCCAACAACAAGAGGGATGTGAGATCCAGAACTGCCTGTGTGTCTGTGTGAACCACCAGGTGGCTAAACTCTTCAGTCCAGATGTCACCAGCGAGCACCAGGAGCAACGACTACCTTCCCACAGAGGAGTAAGCATCCTCTCAAACCATTGTTCCCGTCAAGAAAAATGCACGACAATGGTAAGGTAGCAGAGATGAACAGGATTAATGTGCAAACTGATGCCTCTTCACTGAGGGTGACTTAGCACTTTCCATGTCTGGGGACTTTGGCAATACCTGTTGACACTGTGTTGCCCCACTGGGGGGCGTAGTTGCTACCAACATCCTCTCAGCCTGGATTTATAGCCGTCTTGCTCTTCTACTCTTCTTTTTTTTTTATAACTTTTAAGAGCCTTTTAGAACTTTTTAGAGTCCAAAGATGATGCTAAACATCAGTATGGCCTATGAGCCAGCTCCCTGCAACCAAGAATTAACTGACCCCAAATGTCAGTAGTGTTAGGCTCAGTAATCTTTCCCCTTCACCCAGTGGCAGGGACACTGGTAGATCAAGGCATGCCTCAAGTCAGGAAAAGAAATGACGGCACTGTTAGACTTAAGCATTAGGGTTAGTGCAAGGGTCGGCCCCTGAGTTTCTGTGCTCCCATTTTTCTTCCCCTTTTTCCTCCCAGTGTACTTGCATGCCCTTCCCAGCTCCAGCTGTGGGTGATTTGCATCAGACCATCCATCTGTCTCCAGGGGGGGGGGGGGAAGACTCAGAAATGCAAATGACTTGTTTCCTGCTAAGTATACAGATTTGCCAAGAACCATTTATACTGGGACTGGTAATAGTTCTTAAACAAGGAAACGTTTCTCCATTCTCTTAAAGTCTCTTTAAAAAAATCTGTTTGAGAGATGAAGTTTCCCATCTCTTTTCAGATGAGCTTGCTTCTGCTTTACTGAGACTCTCAAACATCTCAGACTAAACAGCTGTTTCTCCCCTTGGTACTTGCAAATTTCTGCCATCCCATAGGACCAGCTAGCTAATGGTACTGAGTTAGTTTCTCCTCCTTATGAAGCAGGGCTGGTAGGACCCTTTCACAGCTGTTCTGAAGAGGGGCAGACGTAGTGTCCAGCTCAGGACAATCCCTTCTCCATGACCCCACCCCACGCGCTGCTTGGGCCTCCAGCAGCATGTCTGTAGTATGTGACCTGTTCTCTGCAGTCTGACCCAGGGATGGGCACCTAAGTCAGGATGAGCCAACCGGGATCAGAACCAGGAAGCACAGGAGCAGGGAACATGGAGGCTGGCTCACACTGTACCAGTATTGGGAAGAGGTTTAAAAATGTATTAATGTACCAGTATTGGAAAAGATTTTCAATTTTTCAGATATATCTTTGGTAGTAAAGAAGCCAGGAGCTTCAGAAAAAGAAGCTGCAGGATTCCAGGGACCCAGGGAAATTAGCAAGACAACAGAGATAGTTTCAGGGCTCAAGGAAGTGGAAGGGTGCCATAAACCTTCAGGAGATCCCAGACTTCGATACTCATGGGAGGATGCCTGAAGCCTTCAAGAAAGACCAGAATCCGATGACCAAATAACACATTTGGGGGGTCAGTACTAAAAACAGGAAAGACTGGCAGGAAGGAACGCCCCCCACATCAAAAGAGCGGGCCCTAGAGGGGGATGGGTCTGGTTGAGGACTGACTATAAAATACTCTGTATCCAGGAATTATTGGTGATTTCATTCGAAGCACCCCCTCATGTATTTTCTGTGTTTCTCTTTTTAATAAATTCCTTAAAATCTTCAGCCAGAGTCCGGGCTGTTGCATATCTATCCTTAGCTCAGGACAAGAACCTGCAATTTTATGGGAATAGTCTTGGGGAGCCTAACAAAGGTCCCAGGGACAGTTTCCCAAACCATAACAGTCCAGAAACCATAACAACACTCATGGGCCCCAGGCTCGCTTCCTCCAACTTGCACGCTGTCCCTTCCAAATTAGATGCTTGTTTTTTCTTTAAGTTCCCTCCCTTAGTTTAATTTTCAAGGCTTTAAAAAAAACAAAAAACAAAACCCTAATGCAGCCTATATGTGTAGAGTCCTTTCTTTTCTCTTTCTCCTTTTTATTTATTATTATTATTTTTTTTAACTTAGGCTCTCTACATGGCCCTGCATTTTGAGAAAGGATCATGGGCAGATCCTTCTGTTGGAATGACCTTCCTGCCCAGCAGCCTTTTAGCCAAACACAAGGACCATTTCAAAGGCTGTCTCCTCAGAGAGAATCCTTTACTTTTTCCTACTAAGGACAAGGTTTTTCAGAATGAAATTCTTACTTTTGTTGTTGTTGTTGTTTTGGTACTGGGGATTGAACCCGGGGGCATTCTACCTCTGAGCTATACCCCCAGCCCCTTATTTTTTATTTTTATTTTTGTGGTACTAGGGATTGAACCCGGGGGCATTCTACCTCTGAGCTATACCCCAGCCCTATTTTATCTTATTGTTGTTTTGGAAACAGGGACTCGTTAAGTTGTTGAGGGTCTCACTAAGTTGCTGAGTCTGACCTCAAAGCTACGATCCTCCTGTCTCAGCCTCCCGGGTACTGGGATTACAGGCATGCACCACCATGCCTAGCTGAATCCTTACTATTTTATGTTCTTTATTAAAGTACATGATTTATTTTCCTGAGAGTATGCATGTGTCCAAAAGACAAGTCTTTGCTTATTGTGTGTTTCCAATCTCTGGCATTTAGTAGTGTTTTATACATTACGGAGACTTCATTAAAGTTTGTCAAATAAAAAAACATTTTTTATAGCCTGGGTACTTCTTCAGTAATGATCCTCTTATTTATAAAATGCTATTATCTATCTGAATAAAATTCAGAGACAAGTAAGAAAGGAAGCCTTCTTCCGTATTCCCTTCCAGAGCGGCACTTGGCTTGGCTCCTCTATTCAGATACTTGAGGACGAAGCCTGGCGTGGGGGGACATGCGTCTTCTCTTTTGTGCTGTCCACATTCACTAAAGCACCAATTAGTTCTTTCCCATTCACTTCCCTTTGCAAGCCGGCACAGAAAGATTTACTAAGCAGAAAGAACCTACGGAATGCTCTAGAAAATGACACTCAAGAGGATAAGTATATGGCAGAGAAATTCAGAGTCTAGTTAAGAAGATTCAGCAGAGACAGGGCTGGGGCTCTGTGATTCTCAGAATGCAAAGCCTGGTACCTTGGGAGAGGACCTTAACGTGGCACCGAGACCACATCTAGTGGCCTGTGGAACAGCCCTGCTCTTCCATTCCCTCTGGTTACCTCAAGAACAAAGTCTGGATGTGGCAGAGAATGTCTTAAATTGGCTGAACCCTTTCGTTTTACAAACAGGGGCAGTTTTGTTGGCATATGGAGATATCTTCTTCAGGGAACAGATTCTAGAATTGACTAACATTGTGTCCTGTTCATGGACATTATCCTTTTAGCCAGTCTCTATTTATAGTCAGACAGAACAAGACTCCCTTTAACATTCAACTTAAAAGAGGAGAATAAGCCAGGGACGGCAGAGCACGTCTGTAATCCCTGTACTTGGGAGGCTGTGACAGGAGGATCCGAGGTTCAAAGACAACCTCAGCAACTTAGTGAGATCTTGTTTCAAAATAAAAAATAAAAGGGGCTGAGGGTGTAGCTTGGAGGTAGAATACTCCTGGGTTCAATTTGTCATACCGCCACCACCACAAAAAGGATAAATTTAAATAAAATTATAAACTCAGCAGCAATGGTGTAAAGACAGGTATAAGGGGAACAGAAGAATGAAAGTTTTAGAGATACAGCTAGCATGACCCGCCCTGTAGCTGTCTGTAATCAGTGTTAAGGATATGTGGGATTTGAAAAGGGAAGGTGTCTTACAAGCAGATATTATGTCCCAATTCTTTGCAAAGCCATATTTGGACTAGATTTCCCTCTCGAACCGCATCATTAGTATGTATATATGAGGATTTATTCTTGTATAATGTTAAGTTCTTAATTCCTCTGAATCATTTCCACGTTACACTTTACTTTTCTTCCAGTTGTGTGCACGTGTGCACGTGTGCGTCCTGCTCTCGACAGAACAGACGCTGTCGCATTCTGATTCTGACAAATTATGCGAACCTCTACCTAATCCAATTATTCTGTATAATTAAAGCAGTTAGTTTTAAATTACAACTGAGCACAATTTTAAGAGGGAAAAAAATAAATCTCTCTCTTTTTAATTTTCTAGTGCCTTAGTTTTTATCCAGCTTTGCAAATTGTGCTTATGGCCTGTCTGTAAAAATAAACGTCAATGTAAATTATGATTTAAATCCCCGATGGGCAAGCTGTTCTGCCTTATTTGTTAGGAAACAAATAAGACCTACTTTATGGTCTATTTACCAAACTGAAAATTTCAAACTTAGGAATTTCAAAGACATCAATTATATTGAAGCTATAAATAGAGAAATTACTAAGCAGAGTAATGCTCCCAGGACCATCCGAGGGTCTCTGAAACAAACCCTTCTCTGATGCTTTTAATTTGTGTGGTGATGGAGAATTTAACAAACGTTTAGGTGCATCTCACTCTGCTCGCACCTGAGCTGCTGCCTAGCCATCGGCAGTCAGAACACTTTAACCTCTGAGGCTTCTTGTAACTTAATTTTGGTTGCTGGTGATAACTTGAACATGACTTCATGGCTCTGCCTTGCTCATACGGGTATGTCACTATCAATACTTTAAAATCAGTGGGAAGAAAGCCGGGTGTGGTGGCGCACGCTTGTCATCCCAGCATTCTGGAGGCTGAGACCCGGAGGATCGCGGTTCGCGGACAGCCTCAGCTACTTAGTGAGGCCCTCTGCAACTCAGTGAGACCCGGTTTCAAAATAAAGAATAAAAAATAGGGCAGGGGGTGTAGCTCGGAGGTCGAATGCCCCTGCGTTCCATCCCCAGACCCACACACACACACACACACACACACACAAAAAAAAAAATCAGTGTGAAGAAATTGCTTCCCCCTTTGCTTGGAAAGCTATCATATTTGGGGATTTTGTATTTGGCCTCAAACTATCATAGAAAACTCTGATTAAGGAATCTCAGGGTAGGCAATGTGTGTTCATAAATCAGTTGATCTGTCCAGAATCCCTAAGGAAATTTTTACCGGTAAAGTGTTTCATGGTAATAGGTCTTCTCTATTGTAGTTGAAAGGGAATGTTCCTTCTCCTGCGTTCAGATTCACAAATTAGGAAGAAACAAATTATGAAGGTGTGCTGCCGTGACTTGCTCCCGTGGGCACAGCCAGATTGGGTAGAAATGCTTGGTGATGTGGGCAGAGGAGAAAGGCAGCCCGCATGGCCCGCGCTGCAGTGGCTGGCTGGGGCCAGCACAGGTGCGGCAGGGCTCGGAGGAGACGCAATGCTCCGTACACATTTGCCGTCATCGTTGTTGGCTCTCAGATTCCGAAAAGGCACATAAACGTACAAGAGAGTTGCAGAGATGTTAATACAGGGGCCATGCTGAATCTTCCGGGTTTAATGAAAACAACTTTTTTTTTGTTTGTTTGTTTGTGGGCAAAATCTAGTAACTAGTTGCTAGCAACATGCTTTGTACTGGTGGCATCTTACCAGCTGTGGGGATAAAATAATAACCTGCTCTTCTGCAACTCAAGAGAGGAAACAACAGCTAACTGGTTGCTCATCCCCCAAACCTGGATGCCAGCCTTGGTTCCTGTCTTGCCCCTACTATTCCCAATCCTCTCTCTCTCTCTCTCTCCCTCCCTCCCTCCCTCCCCCCTCTCTCTTTCCTCTTTCTCTCTCCCCCTCTCCCTCTCTCTTTCCTCTTTCTCTCTCTTTCTCTCCCCTCCCCCCTCTCTCTTTCCTCTCTCTCTCCCCCTCCCCCCTCTCTCTTTCCTCTTTCTCTCTTTCTCTCTCTCTCCCTCCCCCCTCTCTCTTTCCTCTCTCTCTCCCCCTCCCCCCCCTCTTTCCTCTTTCTCTCTCCCCCTCCCCCTCTCTCTTTCCTCTTTCTCTCTCTCCCCCCTCCCCCCTCTCTCTTTCTCTCTCTCTCTCCCCCTCCTCCCTCTCTCTTTCCTCTTTCTCTCTCTCTCCCCCTCCTCCCTCTCTCTTTCCTCTTTCTCTCTCTTTCTCTCTCTCTCCCCCTCCCCCTCTCTCTTTCCTCTTTCTCTCTCTCTCCCTCCCCCTCTCTCTTTCCTCTTTCTCTCTCTTTCTCTCTCTCTCCCCCTCCCCCCTCTCTCTTTCCTCTTTCTCTCTCCCCCTCCCCCTCTCTCTTTCCTCTTTCTCTCTCTCCCCCCTCCCCCCTCTCTCTTTCTCTCTCTCCCCCCTCCCCCCTCTCTCTTTCTCTCTCTCTCTCCCCCTCCTCCCTCTCTCTTTCCTCTTTCTCTCTCTCTCCCCCTCCTCCCTCTCTCTTTCCTCTTTCTCTCTCTTTCCTCTCTCTCTCTCCCTCCCTCCCTCCCTCCCCCATAAGCCTCTTTGCATCATTCCCTAAACCACATCTGTTTTATCTTACTGCACTTTCATCTCACTTAATAATATTTTTAGATTCACATTTTCTCATTCCCTTTAAAAATAAATATTGTATTTATTTATTTATTTATTTATTTATTTATTTATTTATTTATTTGTGGTACTGGGGTTCCTGGAAACCCTTCTACCTCTGGGCTACACTTCCAGACCTGTTTTTATGTTTTTATTTGGAAACAGGGTCTCTTAAGCCAGCGCGGCTGGCTTCGAACCTCCGTGATCCTCCTGTCTCCGCCTCCCAAGCGCAGGGATTACAAGCATGCGCCACCACATCCGGCATAAATATTGTTATGAATAAACACATTCTCTTATCCTTTGATTGGTTTAATTTTGTGTGGAAAAAGTACATACTTGCAGTCAGAATTTTAGAACTCAAAAAGTCAATGCAAATACGAGGTTCTACTGCTGGTTTGGAGTTTTATGTGTTTCACCCCCACTTTTTAACAAGGTGTTTAATGTAAATTTCAAGAGACTCTGTGGTTTCAGTCACCCTGGCAACCCAAGTCTAGAATTAAGCCCTATTAGCTACCTCTCTTTTTAGAATGTCCTCAAGGTCTTCTCAAGTGCCAGACTATTTTCCATTTGAAATATGGGTCAAAATTTCTCCTTGGTTTGTTTTAAAAAAAAAAAATTCAAAAGAAAAATAGAATCCTTTTTCCAAATCTTTACTCGTACCTTTCTCAATACATATTATAATATACAAACATATACAAACATATACACAAACATATACAAATATATTTCTCTGTATGCTTTTTCCTTAAAAATGTGTATTATATACAAACAGAATAATATATTTTCCTAAAAAATGTAAATAGAGAAAAAAAGAAAGTTTAGGTCCTAGCTAATAAAGTTGGTGGGTCACCTTAGTTAATTATAATTAAACCCAACTGAATTAAACCTGGTTCTGAGACCTGTTTGGCCCAGTTTTGCTTGACTTAACATGTATAATATGGATTTGGTGTCTTGATCAATGATATATTTTTAAAAAGGACATATACTGTTACTAGCTTTTGTGAGGGACCTGAAAATTTCTTACATTGAGTTGTTGGCTTCACCCACATATCTCTTTCTATACATTGCAATCCACTTTGTTTTCTCCTGCTGCTTACCCCCAAGATCCTGCACAAATAGAACTAAGATACCGTCTTCACTTCCAGCACAGACACTGCAATGTGATCTGCTTGCTTACACAAAGTATCATCACCCTGCTGCTAATATAACAATTCCAATCATGTAGCTTTCCATGTATCCAGACAAATGGGGCAAATTGAGATTGCTCAGGGAGGCCAGGGAGTGACCTTCATTTGAGCACAATGATTGACTTGCTGTTTGTATACAAACAGCTGAACTGCATCTTAATTCCAGGATCAAATTTGAAAGCTGCAACTAATTCTCAGAGGCTGCCAGAAGCAAAGACAGCCCCCTGATGGCAAGAGTGGAAGGGACAGAGATCTCCCAAGAACAAATTTAGCAAGCGATTCTTAGCCAAACACTTTCCCCCAGGCAATAGGATGATGGGGTTTGAGTAGATATGTTCATTCAAATAACAGGAACAGCTGCCCAGTTTGGAAAGTCTGGACTGACCCGGAACGAGGTGGCTATCCCGCTCCTCCGTGTATGGGAAAGAGTGGCTGTGAAGTAATAACACAGTTTCTAGGAATTTATCCAGAGTTGCCATCGCAGTTCAGTATAAAGATTTCCATCCAAGGCTCTCTGGCTGGGAGTGAACGAGCCCGCAGATGCAGCCAAGCAAACCGGAGAAAATTCACTGCAAACGCCAGAACATCTACTGTGATCATTGCTGGATGTGCGGATCATAAGTGGTATTTAATTTTCTTTCTATTATCCCTCAATTTTTTTTGCAAGAATGCTATTCTTTTTTTTTTTGGCCAGAAAAACATCAAAACTTATTTGAAAAAATTAGGCTAATAATAAGACCAAGCATAATACCTTTTACATAATTGTTACCAAATAAATATTGTTTGAAGCGTATGCACAGAATATGCATTTCCCCCTAGATTTCTGAGCTGCATCTGTCAGGAGAGTCTTAGGTTCAAGATCTCACTGTAGAACTGGAGTCAGGCCTGACTTATTTACATGTAATTAAATATTAACGCTTATGAAAGACCTCAAGCTCCCGGCACTGACATTATCTGCAGACGTGGCTCACTCACTCAGTGGGATCGGTCTCACTGTGGGTTATTTCTCAGAATCTTTTCCTATTAATACCTATCAGCAGTGAGCACAGTATAATCCGCCTTACAAACCAAGTAAGAAATGTGACCTAGAAAGGGAAGAGAATGCATTAATTTCTCTTTCAGATTGGTGTCAATGTCACCACGATGTCAGCGGGTAGCATTCTGTAAAAAAATACATCTCTCCTGACACGGGAAAGAATAGATTTGGTCCAGCAGCGCAGCAATCCCGGTGGTGGAATGAAAGACCTTGCTAGAAAACTGACCATTCTAGTTGCCCAGTGAACCTCCCTTTCCTGCAAGGCTGTAAGACATCTGGGCTCACCTTGACTCAGTCAGGGTCACCTGCCAAGATGTGGCAGGGAAGTGGTCCGTGAGCAAGGGTTGGTGGGAACAGCAGCAGTAAGGTCAAGAGAGTAGAATCCAGTGTTACTGAGCTCCGGGAGCTCACAGCTCTGAAGTACTATGCTGGGGGTGGGGGGTGGGGGTAGAAAGAAAGTGGGAATGACAAGATGTTGGCTCTACATCGCAGTATGTAGCTAGAACCCGTCCTTCCCCTTCCTTTCCTCTGACAGTTAAGCAACCGGATAGAAATGAGATCAGGGCAAGACGGGACAGATGTGAGGGAAAGGTAAGCGTAAGCGGGCCCTCATGAATGGGACATGGATGGTGGATCATGAGTGAATGAATTCGGGGACTCCCCACCCAGCGCTGCAGGGAGATCAGGAGGCTACACTTCAGACAGGCGTTACCATCCTGCCCCTGGGATTCACTTAGGCACTGATGCGAATGTTTCTGACATAGCAAAAACAGTGCATTGAGCTGTAGCTGGAAAAGAGATAGAGACCTCCCCAAATGCATACACAAAAGGGGAACATTTCCCGAGTGAGGAGAGCTGTCCACGTGGAAGGCTCGCAGCCGTCTCCCGCTCCTGACCTTCTCTCTGGAGCGTGACCCCTTTGTCTCATGCCATCTTCCACTCCAGGGAACAGACAGCTCCAGCCCCTGCTCTCCAATGTGACCCTGTGTCCAGGGCCTCCTCTAAATCCGTGTCCACAGCTGCTTAAGTACACCACTTTGCACTCTGATTTATACTTTCCATTTGAAATCTTTCTCACACACAAAAAACACGAATTGAAGACGATATCTTGCAGTATGGTAATTGATTTCTAGGAGACAGTATCAGCCTATAATACCACCACTAGCCACCATAACGTCTCTTGGGGGCACCCACAGCTGCCAGCCGGTGACCCCTGACCCATGCGGTCCTACAAAACAACCAGCCTGACTTTTTACATAGGTAAATCCAATTTGGTTATTGGAAAATCCAATTAGGTTATCTTTGGACTTAAAATCCAAACTCTGCGCCACGGCCTGGGCCCCCCAGGCATGACTTTGGCCAGCCCCTCCAGTGGCTTTCTTCCCTTTCCCTCTCCCCCGAACACTCTTTTTCTGCCCCTGAAACGTGCCAGGCTCCTTCCTAGCACAGCTCTCTGAACTTGCAAGTCTCTCTGGGCACATGCTTTGGGATGACTGGCTCCTGTTTAGATTTAAGGTCCAACACCGCTTCTTGGGGACACTTTCTGATCAACCTAATTAAAACAGCTTCTTCTCCCTAACTCTGGTACACCCCTCCACAACTGACCCTGTGTCTCTGCTTCACGGCAGTGCTGGAGGGGCCCTGCACCCACAGTTTGGCTGAATGTTAAATGGGATCAGGGTTAAAAATAAATATTTAGCTAAAGTTGGGTATCAATTTCACCAAATAAGCTTCTGAGTATACAAAGGGAAGCATGTGTTCTTACCATACCGAACCTCAATTTTACAGGGCACCAATAAAGATATATTAAAGTGAAATTATTAAGAATTTTATTATTAAAAATGTACTGGTCAAAATGTAAAATCTTGTTATTACAGTGCAGGAACAATGATTTCTTAGCATTATCACGTAAAAACTTCCCTGAGTGTCACAGTAATGCATACTTAGTTCAGCCACCAAAAAGATGTTTACTTTGACTGGAGGTTGGTGGAGGAGTGAAATATTTCTGGTCGGTGTGGTAAAAGGCTGACAGTCACATTAGCACTGGGTTGTAAAGCTTTTCTTCCTTCTGGATGGGAAGGGATTAAGGTAAGCCTGATTATGTTAATGTGATGTAAACTAGCACACCAAACAGGTCTACAAAGACTGGAATTATGATCAAAACTAATCTTTACTTTTTTGCCTTGTTTTATTTAAATTTTATAAGAATTCCTTTGCTCCAAAGGTATCTATTGATCTTCCTAAGGTTATCAAGTTAATACCTTCTCTTAATATTTATTTGCTTGTTAATTTGTTTTTCATGTCTTTTATAAAGATCAATTTACATACACACACACACACACACACATACACACACACACACGTAGCTCTTCTGACTGATGGCATTTAAACAAAATAATATAGAAAATTTTACATCCTAACATTTATATTTTATTTATTTATTATTTATTTATTTATTTATTTATTTATTTATTTATTGTGCTATTATAGACTGAATCCAGGGGCATTCTACCTCCAAGCTACACCCTCCAGCCTTCTTTAAAATTCTTTATTTTATTTTTTTTTTTGGTGGTACTGGGGTTCCTGGAAGCCCTTCTACCTCCGGGCTACGCTCCCAGACCTATTTTATATTTTTGAAACAGGGTCTCTTACGCCAGCGCGGCTGGCTTCGAACCTGCGCGATCCTCCTGTCTCCGCCTCCCAAGCGCGGGGATTACAAGCGTGCGCCACCACGCCCGGCCTTAAAATTCTTTATTTTGAAACAGGGTCTTACTAAGTTGCAGAGGGCCTCATGAAGTAGCCGAGGCTGGCTGAGAACCTGCAATCCTCCTGTTTAGCCTCCCAAGTACTGGGATTACAAGCATGTGCCACCATGCCCAGCTACATTTTTGTATATGTACATATGTATGTATGTATATGTGTGTCTGAGTGTGTATTAGTAGTTCCTCTGATTGATGGCATTTCAACATAAATAATAGAAAAATTTGACTTCAGTATATACCTGGCATGCTCACCTATATTTGAAAATGAATATTTGCACACTAATGATAAGTGGGAGTGATAGACCTTACTTACTGCAGACAGTATCACATCGACTGGCTGTAGTAGTTACCTAAGTGATTATGTGATCCACGAGCACGCATGAGTTCAGAGATGCCAGGAGTGACTTTGATTTACCTATTAGGTCTTTGAAGGGCAAGCTTGAAGCTGATGCCAAATGGAAGCTGTTGAATGAATAATAAGGCAGAAACCAAACCATGGTGCATCTCCAGCCAATGGTTCAAAATTGTCTCGCCTGTTTGCCTCACTGGACCTTGAGTGTCACAATGGCAGGTTTTGGCTTTTGTTTACTACATCATCCTCAGCACCTGGAAGGCACAGTGTGGCCACAGGGGATGCTCAGATGCGTGGAAGAGACAAATAAATGACTGGATGGATGAAGGAGACTGAAGAAGAGCGTCTCCACCGACGCTCCGGGGTCTCACTCGCTCCCTAAATTGCAGTTCCTTTAAACTCAGGAACATGAGGGGGAGGGAGAGGGGAAGAGAGGAAGAGGAAGGAAGAGGAGGAAGAAAGAGAAGGGGAGGAGAGGGGGAGCGGGGAGAGCTATGCATTTTCTAGGCTCTGAGTTCTAATTGTAGTTAGTTCAGGAGAAGATCACCTGATTCTGCACTTGGGGTAGAAATGGGGTACAAGATTTTACACAGCAGGAAGATGAAGCGCCAGTCCTCGGCAGGGCAGACCCCGGCCACTGCACTCCAGCCTCCCACTGCCAAATCGTCCTTCCTAACAGGCTTCAAGGATTGATACTCTGACTCTGTCCTGTTGTTTCACATACAACTGTGGATAAGAGTTTGCTTTATTCCTCTGCTGTAATAAATTCATGAAAGAAAAGCATCCAGCCTTAATTACATTGTATCACGGCATATTTGCTAAATGTCAAGATCATCTCCAAACTTACAGAGATTTAGTTTAGGTCTTTTTTTTTTTTTTGTCCTAGGAATGAACCCAGGGATATTCCTCCTCTGAGATACACTCCCAGCTCTATTTTATTTTTGAATTTTGAAACAGGGCCTAAGTTGCTGAGGCTAATTGCAAACTTGTGATCCTTTTGTCTAAGCCTCCCAAATACTGAAATGACAGGTGTGCACATCTCATTAGGATAGACTTAGTTTAACTTGAGCTGCACAGTGTGATTCCTTGGGGGTTGTGTCTGTGTATTTTCTTCATTACCCAAAAGTGACAGAGATTTGGTATCAAAGAGAACTTACACATGTGTTCACTTTATTTTTCTAGGTTTTCTGTTCTTCGGACATTTTCTAGCCATTCTCTGCTCTTTCAAGATATTGGACACTCATCTGAGAGGTTGGTATCTCTATGGCCATCAATTCCTTGAGAGGCTGCCCTGGCTGCCCCATGATGTTGCTTCCGAGCTCTGCCCAGCCCACCCCACTCACCAGCAAGGTTTCGCTCTGAAGTGCAGACTTACTGATCATCTTGACATGGAAGGCATTATAACAAAATTAGCATCTGGGTATACTGGTGCACAATTATAATCCCAGTACTTGGGAGGCTAAGACAGGAGGATTGCAGGTTTGTGGCCAGCCTCAGCTACTTGGTGAGGCCCTCTATAGCTTAGTGAGACCCTGCTTCAAAATAAAGAAGAAAAAATAAGGGTAGGGGTATAGCTTGGAGGTAGAATGCCCCTAGGTTCAATCCCAGAGCTGCAAGAAAAAAAAAAGAAAATAAAAACTATCCTAATATATATTTTTCAAAAATATATTACATTTGTATGTAAATATTGGGAAATATATAAAAATGTTATTTTTTCAAGAACAACTTAAGAATCATGTTGGCAGTACCTGACAGTGTGACACGCATGAGTCAAACTGATGTAGGAGAGAAAAAATATAAGAAGTAGTTAGAATATAGGTAACTTTCATATAAGGACCTGGTGCGTTCACCTGGTCCTCATTCTCTCTTGGATATGTATTTCTTCCTTTCCTAAGTATATCTCCATCCATGTCTCTGAGTTTTTAGACTGTATCTCATTACTAAAGGCAACTAACTAGATAGTGTTCCTCCCTATATTCTCCCTAACTGCTAAATAACAAATCTGGTGGTTTTCCATACTTGGGGCAAAATGGATCAAATCTGATTTCCACTAAACAGTGATGGGCCATTGGATCACTCCAGCCAGAGTGTAGGCAGCAGGCGGTCTTCTCAAGCAAGGTGTTGGGAACAGGATGGTTTTCAAAGTTCATCCTTCCAGCCCAAGGATTCTCACTGGCACTGCCCATGGGGTGGACCTTCTGTCCCACAACTGAGGGCTGAGCACGATAATGAAGCCTCACCACCTGGCCCTGTTGGTTCACGCTAAGTCTGGAAGGTGGCCTCAGCAATAGGCAGCGAGAGGCAGAATAAGAATTGCTGACTTATATCTCTCCTGGAAGCCAGCCTCCAGCTGGGGGTTTCATGGCTGCACCTGCCTGGAGTAGAATTTCTGTCTTCTGAGTCAGGAGGGTGAAGTGATGTTGGTTTAATAACACACACACACACACACACACACACACACACACACACACACATTCTCTCTCTCTCTCTCTCTCTCTCTCTCTCTCTCTCTTTTATGAGTTCTAATTGGATTTTTGAATAAAGTTTTCTTTATTTGTGCAAAAAAGTACATCCTTCTTTCCTATTTACCTAAGATTATTAATAAAATTAAAACTTTCTTAGATTTTTCATACCTAGATGGAATACCAATGTCTAATCCCAGCCTTCATTTGATCATTCAATTCTGGAACTCCTACTCAGGTAGAAGAACTTAAAAATAAAAAAAGACAGAAAGAAGACATAGGGTGCCACGGCCCCGCTTTCCTTGGAGTCTGCTGTGCTCCCGTACGCATGACGTGGCATAAGAAATCTCAAGGAGATGAAGCCCTGAGGGAGCATTGTCTCTAGCCAGAATACTCCTTGCTCTTAGATATTTTTTATAAGCTATTATTCTTTTGGTAATGATTCTATACTAATGGCTCCTGTGATGTAAAACGGGGTCCCAAGATTAGGACTATAGGAGAAACTGAGTCCGTGGAAGATAAATTTTCTAGTAATAAGTCTGGGCCTTCGAACGCCCCTCTGCCTTGCTCCAAGCTGTAATATAATCTAGTTAAAGTTTGAGTGCTGTGGAAGCCTTCAGCTGCAGCATTTACAACGCAGAGTTCCTCCCTATCTTTGACCTTCATTCTGATCATTAACCTACAGTAAACGCCTTAAGAGTCCACTGAAGCCATTAGCCCTAAAAACTGCAAGGGAGGCAACTGGTGCCTCTGTTTACCTCCTCTCCTCTGGAATCCGGCTTGGGCATAAAACTTTGTGTGTGGCTTTTAAGCACCCTAGTTGATGAGCAACTAATACTGCCCACCAAAGGCTAGGAAGATTCTTGACCTTTGCACCCAGTATGTGCACTGCCCAAAGACAGGGAGGTGCCACTTGGTTAAGAAATGGCTATGTCAGAACAAAGGACAGATATAATAAGTGTGCAGGTATGGAGTTTTGATGGAGATAAAGAAAGGAAATCTTGTGAGAATAAGAAAGCATTTTGTATGAAGAAAAGTTTATCCTAAGATTGTCCCAAACGGGAAAGAAAAGATCAGGATAATAATCAGAAAGATTAAAAGGAAGTTGCAGAAGGATTGTGGTATAAAAATGTATTATTAAAAGAGGAATAGGCTTCTAATAAGCCTACCGCTTGAGGAAAAGTGCTCAGCAGCTAGAGAAGTACATCTGACAATTAAATCTAAAAACCTATGTTACTTTTTGGTGTTTATCTGCTAAACTGTGTTGTGAGCGTTGTTTAAGCTTTCAGACTTCAGATGGTGTTGCAGACAAAACCTGAAAGACACCTACTGCTGCCCCTTGGACGGCCATAGAGACATACTCACTCACCTGATTCCCTCACCATCCACCTGTATGCCTGTACCCTAAAGCCGGGGCCCCTGATTTCGTCCTCGGTCAGCTTACTAGACAGAGGAGGACATTGGACTAAGCCCTAGGAATGGGAGGTTCCAAAAGGGTTAAAAGGGATTCTAAGGACTGAATTCCTCACTAGATTCTGGGTGTGGAATTTGCCCTCTGGAGCCACCCATCTGCAAGGGCAGGGGGCTGGACTTGATCACAGGATACGGGGCTAATCTTGAATGCCGGACTAGTGTCTTTTTACTTTGTTTACATGTCCTTCACTATTGTCCTTTGGTGTTTACACTCTACTACTATTAATTTCACTGGGAAAGAAAATAAATAATCATGGTTTTGGAAAATAAATTGTCAATTGCACAAGAGGCAGTTGTCCGTGTCAGTCATTTTTCAGATTTCTCTCTCCCAAGTCCTGGGAAAAATCCCCACGTTTAGCGCCGAACAAGGACTTGAAGGAGTTTTACTTGGCCAGAGAGGGAAATCGCTGCAGAGAGGCCTCTGCAGAACGCAGCCGAATCTCTTTGCCCACCTTCCAGGAACCCTGGTCCCAAGCAGATTTAGTGCCTGACTGAGCTGGTCCATTGCAATAGAGGGAGAACAAGGAAGTGTAGCTTTAATACAGAAGCCTGTGGCAAAATTCCCCAATACCTCAATCCTCAGCCAGGTCTCTTAGTCCCAAGTTTCTGAGAATTTTACAAGTCTTTACTAATTACCCTGAGCACTGTTGACCATCCTGAAAGAGTTATGTATTGATCAGGCAACAGGGACAACACAGAAGATCCAGATTGGTACCACGCTGTGAACTATCCAGCCTAGAGAGAGTTAAGCAGGAGGGAGGGTATCTGTTGATATCGACAGAGTCACACAAGAGAGTAATCTCCTTGGGCATTGCTAGAGAGAGGGAGAGAGCGGTCTCCGTGGGCACTGCTAGCCATCTCACCTATAAACAGTCTAAATGAAAGAAATAGTCTAAATGAAACAGTGTCCAGCCTCTTTGGGCATTGCTAGCTGTCCTTGAAGAGTTTAAACAAAATGGGTATCTACTGATAAGACAAGAAGGCCCTATCAAGAGCTGGGAGATGTCTGGAAAGCCCTAAATCACTTTGTGATGAACAGACTGGTGTCATCCTCATGCGCTTCCTCTGCCTGCCCCTCACAAAAGCCCCCTATAAAAATAGAGCCCTGCACCCCAAATGCCTCTTTCACTTCTGAGGTGGCTGCATTCTCTACTGAATGTGCATTTCCTGATTTCCTAAATAAATCTCTCTGTCTATGACCAGCTCATACTGAAATTCTTTTCCCTGCCTAAGCCAAGGACCCTGCTGGTCTTGAATGGGTTTCCCTTCTCCCGCCCTGGGAACTCCTCCAGACCCTCCAGGGAATCGTCTAGCCTCTGGTGATGCTACCGGCTCTCTTTCGGAAGCTCAGAGTTGGTTATGGTGGATGTCCCAGGGGGATGAGAGAGTGACAGAATTGTTGAGATAGAAGTGGTTGTGGTGCCACTTGTTAGGACGTGGGGAAGCTGGAAAGCTCGGGGGCTTACACGACACAGCCTGGGAAGCTGAGTGCGGTCAGGAGCAGAGCTCAGGGCTCCCTCCAGTAGCTGGCACGTTGGCTCCTCAGCCTTGTGTTCCATCTGCATTACTGTCTGTTGCTTTACCAGCCAGCTCACCTTCCCCTCTTCCCAGCTGCCAAGCATACTCAAAGTGGTCTTCAATAAATGTTGGGGTGCCTGGGCCAGGCTCTCTGGCGTGAGAGGCTGGACAGTCTCTGGGAATCTCCAACTGTGATTATAATTTTACTTCCTTCCGACCTACACATCTTCTGGGAGCTTGGCAGAATTGAATTTCTGGGTCAGTTGTTGGCTTTTTACCATTTGTGATTTAATTAATCCTGAAAGAAACTAAGCCTCAGGAAGGAAGAACAAGCAAAATTCTATCCGAGTTGCCACTACATAAATGTCTTCTGGACCATGAACTTGAGCATAGAGGGTAGAGGAAGGAAGCGTATTCTCAGGGGCCTCAGCCCTTTGTTTTTTTGTACTGGGGGTTGAATCCAGCAATATACTCTCATTGAGCCATACCTCCAGGCCTATTTTGATTTATATTTCAAAACAGCGTTTCTCTCTAAGTTGCTGAGGGCCTTGATAAATTGCTGAGGCTGGCCTCAAACCTGTGACCCTCCCATCTTGGTCTCCCAAGTACTTAAGCTCCTGTTCTACGCTGTGGCTCTTGACGCTTCTGGACACGAGAGTGGCTTCTGGACCCTTTCTGGCTCTGTGCTCAGGAACTTAGATGTTTCCTATCAGCTCTCTCCATGGCTCTCCCACGTCAAAGGCTGGGTCTGTATTCTTCCCCACTTAAACTAAACCAACAGCTGGAAAACAGTACAGGCCCAACACATTTGTGGCTCAATGCAGCTGTGGCATTAGGGTTACACTGGTCCTTCAAGATGGTTTGGGTTTCCAGATGGGAATCCTATCACACATTCTCCAATGGCTTCTCTGTGGTCTTGAGGCGAAGCTCACACCCTCCTGGTGGCCCACAGCCCGAGGTGTCTGGCCTGCCATGTTCCTGAGGCTCTCTTGTGAGTGTCTGCCTCCCCGCCCCCACCCATTGGCTAATCTCTATATCATTCTCTTTTCTGGTCCAGGGACACAGAAAAAGCTTGTTATCTCCAAGCTTTTGCATCTGCAGTTTCCTCAGCCTGGAATGTTATTCCCTGGCTCTTACAGTGCTGGCTTCTCTCTCACCTGCAGGCAGCATCTCGAGCTCTGTGTACTGTAGGGGCTTTCTGGGCCACCCGAGTAGCCTGCACTCTGTTACTTTGTATCAGAGCAGCCTATTCATTTCTTTCCCAGCACAAACTGCCCTCTGAAACTTATTTGTTCATTGGCTTAGTGTCCATGTCCTTTATTAGGACGCTCTTGTCGCAGAGTACAGGCTTGGTTACTCTTAGCTAGAATCTCTGCAAGAGTTGGACACAAGGAAACGTTTGGTGTGTGTGGAAGGAATGGAAATGTCTCCCTTTCAGATCAGTCACTTACACCAACACCATCCAGGAGCCGTTCAGGGGAGAGATTCTGTCCCCATTTCAACCATTCCAACAAAACATTTTTTTTTTTTTTGTACTGAGGATTGATTGAACCCAGAAGCAATCTGCCTCTAAGCTACACTTTTTTTACTTTTGATTTTGAAACAGGGTCTCGCTAAGTTGCTGAGGCTGGCCTCCAACCTGTGATCTTCCTGTCTTAGCCTCCTAAGTACTAGGATGACATGTGTGCACCACTGTGCCCAGCCAGAAGACACCTGCAGCTGCGTTCAGAAAGGAAGTGCCACCACTCAGAAGATGATACCCTGGAGAAGGGGCTGGAGGGAGCAGCTTTCTTTTCTGACTTAGCATGGGGGCGATTTCCTGGAACTTCGTTTCTGTGAATAATTTGAGCACAGTAAGTATGGCCCACTCTGCACCGCACCATGAGAACAAAGAACACATTCCGCAGAAGAAGAACATTATAGAGAGCTGCTGCCCTTTGCTTTTGCCTTTTGTTTTGATGTGGTTTCATCAGATAATGTGTCTCTGAGAAGCATGCTGGATTTCCCAGTCAGGACTTCATATTTTCTCATTCCCTCAGAAAATGGCAGGAGACAGTCAGACGGTGTTTTCTAATTCCTGGCAGTAATGAGATCCATAGGCCATGAATTCTGTGCCTTGTCAGGGAGCAATGAACTTGTTAAATAACCAAATACCAAGTGCCATCTTTGGTGTTAGTTCCGAAGGATCTGCTTTCAGGGAACTCAGCCTCACACTGGGTTTCTAATTCAAACTTCCTTTCTTTTCAGCAAAATCATTTAAATGTTCTGGCATTCAGTCCTCGGGGCATGCTTCTTTTAGAGAGTAACTTACATGGCATGAAACTACTGAGAAAGCCAGGAATTGGGGAATGTTTCTTCTACTCAGGGAATAAGTCAGGTTTCTTTGAATTGGTTTTGCCAAATTGAAGTGATTTGCATACCATCTTGATAATCTCTGACATTTCTCTACCTCAGCCAAAGATATCATCAGGTTACCTTTTATTTAGTCTAGGTGCCACCTGTGCTATTATTTACTTACTATATTTTATTTAAATTAATTCACTTTATTTTTTTTTTTGTGTGTGTGATACTAGGGGTAGAACCCAGGGGCCTTTCTACCTCCAGGCTATACTCCCAGACCTATTTTATACTTTACAGGGTCTCACTAAGTTGCTGAGAGCTTCCCTAAGTATTTGAGGCTGGCTTTGACCTGGGCAATCCTCCTGTCTCAGCTTCCCAAGCGCTGGGGTTACAAGCGTGCGCCACCACGCCTGGCTCACTTTTTATGGACAGCTTATGTCACTGCTACACAGGACGAGGCAGCACCACCATGAATGAAGAGATGGGCGCAGGGAGACCCAAAGGTGCTCTCTAAGTTCCTGCTGGGTGCTGCTGCTAAGGAAGGCCCTGAGCGGAGGCCTTCACAGCCTCTAGCACAAACTTAAAATGCTCCCCTTGATGTGATCAGAAGACCTGAAAAATGTCAAGGCGATAATAAGCGTTGGCGAGGAAGTAGGGGAATAGGAACTCTTATACATTGTTGGTGAGATTGCAAATGAGCACAGTGGCTGTGAGATCAATGTGGAGGTTCCTTAAAAGACTGGGAACGGAACCACCATATGACCCAGCTAGACCGCTCCTGTGTGTCTTTCCAAGTGAACCGAAGTCAAAATATTACAGTAATGTCAGCATCTTCATGTTATAGTAGCACACTTCACAATAGCCAAACTGTGGAACCAGCCTAGGTGTCCACCATCAGAAGAACAGGTTTTGAAACTGCTATATATGCACAGTGAAACTCCGCTTGGCCATGAAGGAGAACACAATTGTGTCATTTTGCAGGAAAATGGGCGGAACTAAAGAACATTATGTTAAGTAAGATTAGCCAGTCTCTGAAAGTGGAGGGTCATATGTTTTCATAAGTGGAAGAGAGAAAACAGAAAACAAGGACATAGGAGGGGAGGGGCAGACTTGATCAAGAAAGCATCATATAATTTTTTGTATGTTCATGAAGCAATCAATACCAATGTCAGTATTACAGAGGAGGCGGGAGCAGGGCACGTCCCCATCATACCTAACATAATCTCTTCTCAGCAGAGCTAAGAGCACTGCTTGTGTACATGCAGATTTCTCTCGCTCTGGACCTCATCATGGTGTAATTGCAATGCAGCAATAAAGTTATATTAAAAGAAGAGTGTCGCCTCTGAAAAATATTGCCTCTTGGCAAGAACAGTCATTGATCTATCTCAGAGGAGGCTGGCAGATACACCTGGGTTCCTGAGCCCACAAAGAATCTCCCCTCTCCACCCTCATTCCTTCCTGAGATCTCCAGCCTAGCCACAGGATCGCAGCCCTTGAGATTCCCCCCAGAGGCAGGACGACGCCTTGTAAATAGAGGAAATAAGAAGTAGGGCTCGCGGAAACTCCTGATCATGTGTTCTCTTTGCTCTTCGCATCCAAAACCCAGAGGAGGAGAAAAGCAGAGCTGAGGGGCTACACGGTGCCTGAAAAGAACCCACGCGCAGCAAAAAGATTGGTAAAATGAGCCATGGTAGGGGCCGTGAGTGAGATCTAGAGGACGGCTCCACCGACTGCACACATACGGTGTTTTCCCAGCTATGAAATCTATTTAGCTCATTAACGCAGAATCTCAAGTTATGCGACTGATCCACTGTAACAATGCTGGGCAGGGCCCTGACTGCAAGGGGAGAAATGTTATTGATACAAGAGGGTCAGAGGGAGATCTCGAGTCCTTTATTACTAGGCTTGGACAATACAGACCAGTATTTTGCAATGGATATTAAGAGGTTATTATAATAAGTTATTATAGTTCATGTGAGTTTGGGGAAATCATCTAATTTTAGACAAAGTGAAACAGATTTATTTACTGTTAGAAATTCCAGGGCTTTAAAAAAGGCCAATGTATGCTTGGAAAGATTATCTATCACCAGGTGTGGTGGCACACGCTTGTAATCCCCGCGCTTGGGAGGTGGAGACAAGAGGATCCTGCAGGTTCAAAGCCAGCTGTGCTGGCTTAAGAGACCCTGTTTCCAAATAAAAAAGTATAAAATAGGTCTGGGAGTGTAGCCCAGAGGTAGAAGGGTTTCCAGGAACCCCAGTACCACCAAAAAAAAAAAAGAAAGAAAGAAAATCTATCCATCTATCTATCTATCTATCTATCTATCTATCTCAATACCTGCCTGTGCATGCTCAAAAAGGTGTGGGTATATATGTTTGTGTTTGTGTATTATGTATGTGTATGTATATACTATATATCTCTATATATACATATGTGTGTATATATATGTATATACTATATATACATGCACACACACACACACACACACACACACACACACACACACACACGAGGTATCCAGGGGAAATCTACATCTGAGCTACACTTCAGCCACTTTTTAATTTTTATATTTGAAACAGGACTTCACTGAATTGCTGAGGCAAGCCTCGAACCTGTGATCTTCTTATTTTAGCTTCCCAAGTACTGAGATTACAGGTGCATACCACCACGCCAAGCCCAGAATGAAATTTAGTGTCTTGCCTTTCCCAAACCTTTTTGACCATTAGTCTATCTTACCTTGTTTTTCTTGAGTATTCTATAAATCGGAGTCCTAGAGAACATACTCTTGGACAAACTGGATCATGTAATGTACTTCTGGATTTGTGACTATACTTGAGAAAGAAACAGACACATTCCTTGTATATGTATGATAGACCGGAAGCTTTGGCTCCTGTCCTAGGGTACTGCTCAGTAGCAATGACAGTGGAATTTGTGAGTTATAAGCAACACGGGCTTAAATGGAATTTCAGTTTTAGAACATGTAAGTAATGTATGGGCCTCAGCTGATCAGAAGAGTAGTAAACAATGAGATTCAAAAGATGAAGGACAGGGCTAACCTTGCCAGATGATGAAGCAGAATCATGAAGACCAATGGCAGATTGCCCCCAAAGGAATATTTTTGGGGGTTAACCAAAATCAAACAGCAGAGAAGACAGCTAGAAATTAGTGTTGGGAAGAGTATAGGTAGGAGCTGGGTGGAGGGGGAGAAAAGAATTCAAATAAAAGAAATGCTAGAGAACACTAAATAAGTCAAAATGAGAAGCAGGAAGAAAACAGAGTTGTCCAGACAGCACCACTTACCCGGCTGGGTGGCACTAAAGGCAGAGGAAAGCTGCCAGAACTGAACTACGGCAAAGGCACACGAAGGAAGAGTGCCAGGGAAGGCACTGCACATTTGGAAGGGAGAGGCGTTTGGGTTTATGAAGATAATCAAAATAGAGAGATCAAGGAAGAGACTGGAAGAAACATGAGTGTTGCTGGATTTCAAATTCCAGGTATTTTTCCTCTGACTATAGATTAGGCCTCAGAATTCTTCTCAATCTAGCACTCTAGGTAACTCCTACCAATGGCTTTGACTGATTCTGGTAACAAAGCCTATATTCTTATCATATTAGAAAACAAACAACAAGTCAGGGGTGGTGGCTCATGCCTGTAATCCCAGTACCTGGGAGGCCGAGACAGGAGAGTGGCAGATGTGGGACCAGCTTAGAGGTAGAATGGCTTTGGGGTCCATCCCTAGTACTACAAAACAAAACAAAACAAAAAAAGCAAGAAACAAACTCTCTGTGAGCTTTTGGTAATATTGACCAATGGAAGAGGAATCAAATGATCCTATTTCTAGCTAGGAAAGCAAACTGTCTCAGTGTGCAAGGTTCATGGATGGGATACGCCCATGTGTGGCTATGAGTGAGTACACACGCGAGGTGTGGGCACGGCCAGGGGTACACCCAAGTGGTCTACATTTATTTGTAATATGAAACTCTGTTGTTGACATTCAGAAACACATGAAAATCAACTTCTCAGTTACCCTGGCCACTAAGGGCATTACACTCAAGAAAATGATACAAATTACCCTCTAAGCTAAAATATTCCTCATGACATAGCAGTCTAGTAGGATAATCAGAGCTTTCTACTTCCTGCTTTTTTTTTTTTTTTAAAGACACCATATTGGGCCAGCCTCTTAATAGGATGGCAGAAACACTAAACAGATTTTCCTTCCCCATGCATTACACTTTTTTTTTTTGGTGGTACTGGGGTGGAACTCAGGGGCTTTTCTACCTCCGGGCTATACTCCCAGACCTATTTTCTATTTTATTTGGAAACAGGGTCTCACTAAGTTGCTGAGAGCCTCACTCAGTAGCTGAGGCTGGCTTCGAACTTGGGCGATCCTCCTGTCTCAGCCTCCCCAGCTCTGGGCAGTGGCGGGTCTCAGGGTTTACAAGCGTGCGCCACCACCCCTGGCTGCATTACACGTTTTTAAAAGCACATGTGGCCGGGGGTGGTGGCGCACGCTTGTAATCCCCGCAATTGGGAGGCGGAGACAGGAGGATCGTGCAGGTTCGAAGCCAGCCGCGCTGGCTTAAGAGACCCTGTTTCCAAAAAAATAAAAAATAGGTCTGGGAGTGTAGCCCAGAGGTAGAAGGGCTTCCAGGAACCCCAGTACCACCAAATAAATAAATAAATAAATAAATAAATAAATAAATAAATAAATAAATATTAAAAGCACATGCGTAGCTGGGGCATATGGTGGCCCCATTCCTAGACTTTTGAAAGAACTCCTTACTGATCTTCACAGTGGCTCTGCTAGTTTACAATCCCACCAACAGGGTAGAAGAGTTCCTATTCTCCCACATCCTTGCCAGCGTTTATCAGTTGTATTCTTGACGACTTCTATTCTTACTGGCATTAGATAGAATCTTGAGAAGGTTTTGATTGGCCCTTCCCCAACTGCAAATGTGAAACATTTTTCATACAGTCACTGGTTATTTGTATTTCTTCTTTTGAGAAGTGATTATTAGGTTCATTTGCCCATTTTGCGATCACGTTATTTGCTTTTTGAGTGTTGAGGTTTTTTGAGTCTCTTATATATCCTAGGTGTTAGTCCTCCATTAGAGTAGCATTTCCCCAAAAGAATTAGAATCAGAATATTATAACAATACATGCCTACCCATGTTCATAGCACCATAATCTACAATAGTCAAGTTAGGGAACCGACCTGGGAGTCTGTCGACAGATGACGAATGGATAGAGAATGTAATATACACACACAGTGGAATCTACTCATCCATAAAGAAGAACATAAGTATTTCATTTGCAGGAAAGTGGATGGACCCAGAGAACATAATTATGCTGAGTGAGATCAGACAGCCCCAGAAAGTTAAGGGTCATATACTTGCTCTCATATGTGGAAGCTAGAGAGAAAATAGGGAATGTAAGAGACTTTGGATACGTGGATAGAGACCAGTAGAAGAGTGGAAGGGGGCTGGGGGCTGACTGAGGAAGGAACCGTGGGGTAGTGCTCTGGCTGGTAGAGTGGCACTGCTGCCCATGTGGGTGGCGGGGCAGGGGCAGGGCGGCCCACGGGGAGGCACGCCAAGAGCCGTGCGCCTGGAGATTGACATTGCATTGAGTCTCACTGTGGTGCGTAGCTGCGATGCACTGAGAAAAGTCTCAGAAAAGCAATGTAACTAGAGCATCCTTCCATAAAAGCGATGATAACAGACCTCTTGAGGAAAAACTGGGATTTCAATCAATGATAGTAAAAACAAAACTGCATTAATTGTCGGCATGTAACTAAGTTTTAAAAGAGCGAGGGGGGCGCGAAGGTCTCCCTGGCTCCCTCCCCTCCGCTCACACTCAGCCTCACGCAGCCTCTGGGCGGTGGCAGGTCTGCCTATTCATGCAGATCCTTGGAGGCACACAATGAATGCCCTGGGCTCCTCGGGTCCAGGAACATTCGGTGCTTCCTTTGAACTATTTTGTTTGAACATCCTGGTAAGTTATTTGTGTTCTGCCAAACAGCTCCTAATGCTCTGGTGGGGGACAGGCAGAGAGCTGCTCCGGGGTTACTCTTTTGATGACTCTCATGAATTAACACCAACAAAGAGATGCTCATTAGTCGAGTCTGGAAGGAGGGAGCGAGGCGGTGGCTGGGGAGGGAAGGGAGCACCCGTCTTTCATGAATCTCTGAGGCCGGAGAGTCTATTGATCCAACAGATTAACCTTCAGCGTCCTCATCCACGGTTTCCCCAGGACCCTAGCTTACCTCCTGCATCAGCTCTGGCCCCTTCTGCTGAAGTCAGAGTGGTCTTTTCAAACACGTAGCTAACTTTGTCTCTCCTTGTTTTTCCCTCTGTGGCCACACATGGCCATCTGGAATGGCTTCTGCCTGCCTTTCGGGCAGGTTAGGAAACTCCTGTTCTCCTAACTTCAGTCCCACTCACCTCCTTTGACTCTGCCCTTGTCACTAGGCCTTAAATGACCATAGGACCTTTGCAGAAGCCACTCACTCCACTTGGGTGTCTCTCCACTCCATCCCATCACTCAACTTCTATAACATTAGATCAAATATGTCAGGTATCCTAAAGAACGTCTATTCTGACTGTACCCATAAGCTGAGTCAGGGCCCCTTACTATCTCCCTTCAAAGCATTCTTTTCAGCATTGATAATTACAGTCATATCTCTGTGTCCATGGGGGGATTGGTTCTAGGATTCCTCCTGCCACAGATAGCAAAATACACAGATGCTCAAGTCCTTTATATAAATAAGATGGCATAGTAAACGCACATCCTCCTGCACACTTTAGAATTATCTTGCGGTTATTTAGAATACCTAGTACAATGTAAATACTATAAAAATAGTTGTTATGCTATATTGTTTAGGGCATAAATACAAGAAATGAAAGTTTGTGTATGGTTAGCACCAATGAAATATTTTTCCTCAAGAAATTTAATCTACGGTTACATCTGGAGTCATGGACCCCATACACGTGCAGGGTGGGCTGTATTTCTAATTATATAGTTGTATATGCACAATATACATTGGGTGATGCTTTTTCTGATATCCCCACTGAACTGCCAGCTCTGGAGGGCCGCACCATGACCATCCTGCTTCCAGGGGCACAATAATGCCTTGAGCACACGCAGTGAGCACTGAACACACTGTTGACCTAATCACTTAACGTACTGTGTTCTATTTAGCATCCGCTTTGCTAATTCGTATATTTTGTGGTGCATAAAGACTTTTAAAATATTTTTTCTAATATCGTAAAGCGAATATTATTGGGGGAAATATAATCATACAATTTGCTATCAGGAGCTCCTGGTTGTCGTAAGGGAGGAAAACCGTGGCTGAACACCGGAGGAAACACCAAAAGAGAAAGGACACCTCCCCTGCCTTCTGTTCTCAGCGTTGAAGGCAATGGGCCCCCAAAGAGAAGACAGTCGAGCCGTCTTGCTTGATGAATGAGCACGGTCCAGGTCTGTCAAGGTCTTCTAGGGAAACGGGACCTTTATCTTTTGAGATGGCCAAAATGGAACCCAGGGTAGTGGCCCTCTGTAGAATGAACCGTGAGAACTGTGACTTACGTTGGTTTAGACGCCTCCGCCTGATCTGTCTGGAGCTTCTCTCCTCCCTCTACCTCCATTGTGCAGTACACAATGCGATTCGGAGCCAGGGATTTCAGGCCTTGGACTTCCATGATCACCACCTGCAAAGAGAGCCACACGTAACGAGGTCAGTGCCAATGCCCACGGGCGGCGGCATCAGCAAGGAAGAGACGGAAGCTGGAAGGAAGGCTGCCGGGCTCGTGACGCCTCCTACTGGGTTCTTACCAGTCCTGCCGGAAGTGGCTTAGCTTGAAGATGCAGTTACCCACAGAGCAGCTCTGTGCCTCCAGATGGAGTGACAAGCTTGTTCATCTAGACACTCACAGGGCAGACAGGCAATGTGAACCGGGCTACTCTTTCCATGTTAAAAACACAGGGTCATTTTGTTGTTGTTGTTTCTAGCAAGAAACAGGCCCTCTCCTGTGTTCTTTAAAAGCAGCCTAGCGTTCTATGCAATCTCTTGGCAGAGAAACAGCTCATGGACTCACTTCTCCCTTTATAATAAGTAGCAGAGCAAGTTCTAAGACAAGAAGCAGGCCCCACTTGGCCCTAGAGTCAGAGAGACAGTAGGGAGCAGTGGGGACTGCGGCAAACGGGAGGGCGCATGCCTCATCTTACGGGAGCAGCTGTCAGCTGTCTTTCCCCAGTCCAGAGGCACCAGATACTCTGTGTTTTTATTTCCCACTGGAAAATGAGAATCTGAATCACACTTTCACTATTAGAAATTTGATTTTGAAATGTTGACAATAATCCAAATAGAAATAAAATATGCAAAATCTGTATAGGCCAACGTTGTTGAGTCAAAACAAAAACATGTCCACAGCTGCCTAGTCTCTGGTCTACACTGAGGGGGAAGACTGGTGCCATCCTAGACCAGGATCCAGCACTGATGATTTCTGGCGCTTTCCACCACTGCCACGTAGGGGTAGTAATGGAAAGACACATGCTATTCTGACATATAGTGACTGAGTGGTATTCTCTCTCTCTTTCTCTCTCTCTCTCTCTCTCTCTCTCTCTCTCTCTCTCTCTCTCTCTCTCTTTCTCTCTCTCTCTTTCTCTCTCTCTCTTTCTCTCTCTCTCTCTCTCTCAGAGAGAAGGGAGAAAGGAGAAGAGACAGGAGGGCGGATACTGATTTACAAACTGGAAACAAATATCCAGATCATAGATCTATACTGAATAATATGTGAAGAAAACTACTCTACTGTACTCCCAAAGAGGTAAGAAGAGAATTACAAATTTTGATCAATCAAGGTGTGCAAAAATACCTACTTTCGTGTGTGTGTGTGTGTGTGTGTGTGTGTGTGTGTCTAGTTTCTTCCTGGCTCTATTCAAGAAAGCACAGTAGAGAGGTCCAAGTCATGGTTTTGCTGTGTGATAGCCCACTGCTCCTCAAACTTTTTTTTTTAGTACTGCAGATTGAACCCATGGGCATTCTACCTCTGTGCTATATCCTTAGCCCCTTTATTTTTTATTTTGAAACAGGGTCTTACTGAGTTGCTGAGGCTGGCCTCAAATCTGTGATCCTCCTGTCTCCAAAGTACTAGGATTACAGAGGTGCGCCGCCATGCCCAGCTGCTGCTCAAACTTAACGCGAATCAGAATCGCCTGTAGGATTTGTCCAACTAGAGGTTGCTGTTCCCACTGCTAGAGTTCTGATTGGTGCGCTGGGTGGAGTCAGGGAATTTCCATTTCCACCAGTTTCCCTGTGCTGTGGCTGCTGCTGACCCAGGAGCCCGGCTTTGAGAACTATGTACGAGGCATGTGATGTCAGGCAAGCGACTTGGCCCTAAAGGCGCTTTGTTTCATTCCTTCCAATCTGCAGAGCCTCAGCTTTCTTATCAGTGAAGTGAGAAGGGTAGCGATGTGCATCTTGTGTCTGTTGTATGGGGTTCCAAAGATACTGTACATCACTGACCATTTTTATATTGAAATGGAGCAAACACAAGGAAAGAAACAGAAGGCACCTTGGGAAGGGCGCCACTGGGGAAGCTGAAAGACCGCGCCTCACATCCTGAGTGCAGCTCTTCACCAGGTGCAAATATCTGCAGGTGTATCTACGTCTCCCAGCCTTTGTGTCCACGTGGGCAAGTCCCTCCAGGGGCTGTTGTGGGGAGCATCTGGTGCACATCGCTGTTCTACAGTATCCGCTGCTCCTCGTCAGAACGTCCCCCTTGTCCAAGACCTGGCCACCTGCCACTGGACCTCCTTTCCCCCGGGCAAAGTTAACTGCTCCCTGGGCCCCTCCCAGCCATGCAATTCTATTATTACATTACACGCATCTGCACCAACCTGCAAATTCAAATCTTAATCACCCTCATGACATAATGGTCCTCTCTCTTTTCTCATCTTCCCTTGCCGTGTCCCCCAAACACATTCACAAGTAGATGTGCAATGGTTTTGGCCGGCAGTGCTAAGAGGTATTTGGAAAGCCGGGGCATTTCACCCCTGGACTTGAATTTACATGCCCAGCCCTTGGAGTCACGCAAACACGGGCGATGGCTGAGGACTCGCCCACGTCTCTGTTACAGATAGTCAGCTATGCGATATTCAGAGAACCGATAAAGAATTAGAAAACCGCTGATGTAAAAACTTCATTAAAGCTGAGAAACCACTTTCCCCCTCCTTCTGTAGGAAGACAAAAGACGGTAGGGAATAAATTGCCACCTTTAATTGGCAATAATCAAATTCAAAGAGATCAAGAAAAAGCATCCAGTGCCTCTGGTGGCAGTATCAGAAAAGAAGAAAAGTTTCTGTGAAGTCACACTGATTTTTTTTCACACACCAAGTGCTCTATATTTAATCGCACTCCACTTCTTTCAACTGCAAAATACACACTGAGATGCTGTAATGTATCTCAACCCAAACTCAGCACAGAAAAACAAACTACCTGCAGTTAATTCGCAGCAATCCTTAATTATGTCCTAGAAAATTAATTTAGTCTTTACACATTCTAATTAAATGTACAGAAATTTGATCTATTTTCTTGGTCTTTCAAACCCCGGATTATCCAAAAAAAAAAAAGCCCTTCTGGAGTTATTTTATATTAATAAGGAAACCTAGACCAAAGGACACTGAAAGTCTTCACATTAAGAAATGATTAATACTTGAGGACATAGATCCCTTTACTCTGATTTGAAAATTATACAATGTATTCATGTATTGAAGCATCACATGGTTCCCCATAAATAAGTATAATTTGTATGTATTAGTTTAAAAAGATCCGTGTGTGTGTGTGTGTGTGTGTGTGTGTGTGTGTGTGTGTGTGTATTGTGCCGGTGATGGACCAGGGGCATTGTATATCTGAGCTACACCTCAAGCCCTATTTTTTATTCTTTATTTTGAAACAGGGTCTTACTGAGTTGCAAAGGACCTCACTAAGTAGCTGAGGCTGGTCTTGAATCACAATCCTTTCATCTCAGCCTCCCAAATGCGGGGATTACAAGCATGTGCCACCACGCCGGGCTGGGGTTTTGAACTTTAATAAGTAAGCTATAAGTGGTTCCTAGGTGGCCTGTTGATAAACACATTCCAGGACCACACCACAAGTAGTTTGTTTTGTTTCCTGACAATTTAATTGAGGCATATAAATTTATAACGTGAATATATATATATATATATATATATATATATAGTGGTATTAGGGGCTGAATCCAGGACCATTCTACCTCCTGAGCTATACCCCCAGCCCTATTTTTTTTTAATTTTGGTATAGGGTCTCACTAAGTTTCTGAAGGCCTTGCCAATTTGCTGAGGATTGCCTCAAACCTGTGATCCTCTTGTCTCAGCCTCCCAAGTACTGAGATTGCAGGATATGCCACCATGCCCAGCAGTGAGGTCTATTTTACATGTCATGTAAATAACCAATTCCAAGTGTGCAAGTCTACATATTGTGTAATTAACCAATTTCAGGTGTACAATTAAATGATTTTTAGTAAATTTAGTCGGTCATGTGATTTACTCATAAATTTACTTAAGGACATTTTTATCTTCTGCAGTAAGACTCCCTCTTATGCATTTCCATGCTTGCCCCAAGTGACACTAACCTACTTTCTATTTCTGCAGCTCTGCCTTGGGGACATTCATATCCATGAAATCATACACTCTACAGTCTCTGTGTCTGGGTTCTGGTACTGGGAGTAATGCTTTTTCGGGGGCATTAATGTCAGAGTATACATCTAAGTGTAAATATCTATCTATGTATCGATATATATCTCTATCTATCTATCTATCTATCTATCATCTATCTATCTATATCCTTTTACTTGCTAAATTGTATTCAGTTGTATGGATGTACTATGTCTCTCCATGCTCCAGCCAATGGGCATTTGGACTGTTACCATTTCTGGCTATTATAAATCATGCTGCCATAAATACCTGTAGTCAAGTCTTTGTAGGTGCCTGTGCTTTCATTTCTCTTGGGTAGATTTCTAAGAGTAGAACTGCTGGACCACATAGCGATCAACTTTTTGAGAAAACACAGACTTAATTTCCAAAGTGGCTGGGCCTTCCTATGTTTCCATCACCTAAAGGTTGGCTCCGCAGGTCTGGGTGGTGCCCAAGAGTGTGCATACTGAGCTAGCTTCCCAGGTGATTGTTGTGTAACGGGAAAGGTGTTGAGAGAATTCACAACTCACGAGATGATGCTAGGCCAACTGCCTCTCTCCTAACTATAATATAGACTGCCAAGAGTGTACCTTCTCAATTGCATAAAGTTTCTTTATATTTTGGTACTGGGGATTGAATACAGGAGGATTTTACCTTTGACCTTTGCCCCTAGTCCTTTTTTTTTTCTTTTGGTGGTACTGGGGTTCCTGGAAGCCCTTCCACCTCCGGGCTACACTCCCAGACCTATTTTTGAAATATTTTTATTTGGAAACAGGGTTTAAGCCAGCGCGCGTGTCTGGCTTCAAACCTGCATGATCCTCCTGTCTCTGCCTCCCAAGCATGGGGATTACAAGCGTGCACCACCACGCCCAGGCCCCCTACTCCTTTTTTGAAACAAGGTCTCACTAAGTGGCTGAGGGTCTTCCTAAGTTGCTGAGTGTGACCTCGAACCTGCCATCTTCCAGTCTCAAGCTTCCCAAGTACTGGGAATACAGGGGTGTGCCACAATGCCCAGCTGCAAAAAGTCTTTATAGAATTTTTGAGTACCCCTTGAAGACAGGAGAAGGCTGACAAAGTTACATATTGTAGGTTGTCCTTACGACTACATTTCCTCAAGAAAAATGTGTGCCATGGGAGAGGGGAAGCCACGTGCTGCTCGGAGGACCTATGTGAACAAGCTGCTGCTTTAACAACCACTGCTGCGGTGCACGGGGGAGATCCAGCAGGCTGCCATGCAGCCGGTCACCCACACCCTGCTGACTCTGCTAGGACGCTTTCACGGGTTCAGGGCTTCTCACCTCCAAGGAGAAAGACAGCACCACGTCTGACTTGGAGAGCTGGCTCTCGCTCTCCTCGCCCATGTCGATGATGGAGGCGTTGTGGCTGCGCTTGAGTTTCTGAAGCTTGAACTCTCCGCCCTTGGACACTGGCATGCTCTCCAGGTTGGCCATGAGCAGGTTGACTGAGGACTTCAGCTCCTCGATGTACATGTTTTCCATTTCTTTGGATACAAACTTGGGAAATTTGCGTTCCTTGCAAAGAAAAAGAAAAACGTGAACTGAGGAGTAAATATAGAGACCTGCTTTTCCCAAGAGGCTTTGGCATCACGGCCAAGTTCCAATCACGTCTCCCGCTGCGCACATTCGTTCGGGGATCATGGTGTTGTGCTGGAAAGCGTGCGGCCTCCCTGCGTAGGTGGGCTGCCTTCTACCTCCACACAATCTCTGACAGGTAAGAAGCGCAGCGATAGTAAGAATGACTCAAATGTTCTCTTATACTACTTTTCTCCCAGAAAATTTGATTTGTGGGAAGAAAAAAATGGGGTGATATTCTCCAAACCTGGTTTCAGTTCAAAAAATTTTAAAATCTTTTTCTTTTCAGTAAAATGCAGTCAGGTTGTTTTTAAGTTACAAAAACAGAAAAGCCCTATTTCTGGTATCTATAGTGATTTTCTCACATGAATAATTCAAAAGGAGCTGAGATGTTTCAAACATGGCCTGTGGCTATTTCTAACAAAAATACTTACTGTTTTTAAGAAAAAAATGAAAAAAATAATGAAGTGATTAGAAAAGTGATTAAAATTCTTTAGGAAAGAAGATATAGCAACTTATAGTCAGAATGAAACTCTGTTTCTCTCTCTCCTCCTTATGAATTCATCTATAAAGACAATTTGTGCTAGCCATGTCAAACTTTTGCTCCTATCTCCAAGTTATCCAGGTGCCTTGAATATACTTTGGATCAATCACTTACCAAAGACCCACTTCTTACTTGTAACATAAAACTGCCTTTCATGTCCCACTCCAGAACCAACGAGGCGTGGACCAAGCCAGATGTGTTTGACTTCTTTTTTTCCCAAGAGATGGAAAAATACAACTTGATCTTTTTTTTTTTTTTTTTGGTGGTACTGGGGTTCCTGGAAGCCCTTCTACCTCCGGGCTACACTCCCAGACCTATTTTTACATTTTTATTTGGAAACAGGGTCTCCTAAGCCAGTGTGTGTGACTGGCTTCGAACCTGCGCGATCCTCCTGTCTCTGCCTCCCAAGCGCGGGGATTACAAGCGTGCGCCACCAGGTCCGGCAAATCAAGCAGAGCTTTTTTTTTTTTTTTTTTTTTTTTTTTTAATTGGTGGTACTGGGGTTCCTGGAAGCTCATCTATCTCCAGGCTACACTCCCAGACCTATTTTATATTTTGAAACAGGGTCTCTTAAACCAGCACGGCTGGCTTCAAACCTGCGCAGATCTGCCTTTCAAGCTCAGGGATTACAAGGATGCGCCACCACGCCCGGCTTGATCTTTTTTTAAATTTTTTGGTGGTACTGGGGTTCCTAGAAGCCCTTCTACCTCTGGGCTACACTCCCAAATCTATTTTTGCATTTTTATTTGGAAACAGGGTCTCCTAAGCCAGCGTAAAACTGGCTTAGCAACATCCTAGGGTAGACCCAGCTTCAAGCAAGCTGGAATCAAAACTTAGATTGGGTCACTCCAGCTGAATTTTTCTTCATAACCTCAGTTTGAGATCCTCAGGGGTGGCTCCATTCTCAGTTGGGCTTCCTTTAATGTCACAGAAATGTTTCTTATGGCCTAATCATTATATCTATATCTATAGGACATCACAGTATCTACTGGAAGAATAAACATTTTCCCTTGAAATGTCTATAAAAGAGAGACTTCCATCCTAGCACTCCTACGCCAATTCTGACTTATATACATACTCTGAACCAATCTCTCTGGTTCATATAGAATCATGCCATGCTGACTGACTTAGGCAAGAGTTCTATCCCTCCATTCTTAATGCTGAGAGAGAAGTCTGTTAATTGACCAGGAATTAATCAGAATTACTCTCTTGAGCAGGTGAACTGAGAAACATTTAGATTACAATTGGTGGCTGAGCTGAAGCAGCTCAATTCCGTTGACTTAGGGTTGGCTGCCATATTGAACCAGCTCAGAGCCCAATGAGACACTTGATAAGCAAAAGGAAGAGGTAGAGATCTATAGAGGGAGGCAGGAAGAGAGGTAGAGACAGATGGAAGGAGGGTAGTGGAGTCAGGGGAAGGAAGTTTTGATTGGTACTAGTTTTCTAATCGTGCCTTGTTATTCTTCTTGAATGCCACTTTCTTGGGAATCTTCCATTCCCCTAACGATAATCCCCCTTAAGTGCCAGTCAACAAGAAGGTGTCCTTTCTTGTCTCTCCAGAATCTTCATTCAACTACCCAATGCTGGTCCCCCTGCACAGTTTGGAGATGCCTTTGTGCTGTGCCAGTTCCACTGCTAGGAGGCTGTCCTAAGTGTTATTTTCCTTTTCCCCTTCCTCCCGAGGTAACTTTCAGGCATCATGTCATTTTCCATATTTCTGCTTCAATGCTTGATTTCCCTGTGTGGGGTTCCCTACTGCACTTGCTTGTGATGCTAGCTCCCCTTTTTGGTGACACTTATTGTAAAGGAGTCAATCAATGTTCACGTTCCTCCCAGATTCACATGTTGAAGCCTAACCCCCAGTGTGATGATACTTGGAGGTGGGGTCACTGGGAGGTGATCTGGTCATGAGGACACGGCCCTTATGAATGGGATTAGTGCCCTTAAAAATCCCCAGAGTCCCTTTGCTCTTTCTACCATGTGACACCAGTGAAAAGACAGCTGTCTATAAAACAGAAAGTGAGTCCTCATCAGACACCTTATCTGCTCCTTGGGCTTTCCAGCCTCCCAAACTGAAAGATGCAAATTTCTGTTGTTTATTATCAGACATCTTTGATATTCTGGTCCAGTAGTCTGAATAGAATGACACTTGCTATAACTACTGAATCAACTGTAAAATTTATCTATGTCTGTTTCTCCTACTGGGCCAGTAACATGCCTATGTTGCTATCCCTGCTGATTTCTTGGTACCTGACACACTGTTTGGCACATAACAAGCATTCAAGAAATGAGTTGAGTGAATGAATCAGCAGCTTGTCAAAATGTCCATAATAAATACCAGTGTAGCTAAAACTCAGCTGTGAGGAGGAGGTATTGAGATGATGAATTAATCAGATGAGATTCTGCTTTGCTATGCAAATGAGCAGGGGGGCTTTGGAAACACTCAGAGCACGGGTTTCTTCCGTAATCTTGGAGTACAATCACTTCCCGCTGTCAGGTTGGGCTCTGCCCACTGTGTGGTGCTTTCTAAGCACACTGTGGGTGATGGTGAGAGGAGAAGCAGAATGGATGCTTCTGGAATGAGAAAATAGGTTTATGGTCTTGACAGCAGCTAGTGATGATTCAATGTGAGAGAATCCCCAAAGTCTCGTTTCTCTGAAACATCTACTTATTGGGCTTGGTTTGTCTCATTCTGAAACTTGATCAGGGGACAACTGTGACCTTGAGAACTTGAGTATTCTTCATGCAGAAGACCACAGAGACACGGAGACTCCATTGCTTGTCTATTGCCACTTGCCTGGCACAATGTCAGCCCAGGAGGGATGCTGTGGAGGGGATATAAACTGTCTTCCTTGAGCTAGTGAGGAGAAAGACATTAGGAACGTCAAGGCTGTAATGGAAGTCTATGAGGCATGAATTCTTGAGAGAATCAGGATGGCTCCTCTGGAGGAGTCACACTTGGACTGATGGACTAATGGATGGAGAAGAGCCTTCCACCAGGTCCAGTTGGATATATATTTTCCTCCCTGTGGAAAATATTGTAGACAACTATGAGTCCAAGAAGATCTTCATGATTCTACAGTCCACGGCATGTTTCTCCATTACTTTAGAGCATGGCCCTCTGGAGAGTGAAAGGTATGAACAAAGTGGGTTAGCTAATGGTCTGAGAGTGGTTTCTTAGGCTGTGTTAAAGGCTGCCAAACAGCAAAAGTTATGTCCTGAGAACTTGAAGTCCAGTACAGCCTGATGCATTGCATTCATCCTGTGTTAGTCAGCTTTTTAGTTAGTCACTGTGTTAGTCACTGTGACCAAAGTACCTGACAATAACTCAGAGGAGTAAAGGTTGATTTGGGCTCAGGGTTTTAGTCCATGGTCCACTGACTCCGTGGCTCTGGGCCTGAGGTGAGTCACAACATCATAGTGGAAAGGAATGGCAGAGGAAAGCTGCTCATCTCATGGTGGCAAGAAAGGAAAGAGAGGAGAGTGGAGATAGGGGAACTGGGGGGAGAGAGTGGAAGGGAGACAGAAAGAGAGAGAGAAGTCGAGGAAGAGGAGGGGGATAAGTAAAGGGAGAAAGGGGAGGAGGAAGCGGAAGGGGAGGGAGGGCCAAGGACAGATACAGTTCTCAAGGCCTTGCATCCAGTGACCTGCTTCCTTCAGCCATGACCCATCTTTGAACCTCAGTGCACTGGACATCATTATTTAATACGTTGTCCTTTTGGGGGGGACATTCTAGATCCAAATCCGAATAACCCTCAGATTGGAGTGCAAACTTTAGAGAACCACAGGGCATTTTTAGGAAGGGATATGAGTAAGTGGTATCTGTGATTTTTACTGCCAGTAGCTGGTTCTGTAGCTACAGAAGGATGGAAAGAAAAATTAGGGCTTGTAAAGTGGTCCCCCCCGCTGCTAGTCAGGTTTTAGAGACAGTATCAAGTGGAGTCCCTTTTATCATACTCTTCCTGAGGACCACTTGAAGACTTCAACTCTGCAGTCTCAATGTTTTGGAAGAAGACCCAGTGGTTATAAATACCACCATTTTGGCACAAAGCAAGCTCCTACCAAACTATGCAGCAATACACTAGAAAGATCCAAAGAATGATCACTACTTCCAGGACTTGGACAGCTCCTAATGACATCATAAAAAGAGGCAAACAGAACTGACGCCTGCGAGCGAAAGCAAGGCTATTTCTTTCTGCTCTGAGTACTTAAGCCTTGAGAAGAAATAGCATTCTGTCAATCTAGGCTGAGTTTCCTGAGTACAGCTGTCAGTGGCCGGCCCATCACACATACATTTCAAAGCTGCACTGTGCCATAACAAGAAAAACATAGCCCTCAGTCTCTACTGCTACTTTTCCAAGCATAAAAATAAATCAGCCTTGACAAAAGAATCATTGATTCACATTGCTTTATGAAAGACACAGCACATGGGTGGACAGAGTTTCCAAAGAAAACCTCTGCTGGCCATTTGCTTATTTGTTTGGGGATGATAACATTCTTCAATGGGGCTGGCCTCTCAAAGACAATGCTCACCATGGTTATTTATGCTTGATCACACTCAGGGATTTTTGGAACATCTTGAAAAACAGCATTTGAAGGCTCTCATGGCTTCTTTAGCCATTAGCTTTGCTTTTCTGTTTTTAGCTTTTACCCAGAGAGGATGGATGGGGTAGGGGGAAAAGCAGACAATGTCACCTTCACTCACAGAGATGCTCCCTATACCCAGAGGCTCAAATGAGATGCATTTGTAGGCATTCGGGAGGGACACGACAGAGGGACACTTTCTAGAAAGGGGAGCCCACGAACAGTGTTGCTGCTATTAGGTCTAATCCCTCAAATACTTCCTGGGCTCCTATCTTAGGTCAGGTGGTATGCTCATTATTAGGGAGAAATAAGTCGTCAGAGGGTGAGGGTATGCAAGAGGCATGCTGGGAAGTTGGCACTGATTAGACACATGAAGCCACAGAAGGGGGCCCAAACATAAGGAGGGAATCCCCAAATCTTATGGAGTCCATGTTAGTGAAACTGACTAGACTCTGAATCCAAGATTCATTAGTTTTGTGACATGAAACAGATTTATTTTACCCATGTGAATTTTGGCTTTCATGTTTGTAATGGGGGATAATAAGTTTCATAAAATTATTGTACGAGTGAGAGATAATAACATGAACACTTGTTGACCCCTGAGTCCCTCTGTCTGCATACCTACACATACACCAGGTGCATACCACCACTACCACCACCAGCAACTGTGAAACCCACAATAATGGTGGATACTAGGTACAGACAATGTACTGGTTAGCATTTCCTGAGCGCTAACTATGTGCTGGCTCCCAGTCTAAGTGTTTTACATACTTTACTTCTTTTAATCATCCCACTGAGACAAGTGCTGCTATTTACCCCATTTTCAGGAAGAAAAAATGAGTGAGAAACGGGAGTTGAGCTTGAAGCTCAACGGACCAGCTCCAGTGCCCGTGTTGGCTCCAGCATGGTAGGGCGGCTCCTCGGGCCCCAAAGGTCACTCAGGTTGAGCTAGCACTCTTAGACCTCTTGGCATGGTGTGCCCTGCGGGCGTCACTTCATTTTGTAGAACCCTCTCAGCAGAGGTCTGGTAAGAGCCCCGTCCTTCATGGCAATAGCCATCCCAGCATTTCTCAGGCAACATAGATGACACGGGGTACAGTGTAGGGGGTGGCAGGGAAAGAGCAGACACATCAAACCAGGGATAGAAGGTCTTGGTAGTAATTTGTCAAAATCAGCCTCACCAACATTAGAAGGCGTTTGGGGCTCTGGCGTGGCTTCCTGGCGAGGCCCTCACCCACAGGCTGTCTTAGCTTCTCATCTTCCCTGAACTGGATGTGCTTCTCTTAACTGGGATGGCTTCAGAGAACCTTCTAGAATTTGGCTTTTTCCTTGGACTCAGATTTTCCTGGGTCCTCGGCTATCTGACAAAGGCCAAGGCCAGGGAGATGTTCCCATCCTGCATTTTCTTTCAGGCCACAAACTTTTCTACGTTTGCTCCCCTGTGTGTTTAGACAGTGTGCTGCTTTGTGACTCGGGGTGAGTGCAGGGGGCGGAGCCATGCGTGAGTAAATGGGGGTCTATACCACTCTGTTCTCTTGTCAAGGAGGATTCCATTTTCACCTGATTTATGGCAATAGGTAGAACAGAAATTTTCCATCTGGGAAATATTCTGCTATTGTTTCTCCTTGGCATTTGAAACAGGGGCAGGGTGTAAGAGGGTCATTTTGCTCAGCATGGAATGGGAATCTGAATGCTGGTTCCACATTTGAATGACAGCTTGTAAAGCCAATGGTGTTTCACTGGGCTTCTGCCACTGGCACTATGAAAGCTGCATGATTTTTATTGAATAATTATCTCAAGAATTTTGGAATTTCCTCCCAAAATGTGACTGAAAGAACTAGACCACAGCACAAGGGCACCAGTGCCGCGATCTGCCTGCATACAACGTCAGCTTCTGACCAGGCAATTCAAGCAACTCAGACTTAATTCCTGAGTGAAATTTGAGGACACTTTAATGTCAACATGAGAGGATTTGGGAGAAATGTTTGAAGAGGGCTTAACAAATCTTTTCTACCAGAATTTTTAAAAAGTGCATTCCCATCTCTTCCTGGAACTTTTAAGATAATGCCCCTGAGGTTGACAGCGCAGCCATCTCTGTCTGATGTCCTGTGCAGCAGTCTCTGTCTGATGGTTCCTGGTGAGCTGTGATTGAATAGGCTCCAGTGCAGGGTTATGAAAAAGGGAGCGCTCGCCTCCCTTCTCTCCCAGGAAGAGAGAACAAACACAGGCCTCCCAGTGCACTGTGATGCTAAGAACACCACCAGCAGAAACCCCAGGGTCTCCACAAACTCTTCCAGACTCTAAAGGAATTAAAGCAGAGAGCATGCTGACGTCTGGAAGCCAGTTCTGCCTAACACTGCTACCTTGTTTGGGCCTCCAGATAAACTAAAGGAAATGGACTGTGCATTTTAGTGGAAGAAAGCAGGCTATTTTCTGGAGGGGACGGGGTAGGGGAGAGGAGGGGAGGGAGTTAGGGAGGGGAGAGGAGAGACAGAGGAGAGGGGAGAGGGAGGAACGCCAATGAGAAGGACTGACGGTCTTGTCCTGCAGTAATTCCCTGCCTTTCACCTGAGTACTCAAAACAAAATGCATGAAGTTGAGAATCAGAGGAGCCAGCTTCTGTTTATTTACTGAATGAACTTGGGCCCATCACTTAAACTCAGCAGTGGGCTGGTGACAGCACGGTCCTCCACAGTGCTGGCCACTCCAGCGTTTCCCAGGCAACAGGAAACACAGCACGAGGCGAGGCAAAAGGAGGCAAATGTAGGGGGTGATGAGGAAGGGACGGGCCCTTCAAACCAGAGAAAGAAGGTCTTGGTAGTAGCTGGTTACCAGCAGCATCGCAGACACTGGAAGGCACCCGGGGCTCAGGAAGCTTCCTGGATAAGGATGAGGCCCCTGCCCTCACACTCGAATGGGCTGAGCTTTGATTTGCTCGAATTGAAGAGAATTGTGTTGCTCTAAGGACTGTCCATCACAGGTTTAAAGGAAAGTTAAATTGTACAGCAGAAAGCTTGGCTGACCCATTTAGTAAAGGGCTGATGAGCAGAGAGAAGACAGGAAAGCTGAGAGTCATGGTGAAGAGCTTGTAAGATTTCTAGACCGGGAGTGACATAGACATGAGGGCCTGTGTGAGAAGGTATTTTGTAATGTTAGTTAAGAACGCAGTTTCCTTAATGGAGGAAACAGTTCAAACAGTGCTTTGTTCAATATGAAGTTATCGGTACCAATTTCAATGTTATGCATAGGAAAGGGGAGAGGCAGACCTGGAGGGAAACCCACCAAGGCTGTGTGTGTGTATGTTTCTATCACTCCGAACCTCAATTTGATGCATAATTACAATGCCTAACAATTAAAAAATAATGCAGTTTCTTGACATTGACCAAGTTCTCTAATATCTCTGCTTCAGCCTCCTTATCTAAGAAATGGGGCTGATGATAGAACCTTTCTCACATGGTCTATCCCTGAAGGGCTGGGATAATGGTGGGGACCTTTCATCCTAAGTGATCCATTTCCAGCTCTACGTGTCCAGAGAGACCTGAGCTTTTTTTTCCATAGTGGATTGGTTGACTGCCCCAGAGGTTGGCCCTTGAATTAGCTGAGCCAATCAGGAGGCGATTCTTACGACTGTGAATTTTAAGGGGGTAATAAGAAAGGGTGGAAAAAGAGAAAGATGTAAGAGACAGACTGATTGGTTGAGTTCCCTGTTCTTTTTTTTTTTTAAGTACTAGAGATTGAATTTTAAGGGGGTAATAAGAAAGGGTGAAAAAAGAGAAGGATTTAAGAGACAGACTAGTTGAATTCCCTATTTTCTTTTTCTTTTTTTTATAGTACTAGAGATTGAGCCAAAAGTGCTACCTCCTAGCACTTTTTCAATTTTTTTAAACAGGGCATCCCAGGTTTGCTGAGTCTCGCTAAGTTACTGAGGCTGGCCTTGCGCCTGCAATCTTCCTGTCCCAGCCTTCCAAGTACTTGTATTACAGGCACGAGCCACCATGTCTAGCTTCCATATTTGTATATACAGAAACATGGACAGCTGTGGGACAGCCATGCGACCCATGTGAGAAGCACGTAAAGAAAGACTAGCCGATGTGGGCCTGGGGACAGGAGGTGGGTGCTATGTGCACTCCTTGGTGGCTCTTGGTTCTGTTTTTTTTTTTTTTTGGATTCTGGCTGGACTTCGCCCATGGTTTCTGGATCCCTAAAGGCATCCCTTCTTTTACACAAGCTTCCTGGAGCTTCTCCTCTCTCTGTTTTTTACTTGAAATCAAAAGTGCTCAATCCATTTTTTACATAAGAGAACAGAGCAAGTTATACATGGTGGAGGTCACCTATCTCCAGGAATCTCTGCTTATTGTATGGACAGGAGCTGACTTTCAGCCATATGGTTGAGTTATACAACCTCACCAAAACTCACTGTGATTCTAGGAGTAGAAAAACCAGGGCACGCTAAGAGAAGCAGAGCTGCTTTGTTTTAATATTGCTTCATGAATTAGCCAATATACGAGCTCTTTTGATCATTAGTAGATGAGACATTTTATTTTCCTCAATATTATCTTGACTGTTTTAAATGAAGAGAGAATTTAGAATTCAATTAAATTGATGGAATAAACAGTTTCATAGCTAAAACCCAAGAATAACTGGAAGCAGGAGTGTCAATATCTTGAGGACTCCTCGGCATCTCCCTGGACCCTCTGTCTGTTTCTTTCTGTGTTCTTGTCATTGTTTCAACGCCCTTCCTCAATATGGAAAAATCCAACATGGCTGCAGACATCTTTCTACCATGGAAAGACAGTGCTCTTGGTGAGAAGTCCACAGACTTCAGGAAAGGGATTCATTGGTTTAGTTTGTGTCAAGCATCCATTTTGAACCAATCGGTAATGGCTGGGGCAGGCTGTGAAGTGGGTGAGGTTACCCTTGGGGGATGAGCTCACACTAGGACCAAAGGGCCATGGTGAAGGAGTCATTGGCAGGAATACACACCGCAGAAGAAGAAAGCCAATTTCTAGGAGAAAAGGAGATAGTAGTGGGAAGATTATCTCACAGGACCTATGAAGCATTCATAAATTATTATCTATTATCTTCAAGTGACTAGGAAGCATTTCAATTGCCCATTTCATTATTTAAGGTAGCTTAGTTATAAGTCATTAACAACATCCCACCTAGCATCAGGACACTAAGGATGTGGTGTGGGGGGAGAGTCTTTGGTCAGTTCAGGGATGAGCATGATGCCTCATTATATACCAAGAGTTCATCTATGTGCCAGGCGTGGTGGCGCATGCTTGTAATCCCTGTGCTGGGGAGGCTGAGACAGGAGGATCGCACAGGTTCGAAGCCAGCCTCAGCTACTTAGTGAGGCTCTCAGCAACTTAGTGAGACTCTGTTTCCAAATAAAATATAAAATAGGTCTGGGAATATAGCTCAGAGGTAGAAGGCCTCTGGGTTCCATCCTCAGAACCACAAAAAAAAAAAAAGGAAAAAAAAGAGTTCATCTATGTTCTTTTAATTAAATTTATCCTAATATTAGTTTCTTAAATTATCATATGTTTGTTTCCTCTCATATGCAAAAGGTAGAGAAAAATACGAAAGAAACGGGATTCCAGCTAACTGAAGAGAGAAACCAGTAGGGCAGTGGAAGGGCACTGGAGATGGAAGGCGGGCAGGGGGAAATGAGCACTGAGGAATAACACTGTGTTCATAGATGAAGGTCCACTGCCCGACTTACTCCACGTAGGGGCTGGGCGTAGTGGTTGGATGCAGAGGGAGACACACCAGGTGCGTCATGTACGTGCATCTGAATCACTCTGAATCTCACGATGATGTATAGTAACGACACGCCAATAAAAGTATACGAATTACATCAGGCCTCAATGTAAAAACAAAGCAATTAAAGGTGTCCTGAACTTGTTTTTCAAATCCATGTGCAATTTTATTTAGAGGGGATGAATACTTACTAGTTGGGGTGTAACTGCTGTATTAAACAGCAGAGGAATGGATGAAATGATCTCCATTTTCTAGATAATCTACTGACAGGAGACACTGAGTTTACAGGAAAAGTTCTAAAGCTTTCCTGATGTATGCAGCCATTTTTGGCAGGATTTTCAAGCATAAGAGTCATCCACACTATCTAATCCAAGTCCATAACTGCATACTGTTTTTAGCCACCAGACTGACTTGACTATAAACTCTAAAGGTGTCCAAAAACAAACACAAAGCATCTTAGGGAAACTGCTTGAGCAGAACTGGAGGGATGCTTGTGGCTCCTGGAATTTCTCTCTGCTTTCTACGTCCAGGGTGATTTCTTCCTATACGTCCACATCCTGCGGCACCTCTCTCCACAGAGAATGGTTCACTGGTCAGCTCTACTCCCTGCCATACTCCCTGTAACTTCTGAGGCCTCTACCCTCTCACTCATGGCAGTGGCTCCAGTAGGAACGAGTGGGAAATGGCAGTTATGTATATTTTTGATATTTTATTCTTCCCGGACTTGTAGTATTAAGTATGGTTTAAAAACTTCATTAAGATATTCACTACTTTGATGGCTGAGTCTTGGGGCCTGTAATGTTCTGTACCTGAGGTAAGCTCCTGAGCCTGTTCCAACCTTCATTTTTATTTATGGTACTAGGGGTGGAATCCAAGAGTGTTTTATCTCTGAGTTACATTTTTTAATTTTTAAAAATTTTTTATTCTTATTTTTGGTACTGGGTATTGAAATTAGGGACATTCTACTTTTGAGATACATTTTCTGTCCCCTTTTTATTTTTTATTTTTTGAAACACTAAGTTGCTAAGGAGCTTGCTAAGTTGCCGAAGCTGGCCTTGAACCTGTGATCCCCCTCTCCCAGCCTCTCTAGTAGTGGGATTACTGGTATGCATTGCCACACCCAACTATTTTTTATTTTGAAACAGAGTCTTGCTAAGTGAGTGCATGGCTGGCCTTGAACCTGCAATACCATTGCCTCACCCTCCCAAATACTAAGGTTACTAGGCATGCACGCATAATCAGGCTAGGCCTGATATTAAGACAAACTTTAGGTGAGTGCAATTCTTCATGTAAATTTCCCCATATCTAAAACAAGAATGAAAACTGAAATGTCCTTGGAATGTGGTTTTCAGAGTTCACTTAGTTGTGTCCTGTACATAAAACACTGAGCATGCTTGACAAAGAGCCAGGACTCAATAAATACTATTAGCATTGCTACTAGGAATAACAGCACGAATGGTAGCATCAGCAGTAATGGTAGACAACATTCAGGTACAGTGGGTGACAATTAGAAAGGAGCTCAATCCTGGCACAGTCCTGTGCACTGGAGACTCAGGCAGGTAAACAAATGATCATCACCGAATTGGCCACTACACTGAAGTCTATGTGAGGTATGGTGTGAGCCCCAGGGTGAGCGGGGACTACTGACTGCTAAGCCGTCATTGCAGGTGGCCTGGAGGCTGAAGGCTGAGTTGTGCATTTGCTAAGCAGAGTGCAGAACAAAAGATCCTTCCAAGCTGAGACACCAGTGGTCGCAAAAATACTGAGCCTGCGCAGGGCCTGTTATCCGTGGATGGAGGCTTCTCTGCAGCTGGATCAGAGAGGTTGGACAGGACAGATGTGAGAGAAGAGGCAAATAAGTAAGTCAAGAGACTTGAATACATCTTAAAGAGGTTAGAGTTTGTGCTGGGGCAATGGGGTGGTCTATTTAAAGATTCTGAGGCTGTTTTCATATATTTTGGGGGGACACTGGGGAGTGAAACTAGGTACTCTTCCACTGAGCTACCTTTTAATTTTGTCAAATTTTGAGATAGGGCCTCATCTAGTTGGCCTCGGGCCATATATCCTCCTGCCTTATCCTCCTGAGTAACTGGGATTATAGACATGTGGTACTGCAGCTGGCCGTATGTGGGTTTCAAGATGGACACCATAGTGGGATGAACAGGAGACGGGAAGATTGGAGTCAGGGTGCCTAATAGGAGGCGGCTGCAGTTTCCGATGGGATGCTGCACCCGCCGGGTCCTGGTCTGGTGCCAGCAGCGGGCGGGACGACAGTCAGGAGCTCTCTGACTGCATTTAGGAGGCAGAACCAGCCAGGCTGGGTGACTGCAAAGGTGTGGAGTAGGAAAGAGAGGAGAGAGGAGAGGCTGGCCGAGGCTAGAGGCTTCCTCCATAGCAAGCGGCCATAGAACACGTAGGAAGCGGAAAACATGGGTGTCTACAGTGGTGGGAGGAAGATGAGGACTCAGAGTTTGAGTGCATTCAACTTGAAACGCCACGGAAATGTCTAAGTGGAAATTTCCAGTAGATGGTGGAAAAAATGAGCCTTGAATTTTGGAGGGAGCTGGAGGTCTGTGTGTGGGCATTCACTGGAGCTCAGGAAACAAACCCACGTGGCATCTCTGGGAGAGAGTGAGAGAGGAGGGTTGAAGGCCCAAGCAGAGTGACTGTCCCGCTCTGTCCTCGACTTTATCTTACTTAGGTATTCATTTATTTTTGTAATACTGGGGATTGAACCCAGGTCTGCACTACCACTGAGCTACACCCCTAACCCTTTTTGAGACAGGGTCTCCCTAAGTGTGCCCAGGCTGGCCTCGAACTTGTGATCCTCCTGCTTCAGTCCCTAAGTGGCTGGGATTATAGGTGTATGCCACAGCAACTTTCTCCACCATATCTTCTGATGGCCCTTAACACTCAGTGTGCATCCAAGGTCAGGCTTCAGCCGGTCTCTGGCAAATGTCCCCATGCTTCCTTACCCTGGCAATTTGGTCTGCCATCTGGAGACGTCCGTCCAACTCTCGTCTGATCTGGGCTGCCTGCTCATCCGGATTGTCCAGCTGCACAGAAGCACAAACATGCAGACTTTCAGTTTGGGTCACAACAGCCAATTAAACTCATAATGTTTCATCTTACATGCCCAGTCTGTGGTCCCGGGATATATTTCCCTAGAATACGATTCACATGACTGACACATCCCATTGGAGCGAAACCCCAGGTTAAGTTCTTTAAGGCAGAGGGCAACGTGGTCCGAGGCTGGAGACCCTTGAATGACCTTGAACCACTCTCTGCAGTGCTCTGCAGCAGTGTTTCTAATGGGGACCCAATGTGACACCTCTGTTTTTGCCCTATCAGGAAAGGGCTCACACAGCAGACACAAAGGAGGAGATGGCAGTGTAAGTACTCGAGATGCAGGGAGCAGGCGCAGCACGGACGCCCACAGCATATCCCCGGCTCCCAGACAGCTGATCCCCGCACCACGAGACATGAAGTAGTCACTGTATTCCTTCTCCCTGAGCCAGAGACCTCCACAGTCCTCCAGATGGCTACTTCCAACCGTGGGTTAGTATCTAGGATGAAATCTATCCCTGTCTTTACTGTTGACAAAAGCTATTAGGATTAAAGACCAGAACACCCAAGCATCAATAACCAAGGCACTCCCCCTCTTGGTTTAGTTTTCCCATCTGTTTTAGTTTTCCCTTTCCCATGAAAGGTTTGGTTATGTAATCTGCATCCCTTTCTATGAACCTATAAGAGGTCAACAAACGTTTATGCAAAAAGGCCACATATTAAAACTTTACATCACGAGGACCATGAGATTTCTGTCTCAGTCAATCAACTCTTCCACTGTCGTGAGAAAACAGCCAGAGACAATACAGACAATATGTAAATGAATGAACACCATTGTGTTCTAAAAAATTATTTACAACAAGTGGCAAGCCACAGTTAACCGATTCCTGTTCTAGGCATTTAAGTTTTCTCTTTGCCTCCAAGCCAGCCTAGCGTCATCCTTCAAACTGTAATTGAGTCTGCTTTTTCCAGCAAGACATGATTTATTATCTTCATGGAGAATCTTAATAAGAAACAGTAGTATTCAAATAAGATGGGCATTATTCATTTGTTTAGTACACATCAACCCGCAATAAAATGTTGCTTAGGAAATATATGAGTTCTCTAAGTCCCTTCCTTCTAAGAGCTATTTGCATTCAGAAATTTCAAGCTCTATGCTTCTTATATTATGAAACAGCATAGATAAGAAGTTACTTCTAATATGATATGAACAATAATACTAGAAAATTTATGGCCATACTTTTGAAGCATTGTGATTGGTCTTCTTTGATTTATTTCCCATGGGGAAAAAGTCCATCAAGCTATAACCCAGTGATTTTTTTTATGTTTTAAAATTTGAAATAGGGTCTTGCTAAGTTTCTGTGTCTGGCCTTGAACTTACAATCCTCCTGTCTCAGCCTCCCAAGTGTTGGGATCACCAGCATACCCCACCATGCCAGATTTTGCTGTCCACTTTTTGTGTGTGTGTGTGGTACTGGGGGGTAGGACCTAGGAGCTTTCTACCTCTGGTCTACACCCATAACTCTATTTTATAATTTATTTGGAAACAGAGTCTTACTAAGTTGCTGAGAGCCTCACTAAGTAGCTGAGGCTGGCTTCGAACCTGTACAATCTTCTTGTCTCAGCCTCTAAAGCACCAGGATTACAAGCGTGCACCACCACACACGGCTTGCTGTGCATTTTTATCCCATTTGATCTAGAAGTCAGCATTTCTTCATCTGCCCGTTCCACAGTTCTGGAGAGAGGAGGTACTTCCTAGCCCGTGAAGGCTGACCTGGGGCACCTGGCTGCGTGTTCTAAGACAGCAGATGTTGGAGGGTGCTCTTCTGAGAAGCCCCAGGATACTCCAGAAGTCAGGCCTCCGAAAGGTTCCGAGCAATGGTCAGAAGAGCAAGAGAAACACAGAAAGTCTCTGAGAAGTTCTATAGAAAGGAGAACCCCTTACACTCCGACTGACTCCACTATTTTATTTTATTTTATTGCAGTACTGAGGATGGAACCCAGGGGCATTCTACCTCTGAGCTGCACCCCCAGCTCTATTTTTATTCTTTATTTTTAAACAGGGTCTCACTGAGTTGCAAAGGGCCTCACTAAGTAGCTGAGGCTGTCCTTGAACTATGGTCCTCCAATCTCAGCCTCCCAAATGCTGGGATTACAAGCATGTGCCATCACGCCTGGCCGACTACTGTTTTTTAACCACAACTTACATTTTTATTTTTTTATCCGGGCATGGTGGTGCACGCTTGTAATCCCCATGCTTGGGAGGCGGAGACAGGAGGTTCACGCACGTTCAAAGCCAGCCGCATTGGCTTAAGAGACCCTGTTTCCAAATAAAAATATAAAAAAATGGGTCTGGGAGTGTAGCCCAGAGGTAGAAGGGTTTTGAGGAACCCCAGCACCACCAAAAAATATTTTTTAAAATTTTTATGCACCATGTCCATAGAATACCAGTTCGAAATTCTGTTCTAAATGAATGTAAAGCAATCACCCAGTCAACAAGCGCTGACTTGTGATCCACCAGACCACCACTAGCTGAAAGCACGCGCTAGGAACGGTGTCCTTGGTGTCGTCTTTAAGCTCCCATGAGCTGCTTCTCTTTTATTCCCTAGGCAGGTCCAAGAGTTTTTCAGATCTGGGTGCAAACTTACTTGGATGATTCAGAAACGTCTTGTTCAAAATGCACAGGCAGCTGAAGCATCCAGCTGCTTCTCTGAGAAGCAGCATTATGGATTCGTTAGGGGCTGAGGAGGGATTTGATAGCAGGATACAGTGTTCATGCAGGTTAAAAGTGAAAAGGGAGAACCCAGCCAAAGAGCCCAGCCTGTCGCCTGAGTTTCAGAGAGACTGAGTTCTCCCACTGGTCTCCAGGAAGGCAACAGAGAAAGCTGGTGGAGATGACAGGGAAGGTCATACTGGGCTCCACTCATCCATGCAAGTATTCATTCATTCATTCATTCATTCATTCATTCATTTATTTAAAAAATTGTATACTTCTTTATTTACTTTATCTCATGGGGATGCTAGATCCCGGAGGGTATGCACCAAGTTGGTTTTATATTTTTATTTTTATTTATTTATTTTTGGTACTAGGGGTTGAACCCAGGGGCATTCTATCTCCAGGCTACTCCCCGTAGCCCAAGTTTTAAATTTCTTATTTGGAAATGGTCTCACTAAGTTGCAGAGGGCCTCACTAAGTTGCCAAGGCTGGCTTTGAACCTGTGATCCTCCTGTCTCAGCCTCCCAAGTACTGAGATTACAAGTGTGTGCCACCATGCCCAGCCTGGTTTTCACTTTTTAAAAAATACTTTTAATGGTGCATTGTAGAGGATAACAAGGTTCCAAGTACAAACACACATGCACATAGCACTTGGTGTATTCCTCTCCAGATCCCGCTCCATATCCCACCCCTTTCCCTGCACATAATAATGAGTTTGGGGGCGATATCTTCATATATGGGCAGAGTATTATTTGAACTGTTTTCTTCATTCATCAAAGTTTTTGATATTCAAGATATTGGAATAGAGAAAGGAACAAGACAGACCCAGTCCCTGACTCCACGGAGCTCAACTCTAGCAAAAAGAAGTATGGCTATTTGAACAATTTGGGCAGAAAGGAGAAGGAATTAGACTTTATTGATGTCTAAAACAAACACCAAGTCTGCTCCAACTTGTTTTGTAGCCTTTTCTAAAGGGTCCCAAGAAACAGAAAGGAGAAGGATCCTGAGGTCAAGGAAAGCCTGCCTTGAAAACGGATCACATGTGTCAGCATAACAGAGAGTCCAAGAGACTTCTCTGCTTAACTGCATTCACTTTGCCTTTTATCAAAGGATCTCACTGAAAACAAACATTCCATAGAGCAATTAGGGAAACCTCACACTTCCAAACAGCGAGACACCTTTAAAGGGGTAGGTAGCATTAGCCCCATTTTCTGGATGAAGAAACTGGGTCCCAGTTAGGAGGACGAACAGCCCCAGATCCCAGGGCTGGGGAGGGGCACCGGTCGCCTGAGCCTGCCTCTGCTCTGCCTCCAGCTGGCGCTCCTGCCACGCAGTCTGTTGGCTTCCTTCCTAGGCACCTCGTTTTGGGTTTCTAACTTGTCCTGACAGTCGTATAACTCAGCATCACTATTTTGCACCTTGTAGACACTGATCAGTTTGATGCATAGAGCTACCCTGGGGTGGTGGTGGCAGAGAAGACCTCAGCCCTCTGTCACCTGTGGCTGGTCATTTTTTCTGGGGAGCCTGCACAGTGCCAGAGTACTCACCAAGGACTGATACAAGGGTGTCCTTTTGCTGAAGCCTCTTGGTAGGAGGGTGACCTTGGGAAAGTTACTTAATCCATTCTATCTAAGTTTGGCATAAAAATTAGCAAGAGTCATAAAGTGCTCAGCCCAGTGCCTGGCAGGCAGCAAACCCTCAGGAAAGATGGCTGGGGTTATTTAGTTAACAGAGTGGTCAGGCTGGCTACACTTCTGACATGGACCACAAGGAGCAGCAAAGATACAGAGAGGGCACCCGTGGTGCTGGTGAGCAGGGCTCCCATCCCTTGACAGTTTCCCTGGCTTCTTGGAGTCTCCCACTTTCTTCAGGGCCCAGTCCCTTTGCTCTGTTGGGCTTTAATTTAATTAGCAGGAGTGACCGGAAGGCGGACATGGCTACCTGATTGTTAATGATGTACAGAAAGGAAGAAAAGGACAAGGCCACCAAAGCTCTCTGAAAAATTCTGGCTGATAGAGCAGCCCACTGCATGAAATCTAAACACATAAAGGGAAATCAAGTAATTACCTCTTCAAGTGCTGGAGAGGAAGAGACAGATTGTGGGCTTCCATGGAAACGAGGTTCTGTTTACTGCTCTGGTCTTTTCCGCCCAGGGAAGGAAAGATCGGCTGGAGAACTGAACCAAGGGCAGAGCTCTCGCGTCGACAGCTCATTACGGTTCAAATGCTCATGTGTGTGGAGGCTTTACCTAATTAGACAAATCATCTCCTCACAAGCAGAGGTCAAGGCAGAGGCAGGGTGGTTGTTCTGACTTGTCAGTCAAGCAAAGGGAACTGCTTCCTTGGGCTTTTAATTTACAGCTTTAATACTTTCATTGGTACACTGCAATTATACATCGGAGGGAGGTTCAGAGTGGTACGTTCATGGTGCACGCGGCACTTGTGCATTTCCCTTTGCAGCCCATGCCGCTTCCCCCCTCCCTTGCTGTGCATCTGAGTGATGCCTTTATATGAGTCTGGCGTGACTGAAGCTGCGCCCTCTGCAAGCACAAGCGTTCTCTCCTCTCCACCTCCCTCCCCTGTCCCCCTTCACCGTCCTGGTCCCTGTCTCATTAACTAATGTCCTTTTTGTTTCCTATTTATTCTCTAACTTCCACATATGAGAGGAAACACATGGCTTTGACTTTCCGAGACTGGCTGATCTTACTCAGAATGCCATTCTCTAGTGCCATCTATTTTCCTGCAAATGGCATGATTTTGGCCTCTTCTTTTTTGTGTGTGTGCGGTACTGGGGTTCCTGGAAGCCCTTCTACCTCCAGGCTACACTCCCAGACCTATTTTATACTTTTTTTAAATTTAGAAACAGGGTCTCTTAAGCCAGTGAGGCTGGCTCTGAACCAGCGCGATCCTCCTGTCTCCGCCTCCCAAGCACAGGGATTACAAGCGCGCGCCACCACGCCCGGCAGGCCTCTTCTTTTAAAATGGAGAACTGAGCCCAGCTCTGAGCAGGTGCAGAGAGCGCGTACCCCCACCCCCTGAGTTGAAGGGACTCGAGCCTGTGGCTCAGGAGGGTAGTTGGTCAGACTGGCACATACTTGAAATCCCACGCTGAGACAGCAAGACTGTAGGTTTGAGGCCAGCCTCAGCAACTTAGCAAGACTCTTATCCCCTTAGTGAGAACTTGTTTCCAAATTTAAAGTAAGGCTGGAGGAGTATCTTGGAGTTAGAATGACCCTGAGTTAAATCCCTACCACCAAGTAATAATAACAATAACAACAACAACAACAACAACAACAACATCATCATCATCATCAACAGTAGCAACAGCAGCTATCAGAAGAGTGTGAGAAGAATCATGAGCCTCAGACCCCCCCCCCCACCCAGGGTTGGCCTTGACAATGTGCCAGGAGACATCCTTGGGCACCAGCTGTCCTTGGAGATGCCTGACCGCTGTAGGGCTCTGGTGACATTGTAGCAGGCAAATCCAACCCAGGATTCTTTCAAAGTCATTTTTATGATTGCTAAGAGGCAGCCTTCAGCCAAGCAAAGAAAGATGTGATTCAAATATGTGGAAGAATCTAAGCAGAAATAGGCAAATGGCTTTATGTATTATTTGAATAATTGCTCCGCTTTCTGAAACAAAAACAACAACAACAATAACAGAAAACGATGGTATTCAGCCTCAAAATAAATGGACCGACTTTAGTTTCAGGACTAAAATGAAAATGACCCAGAACTGTGCCTGGGAGGAGCTCTGGCATGATGTAGTAACTGTGGGCTGGGAGCATGGTCTCTGCTGAGCTCTGTGGCCTTGCTGGACACCAGGACCCCTCGGCATGCTCTGCTGAGGCCTCTGGAAGGGCTGGCTCCTCCTGACCCTCTGCACAGATTGTCTTTGTACATACTGTTCCTCATGTGTGGCACATACTTCCTTCTCTCCCCCTCGGGTAGTCCCCTCTTACCCTCCATTCCTCAGCCCCGCAGCACACACTCTGGGGGCCCTCCAGGCTCCTTGAATGGCCCATCGCATGTCTTGCTTGCATGCACCATGGCAACTGTAACTCCATGTAACCATGAAGCTGCAGGAAGGCATGGATGAGGGTGATCATCTGCATTACCAACACCCAACATGGTAGCAAGTACAGACCGGGCTTTGAGTGAATAAGTCCTGGAGGAATCTAGCAACTGCCTGCCTGGTCAATTAACCATGACCTGCGGAGGGAATGTGGCCTGCTTAGAGCCATGTAATAATCAGAGGCTGGCGGCAAATTCCCAGTCTGTGAACTTCTGGTCTGCTATGCCTTGCTGCTGAGTGGCTACTGTTCTCTGCAGAAACAGGTAGAAGCTGACTGTTACCCATTTGTCTATGAGAGGCCTGTTCCTGATAAAGAAGCCTCAGTCCTAGGCTCTGAGGGATGGGGTGCCCTGGGATGCAGGGCTACTGAGGCAGCCGCTCAGTTTGTTGCTTCTGCACTTTGTGGCTCAGCCCCCGGTCTGAGGGATCAGAATCTGAGAGGGAGGCTGCTAAGAAGCTCTGTGCAGGAGGGTAGCCACACCTCCAGCTAGCCAGACAGCCCCACCCACATTTTTTTTTTTTTTTTAAATTCTTCAGAGTGCTCCAGAGACTGCTGCTTTCCTGATGCACTGCAGTCCTGGAAAGTTACAGCCAGGACCAGTCCATCAGTTCCCAAACAGGAGTTCCTGCCTCAAGAATGTATGGAGGCTGGGCCTGAGGCTCTGTTATGGCTTCAAGCTGGCTCCTGCCTCTGGTGCCTCTCCTCCTGACAGTCCACTGTCAGTGCTAAGGCTGTAGCATGCGGTCAGCGGGTCCAGGTTCTCACCCTGCCTTTCCACTTCAAAGCCGAGTGACCCTGAGCCAGCTACTGGACCTCTCTGAGCCTTAGCTTTTATTTCTTTCTAATTCCTTTGACTCTAAAACAAAAATAACAGTAATAGCACCCACTTCACAGAGCAGAGTAGAGGTGAAACGGGATGGCACGTGCATGATGACTGAGGTGCTGGGCACGAGGACCCGTTCGTGGAATCTAAGCAGACCTCGGTCCTCAGCAGTGCAGTCAGCTGTGATTACCCTGGCACAAGCTCTGATTAGAACAACTCTGAGTGGGGCAGGGCAGCTCCCTCTCCCAGGCAAGGCCCTGTGCTTTACAAAGTTAATAGTTTGCCTGTCATTTGAGGAATAACTATCTCTGTATGGAGCGTTTATCCCTTAGAAAGAAAAACAGAGATTTGGAATCAGAAACCTGGAGCTCTAACATAACTCCTTACTGTGTGACAGAGCCCTCGACCTCTCTGAGCAGTTGTGCCTGTAGCTTCAAAATGCCGTAGGGGACTAGTGCACCAATGATAAGAACTAATGTGTGCACATGATGCAGGTTCTGCACATTATAGGTACATCATGCTCTATCATCAGCAGTCAAGGAGAATCAGGTGAAATCTCCAGCCTCACCTCCCATCTGAGTCTGTTCCAGTGTTATGTGTAGAAAGAACATGGAGTGAGGGGTCCTATGCACAGGAGATACTCCCTTATTTGAAGGGGGGTTAAAATAAGACCACTGGTATTTTTCTTCACTATGCCTTATCTCCTCTGGGAGAAGACTTTCAGAATGCACAACCCTCCACTGCCAAATGCGCAGTTTAGCTCCCAGCTCCTGCCAGGCAACAGGAACTGCTGTTTTTACATTTTTTCTTTCTTTTTTTCTTTTTACTGGTTAATTGTAGTCATACAGTCCATCTCAATGCAGTCCAAGATGGTAAAGGGCTGGGAGACAGCTCAATTCACCTGCACTACTGGGAGAACACAGAGAACTGAAGTCATTCAAAGAAGAGTGCAGGCCCCGTCCATCCGGATGGGAGCTCAACAGCCATGCCCAGAGCAGAGAGGAGGCAGGTGGCTCTGTTCAGAGAAGACAGAGTTCAGGTCCGGTCTAACCCTTCACAGCTGTGCAGTCACCTCCAAGTCCCTCTCAGCCATCTCTTCTTTGTACCCACGTCCTCGGGCCAGGCTGCCTGAGTCTCCAGCCTGGACCAGTGGTTCACCTCTTGCATGCTCTCTTGCAGCTCTCTGATACAGCGGCTCTCCATCCTGGCCACGAGTTACAATCCCGAGAGGATCCTGTTGTCCAGGCTGCACCCAAACCAACTAGACATTTTGTGTGGGAGCACAAGCAAGTGCACGTGCAAGTGTGTGTATATGCATACATTTATATTTATATATGTGTATACACACACATATATATGTATATATATATATATATGTATACACACATGTATACTTTCCAAGTGATTCCAGTATGCAGCAAATATTGGGAACTTCTAACAAAATTCAGTGGTTCTCAAACTTCACTGCACATGACAGTCCATTACAGACAGAGATCTGGGCCTCACCCCAGGAAAGTCTGATGTAGTAGACCTGGGATGAGCCCCAAGAATCTGCTTCTCTCTCGGTCTCCTGGCAATGCTGCTGCTGCGAGCCACACTTGGAGAACAGGGCTCTAGCCCCTGCTGACTGCAGCCTGCACATCCCTCCCAAGTGTATTTGCTTCTATTCCGCTCCTGCACTCTGTCTTAGTAACTTTCCATCTTCCTTGGCAGCAGGAGTCTGAGGTCCTCGCAGAGCCTAGGGAGCTGTCCCCATGTGGCTTCTGTGTAGCTTTCCAATCTCTTCCCTCTCCTCCCCACTCTGTCTTGCTCTGTAGGCTCAAGTTATTCCACACTTCTTCCTCTGAGTCTAAAACAGGTGTGACCCCTGGCATGCTCCCCCCTCCTCTATCATCTCTTTCTGGTGAACACTAAACCATTAATCCACATTCTAACTCTGATGCTGTGTCCTTAGGAGCCCTCTTAAAACAGTTTCCTCAGCCGGGTGTGGTGGTGTATGCATGTAATCCCAGTACTTGGGAGGCTGAAACAGGAAGATCACAGGTTCTTGGCCAGCCTCAGCAACCCATGAAGCCTTCCACAACTTAGTGAGACCCTGTTTCAAAATATAGAATACAAATTCGGGCTGGGGTGTAGCTCTGAAGTAGAATGCCCCTGGGTTCCATCTCCAGAACCACAAAAAGAAAAAATAAAACCAATCATCCAACCAACCAACCAACCAACCAACAAACACCAATTTCCTCTGGGCTCCCCTACCACCCTGAACCTCCTCATTTACCACCTTCATCACACAAGCAGGCTTTGCTTCTTGTTCTGTTCCCAAGGTCACCCCTAAGGGTGACCTTGTCTATTTTGTTCACTAATAACCACCAGTGATTGATGCATGATGCCTGGAGGGCAGGCAAGAAATATTTGCATGGTTAAATCTTAGATGGAGACACTAACATCTACTTAGGGGTTGTTTCATGAGTTAATGAGATGTTAGTCCAAGCCTAACAAGTCTCATCTCTTGGTGTGACACCTGGCATTTAGTAGGTGGCCACATCATTATCTAAGCAGACTTCTTAATGTAAACATCAAGTCTAAACTTAACTCCTTGCTGAATGAATCAATGCAATTGAGTACTGAAGTGCAAGCAGAGGAGTGTGTATCCAGTGTGTATCCACCTGTGTAAGAGATCCTATGGAGAAGCACACATTCTCATCTATAAATCACAGAGCCTCCATGTCAATTAAAACTCAAGCAAAGCAGTGTAATTTCAGGGTCTGAGAACTGTCAATGAGAAAAACTGACTAGCCTGGTGTAAGCCACAGAGATGTGAACCAATTAAATGCTGAACATCTCGGTTTCTGCATCCAAAACTTGGGAATACCAATATTCAACTATTTAGAAAATGTTCACTAGACATGTGTTTTTTCATAGTATGTAAGTACTGTGCTAGGAGCCATGAGAATAAGATAAACTCACAACTTGATAACTTTCAGGATTATTTCAAGAACAAAAAAGGGGTAATTTCTAAAATTAGTCAAGTATATAAACACAAATGATCATTTTCATTGTCAGTAGTCATGTGTGTGTGTGTTTGTACGCACATGCTTGCATATGTGTGCATTGAATCCCAGGCCATAGAACTACACACCCTTACCTCAGTCATTAGGTTCTCAATTTATTTTTTTTATTTTCGTAGTCCTGGGGGTCAAACCCAGGGCTATGAACATGCTAGACAGGCGCTGTACCACTGAAGCCATGACCCTAGCTCTAATTTTAGTTTTTACTAATTTCTGAAATCCAGTTCAAGCTGACAACTTGATGGAAAACAGCCACTTTTCCCAAATGAGCCAAAGATGGCTTGATTTTATGGAGATTCTGATTTGATTATATGAAAAATAAAAAATGTTTTGTGCTGTTGAGTAATTTTGCTCTTTCAGTAGCATGGAGTCATGATAAACTAGGCATGTTGGCTTGTGCCTGTAATCCCAGTACTTGGGAGGCTGAGAAAGGAGGATCAAAGGTTTGAGGCCAGCTGTGAAAAATAAATAAATAAAATAAAAGGCCTTAGATGTAACTTCAAGGTAGAATGTCCCTATGTTCACTCTCTAGTACAAAAAGAAAAGTAAGTATAGCATACAAATCTTGTTTGTAAGGCCGGGCGTGGTGGCGCACGCTTGTAATCCCCACGCTTGGGAGGAGGAGACAGGAGGATTGTGCAGGTTCGAAGCCAGCCTTGCTGGCTTAAGAGACTCTCTTTACAAATAAAAATATAAAATAGGCCTGGGAGTATAGTCCAGAGGTAAAAAGGTTTCCAGGAACCCCAGTACCCCCCCCCCCACACACACCAAATAAAAAACAAAACCTTGTTTGTAAATGGCAAAAATAATGTGCTCAACAGAAAGTACAGAAAATTCAATGTGGTCTAAAATATCTAACAAAACTGAATGCTTTTCCTAAATATAAGCATTCCTTAGTTTAAAGGGACGTGAATTTCATTTTCAAATATTGATAATGTAGTACTTAAGTTATTCGCAAGGTCAAGAAGAAACTGAGTTTTTGAGTTGCTGCAGTAATGGCTTTGGAGAATGTGTGTGTGTGTGTGTGTGTGTGTGTGTGTGTGTGTGTGTGTGTGTAAGAGAGAGTCCAAGGAGGAAGAAAACATTAAACTCTACAATTCACAGAGCTGCCCATGTCAATTAAGACTGAAGCAAGGAGGTGTATTTCTAGGATATGAGAACTGTCAAAGGCACTACTGTTTCCTTTGAGCAGCATGTTACAGACACAAGATGTGCCTCATTTCTAGTCCCAGGCTGATCAATGCACAAGTACCTGGAGAAGCTGGGCCTATTCATGCATCTACCCACATCTATCATTATCTCATTTTGCCTGCCCCAAATATGTGTCTGCCATGCTGTTACCATTGTTCAAAGCCAAAAATATTGATAGAGGGTGGGTTTCACCTTGATTAAGACCTGTCAAAGGAACAATTGGTTCTTGGTATCTAATCCATAATCAAGTAGATGTATTCTTTTATTAGTTCTTTTTAATGTATCTGTGGGCAAGAGGAGGAGGTGACATTAAAAAGGGTGAGGCCCCCAATTCTCCAACAGATGGAGAATAGTGAATGACTAACAAAAATCCTAATTATATCATCAGCAATTATTAAATACTTTCTGCTTATAATGTACTACTATATTGTGTGCTACAGGGGAGCAAAAGCAGCAGGTTAATACTTGTACTAACACAAGTGACGGTTCTTGAATTCAAATATATCAATGTCTAACTGTAGCCATAGTCAACAAGTTGGGAGAAGAGAGAGAGAGAGGAGAGAGAGAGAGAGAGAGAGAGAGAGAGAGGAGAGAGGAGAGAGGAGAGGGGAGAGGGGGGAGGGGGGAGGGGAGGGGGGAGAGAGGGGGGAGAGAGGGGGGAGAGAGGAGAGAGGAGAGAGGAGAGAGAGAGGAGAGAAGAGAGAGGAGAGAGGAGAGAGGAGAAAGAGAAGAGAGGAGAGAGAGAAAATATGTGTGTGTGGGAGCACTGGAGATTGAACCCAGGAGCATTCTCCCTCCTTACAGAAGAAACATAAATAATTATTCAGGAAGTGAATTAAAAAGAGGAAGTGAATTAATGTGAAGAGGTTAATTTCGTCCACTGAGGCTTAACCCTGAAATCTCAGGGGCTTAATTCGACAGAGTGTTTCTTGCTTACTCTGCCCGTCACCACTGATTCTCGCAGACTGTCTTCCGTGTGACCACTCAGGGATCCAGGCAGATGGAAGCACCCCATTTTGTGCCTGTGCTATTTTAATATACAGCTTCCAGCCTCAAGGCATCCAGAGTGTGAGAATATAATTAGGCTTTTCTATCAGAGGAATAGCTTGACTTAAGCTCCATTTTGTAAAATCGCCATTTTGTAACCTTGTATGAGTTCATGTTCTTTTGTAAAGTTATCATTTCCTGGAAATTGCAAGTGCCAAATGCTCCCCACACCCCCTCCAGCCAATAGCACAAAGATTATGAAGCTATGCTCCCACCAATGAAAGCACTGCCAGCACAGGAGCCTTGCATTAGAAATAAAAGACCTAAGCCGGGCGTGGTGGTGTATGCTTGTAATCCCAGCATTTGAGAGGCTGAGACAGGAGAATGATCAAGGTTTGAGGACAGTCTTAGCTACTTAGGAAGACCCTGTTCCAAAATAAAGAATAAAAAATGGGGCTGGGGATGCAGCTTAGCTTGGAGATAGAATGCCCCTGGGTTCAATCCCCAGTACTGCAAAATACCCAGCAGGCTCATCCATTTTGTCCTTATGCACCCGGCTGTCTGTCCTGGTGGCAGAATCGCTTTTCCCAGCTACTTTGAACATGTGTATTTTCTTATGATGGACAGAAATTTATTTCTAACAGGGTACAAAGAATGTGTAGAAAATTCATAGCCTGTTTGCTAACTACATTATGGACCAACATAACTGCAAAAGAAACTAGAAAATGTAAGGAAATACATAAGATATTTCATAAGTATTACTTGTTTCTGACATACCCCAAACAACAAACAAACAAACAACCCTGATATGGATTCTGGTTGAAGTGTTTTAAGAATACAGACTCTATCTGGAGTATTCGGGAAATGCTAGTCTCTCTCTTTTATGTGTCCTATATGGACAATTCCACATCAATTCAAATTAACTCAAGTGAACATAATTAAATTTGCATTGAGAAAGGCAAACATGACCTTGGCTTAAAGGAGGTAAACAGAAGAAGGCAGTAATCTCTCTCCTCTGAGAGAAAACCCTGCAAATAAGCAGTATTTTAACTACTATAAATTAAAAACAACATCGACTGAATTATACATATCTTGCAATGGGAGGTTCAAATCAAGATGGCCCTGGGGGGGGTCTCATAATCTCATTTCTCCTTAATGTACCAACAATTTTCCAGGCTGAGAAACAATTGAGTGGCAGACCACAATCAAGATAAATGACTTCTCATCTTTTAAAATTTTATTTGTAACTCAAGACACCAGGCTCATCCTCTAAGAAACTGGTTATGAGATCAAATAGTTCATTGGCTGATGTTGCTCTTTCATACTGACAAAAGCTCTCAAGTTGAATGTGCTTACTGAAGTTGAGGCCAGCGCCTGAGGGGATGCTCTTTAGACCCTGTAGAGAAAGCATTTTGTAGCGATGTTAGCGAATTCTAACTCTCCCATAAATTACTACAAAATCTCAAATGGAACAAGACCTTACCCAAGGACCTCAATTTTATTGCCATTAGAAAAAGATCTTACCAAGGTGTTTTATTATTTTTGAGAGATTATTGTGAATGGAATTGTTTTCTGGACATCTTTTTACCACTCTTGGGTATCGTTCCAAAGTGACTGATATCAGAATATTAGAGTAATACATGCATACCCATTCTTATAACAGCACAATTCATCATAACCAAATTATGGAACCAACCCAGGTGTCTATCAAGAGATGAGTGGATCACAAAATCATGGGATATACACACAACGGAAATGTACTCAGCAATAAAGGAGAACAAACTGATATGATTTGCAGGAAAATCGATGAACCTATAGAACTTTATGTTAAGTGAGATTAGCCAGTCACAGATAGCGAAGGGTCATGTGTTTTCTTCCATATGGAGAAACTAGGAAGTAACCGGGATACAGGAAGGACTTTATAATGGAGGTGAAACTCTAGCGAGGGAGGTGGTTTTGGGGAGGGGGCATGCAAAGGGAGAATTAATGAAAGAAACACTTCCACTGACATTGTATAGATGCGTGAGAATACCAACGCCAATCTCAGAATCTTGTATGGGGAGGGAGCCGGGGGGGAACCCACCAAGTGCTAGACGCACATGTATGTCACCATCACCATGAACTATGTTATGATGTACCAATAAAATATACAAAGAAAAAAGAAAAGGACAGGAAAGTGATCATGAAATGGGGACTGTGTTTAAAAGCCGTACCAAGTATATGTATCAGGTCAATAATTTTGCCCTTTTATGCAACATTAGGGGACACAGAACTGATAGAAAGGCAGAATGATGCCTTTCTGCAAGATCCTTGTAGTCTAAGTTAGGAGAGTGGGAAAAATACGTTTCTGAGAAATAGTTTTAATATGACGTGAAGACTAAATAATTTTCATGTTAACAGATCAGCCAGCGCCTGATATAAAATAGCTACTCAATATATATTTGTTGAGTGTTTGCCTATAAATATCTTATCCTTCCTATATTAGCAAACCCTCAGTATTCTAAGTTAATCTACGTGGTTTTTTTTTTTTAACTCATTTTGTCCCACAATCTCAGATGTGGAACATACATAAGAATGCAAATATAGTATATTATATGTAGCTATATAACATGTGCTGTAATTATATAATAACATGATTATAGCATACTAACAATATATAATTATATCCTATAGCAACAAAATTAATAATAAAATATTGACAAGAATATAACAAATTATAGTATAGTATTATAATGACAACTATAACATTAATTAAAATATAATCTAATATTATTAATTATATTGTTAAAGATTATTATTTCCATCTAGATCATGATTTCCCCTATTTTAGCAAACCTGAATCGTCAATGTCATAGAAATATTTGCCATATAGAAAACCTAGGACTCTATGGGTTAAGCTGACAAAATTATTCTCTGTGTTTCATCATCTAACACATTAGGGCCATCATTATCATCGGTACTCGATAAGGGATGACTGGATCAGCTTACCTAGTCATTTTATTCAGTAAAAATAAAAGAATGACCTAAAAATCTATGGTTTGAAGAAAATGAGATACCTAAATAGATACAAAAATGCTTCAAAAAGGTGAAAGGAATGTGCAGAGATTGTTATTATCTTTAGTGGTATTTCCCCTCCTTTTAATCCCGTAGGTATTTTGCTGACATTTTCACAAAACGTGCACTCTGAATTTCTTACCCCAAATTCTGCTATAGAGATATCAAATCATGATGCCACACGGCCCCTGCTGGTTTCAGACAATGCTTAATGGACTCTGCTTTCCGCAGCCTGACATGCAGTCGAATTGGAAACTGGCTGATTAAAAAATTTAGAGTCAACATATGCAGCTAGCCTGCATGGAACAAGATAACGCCCTGGGTGACAGCCTGTGGCTTTGATGTAGGCTGGTTGGAGGGATCTTACACTGCTGATAGGAAGTTGGACATGCACCCAGAGAGGAGAAAATTCTGAAAAATTCACAGGCTTCCTTATCATTAATAATTAATCTCTAAGTCAACAAGCACTGGCAAGTTATACTGGAGAAAAGCCAGGGACTGGAGCTACCTCCCTCTGCAGTTATTAACTTCACGGCAGCCTTTGGTTTCTTATCAGAAGGGCAGAGTGGCAAAAACCCAGGAGACAGTCTTCAACATAAACTATAACATCAGCCGTCATCATTTATAAGATGGAGTGTCGCGTGTCTCCCTAACCATTGTCTTCCTAGCTGTCTCCCTTGCTTCAAGAAAATGAGATTGTGATTCTACATGAATCCAGACTAGTCTTTTTTTTGGGGGGGGGAGTTCTGGGGATTGAACTCAGGGGCATTCTATCCGTGAGCTATTCCCACAGTCCTCCCAAGGACTGGGGTCACAGGCATGGGCCACCACACCTAACTCAGACTGGGGGTTTTTAATGACAAAATTCTGTCCATCTGTGTGGGCCAGTGGCTATCACCCAGGTAGGGAGAGAGGAGCAGTTCCCCCCAATCTCAAGATGCTTGGCAAAGTCCAGAGATATTGCTGGTGTCAGGATTGAGGTAAAGGTGCTACTGGCATCATTGCCAGATGGTAAAGATGGTAAAATGACATCCTGGCAGAGGCCAGGAATGTCATTCAACATCTTGTAATGCCTAGACAAGGAATATTCCAGTCCACACATCACTAGTGCAGAGGTGAGGAAGCTCGCCGTCGATGCCAATCACAGAAGGCACGATGCTCTGCCCTGACATCATCCGGTCATGGGGGAGAGAAGGCTGCTAAGCCAACACGAGGCTTAACTTCATGGTGTTAATCCTTTAGCTCTTAAACCCTTTCCAATATTACCCACTGGGCTGAGATCTGTAGTAATTTGAGGAAGGAATGAGATAAGAATGTGAATTTTGACAGTTGATATTGTGGTTAAGAAATTCATTCCAGAAGGGGCCAGGTTTGCGAGAATAAGCCAGATAGGTATCTGGGAACTTGCTTTGGTGTTTATCACACCGAGGCGTGTAAGACTCAGGGCTTCACCTACTGTGTCCTGCTGGGAGGGTTCTGAGTGGATTGGTCTTTCCCAGTCGATGCACCACAGCCCAAGCCTGGCCAGGTAGCTGTTCAGAGGGAAGGGTAATGAGAACACACAACAAACTCTCCTTGATTCAAAAGCCAAAGACACGGCCTGGAACCAATCAAAGTGAGAGGAAGAAAGTAGACAAGCTGGGGGCAGGGGAGAAGTAGAGGAGGAGTGGGGCATCTAGGCAGGGATTGTACTGCCCCTCGCTGGATTTACTTTCAGATAAAAGCAGAAGAACATTGTGTGTGTGGAGGGGGGTGAGGCAATGGCACAGGCCTGTAGTCCTGATACTTGGGAGGCTGAAACAGGAGGATTACAAGTTTGAGGCCACTCTCAACAACTTAGCGAGAACCTTATTTCAAAATAAAAATAAGGGCTTAGAGGTAGAATGCCTCTGGATTCAATCTCCAGTACCAAAACAAATAAGTAAATAGAAGTAGAAAACCCCAACTTTTTTTTTTTTTAACAAGGCAAAGTCTATTCTTTTCCTTTCCTGCAAAATTCCATTTTTAGTTACCTTTTTAGGTTTGACAGTGTCCTATTTCATAAAAAGAATGCTTGATTCCAACATCTGTGTTTCTGGGGGTTCTTTCAGTGGAATGAGAAATCACAGTGATCTTGTTAAGGACAAAGGCTCACAAGGAGTTCATTTCACAGGAGAAGCTCTGGGGACAGCTGCTCTTCCAAGAGAAGGTCCCTTACAGCGAGGGAGAGCTGGAGACTTCCAGGCCCCGAAGGATGATTCTCTGTTAAAACATACTTTATGCACTGATGTCCGTATTTCTTCATGAAGAATTTTTACATGAACAAAGCTAAAAAGGAGGGACACGGATGGACGCCAGGTGCATCGGGGCTGGAGGCATAGACCATATTGGGACATTCACACCCTCCAGGGCTCATGAAGAGGTATGTGACCTGGCCCTACTGTCTCCAATTGTCATTCCAGGGACATTCACCACCAAGAATATATAAGCAGGGAGTGGGTAAAGATGAGGAGAGGGAATTGAAAGGAAGGACCAGGAACCCATTCAGGTTCCTGCAGCATTAGCCCAGGATGAGACTGCTGTAGCTCTTCTCTCCTCCTCATGAGACTTCCTCCTGCTTCACCTCCAAGAAAATCATGGGCAGAGATTGGGATGCCCAAAAGAAAGCAAGCCTCTAACTTTCCCTGTCCTGCTGCATTACAGCTGATTGGTTGCTCTGCCATCTGGGCAAATCTAACACACAAAGAGCAGTGGAGAGAGAGCAGGGTGGAGGAGGGCACGCGACTGCTGCCTGGTGTGGCAAAGGTGTCTGGGCCTCGGATGGCCCAGAATCCAAGGACGATGGAGGAAGGTTTAGTATTATTAATATTAGCCTATTAGTATCATTTACACACATATCCAAGACCAGAAATTCTTGAGGATGGGAACTCTGATAGGGCCTTGAAGAAATCCATACATGGTGGGAAAAGTTTTTGTTGGTTGGCCAAGCTGCATTAGCAAAATCCCACACTGGCTTCTTCCTTAAAGCTCAACCTGCGAATGCTTGCTAGAGAACCCTGTTCTGAAGAGATGGGGCTCCTCGGCTGCTGACTCCATGACTATACTGCCTTGACAGCATCTCCAGGGTTCCTCTTCCCTCTCTCCCCCTTCCTTCCTTCCTTCCTTCCTTCCTTCCTTCCTTCCTTCCTTCCTTTCTCCCTCCCTCCCTTCTTTCTTCCTTCTTTTCTTCTTTATTAGGAGCCTTCTACTCCAAGTAACACCCCTAGTCCTTTTCATTTTTGACTTTGAAACAAGGTCTCACTAAGTTACTGAGCATTTTGCTAATAATTGCTGAGGCTGGCCTCAAACCTGCAATCCTTCCGTCTCAGCCTTCTAAATACTTATTTATAGGCATGTGCCACCACACCCAGTACCTTTTATTTTTATTTTCATTTTGAAACAGTAGCTGAGGGACTTACTGAGTTGCTGAGGTGAGCTTTGAACCTGTGTGCCTCCTGTCTCAACCTCCCAAGTCCTAGGATTACAGGCATGCACCACTGTGCTGGTTTCCTCCTCTTTATTCTAAATTTTGCTCTGTCATTGGTGAGGAGGCAGGGGGGAGGCTGGTGTGGATGCCAGGGCAGGAAGAATGGTACTTCAGTCCTTTAGTTCTCCAGAGAACTTCATCTGGGGAAAACTCATATCAAAAGAGCCACATTGCGCCTGCACCTGGGGGTGAGTTCCAAAGTATTCATTGCAGGGCTGTCTTATTAACTAACGAATTCAAAGGTAGTCAGGGAATAATCACAAGGAAGGAAAGTGAGCTATTTTGGGAAGCACAAGGAACAGAGAGAGTTTGGGAAGGTGGCGGCCTCCTTCTTTAATAACTGAAACCCTATTTCACACCCCACAGATTTCTTGACTATGTCCTGATATCACAATAACAGTGCTTCTAAAATCAAGGCAAGAAGAACTCCTCCTTCTCCTTTTAACATTAGAACTGTGTTCAGGATCTATTTTTTTTCCACTGTTCATTCTACTTTAGCATAGAGAATCTATGCTGCTAGGAGGCAATGAATCTCTAAATGACCAGAAAATGCCGGGAAGGACTTGAGTTTAACTGAGAGCCCTCGCAGGGAAGTACAAGCATCGGGAGTCAGGTGTTCAGGGCTGCCTTTGACACGTGCTCCTGAAGCACCACTCCACGTGTTAGCCTCCACAGACCACCAGCATCCACCAAGCCATGAGACTTAAATCAGGCTATTTGAAGACTTTCTTGCATTTTACTCTTCAGCAGAGTAAGAAGCGGAGGGGCCAGGAAGATAGCTTCACATTTCTAAACTTTTACTTAAGAGATATGTGTTTCTGGAAAACAATAATGATAAAGAACACAACAACTTCCTAAAAGGGACTGTCCCAGAGACAGTTTACTCTTCCCTTCTTTCTTTCCTACTTCTCACAAATATTTATTACACATAGACTGAGCCAGGCAGTGTGCTAGGAGCTGGGTATACAACGATGAGCATCAACAGACTGGCTTTCCCTCATGGACTTTGTAATCTAGCTAGGGATTGAAATATTAATCAAATTACCATGCACATTAATGTGCACTTACAAAGAGATCATTGCTTCCTAGGATGAGATGAAGACTCTGTGAAAGAAGTTTGACCTTAGAGTGGGAACTAAAGCCTGGTAGAGTGGGTAGGCGCATTTCACACAGGAATGGTGTGTGCCAAGGGTCCATGGCAGGAAGAAATGCAGAAGCCAGTCAGCATGGGGGAGCACAGACCGAAGTGGGGGCTCGTGTGGGATTCGCTGGGGAGACAGGCAGAGCTCAAGCCAGGAAGGGCATCTTGTAGGTCTGGGGAGAGCTGGGCATCTCCATTCCAGAAGCAACATATGGTACAGTGGGGAGCGTAAGAAACAAAGAGGAGTGAGATTAGCATGGCATGAAGGTCGCATGAAGGTCACAGTGGCTGATGGAGAGAATGTACGGAAGGTGACGGGTGAATCCAGCTGTTCCTAAGAGTGGCATAGTGCCAAGTGCCTACTGTGGGCTAGTGAGGGATGAAAACATTAGTAAGTTGTAGCTTGTGCAGCATGGAGATTTGTGACTACAATTCAGTACAGAAGGACTTATTTGTTTACTTATTTATCTATGGTACTGGGGATTGACCCACAGGGTGTTCTACCTCCGAGCTACACCCCTAGCCTTATTGTAGTTTTCATTTTGAAACAGGGTCTCGCTGAGTTGCTGAGGCTGCCCTTGAACCTGTGACAATCCTCAGCCTCCCAAGTACTGGGATTACAGTCATGTGCCATTGTGCCTGGCAAGAGGGACTTTTAAATATTCGAATACACGCGCTTGCATTTTAGAATAGTTATGGATTTAGAGAATGCTGCAAAGAACGTGCACAGAGTTCTTGTATACTCCACAGCCGGTTTCCCTTATATTTGATGTGTCATGGTTCATTTATCAAAACTAGAGAATGAAATATCCGTATGTCACTATTACCTGGGCTCCATCATTGATGTGGCCCTCCTGAGTTTGCCCCCTGTATCCTTTCCATGTTCCAGATTCTATCAAGGATGCCCCACTGCATTGCTAACATACTCAGTGCCTTTAGGCAATGCCAGTCTCTCAGACTGTCCTTGTTTTTCATAACCTTGATAGTTTTGATGGGTACTGAACAGGCATTTTGTAGAATGTCCTTTGATTTGGATTTGCCCATTATTTTTATTTTGAATACACTGAGTTTATGGGCTTGGGAGGTAAAGACCACAGAAGTGAATATCCATTCTCAATACATCATATTAAGGCTATATACTATTGACCTGTTACAGATATCAACCCTGATCATCCAGTCACTACTTGTAGTCAAATGCTATGAAGTTACCCTCATTAACTTTGCAAGATACTTTTTAAAAATAAAAAATAGAAAGGGCTTGGAAGGTAGAATACCACTGGGTTCAATCCCTAGCACCTAAAAAGAAGGTATGGTGCAAGTTATGTGCCACCTCTTTTTATGTACCTACATAAATTATTTATAATTATTCTGAATAAGAGACTTATCTTCTATCTTTATCCTTGATCTATTTGTTCAGTTAATTATTTATTACAGAATTAACTTAGGGTTGTTTTACACCCAGAGTTAGTACCCATACTATGTTGTTTAATCTATTGCTCAGATTTGGCCACTGGGAGTTCTTTCTGTTGGTTCCCATATCCTTTGACATGGGTCCATGATTATGGAATCATTTTTTAACCCCTTTACTCTTTGGTCCTACCTGATGCTACAGGCTCATCTTGTATATTGCTTAACCCAGCTCTAGAACCAGCCATTTCTCCAATAAGCCATACGTTCTTTTCCAATAAGTTCTTTTCATGGAAGAACAGTATCAGAAATCAAGACACAGAGCCAGGCAAGGAGGTGCACACCTGTAATTCCAGTACTTAGGAGAGTGAAACAGGAAGATCACAGATTTAACGCTAACATCAGCAACCTAGCAAGACCCTCACTGACTTAGTGAGACCCTGTTTCAAAGTAAAAAAAAAAAAAAAAAAAAAAAGGACTGGGTGTGTGGCTCAGAGGTAGAATGCCCCTGGGTTCAATCCCTGGTACAAAAAATCAATCAGTCAATCAAGATATGGGCACTCGGTGTGCTTATTGCTACTTGAAAGGGAAGCATTTTTATCCATGAGTCAGATCAGATGGGAACATTGATGATTAAGGAGAGTAAGTAACTTGTCCCAAAAAAAAGGCAGAGCTGAGACTGATCCAAACAGCCTTTCCTCCATTTATTTTCCTGTGTGGGAATACCCTGTATCTCACTCGGGCCATAATGTCATGAGGTGGCCCATGCACACTGGAGGAAACTGATCCACAATGAATTTCAAGTGAGGGTCTGCCTTTGCATAAGTAGATCCCCTATGTTTGACTACAGTGACTGATCATTAGGGACATTGTATGTAATGGTTCATGTCACCAGAAGTTCTTGTTCTTAGCTAGTTTAGAAAAAATAGCCAGAACTACACTACCACAAGCTTAAGCAGAGTTTTATTATTATAAAGGTAGAAAGAAGGAACAGAACAATCAAAGTACTGTGTCAGAGGGACACAATGGAGTGCCTTGAAAGTAAGACATGGGGGTCTCTAAATACATAACTTTTTTTTAAAAATTAGAATTCATTATTTCCCGTCTCCCATCCTGCTTAACCATAGTCCTCTTTTCCCACCAAAATCTGGTCTGTGCATTTTGAGATGGCGACTTGTTGAACACATGCATTCTGAGAGCATGGCTTGCTTAGGGAGCTCCCAAGCATGCACTGGCTAAGGAGGAGTGTGTTTTGAGCCATCCTAGACTAGAGAATTGGTCACTATTATAAACGCCCTTTGGTATTTGCTTCCCCCCCATGTAGTAATGACCAAAAGCTGCTGGTCTCATGTTACTTCTCAATTGACAGCTGTGATGAGGCTGCCATCGAGCAGGACATCTGTAGCAGCTGCCACAGCAGCCTGGGGACAGCCTCAACAAGGGTGCACTTCCTTTAAGGCCACAGCTCAGAATATCGGGAGCAGCTTTGCTTGTGGCGATCAACAGCCTTGTTTGCATGGATTAGGGTTGGGGGCCAGGGGGGCAAGCCCTCCCATCTGTTCTTGTTTTTCCAAAGGGCTGATGTCAGAGAACAACATAAAGTGGCTAAAATGTCACCACTGGAAGTAAGGATAAAAACTGCTTTGACATCAGTTCACAGGTTTATATGCTCACACTGACCTCAAGGAATCTATGAAAAGAAATACCACAAGGGGCAGAAAATACTGCAAAATGCCATGTAAGGCAAGTAGAAATGACTTCTGTCAGTAGCCCAGGCATTTTATTGGGTGACTACTAATAAATGGGAAAGAGCACTTAACTGCTACCAGCTAAAGGAATTTCTTCCTGTTTTAAATTAAGTGATGACAAGGTGATAACCAGGAGGCTGGGAGACCCCAGGGTGCCAGGGACTTAGGACCAGGAGATATCCTCACTGAACACTTCCAAGGAATTACCACCACGACCTCCTCTTCCTGTTAGCACCTACTATGTATTTTGAAAATTTGTCCTTAAAATTCACCATTATATATTGGGTTTTTATTGCTCCTTTCTAGTTATCCTTCACTTTTTTTTGGTATTAAGGGTTGAGCTCAGAGGCATTCCACCTTCAAGCCACCCTCCAAGACCTTTATTTTTTTATTATTTTAAAACATGGCCTCACTAAATTGCTGAGGCAGGCCTAGAACCTGTGACTTTCATCTTAACACATCTATGGTAAAAATCTATCTATATACCCATATATATGTATATAACATTTTATACAAGTGTATATTTCATATAAATATATAAAATCTAAAAATTAGTTGTTATATGTGTATATATGACACTATGAGGTAGGCAGAGCTGAAATAAATCATACCCATTTCATAGTTGAGGAAATCAAGGCCCAGAAACGTAGACAAATTCCTAAAGCCAATCATTCATCTAATCCCTTTCTTCATTCCTTCAATGACTCCTTACTGAGCACATCCTCTGTTCGGTGCCCAATCACATCACACCGACGAGGTGGTAGAAAACTGTGGTTGGAAGAATATTTGGACGCAGGAATTAAATCAAAATTCCCGTTGGCTAATGGAGGTTTCTCCATCTCAGCACTGCTAACATTTTGGAGTAGATGGTTCTTTGTTATAGGCCTGTCCTGTTCCTGGTAGTGTGTTTACAGCACATCTATCCTTTGCCTGAGAGAATCCAGTAGCACTCCTTCTCTCGTTGTGATAACCAGAAATATCTCTAGACCTTGAAATTTCCCCTGTGGGGCAGGGGAGGCAAGAGTGTCTCGATTGAGAACTGAGCTCAGTCTGGGAGCCTCTGCTTCTCATTTCTAAATTAGGCATGACAGTTTCTACCTAGTAGCACTGTTGTAGCTACTGTATTGATGGGAGATGGTTAATACGTGGGAGATTCTGTTGCTGTATTATTGTTCTAATGCAGTCATCCAGAATTTAGAGAGTGCCTACTATGTGCTTCTGAAATCAGGAAGGTAGAGCTTCCTGGTCTCAGCTTCCATAGTTAGTACTGTTTCTGCTCTGCCAGCTGGCCACTCTTCCAGGCTCCCAGCTAGCCACAGCCTCATTTGGCATTTGCTCTTGACATCTGCAAACACCTTTCTGTCTTACCTAAGTTATAAAGGAGCTTTCAGGTTTTGAAAAGACTGCTCAGCTGGGTGTAGTGTGTGCACACATAATCCCAGTACTTGGGAAGCTGAGACAGGAGGATCACAGGTTCAAGGCCAGCCTCATCAGCTAAGCAGAACTCTCAGCAATTCAGCAAGATCCTGTTTCAAAATAAAATATATTTTGAAATATAGTGGAAACATAGTGCAGTGGTAGAACCCCCTTGGGTTCAGTCCGTAGTACCCCCCACAAAAGGCTTTGCTCAGACTGACATTTCAGAAATGCCTGTACTTAGCCGGGCGTGGTGGCGCACGCTTGTAATCCCCGCGCTTGGGAGGCAGAGACAGGAGGATCGCGCAGGTTCGAAGCCAGCCGCACGCGCTGGCTTAGGAGACCCTGTTTCCAAATAAAAATGTAAAAAATTAGGTCTGGGAGTGTAGACCGGAGGTAGAAGGGCTTCCAGGAACCCCAGTACCACAAAAAAAAAGAAAAAAAAAAGAAATGCCTGTACTCAGAGGCTCATGTCACTTGGCTCTTCCTTTTCATGAACAGCCCACACAATAGGTCACAAATTCCTCAATGTCTGAGCAGCAGAGGAGATGGGGACACTGTAACCCACTGTCCATGGGGGTGTCTATGACAGCAGACAAAGGTGACGTGGGATGAAAGGAAGAGGAGAAATCAAGTTGACATTGTCAGCAATTTTCTCGAGATGTGTTCCAAGAAAAAAAAAAAAAAGAATTTTTCCAGAGTGAGAATCAGAATAATATGGTGACAAATGGTGATTGGAAAAAAAAAACTTTCATTGTTACCAGGTTGTGATTTGACAGCTTTCAAGAGTTTTAGTGATATTTATTTGTAGAAAAATCTCCTGGTTCTAACAATGAATACATCTTGAATAAGGAAGGGTTGACATTTGATTTCCTTCAAGCAATAAAGTATTTTCTCTAGGCAAAACAGTGCAATTAAATTTTCCAGGCTGCACCTGAGCTGGAAAAACATAATGTATTCTTCTATTTCATTTTTTCCCTGTTATAACCTTAGGTGGCTTACAAACATTTTCCCTATTAAGGAAATGTGAATCTAAAAAGACTATACACAGCAAAATTTAAAATCACAATATAAACATAATTAAGAGATAATGCCAAGAGAATGGAATGTCATTTTGAAATAATGACTCCCAACTTCTAGAAAAGCACAGCAGGGGCAGAAGGGAAAGGATGTCAGAGGTACAGCAGGCTGTCAGCCAGGACCTGCACAAAATGTCAGGTCCTTGGGTGCATCACCTGAGAACTGGATTTACAAAATGTAGCATTACAAAATGTAGTTGTTCTCCACCACTCTCAAGAGGGCGTTGCAGGGCATAAAATGTTCATCTATATTTGGATGACATCTTTGTAAACCTCTTTGGGCACAAGCATATCTGATGTTATGGCATTTCTTTCTGCCAAGTTACCAAAATTACCTAGACCCTTGCTCTAGCCTTTCAAGGCCTTAAGTTTTGCTTCTGGTTGATAAATCTATCCAAACAAATGTGCTTCTTGAGTTGTCTTCCCCAGGAGACATGTTTTTCTTTTAATCACTAAAAAAAAGCTTCTAGAAAGAAGTAGCTCCTGAGATGGGAGGATGGATAAGACTTCAAAAGGTTGGAATGAGGGATGAGTGAGAAAGCATTCTAGCTGGAAGAAAAATATTAGCAGAGTGTGGCAGAGGGAAGCCAAAGCTGCTTTAGAAGGATGAGTAGTAGTCTGATTTGCACAGAGGCGGAATGGGGGTGGTGGTAAGCATTTTAGGAGTAAGAGCTTCTCTAGAACTAAGTATCACATAGTATTCCATGTTTGGAGTGTCCTGTGATCCTCCAATCTCAGCCTCCCAAGTACTTGGATTACAGATGTGCACCACTGTGCCGCCCAGCTAAATTTTGGAAGATCTGTGAATGATGTTGAAGCTGGGCCCGATTAGCAGCTGCCCCTGTTAGGTAGGATATTTATTCTCCAGTTAGCACCAGCCTCCATCATTCCCTTAGTGCCTTCGCCAGACACTGAAAGAAAAGGACAGTTGTGATTTGTTGTCAGGTTTTTTTCTTAGGGTTGAAAACCATAATCTTCACAAAGACTTGTGGATTGTGCCGTGTTTTGTTTTATACTGCAGTCAGGTCGTGAAGAATTAAAACTGACTTTTCTTACAGCAATCTTGCTTCAGTCATTTGCTGACTGTTCGCACTTGAGATCATGACCCCTGCATTAGAGAGGGGAAGACTTTAAAAGGTTTGGGGAGCAGATTGTGACATCATAAAAATAACATCTCAGTTTGGGCATGAGAAACTACGCCACATGGAGAAGAAAGAAAGGCGATGGAGGACAGCATGGGCAATGAGCAGGTGACTATGGCGCTAGAGGCAAAGACCGCAAGGGTGTGAACCCGGCTCGTGCTGGGGTGGGACAAGCACAGAGTGGCCAGGAGGTGGGAATGGAGGAGACAGCAGTTTGTGGATTTTTATTCTGGAGAATTAGATGAAGGGACGTCTGTTGAGGCAAGTGATGAATTCCTTTTAGATGTGTTAAAAGCCCTATTATATCCCAATATCCTGTGTGTGTTTGTGTGTAATATGTATATACAGGAAACCTATTAAAAACTATAGTATTTTATAGGACACCTATAAAATTGCTCAATAAGTTTTTGCAGGTGTCTTTTGTATATGAAAAAGGTACAAAACATAATAGGTTAAGGATGTGTGTAGCTTAGTTGCAAACACAAGCTGGAGAGATTATACTGGAGAGATTAAAGCAAACACTGGAGAGATCAAAGCAAAGGACAGGGACTTGGGAATCAGCCACATGGAACGGGCAGAATCACTTGACTCTAGGTCGCTGAGGCCAAGGCTATGTAAGACAGGACCGGCTGGGGGCAGCGGCACACGCCTGCAATCCCAGCACTCGGGAAGCTGAGACGGGAGGATTGCAGGTTTGAGGCCAGTGAACAGTAACTCAAGGGCTAGAGTGTAGCTTAGAATACCCCTGGGTTCAATCCCCAGCTTCCAAAAAAGAGAGAGGATAGGATTCCATGTGAGAAACAGAGAAAGGGCCAAATTCAGGAGCCACAAGGAGACCATGAAGGAGTCAGAGAAGGAACGACCAGAAAGAGGAAGAAAACCAGGGCAGCCAAGCACAACGGGAGCCAGGGAAGAGGGAGACCTAAGAACAAGGATGTGGCCAGCATCCGTTGGACCTGTGGCCTGAGGTGGACCACTGAATTTAGAGGACTCCACAGGGACAAGACCAGGCTTTAGGGAGTGAAGGACAGAGTTACCAATAATCTATAGTAATGACTGTTAAATAAATCAATGACCAATCAGTAGTGTTTCTGAGTATGAGAAGATGGAGGATAAAAGGTTATATAAAAACACAATGATCGGGTTTGTTTAAAAAGAATCCAAGTCATCTATTAGAATATGATCACAGAGAATGATCAGTCATTCTGACTGTCATCGGTGACATCTGAAATCAAGCTGGCCCCCTTGATTTTTGTTATATATGTTTACTGGTGCATTGTAATTTCACATCATAACATAGTTCAGAACGATAGGGGCACACATGTGCACAGCACTTGGTCATCTTCCCCCTGGCTCCCTCCCCACTTCATCCCTTTCCCATATGTGATATTGAGATAAGAAAATGTGTTTGGGGCTGCGTGTGGACATGCTGCTGTTCTGTCATCCGCCGTGTGACCTCCTCATCCCGCTGTGCGTCTGCGTGGTGCAGGGCTCTGCTGGGTTGCCTGTCAAATCCTGGCATTCTTTCCTCTGGGCAGCACGCACCACGTCACTGCTTTTCCTTCACTCCCTGCTCCCACCATGTTCTGGCGGAATGGCAATCTCCAACAAGGTATGGCCTTCCTGCCCACTGTCCCCACTGTTCTACCTAAGCCAAACATGAAAAAAAAAATCTAATAAACCAATCAGACTTCTTCCCAAGAGTGTGAATTGTAGGTAGGGGAGTAAAAGGGCAGAATGAAGCTGGAGTTGGGTCATTCAGAAGGTGGACACTGCCCTAGATGTCTGTAGCCATGACCAACAGAGGTGTTCTGTTCCAGATGTGACGCCCAACTATTTCGTTAACAAGATGCTGTTGTTAAGTTGGTTGGAATCGATTTAAGGTGCTTGCTACTGAGTTTATGCACATGTTATATATCTATTGAAGGAGACTCTGCAGGTGCATTTTACACATGACATGAAGCTGGGACTCAAGAAGAGCAAACTGGAGAGTTACATAATTAATTATAAATGCTATCTGGACAAATCATCATTAACCTTGCCATCTCCAATCTTCCTGAGGTACCCTTCTATTATCTCTAAGCTGGAGTTGGGTCATTCAGAAGGTGGACACTGCCCTAGAATGTCTGTAGCCATGACCCAACTGGACCAGTGTCTGCTCTTTATGACTATAGTGAGTGCTTAGAACAGAACATGGTACACAGTAGGTGCTCCTTAAATGCAGAAATGATGAAGTATAGGAGCACGGCAGCTGTGCAGAACCTTACACTTTCTTCCCCATAAAGTTCCTCCAAGGTGAAGAGCAAGCTTTCTTTTCTTTCTATACTGGGAACGGAACAGAGGCAATAACTTTCCAAGGCCGCTGGGGACGTCAACGTCTGACTTAGCAGTAAAATGCAGCAGCTCCCAGGGCCATCTTCATTTACCTGGATAAATTTCAAAGAAGCACCTTGGCTCTTTCTCTCTGCTCACTGCAGTGTCATGGAAACAGACTTGTGCCACTAAATTCTGCTCAGTGCCCACCAAACTCTCTGGGTCCTAGATTTCAGGGCTGAAGCTTAGAAATCTAGACTAATGATTAGGCTGGATTATTGCATGAATCTAAGAGTATGAAGGACCTCCCTGCCTAGTCACAGAATTTCTCAAAGGCACTTTCACCATTACACAGTGGAAAACACACCTCAAAATTGAGTCTTTCCACTCCTCGGTAATTTATTCCAACAGGTCAAAAACTTAGGTATATATACACATACAACAACAATAACCATAAAACCAAAGCAAACAGAAACACGCACATGGATATTTATAGCATCTCTATTCATAATTGTCACATCTTGGAAGCAACCAAGTTATCGTTCAGTAGGTGAATGGATAAGCAGACCTCCAAACAAATATTTTTCAGTGCTAACAATAAATGAGCTATCAAACTATGAAAAGACACAGAGAAAACTTAAATGCTGAGTGAGAAAAGAAAACCTGGGAAGTCCATACACTGTATGACACTCTGGAATAGGTAAAACTATAGGAAGGGAGGGATGAACAGGTAAAGCATTTGGCTGGCAGAGAAACTATAAGATTTAAAGTTTGTCCACACCAGTAGAAAGTACAACACCAAGAGTGAATTCCAATGCAAATTATGGTCTTTGGTGAAAAGGATGTGTTGATACAGGCTCATCAACTGTTAGAAATGCCCTACTCTGAAGCCAGGCATGGTGACGCACACTTGAAATCCCAGCATTCAGGAGGCTGAGACAGGAGGATCGCGTGAGACCCTGTTTCAAAAATAAAAAATGGCTAAAAATAGGGCTTGGAATATAGTTTGGAGGTACAATGCCCCTGGTTTCCATCCCTGGTCTTGAAAAACAAAAAACAAAAAACAAATAAAAAGCACCACTCTGGTGGGAGATGGTGATAGTGGGCTAAGCTGCACTTCTGCGGACATGGGGGGTACATAGGAAATCTCTAAATTTTGAAATGAACCTAAATCTCAATTTTGATATGAACCTAAAACTGCTATACATTATTTAAAAAAAGTTTCTTACTGCAGTTACTTGCTCTCCTGCTGGTCCTCAAATTAATACACTGCTATGTTTTGGAAGTGTTCTCCAAAGGTCTACGTGTTGAAGGCCTGGTCTCCAGCCCAGGGTGCTATCGAGAGGTGGTGGGCCCTTTAGGGTGTGGGGCCTACTGAAAGAAAGTTAAGTTATTGGCGGTGTGCCAGTGTAGGCGGTGCTGCACTCTGCCTCTACTTGTCTCTCTCTTTACTTCCTGTTCTTCTCTGGCATCTACTCCCATTGTACCGTCTGGGCCACCACAGACCCAAAGGAGCAGGGCCAAGTGACCATGGACTTAAACCTCTGAAACTGTGAGCCCTAATGAAGCTTTCCTCTTCATGAGCTGTTCATCTCAGGTCCTCTGTCGCACTGATGGAAAGCTGACTAACAGTGAATGAAAAGGTGGTGTGATCCTCGGGCTAATGTGCTCTTCTCTTATGAAATGCATTTCTAACTCTAGGTGCAAGTGATTTTCTTTTATAAACATTGTCTGTCACTTAGAATCCATCACTTGAAACCTCTGCCACCACCACTGTCTTTACAAAACCTGCCAATGAATATGGATCATGATAATTTAGACCATGCTCTCAAATCCTGGTCTCCATCACAACCACTTCAGAGTTTATTTAAAAAAAAAAATGTCTAGATGCTCAGAGCTCACTCCTAATCCTGGGTCAGAATTTCTAGATGGTGGGAGACACCACTTTTCAGGTAATTATCATGTTCAACAAAGGCTAGGCGCCTCTAGGACAATTGAAGCACTTGATCCAGAGAAGACAAATACCCTGTACACTAACTACCACGCTCTTCTCCTGCACTGTAACAGACATCACTAATTCATCGCCGAACTCTTTCCCACTAACCCTAAAATTGCTCAGCACAGATACCACTGGACAAAATAAATCTGTGGATCAGTTCAGCATTTCCAGAAGTAGCTGAAATGCCTAAGTCTACACCTCATTGACTCAAGAAAACATAAATATGACTCTAATCATATTGTGAAAGATGCCATTCCTTTCTCTCCCTAGTCCAAGCCATCCATGCTCCTCAGGATGCTTACAATAGCCACCTGCCTGGCTGCACTGCTTTCCTGCTGGCTTTTTAGAATATGGCATCCATGCAAGCCCAAGTGAGGGTTCCTTCGTTCGTTCGTTCATTCGTTCCTTCCTTCCTTCCTTCTTTCTTTCTTTCACAGTACTGGAGATTGAACCCAGGGGCATTTTACTTCTGAGCTATAACCCCCAGCCCTATTTTTTATTCAGCCCTATTTTGAAACGGGGTCTCACTACGTTGTGAAGGACCTCACAAAGTAGCTGAGGCTGGCCACGGACTTGCGATCCTCCTTTCTCAGCCTCTCAAGTACTGGGATTACAAGTATGTGCCACTATGCCCAGCTGTGAGAGTTTTTTCTTTTTTTTTTTTTTCAAAAATAGTAGATCTGCTGTTCTTTTATAAAGATTACATTGAATTCATAGAATAATTTAGAGAGAATTGACATTTTCATTACGTAAAGGTCACGTCATGCCAATGCTTAAAAGCTATCTATGTCTCTTCTCACTTGTTTCTAGAATAATCATAGCTTCTCAGGAGATGATTTCATCTCCACTAACCTTTCTAATGACATCTCTCATCTCATTTCAACTCATTCTCCTTCTTATTGAACTTTTGTTTTTCCCCTACTTCTTGGAAATCTAATTTTCCCCCATCTGAAAGCTTCTCCAATCTCTCTTTTCTCTGCCAGGAACACTCAATCCCCTTCCTGTCTCTAACCTGGTTCTTCCCACAGTCTAGGCCTCAGCCTAAATCCACTTTCTTTGAGGGCTCCCTTCTAGCCCGCCCACCCGCCTTCCCTCCCTTCCTTTTGTGGTCCTGGGGATTTAACCCAGGAACTTCTACCTCTGAGCTATATCTCAATCCTATTTTATTTTTTCTTTTGAAACAGGGTCTCATTACATTGCTAAGAGTCTCACCAAGCTCCTGAGAGCCTTGCTAAATTGCTGAAGCTGCCTTAAACTTTTGATCCTCCTATCTCAGCCTCCCAAGCTTGGGGATTACAGGTGTGCACTGCCACACTGGCCTTCCCTACCACTTCATCTAAGGTGGTGCTGTTGACCCTGACCGGCTGTTCTTCCTCACACCAATCCATTCATTCTCCTCACAGTCTGAAATGCTACAGTTAGTTTATGTATTCATGAGTTTACTTCTTATTATCTGTTTCCTACCGTGGCTTATAAACTCCACACTGAAAGGATAGAGAGCACACCTCTCATGGTTACCAACCAAATCTCCAAGACCTGGTGTCATGTTGGGCACAGAGCAAATTCCCAGTCAATATTTGGTGAATACATGAATGGGAAATATTTAAAATTCCCTTTTCTTACACTGATACCAACAGGATGAACCACCAAGAGAATCCCTAGGTTTCAACATTTGCCGTTTTGTAGCCAAATCTTCAAAGTTTATGTTCCTTGGTTCTGGCACATTTTATTCGTATTTCATATGAAGGTCCACTGAGAGGTAACCAGAGTGTGGATACCGTGATGAATCTGCTGGACCTAGGGACACATGTAGATGTTGGCCAGCCTCCTCTCCACCCACTCAGGGCCTGCTCCATGGGCCCATTCATAGTGGCGGTGGTGGCAGGGACAGAAGCTGCAGGTGGATTTGACAAGGACTTCCCTCACTGGGGCTGCCCTGCTAAGCACCACTGCTAAGTGCTTAGTCTGGCCACACCAGAGATTCACACTGAGTCATTAGTCTGGAGCCATGCCCTGGGGAGCTGCCAGTAAGCTGGCTGCAGGCTGATTCCATGATACTCCTTCCATCACAGAGGGGACAGACATCAGTCCTGATCAGAACATTGTGGATTTAGATTTGCCTTCTTGGTCCAGAATGCTTTCTGCAGCACTAGACTCCAGGGACTCAGAGTGCCTGACCTACCTATGGGCCATCCTCCACAGGATCCCGTCTGATGCAGGAGCTGGTGTCACAGCACAGGAAGGGCAGCACTGAGTTCCCACCCATGGATGAACAGGCTTGACCCCCGCCCCAACCACCCAGAAGGAGCTGCTCAAGTCTAAAGGTGGAGCCCTTTACTGAAGACTCAGTTATTTTGCTTGTTAGGAGATAGCTCCCTAGAGACATGGGGATCCATCTTACAGAACGGGGTAGATGCTTCCAATAAGAGAATTATACAGTGCGGCTTTCCTTAATTTTCTTTTCGTCAGTATGGACAAGCGGGAGCCAACCACTTTTGATGTCTGTGGAGATGGCTCAGAAGGAGTACAGAAAGCATTCTGCATACTTCCTCGTACAATCAATGTTCAGAAATGCTTCCTCTTATTTTATGAACGAGAAGAAAGAAAAACAGAGAGGGGAATTTAGCTGCCCAAAGCCACATGAGATGAACATGGGGCTCCACCTTGTATCTGCAGCCTGAGCACTTTTTCAACTATGGCAAAATTCCTCTGGAAGCCTTTCTGTGAGGGGCCCATGTTCTTGGCTTACCCAGGTGTGTCCTGCATAGGTGACATTTTGTACCTAGCTTCTGATATGTGAGCACGCCCCTTTTCCTAGTAAGTGTCAGCTAGACCCCACTGCCACCCTAAGTGGGTGTGATTTGGGGCTCTTCTTCTCAGTGTATGGGGCCCTGATTTACTCAAGAACCATGGCAGTCTCCACAGCAGTGATTCTTCTCAACTATAGCTGCACTTTGACATCTCCTGGGAAGCTTTTTAAAATGATACTGATGCCTGAGTTCATATCTCCAGAGATTCTGATTACTCTGAACTGAGGTACAGCATAGATGCTAGTCATTAAGAAATAAAAGAAAACCTTGAGTCTCCTGGAAACCCAGGGTTTATAAACACTGTTCTAGTTCAGTGTCAACAAATTGCAGCAATGGGTCAAATCTGGCCCATGGCCTCTGTGTGTGTGTGTGTATGTGTGTGTGTGTGTGTGTGCATGGCACCAGGGGATGCTTCCTCTGAACTATACCCCAGCCCTATTTTTTTATTCTTTATTTTTGAAATAGGGTCTAACAAAGTTGCAGAGGGACTCACTAAGTAGCTGAAGCTGGTCAAAAACCTATGATCCTCCTTTCTCAGACTCCCAAGTACTGGGATTAGAAGTGTGTGCCACCACACCCAGCTCATGGCCTGCTTTTAAAAATAAAGTTTTATTAGAACACAGACACATCTGCTTGTGTACATACTGTCTGGTACTTGATTTTGTTGCTCTAAAAGCAGAGTTTGGAAGTTGCACCAGACTGCATGTCCTATCAACTATTCTTTATGTTTACTAAATAGAAAAATATTTACTACATAACCCTTTATAGAAAACTCTGCCAACCTTTGTATGAGTCTATATAAATTCTGTGGTCTCCTTTCACCACACTATGGATTCATAATTTTTAACTGGTAGGCTAAATAATATATATGACTAGAGAAGTAGCTTTTAAACTTTCCTAGGCTTCACAGTTATGGAGGCTTTAGAAAGTCTAGGTCTCAGACAGAGCCCCTTTCACGAGGTGGAGCCTCATCCTTCTTCCCTGGAGCCCAGGCTGGGCTTGGTGACAGGATTCTCCAGCAGAAATGATGGTGAGTTTGGAGATTAGGCCATTATCTATCCCTGTGGTTCTCACTGGTTATTCTGTCTTATGGGTTGTTCAGTGGATGAAATAATGCAGGTCAGGCAGTGTCTGGAACATAATAAATGTTCCTGAAGTAATATGAGTTCTCCTTGTTATAATTATCAATCCCTGACAGTGGGGCCATGCTATTAGGGATGATTTTGCAATTTTAGAGGACAGAACTGATTCATTGGTGTTGTTAATTTAGAATTCTAGGTCTAGCAGTATAACCTCTATTTACCTGCTAGTCCTGGACTCCTCCAGCCACTGATACTGGCAAAAACATGAACTATGCCACAAGTAGAAGCCCTTTCTCCCAGGAAAGACGGTTGGCTTCACATGCTGTGCCTATCCTTGATTATGCAACTGCTCTCAAGGCACGTACCTTTACTGTACTCCGTGTGCATCTAGGGACAATGAGCAGAGACTTTCTGAGCCCCCCCCCCCCCGCAAATAAGACAAGAATGTCTTATTTCAGGCTGATGTAACCAAATATCATGACCTGGGTGGCTTCTAAACAGCAGAAATTTACTTCTCACAGTTTGAAGGCTAGAAATCCAAGACCAGGGAGCCAGTATTGTGGGGTGCTTCTGGTGAGGTCTTCTGACACACACACACACACACACACACACACACACACACAGAGAGAGAGAGAGAGAGAGAGAGAGAGAGAAGAAGAAGAAGAAGAAGAAGAAGAAGAAGAAGAAGAAGAGGAGGAGGAGGAGGAGGAGGAGGAGGAGGAGGAGGAGGAGGAAGGGAAGGGAAGGGAAGGGAAGGGAAGGGAAGGGAAGGGAAGGGAAGGGAAGGGAAGGGAAGGGAAGGGAAGGAACACTCTGTTCTTTGGGGTCTTTTATGAGGGCACTAATCCTATTTATGAGGGTTCTACTCTCATATCCTAATTTTCTACCAAAGGCCCAATCTATTAATACCATCAATTAGAAATTAGAATGTCAACATAGGAACCCTTAGCTGGATCCAAGAAACTGCGGTCTCACACACATTATTCTTTTAAGATGAAAGGGAGAGGGAAAAGGATAGGAGAGGGAGGGAAGGAGGGAGGGAAGGAGGGAGGGAGAGAGAGGAGAAGAGCTCTTTAGGGAGTCATTATTTTTGCAAGTGTCAGTGGTTGGGGGTATGTTCCAGGACTAGTTGATTGTAGCACAAGAGCCCAGGGCCACCCACTTAACAGCACAAATATGAAAGGAGAATAGATAGGAGCACAGCTGCTAGGAAGTCACAGGGGACCCTGAGCCCCCAAAGAGTCTCTTCAAAACCCCAAGGGCAAAGCAGCACCTGGAAAAGTCACCTCCTGGCCAACTGGTGTCATGTGGCCACCTGCAGGCTTACCCCTGTGGGCACTGCACAGGGCACAGATGTGGTTCAGAAAAGGTTATCTTACAGAATAACTAAGAACTGGATACAGCCCCCGTTCCCTGGCAGCTGGTTCACTAATTCATAGATTCATTCATGCATGCATGCAAACATTAGGATGCCCTTTATAAGGTGAGGGACATGATAAATACAAAAATAAATATAAGGGTCTCTGCCTTCAAGGAACATGAGGACTAAGGCCTAGAAAGTCATAATGCTAGGGAGTAAGCCTCAAAGAGAAGGAATCATAGAGTCATCAGGCTCAGCCTGGGAAGCTCTAGAGGAAAGGAGACACAGAGGAAACAGGTGAATGAAGATGCCATGAATAAATGGATATGTGACGATGGCACCAGAGAGAAAGAAACATGGAAATGATAGATTCAAGAATACCTGGGGTGAAGTGGAAGGGATCAAGGAAACACAGGAGTTACTGGGAGATGGTAAGTTTATTTGTTTTAGGCAATATGTTGTTCACCAGAACTTTCCACTGTCATGGACCTCTGTATCACCTTCTGTATCACCTTCCTTGAAATGGGAGGAGATGAACAGCAAAGCGAGAGACTGGTGGGTGCCTGGAGATCAGGGCGCACCAGCCTACAAGATAATAATTAAAATTAGGGCAAAAGACCTTGGTCCTCCAGACCCAATTCTGACCAATCATAAAAGAGTAGATGGGGAAACTCAGTAAGGTTTAAAAGCCCACCTTCCAAGAACCTCAGTGGTTACTCCTTTGGGGACCCTTCTCCCCACAGCATCTTCTTTCCTTGACTTAAAATAAAATCTCATATTTTTATACCCTTCATTAGTCCTTGGATTTCATTCATGAAAATCCACTAGACAAGAACCCAATAAAAGGAAACACCTGTATCATTTTGGTGACCTATATGGGACCACGAGGGAAGGGAGCCAGTGAAGGAAGAATTTGGTTCCAGCCGCTACGAGGCACACATGCCTACTGAATGCTGGAGATGTGGCTGCTGTGGCTGAGGAAGTTAGCCTGTAGAGAATCTTAATTAATTTAAATCAGCTGGCTCGCGTGTGGCTAGGGGCTACCATTCTGGACAGCACAGTTCCATAGTCGAGCCCTTCACATGAATTATTTAATTATCTGCACAACGATCCTGTGCAGTAAGCTTCATCACTAACCCCATCTTGTGGATGAGGAAGCTGAGGGTGACATGGCTGGTAAGTGGGACTTGAGCTGAGACGCAGTGACCCAGAGCTCATGTTCTCGACTGTGGTATGATTATGTCAGCATTCTGCACATACACGGTTTTTTGCAGAGATAAGCACCATTATGTAACAAACATATTATTAAAAGCTTGTGAGATTTTGACAGCAGAATTATTTACAACGCATTAAGGCGGCTTGCCTTTTAGATGAATTCATGTGTGAACAACCTGACTCAACTCTGGAAAATCTCTGTGCATTTGGAGGGATGGGTCATGCCTCCAACTGAATGGCCTGGCTGAAGGAATTTAGGAAATGTATTCAACTGGACTCCAAACCCTTTCCTAGATGCCATTTAATCCAGGGAGGAACTTCAGAATGGCAATGGAAAACAGTCCTGCAGTGAATCTGAGCCTTTCTTGACTTCCAGGAGAGGGACTTGGTGTTGGAGCTCACAGCCAGGCACTCTGCTGTTTGGACTGGAGAAAGCTCACAGGAACATCTTTCCCAGTACTTAGAGATTGCTGACATTTTGGCCTCACCTGCCAGGAAGCTGAAATTGAATTTGAAATGCCAGTGTTTTCTTTAGTGGGATTAATGGCAATTTGAAGAGAGAAGTCTTGAAGTGGCACACCCTAGGGAGGGAGTTGGGATAAATGAGGGGCTCAGATGGAATGTGAGCCAGAGGATCCTAGGGCAATCGGCAAAGGTCACAGAATGTGTTCATTCAAGACCAAAGGCAGGCAAATCATACTGAGCTAAAGTGCTTAGTTGCAAAACATGCAATTTTTGAAAGATGAGGGAAGAATCTTAATGAAGCAACTAGGATATAACATGCAACGTTCAACTAAGTCAACTTGTTGTCACAACAAAACACATTCCTCCTACAAGTTCCCTGATCTAGAAGAGGGTGTCCTGGGGTGAGCTCCTGGGGACAGAAGGGATTTCTAGTTAAGTGATGTTAGGTCATCACACTGTAGGACTTGGCTCTGACTTCATCCCTTCCCTTCACCCGTTTACTAGGCACCAGATATAAGGCAAAATTTTAGGGCACGGAGGACATGGCAATGAATGCGCCGACATCTCTGCTTACTCAGAGAGTACATTCTAGAGAGAAAAGGAAAGCAATAAGTAAGAATATTAAAGAGAGGAGACAATTTTGGATAATTAGACCAGTGCCGCCAAAAATAAAACACAATATTATGAAACAGTGGTTTTGCTGTACGGGGACATGTCTCCTGGCCCGAGTGCTAAGCGGTAACTTCACTCTTTACTTGCAGAGTATATTCCTTCCCTGTTGTCTGGGTTGTCCCACCAAGTGCTCTTGCCAGTCTGAAGAAGTGAGATCCTCTGTGCTCACTCACTCGAGGAAAAATTTGACTTTCCTCTGACTCACCCTACTGCTCATGTATGACTTAATGATTTCCAGGGCAAGTTGGTGGTCTCCTCTGGGCTTTCATTTATTTCACTACCATTTTTTTTCGTTGCGCTTTGCTTCAAACTTGGTTCCCTGAGTTCATCTTCCTTTTCCCTGGCAGATTCCTATTCTCTGTCCACTCTGGGATTCACATAAAGATGGATTTGTGACACTGCAACTAAAGCGATCGCCTCTGATGAGGGCTAGGGATTATATAGATGGCTTGTTCCTCTAGCATAGGTGAAAAGTATCAGCCAGACACAGGGTCCTGCATGACATTTCAGCAGGCATAGGAGGAGCCAGTAACAAACAGCACTCGATCTTTGCTTTTATAGAATTTGCAGGTATTCTGTAAATGACCTGACATTTCAATCAATTAACACTCCAGATCACAGAAAGAGTTCCTTCCCCCTCTTCACTGCACCATGTCTGGAAAGTCCAACATGGGGGAATGCCCCCACAGGGCTAACAAAATAGAAGTATGCAAGAAAAAAAAAACACATCAGCTCATCGAGTTTGGCATCCCTGGACCTTGATGGTGGTCACAGCAATCCCAGCTTGTTATTAAGAATTATCTATGACAAGCTGAACAAAGTGGTGCATGCCTGCAATCTCAGTACCTGGGATAGCAGGATTGCAGGTTCAAGGCCAGCTTCAGCAACTTAGTAAGACCCTGTTGGGTTTGCTATGGGAAAAAAAATGGTGAAATCAGTTTGTTCTGCTGCGTCTTTCTTTCACTGGTGACAGACTTTGCATAACTTTTACCATTGCTGTCCTGTGCTTTGACTCAGAAAATGTCGCAGTGTCTGGAGTGAGGCCACTAAGGATTCCTCTCTCCCCTGCCAGTGACTGGGCATCCTTATTCTATAGGCAGCTGCCACAGAGGCAAGCCGAGGAAGTCTCCGTGGCCCACAGATGCCCTTCTCCCCAGCTCACTCTTCATTCCTCACCAGAGAGCTGTGGCAGGGGCCTCCCCAGGCCCTCCCCACCCCGCCATTCTGCACTTAGTGGCTACAGTGATTCATTATTTATTTATTTATTTTGGTACTGGGATTGAACCCAGGGGCATTTTGCCTCCAAGCTACATCCCAGCCCTATTTTTTATTCCGTATTTTGAAGCAAGGTCTCACTAAGTTGTTGAGACTGGCCTTGACCCTGCATTTCTCCTGTCTCAGTCTCTTAAGTACTGAGATTACAGGCATGTGCCACCATAGCCAGATACAGCAGTCTTTTAAAAATCAGTGTTACATCACGGCATTCACCTGCTATACTCGGAATAAGACCTGCATTCTCAGAGATGGCCCACGGCACCCAGTCTTATTCCTGTCTTCTCACCCATCCTCACTTCTTGGCACCTCTACATGGCTGTTCCCTCTGACACTGCCTTTCTGACAGTTTCTAGAGGAGCCGGGAGCCCTTGCACCTCAGGGGCACTCTCAACTAGTCCTTTTCCTTGGAATTCCCCAGATCATAGATCATCACTTCCTTCAGGTGGAGGCTTGGGCCATGAGCAGCCTCTCCCCGCGGGTACCACTGACCCCCTCCCCCACCCCCCCACGCACACAGGGAGTCTCCTCCACCCTCTTTGTGTCCCCAGCCGGCACATCTCATCAATCTGTAATCCCACACATTTGTTTCTTTATATGTGTGTGTGTGTGTGTGTGTGTGTGTGTGTGTGTGTGTGTGTACACTGTATATACTGTATGTATACATATACTGTGTGTATACTGTCTTTGTCTCCTATAACTTAGTAATTACTTCCCTCTCTCCCTCCTTTCCTTCCTTCTTCCTTCCTTTCCTCCCTTCCTCCCTTGCAATACTAGGGACTGAATTCAGGGTGTTCTACCTCTGAGCCACAACCCAAGCCCTTTGTATTTTTTATTTTGAAACAAGGTCTCGTGAGGTTGCTGAGGGTCCCACTACGCTCCCGAGGCTGGCCTCAAACCCTCACTCTACTCTTAGTCTCCCAAGCACTGGGATGACAGGTGTGTGCCACCACTCCTGGCTTGTTTTCTTTCTTCATGTGAGCACAGACTCTACAATGGGCTCCTTCAATACTTGTGAGAGTGGAGGGCTTTCTGCTTTGCAAGAAGGGTAAGAAGCACATGGGCTCGATGGGACTGCCCTGGCAAAGTTCCACACTGCATGGCTTAAACAACAGAGATGTGCTGTGGCTCCACTCGGGCAGCTGAGATCAGGTTTCCTTCTGAGGGTCCATGATCAAGCACCTGTCATTTTCGGTGTGCTTTGGCTTCGGGGTCCTCACTCCGATCCTCGCCTTCATCTTCCCTGGTGTCAGTGTGCAGGCCTCCTCTTTTTCTACGGACACCATTCCAGTGGATTAGGGCTCACCCTAAGGGCCTCACTTATTTCATTTTTTTGATACTCTCAGTGGTGCACCGTAGTGGGGTCACAATGAGGCAGGGCAGTGGGAATACACACACGCACAACACGTGGTACGTTTCCCTCCGGATCCCACCCACTTGTTCCCCTTCCCCATACATGTCATTAAGATGAGTGTTGATAATTTCATGTTTGCATGTAGCATTGTTTAGCCTGTTACACTCCACTGGAGTCTCTACTCCCTTATCTGAGGTCTGTTTTGTTTTGTGATTTCTCTCTAGCTTCTATATATGAAAGAAAACATAGAACTATTTACTTTCTGAGACAGGCTAATCTTACTTACCAGAATATTCTTTAGTTTTGCCTATTATCCTGCAAATGACATAATTTTGTTCTTTTTATGGCTTGGCTGAGTAAAAATCCATTGTGTGTATTCACCAGTTTTGTGATCCATTCATCTGTTGATGGACACCTGGGTTGGTTCCATAATTCAGCTATTATAAGTTGTGATGCTATAAACATGGATATGCACGTATCACTCTGCTATTCTGACTTCAAATTCTTTGGAAAGATGCCTCATTTTAACTTGATTATTTTTGTAATGACTCTATCTCCAAATGAAGTTGTACTTACTAGGGTTGGGACTTCAGCGCATGAGGGTTTTTTGAGCAACAGTTTAGCCCATAATAAGGCCTGTGTAACCTTTATCTCCATAACACTCAACACCACACCTGGCATGTAGTAGGCCATCCATCAGCACATCCTCCAAGGATAGAGAACCACAAGACGCTAAGGGCCGGGGGGGAGGGCACAAAGGGTTGGCAAGTTTTCAGTGAGTGATGAATTAAAGCTCTGTCATCCACTATGCATCCACCAGCTCCATGTGGCTGGGAGTGCTTGGAACACACCTCATCCAAATGGAATTGTGCTATAACTGCAAAGCACACGCCAGCTTCCACGCTTAAAGATATGTGTATTAAAAACCTATAACCCAAATGCCTTCTTACTTTCTCTATTGATTATAAGTCAAAATATTTTGGATATATCAGGTGAAATAAAATGTACTATTGAGATGAATTTTACCTATTTTTTTTTTACTTTCTGGAATGCAGTTACTAGAAAATTTTAAATGGTTTGCATCATATTTGTGTTGAATAGCACCTGTATAAGAATAATTTGGAAGGCAGAGAAAGCATTGCAGGTGGAGAGAGGAAGGATAATATGCCCTGGAAATAACAGTAACTGCATTTGGGCATATGCTGGTGTGTACACATAGATCTTACTGATTTATAGATGTATCATTCGTTGTGCTAGGTACAGTTACTTGGCCTTTCATAGCCAAGAGTTCTGCACTCATGGATTCAAATATATGTTTTTGTACTGAATATATACAGATATTTTCTCCACATTATTCCCTAACAATACAGTACAATAACAACTTACATATAATTTACATTGCCATTCAGTATTATAAGTAATCTAAGGAAGTTTAAAGTACACGGGAGAATATGCATAGGTTTCCTGTAAATACCATGCTACTTATATAAAGGGCTTGAGTAGCCACAGACTTTGGTGTCTAGGGAGGGCCAGGAACAAATCCCCTGTGGATCCTGAGGAATGACAACTCTATAGGCAAAATCCTATTTGATTCTCTGATCTGATGTAAGTGCATTATTATTACCACTCCTATCCTCACTGCACAAAGGAGGAAAGTGAAGCAGCAGGAGGCCAGGCAACTTGCTCCAGGTCACCATACGTGGCAACTGCAACCCAGGCTCCTGTCCCCAGAGCCCCTTGCATTTTCCTTGCTTCCTGCTATCTATTTGGAGAGGGTGAAATCATTAAGAGGGGCTAATGGCTGAGTCAGAAAGTGCAGAACCGTTCCTACAGGAAAGAAAAGCCAGCCTCGTTCCTCCTCTTATCGAGATGGAGCCTCATCAGACACAAGAAGGAAACCCAAGTGAAGTGAAGCTCTCCCTACTCTGCTATAATTGCCTCTATTGTTGGATCCGGGATGAAGCAGAAAGGCGAACAGCCACAGCCTCTGCAGTAGCTGAACAGGATAAAAAAGGGGCAGAGATGTAGTAGGCACGTCTCGGCTTTCAGGGAAGTTAGACAGAAAGCAAGTGCAGACACAGAACAATTAACTCTGGCAACTGCTCTCTCCACAGGCTCCACCTGTGAAGAAGGCTCCCAGAAGGCTCTCTGGGAGGTGGGCAGTGAGTTCCAACTCCAGAACACCTTCCCTTTAACTGCAAAGGCGTTTGAAGGTACTTGCAAGAGCTAACCACAACAGGAGCTTCCAGACCTTCTAGCATCTCACGGTTTTTCCTGGTCTCAGTGAGGGTCCTCCAGCTTCTGCTCAGAGGGGTGTGTCAAGCAGCAACCTGAGCAACTGGTCCCTCCTGCCTCTTACCTTCCCTCCCACTGTCTTCCCTCCAGGAGGAAGCTGGAGACACACATTACCCCTTCGCCCTCCCACTGTCTGTTTTAAGAGTTCCCAGGCCATTCACAGCTAGTGCTGAGAACCGCTGATTTAGATTCTAGAACATGAGTCTTGGCACCTCTACCCCCTCCCACATTTGTGAATTTGTCTTCAGGCAATTTCTTTATGAGGTGGAGGAGAAGAGGAAGTGATGGCTGCATCTTAATGAAGTTAACCATCTAGGCAAAGAGGAAACTGAACACTGTCTAATCAAGCCCATCATGGCTGCTTATCCTTGCCCATGTCACTGCTGACTTATGGCTTCCTCTGCGGCTATTTCTTCCTGATCCCACAGTGATTTGTGACCTTTCTGAGGTTTGTGTCCCTTCTCTTAAAGCCAGTTGTTGGTTTCAGCTACAGAAAAACAAAGAAAAAAGACGAGGTTCTTGACTTCCTTAGTGTCAGAACTCTTTGGTAAAGCCTATAGACCTTGTCTTAGGGTTGTGTTCCAATGCATAAAATGAGACTACATTCAAAAACCAATTCTATTGATATGGAGATATCAACGTAATTTTAAATATAATTTTTATTTTGTGCTTATTATCAATGCACTAAATAATAAGATTTAGCAGCACATCTGATATTTACAGTAATTTTATATAGTGATTAACTCATTAATAAGATCTAGCAACACATCTAATATCTATAGTCATTTTTATGTAGTGATGAATGTGAACAATACTTCAACATATTGGCAAGAACTACTAACATGATATGAAAGTCTGTTAATACTGTTATATTTTAGCGTCTGCATTCATAATTGAGTGAATACTAAGTTTCAGGTAGAGGTCAGAACATACAAAGATGCATTTTTCTCCCAACTGACTCCATGAGTCTCCTAAATGTAATTTATATATTCCCTCTAATTTATATATTCCCCCTGGGTCCCCAGTGTAAGATTTTACAGATCTGCTGTTAAGGGTAATGAACCTGTCTATTTTCCATAGAAGGAAGCCAAGACAGGAGCTGAAATAACAGAGATGCAGCTGGCAGGTGAAACAGAATCCTCTGCGTTGTTGCTCCTAGTAGACCACTATGTGCTGACTGTCATAGTAGGTACCAGGTTTGCACAGTTTACTGTTCACAGTGTTGCTATCCACTCTGACAGCAAAACGCATGGCTGATGAATTCAGTCCTCTTTGTTCCATACCAGTCCTCCTGAGGCTGCTCAACGGCAGCTTAAAAAAAACTTAAGCAACAGTTTTTCAGGACTTCTAAAACATTTAGGAACACTTATTTTCAAAACAGGCATACTCTCAGTTTTCTATAACTTACTTTTTGTACTTTAAAATGTATTATTTGGCATTATTTCATTTTGGTAGATAATGCTTTTTTTCTTGGATATCTACATAGAAATACTTTATGGTTATTTCAAAATTTTAAACAACCCCTCAATTGAGTTTACCACGCCCACCAGCAATCCAGACCAGTGAGTACCAAAATCATAAGTGAAACTGTGGTCCCACAGGAGAACTCCCATCACTGCACCCCCAGGGACTCGCACAGCTGCAATAAACTCCCTAGGTTTGAGATTTTGTGGCTCAACCCAGTGAAGGAGTAGTGGTGGCTGAAAGTACAACACTCGCCAGAGATCCAGAGTGGCTCTCAATAACACCATAAGTCAAGTCACGGTTCCATGGGAAATAACCCAGCCCAGCACCCCCAGGGTCTCCCGCAGCCCCGATAAACTCCCTGGATCTGAGACTTTGTGTTATAACTTGGAGAGGTAGGAGTGGAGGCTCAGACAGACTCAGGCTCTGATCAGTGGAAAGTATGGGGGAAGCCCTATGCTTAACACTAGACCCAACTAGTAGGATCTCTGGGACCACTACATCATATGACCTCTCAATCATAGGGAATGGCATGATGTGATCCAGACCCTGGAAGAAAACAACTTCCAACCAAAACTGCTATATCCAGCAAAGTTATTATTAAAAATTGATGGAGAAACAAAAGTGTTTCAAGATAAGCAGAATCTCAAAAAAATTCATGACTACAAAGCCAACACTAGAGAAAATACTTAAAGAAATAAACCATAAAGAAGAAAAAAGAAACAAATATTAGAAGCAGAGAAGAGATGAAGTTGATCGGCAGGGTATGTAGGTAAAGAAGAAATAACATTATACCAAAGAGAAGACAGAACACAAAATAAAAGGAAATAAAAATCATATTTCAATAATAACTCTGAATGTCAAAGGACTTCACTCACCAATCAAAAGATATAGACTGGCAATGTGGATTAAAGAATATAATCCAAATATATGCTGTTTGCAAAGAAACTCACAGCCAAAGACATTCACAGACTGAAAGTGAAAGGATGGAAAAAGAGATATCATGCTAATGGAGACCAAAAGTGGTTGGGTAGAGGTAGCAATGCTGATATCCAACAAAACAGACTTTAAGCAAAAATAAAAACAAAACAGAAGAGACAAAGCAGGGTACTTCCTTTTATTAAAAGGAACAATCCACCAAAAAGATATAATGATAGTAAATGTTTATGCCTCAAATGTGGGTGCAGCCACATTTGTAAAACAAACCCTCCTGGAAATCAGATCTCAAATAGACCCAAATACAATAATATTGGGAGACTTCAACACACCTCTCATACCACCGGATCGATCTTTAAGGCAAAAGATGAATAAAGACTCTTCAGAACTAAAGAAAACTATAAACCAAAAGGACCTAATAGACATATACAGAATATTTCAACCAGAAACAGCAGAATACACATTCTTCTCAGCAGTCCATGGAACCTTCTCCAAAATAGATCACATCCTAGGCCACAAAGCAAGCACCAGAAAATTCAAAAGATGTAATATAATTCCCTGCATCTTTTCAGAACATAATGGAATGAAAGTATAAATCAACAACAGGAAACCCAAAAGATTATTTAAATACATGGAGACTGAATGACACACTATTGAATGATGAGTAGGTAAAATCAGAAATTAAGGGAAAAATAAAGAAATTTCTGGAAATAAATGAAAATAACTTTCCAAAATCTATGGCACACTTTGAAGGCAGTGTTAAGAAGAAAGTTTATAGCACTGAGTGCCCACATAAGAAGCACAGAGAGTCACCAAGTGAACAACCTAATGACACAACTGAAGAACCTAGAAAGACCACAACAGTCCAATCCCAAAGCCAGCAGAAGGGAGGAAATTATTAAAATCAGAGCAGAAATAAATGAAATAGAGAACAAAAAAACAATTCACAGAGTCAACAAAACAAAAAGCTGGCTCTTTGAAAAAATTAATAGGATTGAAAAATCCCTGGCCAACCCAACCAAAAGAGAGAATCAACTCAAATTATTAAAATCACAAATGAAGTCGGGCATGGTGGCGGACACTTGTAATCCCAGCATTTGGGAGGCTGAGACTGGAGGATTGCGGTTCTCTGACAGCCTCAGCTACTTAGTGAGGCTCTCCGCAACTCAGTGAGACCCTGTTTCAAAATAAAGAATAAAAAAATTGGGCAGAGTGTGTAGCTCGGAGGTTGAATGCCTCTGGGTTCCATCCCCAGGCCCGCAAAAAAAAACAAAAACAAAAACAAAACAAAACAAAAAACAACAACAACAAAAAAAAACCCAACATTACCACAGACAGTGAGGAAATTCAAAGGATTATAAGAAACTACTTTGAAAATTTATACTCCAATAGACTGAAAAACATGGAAGAAACCAATAGATTTCTAAGCACATGTAACTAACCTAAACTGAACCAAGAGGATATAGCAAGCCTAAACCAACCAATAGCAAGCAAAGAAATAGAAACAGCAATAAAAAATTCTGCCATCAAAGAAAAGCCCAGGCCCTGATGGTTTTCCAGCTAAATTCTATAAAACCTTCAGTGAAGAACTAATATCAATACTTCACAAATTGTTCCATGAAATTGAAAAAGATGGGATTCTCCCAAATTCCTTCTATGAGACCAGTATCACATTAATCCCCAAACTAAATAAAGATACCTCAAGAAAGGAAAATTACAGACCAATATCATTGGTGAATATAGATGCAAAAATTCTAAACAAAATACTAGCTATACACATTCAAAACCATATCAAGAGAATTATATACCACGACCAAGTTGGTTTCATCCCAGAAAAGCAAGGCTGGTTCAACATAAACAAATCAATACATGTTATTCACCACATAAATAGAACTGAGAACAAAAACCACATGATCATATCAATATATGCTGAAAAAGCATTTGACAAAACCCAACACCCATTTATGTTAAAACCACTGCAGAAAATTGGAATAGGAGGAACATATTTCAACATCATTAAGGCAATATAATTAAACCTAAAGCCAACATCATATTGAATGGGGAAAAACTGCAAGAGTTCTCCTTAAAAACAGGAACAAAATAAAGATGTCCACTATCACCATTCCTTTTCAATGTAGTACTCGAGACTCTAGTGAGAAGAAAATCAAAGGAATTCAAATAGGAAGAGGGGAAATAAAACTATCCTTATTTGCAGATGACATTATCCTTTATCTAGAAGACACAAAGAACTCAACCAAAAGACTACTGATTAACCAATTCAGCAAAGATGCAGGATACAAAACCAACCTAAAGAAATCAGTTGCTTTTCTTTATGCCAACAATGAGTCCACAATGAAAGAAATGAAAAAAAAAATTCCATTCACTATAACCTCAAAACCAATAAAATACCTGGGGATAAACCTAACCAAAAAAAGACCTCTACAAAGAAAACTATAAGACATTAAAGAAAGAAATTGAAGAAGACCTTGGAAGATGGAATGATCTCCCTTGTTCATGGATAGGCAGAATAAATATCAAAATGGCCATTCTGCCAAAAGTGATCTATAGATTCAATGCAATTCCCATTAAAATACCAGTGGCATTCTTCATAGATCTAGAAAAATCAGTCATGAATTTTATATGGGGAAAGAAAAGACTCAGAATAGCCAAAGTAATTCTCATCAATAAGGACCATTCAGGAGGCATCACAATCCCTGACTTCAAATTACACTATAGAGCAATAGTAGTAAAAACAGCACGGTATTGGCACAACAACAGGCATATTGACCAGTAGAACAGAATAGATGATACAGAAAGAAACTCACATACCTATAGCCAATTAATCTTTGACAAAGGGGCCAAACTCATATGCTGGAGAAAAGACAGCCTTTTCAGCAAATGGTGCTGGGGAACTAACTCCTTACCTCTCACCATGCGCAGGAATCAACTCAAGATGGATAAAAGACTTAGAAATTAGACTAGAGACTGTGAAGTTATTAGAGGAGGGTATAGGCTCAACACTCCAACATATAGGCACAAGCAGTAACTTTCTTAAGACCTCCAAAGTGCAGGAAATTAAAGCAAGAATTAACAAGTGGGATGGCATCAAACTAAAAAGTTTCTTCTCATCAAAGGAAACCATCAAGAACCAAAAGAGAAAGCCCACAGAATGGGAGAAGATCTTTACCAGCCATCACTTGGATAAAGGGCTAATATCCCGAATATACAAAGAACTCAAAAGACTTTACACTAGCAAAACAAATAACCCAATCAAGAAATGGGCAACTGAACTTAATAGACACTTCACAAAAGGAGAGATACAAATGGCCAATAGATAGATGAAAAAATGTTCAACATCATTAGCCATTAGGGAGATGGAAATCAAAACTACGCTGAGATTTCATGTAACACAAATCAGAGTGGCAAACATAAATCAAATAACAAATGCTGGTGAGGATGTGGGGAAAGAGGAACTCTTTTACACTATTGGTGGGAGTGCAAACTAGATCAGCTTCTATGGAGATCAGTGTGGAAATTCCTTAGAAAACTGGGAATAGATCCACCTTATGATCCAGCTATACCACTCCTGGGTATTTGTCCAAAGGAGTTAAAATCAGAGAACTACAGTAAAATATGCAAACCCATGTTTATAGCAGCACAATTCATAATAGCCAAAATATGGAACCAACCTAGGTCTCCATCAACTGATGAATGGATTGCAAAATTATTGGAAATATATGCAATGGAATTCTACTCAGCTATAAAAAAGAACAAAATTTTGTCATTCACAAGAAGATGGAAAGATCTGAAGAACATTATGTTAAGTGAGACCAGCCAAGCACAGAAAGAGAAGGGACATATGCTTTCTCTAATGTGCCCAAACTAGAGAGTATTAGGGATACCAGAGGGACTCCAGATAATGGAGGGGAAACCACAGCAAAGCTAGAAAGGAAGGGTAGGAGAGGAAGAAGACTGAGGCTAATCAATGGAGGAGCTACATCCGAATATGTGTAAAAGTATGAATGGAGCATGGTTAACCTGGACACTCATTGTTGGAAGGGGAGCTGGTGGGAGGGGGGAGAGGGCACCAAGCACAGTCTAAATGTATACAATTTTCAATATATTCCACATATACATAAAAAAGACAAAAAACCTCAATGGCATTTTGATTATTTCTGTTTTTTACTATTAAAGATAAAGTAGTTCTCATAAAAGCTGTGAGTAAAGTAGTGGTTACTGGAGCCTGGGAAGGGTAGGGAGAAGGGAGGTTGGGTGTAGTTGGATGGCAGGAATAATTTCCAATGTTCTTAACACAGTAAGATAGCCATTTTTGTTACCTTTTGTGTATTTCAAACTAGCTAACAGAATTTCAAATGTTCCTAGCACAAAGAAATAATAAATGTTTGACATGGTGGACATACCAGTTAACCTGACCTGATCATTATACATTGTATACGTGTATTAAATTATCACACTATACTACATAAATATATATGATCATGGGTAAAAACTTTTAAAACTCCAGTGAATATTCATGTGCATATTTTATTGGTTTCATATTGGGATACTTCTGTAAGGCAGATTACTAGAAGTGAAATTGTTGGCATAAATTGTATCTTATGATTTAATCTTGGCAGATATATTATTGTCTTTTGGAAGGCTGGGCCAATTTATAATCCCCTCAACAAGTTGTGAGGATACCAGTCCTCTGCTCCTTTGCTAATGCTAGGTGGTAGGAGCCTTTAGTTTAATCCTTGTCGGTAGGATGAAAACCTGGACATCATCATCAAACCTGCATTTCTTTGCAGTTAGTGATATTGAGACTTCTCCCATATGCTAATTACATATTTATATTTATTTGATTTTTACGCCCTTTGCTCATTTTCCTATTTGAATTACAGTTATGTTTCTTAAATGATGAATGCCAAATAAAGCCTGGTTTTTCCCTTCTGAATTTCATAATTTCTCCAGCTTTCTTCCTGAATCTGATTGGCTCAGAATTGAACTATTGCTACTTGCATAAAATAATGAAAAGTCAAACTCCCTTTTGGAAGGAGGCGGGGTGATAATTTAAAGTATTCAAAGTGTGCATGTGTGCAACCTGTCTTGGTTCTTCCCTTGGACTCTACCAGGAATGCTGGGCAATAGCACCCCCTCTACTCCCCGAGTCCCTGACAACTGGTTATAAATCACGCTCTATAGCAGTCCTCTGACAGAGCTCAGCGTTACTGCTGCCATTTAGTGCAAAGAAGAACTGGCTGGAAGGATGAAGACTCAAGGTCACAAAGTTAATGAACGCAAGAGAGCCAGCCTCAAACCTGTCCAATTTGGGAAATTCAGAGTCATTATATCATCGGGAACTTCTCACAGTGAAGGGACTGTCAATGACGGCCTGCCCTTGTGTTGCGGCTAAAGCACTGTTCATTTTCTCCCCTAGATTATAATACTGACAGCTTTCGTGTAGCTTTTACCAGATGCCAGACACTGGATTTTATATGCATTATTATCCTTAACCTTCATAAAACTGTGCTATAATGTGGCTTTCATTTTGTTGCACTTTTGTTGTTATTTGTGTGTTCCAGACCATTTCTAGTAAAGGACTGTAATGCCTTTTAAGGGGAGGATTTTGCTCAGTGCATTTAGTTTTGACAGCACCTGTCAATTGAGGAGCCTTGTCAAGAAGTACAACCCTAACCCCGCACTGCCCAGTGTCCTTCTCTGGGGACTTCAAATCTGTCTCGTTAGAGCTGATTCTTAGTGGAATTGTGCCCTGGCGGTATTTCCTTAGTCCCTGCTACTTAGATCCCCCAAATGACACTGTCATTTGCTGGAAAATGGATTGAACTAGAGATTGAACTAAGTGAGACCAGCCAGTCTCAGAGTTAAGGATCATATAGTTTATTTGGCTTTCTGACTGTTCTAAACTTCTTTTGCATAGTTTTAAATTATTATTCCCTGAGTTCTACGTAGCTTTTCAATACCTTTGCCTTTGTTCAACCCGACCTGTTTTTATGTATTCTTATGTGTCCTGATCAGTCAATTAGGTGCAACCAAAATCTATTAAAACTAGCAAAATATGACCAAAAACTACCCTAGAAGCTACCATACATCTGCTCAATACCAAAAAGCTCCTACACCCTGGTGTATAACTAAGGTCACAGTTCAGCTGTTGGTACAGGGGCAAAGTAAACAAGCAAGCAAGCAGACCTTGGAAATTTCTGTTAATTTCTCTATAACACTGCCATTCAATTAAAAAGTCGTTTTCCATAATAAAGGAAGTATATTACACCATTAAATAGCTTTACTCCATGGTTAACTACTTGCTTCTTCTGTTCATTTTTGCTATCTGATACTTCTCAAGTTCCTAATTTTAGAGAGATGATGTAGAGAACCAGTGTCCCTTTAGGCTAATTTTTGGGTCCCAGCAAAATCTGCCTCCCCAGTTACTTCCCCAGAACTGCTAATAAGGCGTGGCAAGTAGAGGCCAGAACGTCACAGGGCAGCCACTCACTGCAGGGCTGGTGCCAGGGACAAACGCTGGGAATGGCTGGTAGCAAGGACGTCATCGTGGGCAAGGCGAGGTGCCTGCTTAGATGGGCAGAGAACGCACGTTAATAAGTGGATAAGGAAAATGTGGTATATACACACAACGGAACTATGCTCAGCCACAAAGAGAAAGGACACTGTGTCAAGTGCTGGAAAACGGATTGAACTACAGAATATTACGCTAAGTGAGATCAGCCAGTCTCAGAGAGTTCAGGATCATAAATTTTCTCTCTTATGTGGAAGCTATCAGGAAAATAGGAAACAAGAGGGACTCATAAATATGGAGAGGGACCAGTGGAATAATGGAATGGACCTGAGGGAGGAGGACAGGAGAGGGGAGGAAGAGAGGAGAGGGGAGGAAAAAAAGAGGCTTGATGAAGGAAATAATGCAAACAGTGCTAATGCATATGTGAAGGTATCACTCTCAATCTCACTAATGTGTTCAGGGGAGGGTACCAGGATGGGATGTGAAGGGAAATACACAAGTGTGCATGCATATTCACATCACACTGAATCTTGCTATATGATTATAATGCACCAATAAACATGTATTAAAAAAAACAAAAAAAAATTCCAATACACGGAAGGGTGAGACAGAAGACTCACAGGTTCAAAGTCAGCATCTGGTAAATTAGGGAGATTTTATATCAGTGACAGAAGTCCTCTGGATTCAATCCCCAGCACAACATGTGTGCACACACACACACATGCACACACACAAATAATAATAGCAATAATGATATCTGGCAAAATTCATAGATATAAAGAAGATGTGATTATGCTGGAGTCATAAAGAAAAGATGTATAGGGGCAAAATAGTCTTGTCATTTTAAGTTATTACAAAATCTCTCATTATGCATGACAATGACTTTTTTAGGAGATTGGGGAAACCCACACATATCTAGTTTTTACCTATTGATTAAAAGAAAATTGAGAGACCCAGTACCTAATCCCAATGTACGGGCCTCTCAAATGAGAAGCAAAGTATAAAAAACTTTGCACACATACACGAAAACATGGAAACGTGAATACATCTGATAGTAAATATAAGGAATGTTTTAAATCTGTTTTAGGTGCAGTAGTGGTTTCTTGGCTGTGATTACGTGTTGCTTATTTTAGATTCCTTATCTTTTCAAGACACGTACTGTAATAAATACACATGACATGATGTGTACAATCTGCTTCATAATAACCCGAGGGCAGGGGACGGCGTGGGGTGGGGAAGCAGAAAGAGGGTGATCCTGGCTGGGGAAGTGACAGGGGGTGAGAGCCGGTGACAGCGACCTGGAGCTCCTCACGCTGTTCTGTTTACTTTAGCACACATCAGAGATTGCCTATAATAATAATAAAAAAAAAAACTCAAGGACGTGAGCAGCACGTGTTTCCTAAGCTAGGAGCAGGTATTTGTTTTATTATTATTGCTTTAAATTTCTCTCTATATTACACACACTATTTTGTATATATGCTGTCTCCATGTAATTAATTTTGTTTTCAGTTTAGCCAGTGACTAAAATTTGTTAGGCTTTGAATGTCCTTTGTATCTGACATATCAAATGAGAGACCTTGGACAAGTTGTTCTTATTTTGCTAATGGGAATTGAACCCACAGGCATTCTACCTCCAAGCTACACCCCTAGCCTTTTTGTATTTTATTCTTTTAAGTTCTGAAACAGGATTGTCTAAGTTGCTGAGGCTGGACTTGAACCTGCAATCCTCCTGTCTCAGCCTCCCAAGTACTGGAATGAGGACAAGTTATTTTTTAAGTCTTTGGAGCTCCATCCTTTCATCTTTAAAATTAGATAATGCATATATTATATAATTTTTGTTAATAGTGAACTAATAATCCCAACAAGACATGAAGCCCAGTATGTGACCAATTATTATAAAAACTCTGCCAGTATTATATCACTTACTACTTTGCTACTTACTAACATTATAATTACTAGTGATAAATATAAAATGTTTTGAAGAATTTGCTCACTCAACATTCATTGGTTCCTATTATGCTTTTAATACATCTTTGGGAATCTTCTTTTCAATTTTAGAAAATTCTAGGCTTCTTGAGGTTTGTGATTATCTTCTGAAAACATTTTTTATTGGTGTGGTATAACTGTATATGCTAATGAGATTCAGAGTGATAATTCCATTTATGTACAACAACACCATTTGGGCACTCTACTTAAGTTCAGAACTTGGCAGGTAGAAGAAATTTAACCGCCAGGCATGGTGGTGCACACCCATAATCCCAGTGCTTGAGAGGATCACAGGTTTGAGGACAGCCTCAGCAAGTAGTGGTGCTCTCAGCAACCTGGTGAGATTCTGTTTCAAGATAAAAATAAAATAGGACTGGGGGTGTAGCTTAGAGGTAGAATACTCCTGGGTTAATTCCCTGGTACAAAAAAATGCTGAAGAATTAGGCCTTGTATTATACTTGAGTCATAAAAGGCACCGAGCTCATGCTATCTTCCCAGTTGACATGTACTTTAGGGACCACTGGCACAGATGCAAAAGCTCAGTGATCAGCATAAATGCTACTTGAAGACATTTAAGGTCTTTTAAAATAAAACACCAAGACATTCTGCTTATTTAAAATGCAGTATAGCACAGCTGGGCATGGTGGTGCACGCCTATAATCCCAGTACTTGGGAGGCTGAGACAGGAGGATCCCAGGTTCACAGTCAGCCTCAGCTACTTAGTGAGGCCATTGCGACTTAGTGAGACCCCATTTCAAACTAAAAAGAATAAAATAGGGCAGGGGGTATAGTTCAGGAGGTAGAATGCTCCTGGGTTCAATCTCCAGTATCACCACCCCCCCAAAAAAAATGCAGCATAGCATTTTAAATTCTATTAGATTATACGAATTCACATTAATCTATTGCTTATGGATGAGGAAAGAACAGACAGTAATACATGGTGGGGCATTTGGTTTGTAAGCTTATATATTTAAATTTAGTAGACAACGGTAGGTTGCGATGTTATGGTTGGGATGTGATTGGAGCGTGTCCATCAAAGGTTCAAGTGCTAGATGCAGGGTCCCTTATGTGGTGGTGCTGGGAGCTGGGGAACCTTTAAGAGGTGGAGCCTACTGCAAGGTAGCTAGGTGACAGGGTCACTCTTGGGAGGGATTAATGTAGTTCTTACAAGATTCCTGCTTGTTATGGAAAGAGCAAGGAGCCTGGTCCCTGGTGCTCTTCTGGCTTCTCGTCCTCCTGTGTGATCTCTCCTCGTACTTGCTTCAACCATGGTGTCACTGCCACGCTGAAATGAGGCCAAGGGGACCCTGGCTAGGGGCCAAGCCAATGCAGCCATTGTGTCTTAAACTTTTGGCCTCCAAAGGAGCTAAATAAACCTCTTTTCTTTAAAAGTACATAGTTAGTTTTGTTATAGCAACAGAAAACGGACTAGGAGAATGTCTGGAAGAATCCAGAAAGCCCGTGGTGAAAGTGCCCAAGTAATATGTTTATTTTAATAGAAGGCAGATTTCTTTTCTTTTTTTTTTTTTTTTTTTTTTTTGCAAAACCAGATTTCTCCTATCATTTGCCTGACACACAGTGAAGAATCAAGGCCCTCTGCCCTTCTCTGAAAGTGCCAGTACAGTATATCCTGCCACCCAAAGAAGGCTTACTGCTATTTTCTACCATCAGTCAATACTGAAACCAAACTTTCAAAACATGACATAATTGGGACACAGGAGATGACATGATCTCCTTCCCTTTAGATTAGACTTAGGGGTAATCAGAAGTGATGGCTGAAGAGGACATCTATTTCCTGTTATCTGCTCTTTTTGAGTATCTATCATATTAGATAGACCTACATCTATCATGTAGCTTGCATGGCTTTACTTTATTTATGTATTTATTTATGTATTTATTTATTTATTTATTTATTTATTTATTTAAATACTGGGGATTGAACCCAGGAACATTTTACCTTGAGCTAATTAGTGGATAGTTTGGAGAGAGTAAATGTGCTACAGAGTCTTGAAAATCTAGTGTTTAGTTTTCAAATGATATACTTTTCTAACTTCTTACAAGTACAAATGCAGATCCTAGAAATGCAATCATTTGGAACACTAACCCTGGGTGGGAAAGAGATAATTAAAGACAAATGAAATTCGCAGTGCAGGCCACACAAGCCAGCCCTTCAAACTAAGGCTATTTCAGAATGTCTCGGTGGTAGGGCAATTTCCTCTTGCAGGAACAGTCATGGGGTATCTGTATAATGGAGCTGATTGATTTTGTGGCTTTCCTCTGCATGTAACTATCTCCATTACATTCGCCTTTCATTCAGTAGACTCAGTACACCGAGGATTACACAGATAAAACCACCAACGAGGCGGTTGGCTGACTCTATCAGTAACTCACTGCCAACCAGGATGAGGTTAGATCTGCTGGGGTTCAGTACAGAATCTCACATTCTGTTGTAGAAAACACATATTTGCTGAATGAAAGAACGGATCGGTGCCAAATGTTCTGGTAACAATGCACACCACTGCTGTGGTTTGTGATCTAACAGAATACCCAATAATATCTGTTTGTATCTTTCCTAAACAGGTCCACCTGAATATCTAATGGAAGTGTCAAAGTTAACTGGCACAAAAGAGAAATCCTGACTCCATTCATCCCCAAACTTGCTCCTTTGTTTTCAAAAATTACACCGACATCCATCCCACTGTGCGTATTTTAAAACCTGGGAAAACTGTATCCAATCCAGTAGTTACTCTTAATGGTCTCTGCATTTTCTGCTGAACCCGACACCCTCTTGGTATCTCCAAACACCATCTCTCGCTTGACCGCTGTGTCGCTGTGCCAGATTCCTACTTGGTCTCCCTACATCCGCTGCCCATCCTTCAGGCCAGCGTCCACAAAACAGCCTGCATGGTCTTCTTTAGGCACAAAGGAAACCTTATTACTGTTCTGCTTAAATTTACCAGCCCTATCCTGTTCTAGGACTATGAGGCCAGGAGATCTGAATCCTCTCCACCTTTCTTTGTTGTGGTAAAGGGGATTGAACCCAGGGGTGTTATACCTCTGAACTACAACCCCAGCCCTTTTAATTTTTTATTTTGAAAAAGGGTCATGCTGAGTTGCTGAGGCCGGCCTCCAGCCTGTGACCCTCCTGTCTCAACCTCCCTTTCAACCATGCCCAGCTTCCTCTCCACCTTCCTGCCCTCATTCTTACCACCTTCCTCTCTGCCCCTCATGTTCCCGCAGCACATCCCATTCATCTCCTCTTTGCTCCTCCCTCTTCAGTCCGCATCAGCTCAGCATTCAGGCCTTGGGCCCAGTGTCACTGCTCAGAGTGACTGACAGAGGAGTTTCTCTTGACTACTGCAGCTGAGGAGACTGCTTCAGAGCACATGCTACCGGCTCTCATGATCTGATTTCATCAGTCACATGTTTATCGTGTCCTCTTCTGCCAGGATGAAAGTGCCACCGGCCCAAGAACACTTTTGTCTTATTTACCTGTCACCTTCCAGCCTCACTGCAGGTGCTCGGCACTCAATGGCCCCACGCATGGCTGAATTAATGCATTTCAAAAAATCCACCTGTTTAAACATCTGAGGACCCGCCAAGAATGGGGAACTTTTTTCTTCTTTTTGCTGAATGTAATAGAGAGTAAGTAATTTCTATCCTTCTAGGGTTTCTAGACTATTATCTTTCAATCCAAAGAAAATAGCCAGGAATCTGCAGCTTTTCTGGACAGGTCTAAAGGGCAAAATCCATCTCCTTTCCTAGGATTCCTGGGATACGGCGTTGGGGATCTGAGGCACCCTTCAGTTGAGTCACGGTCACTCAATTACTCTCTCCCACATGAAGATGAGCCATGACACGGGGGCTCAGCCAGCCGAGTCAGCCTTGGCAGCAGATCCGGGAACCCTGATCCTCTGGGTCAGGGAGGTGACACGTTCTCAGGATGAACACAAATTGCCAGAGCACTTTGCTCTCCACAGGCAGTCGCGGTGCTCCGAGGGGATCTCACATCTCCCTCCCTCCGGGGGGCCGTGGGAAGCCGCCCTGAATGGGAGAAGTGCAGACAGAAGGGGACACATCTGCCACACAGAAGCTGGCTCTGGGGTGCGGGCGTGGAGGCACGCTCAGAGTGTTGCTTTAAAATACCACGGGTAAATACACACCTGTGATGTCACAACATTGCTGGCGAGGGAAAGGAACCAGGACAGACTCTTCAGTAAGCGCTTAGTTCCTGGTGATGCCTTTTGGGTTCATGGGCTAGTTCCTTGCATTAAGTCCTCCAAAGGCTTTAGCTAATGGTAAAAATAAAGACCCAAGTCCTGACCAGACCTCCCCTGGAACCCACGTGGCTTTTCCAGCCCTCCTGCCATACCTCTCCTTGGCCCTGCTCTGGTCACCCAGTCCTTCGTTAACCCCTCATCCTTCCAGACTTCTTCCTGTCCCAGGGCCTTTGCACATCCTGCTCCCTCCATCCTAAACAATCCTGACTCCATTTCTACTTCACCTGGTGAAGAGCTATGCTGATTTCTCTGATGTTGGTTTCCCTCCATGATCTGTGTGTATACAGATACAGCAACTCTACCTGTTCCTACTTACCAAGGTTTCCTCAGTGCCCAGCACACTGCCCACCCTCAACAAATGCTTGTTAAATATAAGTAATTGGTCCTTTGTAGATAAGGGTGATGTGTTTCCAGAAAATGCACATTCTGAAAAATAGTGCCATTGCCAAAATAGAAGGTCCAGCCTACCATTGGGGTCATTCATCATTCAGTTGTCAGCAACATGCCTAGCTCCCTACCTTCTGCAAACTGGATAGGATTAGACTGCCTATGATGTTAGGATAGGTGGGATTATATGACCAGTTTGAGCCAGTGAGGCCTGAACAAAAAGTTCTGTCTGTCCCTTCTAGGCTGGAAGCTTTATTTGCCCGAGCAAGACCCTGGAACTCTCTTTTGCTCTGTTCAGTGGGAGCATCACTGAAATGGGTCGGCCTGTATTGTTGAGTGGACACATATCACAAGAGAGAAATAAACCCCTCTCTTCTAAGCTGCTGACATTTGGGGTTGGTTGTTATCTCAGCACTATATAGCTCCTCCTGACTAAACAAAGAGCTGAATTCAAACTTCCTTCCTTGAAAAGACAAGAAAAATGACAATAATAGTGAATGAAAGGTTACTATGAGTCTGGTATAGTCAGAATAGTATAAAGGGGAGAGATTTTAATTTCAGTACACATATAGAGAAAGCAGGCTCACAAAGGTCAGGGAAATGATGCAAAGTTGGCAGGTCTGTAAGAGAGGGAGCTGATTCTGCCTGACTTCAAAGCCTGCATGGTGTTAACATATCCATATTGTCCCTTATATGTGTTAGATAGCTAAGCAAAAAAGGAAAGAACAGGAAAAGGAGAAAAGAAGAGGGGGAGGGAAGAAAAAGAGAGGGATGAGAAAGAAAAAGAGGGGTGGAGGGAGAGAAGAGAAGTGATATTCAGATTTCCATGTATGGGGAAAAGATATAAAATGCTCTGGCTTTCAGAGGGGCTGGGATCTTAGAATAACATGACAGTTTTCTGGCAATTGATTTTTTTGTTTTGTTTTGTTTGTTTTGTTTTGTTTTGTTTTGGTGGTACTGGGGTTCCTGGAAACCCTTCTACCTCCACGCTATACTCCCAGATCTATTTTTAGACTTTTTAATTTGGAAACAGGGTCTCTTAAACCAGCGCAATCCTCCTGTCTCCGCCTCCCAAGCATGGGGATTCCAAGGGTGTGCCACCACGCCAGGCATGACAATTGTTTTTTGTTGGTAACAAAGCCAGAGAGAGCCAGATCCAAGATGCACACCTGCAATCCCAGTACTTGGAAGGCTGAGACAGGAGGTTTGCAGGTTCCAGGCCAGCCTCAGCAACTTAGCAACAACCTTTTCAAAATTAGAACTTAAAAAGATGGGAAGTGTAGCTCCAAAGTAGAATACCTCTGCATGCAATACCCAGTGCAAACAAAACAACAACGATGACAAAAATACTCTGGAGACCCTAAATGCACACTTTGAAAACCACTGTTCACTCTGGGGTACTTTAGCCAGAAATCAGTCAGGAGAAGATGTCACGAATGAATCTATGCTACTTGGGGAAAGAATTTGTCCTTGTGCCTAAACAACGGTGGGGTATGTGGAAAATTCAAGCCCAGCATACTCCAAGCTTTGGGTAGTTGAGCAAAGGGTCGCGTCACTCCATCCTGAAAGAATCAGCAAACACCGCTCCCACTGTTCTGCGAGGTTCCAGCACCAGCCCTAACTTCAGATGGCTCTGCTGGTTTACGGCACCAGCAGCATCCAGTCACAGAGGTAACTTTCCCACTTGGACTCAAGGGAAAAGCCTAGCAGCTAATTTTCCTTCATGTCATACCAGGCTCTGAGCATTGTGAAGCCGGAGGTGGCTGGGGCCTCTGGGAGCTCACAACTGGATAGAAAAGACAGCTGTTAACCATCACCATACAATTCTGCACAGGATTCCCTGGGGAAAGTGCCACAAAGGAGAAGTGCAATGCTTTTGGCTGGGGTAAAAAGTGTTCATGCATCTGTCTGTAAAGACAATTTGTACAGACTAGATTGTTATCACGAGAAGATGTCCGAGGTTTCCAATGAATGCCAGGAGATTCTGCTGACTGCAAGCGTGGTCAGGCTCTAAATCACCTTCAGTTCTGAGGTTTTCCAGTTCAAGTGACCTTGATACCAGTCTGAAGGTTGGCAGACAGGTGAAAGGCAAATTTCTTTTGGCCCAAGACAGGTACAGGGCTCACCTTGCCCCAGGAATACACATGAGCTAGTTTGCACTGTGCCTTTGCTTTGGTACTGGGAATTGAACCAGGAGTATTCCACCTCTCAGCTACACCCCCAGCTCTTTTTCTTTTTTATTATCATGAGACAGGGTCTCACTAAGTTACTGAAGTAAATTGCTAAGTTGCTGTGGCTGGCCTTGAACCTGTGATCCTCCTGCCTCAGCCTCCCAAGTACTGGGATTACAGGCGTGCACCACGGCCCCCCGCTGTACCATGCCTCTGAAGTATCAAGCGGCTGTCAGCCGGACGCTGCAGGCCTGGGGATAATGGACTTGGATGTTTTTCAAGCCAAACAGAAAAACACATCCACTGAGACAGAGACCAGAGGAGATATATCCCTCTAAAAATAAACCTGATTTTAATTTCAAACTGGGTCAGTTTGGCTTGGGAATTATTGGGGAGCTTGGCTGAGCCACTCAGGAGATGAAGTGAAACCTGTGCTAATTTAATTTGCATATGCTGCTTAAAAAGCGAGACGCCTGCTGCACTGGGCCTGCAGCTCCCCGCAGGCTGGTGCATTGCTGGCATCCCTGGCTCTGTGGCCCTGGCTGAGAGGCGCTGCCTGAGCCTTTGTCCAGGGGATGCATATGATACACCCAGAGGCACTGCCTCCAGGCCATGTTCTGGGAAAGGACAGTAGAAGGGCACTGGGTGGAGGATGGCACAGGTCGGGTGTCCTCATGTAAGGACTATGGTGTCCAAGGTACTCTGGTCACTGTGACTTGCTGGTGCTGTGAGATGACAGCCAATGGTTTCTCTGCAGGTGCTTAACCCTGATGCATGTGTGCTGAGGAGGGATGCTGAGGATGGATGCTCAGGAAGATGCTTGGGATGGATACTGTGGATAGATGCTCAGGTGCTCCCATGCACAGAGGAGGAAGAAAAGAGGGAGACTGCAGCAGGGCTTGGATAAGCACTCAGTTTCCTGCTGCCCCTTCATGCCCCAGGATGCTGGGACCACTCCCTTTTCTTTATCCCTTCCTGAGTGCCCGCTACCCCTCCCCCACATATACTGGCTTATCTCAATGTCTGTCAAACCTGCCTCTACCTTTCCCTAAGAGCTCAGTGGCTCTCACCTACTCACTCATGTCTAAATCAGAAGTCCCCAGATTGGGGATTTTAAGGATTAAGGAATAATACTATAGAGCTAGGTGTGGTGGTACATGCCTGTAATCCTAGTATTGGGGAGACTGAGAAAAGAGGCTCACATGTTCAAGACCAGCCTTCTCAATTTAATTAGGCCCTGTTTCAAATTTTAAAAAGTAAAATAAAATGGGGTTGGAGTATAGCTCAGAGAGAGAGTGCTCTTGGGTTTGATCCCTAGTATCCCCCCACACAAAGAACTTTAAAACATATGAATTGAGGCTCAGATATACCATTTTATTTTGTCTGATAAGGATATGAAAAATCCCACTATTTATTATACTATTACTTATACCCAGCAGTCTTACCATTAACATTATCTCATACACAAAAGATACCTGATGTCAAAACAGAAAAATAGTAGTGTCCAAATAAGTAACGAGGCATTCTCAAAAGGCTACCACTGGCCAGGCATGGTGGCACAGTCTTGTAATTCCAGTATTTGGGAGGCTGAGACAGGAGGATCGTAGTTTGTGGAGGGCCTCGGCTGCTTAGTGAGTCCCTTTGCAACACAGTGAGACCCTCTTTCAAAATAAAGAATAAAAAAACAGGCTGGGGATATAACTAGAGGTAGAATGTCCCTGGGTTCCATCCCTGGTACCACCACCAAAAAAAAAAAAAAAAAAATGGCTACCACTGGAACCTTAGAATTCTTGCATAAAAGTTTGCATAATGCCTTACACAGCCATGTGTGCCATCTTCACCCCCTCATTTGGCAACACATTAGTGGAAACTCCACAAAATCACCAGCCCAGGGCCCAATGTGGGAGCCAGCATCTTGTTTGCTTGAGTCTTTTTCTACACAGAAGCTTCTCACAGCCAAGTTCATCCTAGGGATGCAAGAGTAGTTCAACATATGAAAAACAATCTATGTAACTCACAAGAAAATCAACAGATGCTGAAAAAGCATTTGACAAAATCCAACACCTATTCATGCTAAAAGCACTGCAGATAACAGGAATAGAAGGAACATACTTCAACATCATAAAGGCAATATACAACAGGCCCATAGCTAACACCATACTGAATGGGGAAAATCTACAAGAGTTCTCCTTAAAAACAGGAACAAAATAAAGATGTCTATTATCACAACTCCTTTTCAATACAGTACTTGAGACTCTAGACAGAGCAATAAGGCAAGAGAAACGAAACAAAGAGAACAAATAGGAAAAGAACTGAAACTGTTTCTATTTACAGATGACATATTATACTTAGAAGAACAAATAAAGTCACCCAAAAGGCTTTTAGAACTATCAACAAATTCAGTAAAGTTTCTAGATACAAAATCAATCTTAAAAAGTCAGAAGCCTTTTTGTATGTCAACCATAAATCCACTGAAAAAGAAATACAGAAAATATTTCCACTAATTCCCCCCCAAAACAGTAAGATACTTAGGAATAAACCTAGCCAAGGGGGTAAAAGACCTCTACAAGAAAAATTATAAAACATTGAAAATAGTAATTGAAGATCTTAGAAGAGAGAAGGGTCCTTCATGCTCTTGGATAAGCAGAGTGGTTTTTATCCATAAACACTGCTCCCAGTAAGATAAGAGTTCCAACACTTTATATTTTCACCCACAAACAGACCTTGAATATGCTATCCTTAAAGCAATGGCTGTTTTTTTTTTTTTAATAAGCTACTTGTAAAAACCTATATAAGTACAAATAACACTCCCAAATGCCTACCATTTCCAGATAGGCCCATGGATAGAATAAGAACCTGACTCTCTTATGGATGTATTTTCTAATATTACTATAAGAAAGGAGGTGGGTTTTTTTTTTGTTGTTGTTGTTGTTTTTGGTGGTACTGGGATTCCTGGAAGCCCGTCTACCTCTGGGCTATACTCCCAGACCTATTTTATAGGTTTTATTTGGAAACAGGGTCTCTTAAGCCAGCATGTCTGGCTTCGAACCTGCACGATCCTCCTGTCTCCGCCTCCCAAGCGTGGGGATTACAAGCGTGCACCACCACGCCTGGTAGAAGTAGAGTTTTAATTTGAGGGTTTGTTAGTTTAGGAAAGAAACAAAAGTAAGCAGAGGGGGAGATTGCTATGGGCTAAATGTTGGTTTTACTTTTGCTAGAATACTGTATTCTTAGTCACTAGCCATTAATCAGTGTACTTAATGTATCATTTAAGATATTCCATATCCCTTGCATAATTAGAAACTGAGAAATCCTGGATATCTGTAACTAAAGAGCCAGCATTTGTGACAAACAATAACAAATGCTGGTGAGGATGTGGGGAAATAGGAACTCATATGCCCTGTTAGTAGAGTTGTAAATTAGTACAGCCCTGTGGAGATCAGTTTGGAGGTTCCCCAGTAGACTGGGATCAAGATGTCCACAGACCATGTGGGGCTGTTGGCTATCATCTTGGACAGAACATTCCAGCACTGAAGACGAGTCCATTAGTCCTTCAATTTTGAGTAAAAGAAGCAAGAGAGAAGTTCAGGTTCCGCTTGGAAGAAAAGATTGAGAATTCCAAGGTTGGTGGTTCATTGGAGATAGGAAAGGAGAAAAGGTAGAGCTTGGAAGTGTTCCAGAAGGCAGGCTGGCCTCGCTGGCTTGGGCATGCATAGCCTGCTGGGTGCCCACTGTGTCTCTGCAGACCAGTGTCTCAGGCTCAAACACAAGCTCAGTCAAGAACTAGCCGTGTGACCCAAGCAGGCCATTAAGCCTCTCTCTGACAGGCTGGGTGTATATTTCACATTCTCCTGAGCACAGTACAGGGGCAGGTGGCAGACTCCCAGCAGCAAAGAGCTCTGATAAAAATCTGCCTTTTAGGAAGGTCGTGATGTGTAATTTTCTTGATCTGGTTTTGAATGTGTGTTGCCAGTATTTTGCTTAGTAGTTTTGCATCTAAGTTCACCAACGATATTGATCTGTAATTTTCTTGAGCTGTCTTTATTTGATTTTGGTTTAATGTGATGTTAGGGCCTCATATAATGTATTTGGGAAAGTTTTGTGCCATTCTATTTCATGAAATAGATTGAGAAATATTCAGAATAAATCTTCTATAAAGGTTTTATAAATTTCAGCTGGGAAACCATCTGGACTTGGGCTTTTCTTTGATAGTAGGCTCTTTATTGATGCTTTAATCTCTTTGATTGCTATTAGTTGGTTTAAATTTTTTATTTGCTCTTGATTCAATCCGAGAGGGTTGTATGAGTCTAGAAGTTTGTCAATTTCTTCTAGGTTTTCCATTTTGTTGAAGTATAGTTTTTAAAAGTAGTTTCTGATCCTCTGGATTTTCATACTGTATGTGGTAATATCACCTTTTTCATCTCTTATTTTAATCATTTGGGTTGATTCTCTCTTTTGGTTAGGATGACTAGTGGTTTATCTATCTTGTTTATTTTTTTGAGAAAGTAGCTTTTGGTTTTGTTGATTTTTTTGTATTTTTGTTGTTGTTTACCTCATTGATTTTTGCTCTGATTCTAATGATTTCCTGTCTTTAACTGGCTTTGAAATTAGACTGTTCCTGTTTTTCAAGGGCTTGATACCAAGACTGATATGCAGATTCAATGCAATATCCATTAAAATACCAACGATATTCTTCAGATATAAAAAGTCAATCCTTAAATTAATTTGTAACAACAACAATAACAACAAAATACAGAATAGCCAAAATAGTTCTCAGCAATAAAAACCAGGCAGGAGGCATCACAATACCTGACTTGAAACTATAATACAAAGCTATAGTAATAAAAATAGCATGGCATTGGCACAAAAACAAATACAAACCAATGGAGCAGAACAGAAAACTTAGAAACAAATCCGCACACTTACATCCAATTGATTCTTTTTACAAAAGAGCCAAAAACATACACTGGAAAAAGACAGCCTGATCAACAAATGGTATTGGCAAAACTGGTTATGGATAATGCAAAAAAATGGAAATAAATCCCACTTTCTCACCATGCACAAGAGTCAATTCAAGATGAATCAAAGACCTAGCAATTAGACCAGAGGCTGGTAGTACTTGAAGAGGGTACAGGACCAACACTCCAACACATAGGCATGGATAAAAACTTCAACACGATTCCAAAGATACAAGAAATTGAAATGAGAGTCAATATGTATGATTGGATTAAACTGGAGAGCTTCTGTGCAGTAAAGGAACTATCATGAACCTCAATAGAGAGCTGACAGAATGGGAGAAGATTTTTGCCAGTCACTTCTCCAACAGAGGACTAATATCTACAATATACAGAGATCTCAAGAAATTCACTGCCAGAAAAACAAATAACCCAACCACAAAACGGGCAAGTTAACTAAACAGACACTTCACAAGAGAATTAATACAAATGGTTAATAAATGTATGAAAAAATGTTCAACATCATTAGCAACCAGAGAGATGCAAATCAAAACTACCCTGAGATTTCACCTAACCCCAATTAGAACGGCAATCATTAAAAATACAAACAACAACAAACACTGGCGAGGATGTAGAGAAGTAGGAACTCTAATGTCAGTAGGATTGCAAATTAGTGCAACCACTTTGGAAAACAGTGTGGAGAATCCTCAGAAGAATGAGAATGAACCTACCATATGACCCAGCAGTACCACTTCTGGTTATCCACCCAAAAGAATGGAAACCAAACTGCCAGCATTAATGCATGCATATTTACTTTTTTGGCCGTGGGATTCACAATTGCCAAAATTATGCAACCAGCCAAGACGTCCATCAACAGATGGATGGATTACAAAACTACGGGATATGTACACAGTGGAATTTTACTCAGTCATAAAAAAGAACAAAATTATGTCATTTGTAGGGAAATGGATAGAACTGGAGAACATTAGGTTAAGTGAGATTAGTCAGTCACAAAAAACAAAAAGTCAGATGTTCTAATATGCAAAAGCTAGGGAGAAATTAGGACACAAGACGGACTCCAGATAAAGGAGGAGAAATTTTAGATGAGCAAGGAAGGCGACCACCTGAGGGAGATGGGTGGGGGAAGAGGGAACACCCCCATGGTCATAATGTAGAGACAAGCTTATCAGTCACTGAGCTGAGCACAGGAAGGAGGAGAGGAGGGAATGGGGCGGGGACTGTGGAGGGCTCCTTGAGTGCTACGGGCACGTACATCTCCATCACCTTGAACTTCAACATGATGTATGGTTACCATGCAACAATAAGAGAGAGAGAAAAAAACACTCTGAAAAGCTATTTGACAGTATCTGAAGGTGAAGATATCTCATGATCCAGAACTCTACTCCTCAGTAACTATCCAAAAGTAGTAGGAAAAGAGTGCTAGCGTCCATCAAATATCATGTGGGAACAGGCTCAGTAAAGCCTTCCTAATAGTAGCCCCGAACTGGAAACAACCAAATGTTCATCAATAGTGGAATATTCAAACAACGGAATACTACACAGCAACTAATAAGACTGGACAGTACACATAAATCTCAGCGACGTGAAGACAAAAGAGGGCACGAGTAGTATTTACCATTTCATTTATGTATGGTGCCTCACTAGTTGGGAGGTAGCACATCAGTCTCACGCTGTCATTTATATCAACTCCCAAGTTGGCAAAACTAATTTGCAAGAATGGTTTCAGTGGTGGGAGATCTGGGGGAACAAGTCAATTTCAAAGGCCTGGTAGCCAGCGTTTCTCTGGTTTCACAGAAACTGCCATCTCCATAGCAGTAGTCACTGACTCTCAAATGGGTAGCTCCCACAGCAAAAGAGACACTGCTGGTCTCACAGCTGCCTGGGCAAGTGGCTGATGCCCCTTTAAGGAGGAACCTGCAGACAGTGGGCTCCCCACACCTTCTCTCTCTAGAGGAAGGTTTGCACAGGATAACTCCCAACACTAAAGATGTGCGATGCTGAAAGAGATGGCTAAGGAGGCCTTTTGTAACCGCCGTCTGGGGGAAGGGCTGACACTCATTTGTTTCTGTTCTGGGTATCTATGAATCATCCGGTGGAAAGGATACGGAAGATAGAAACCTTGCTGGACACTCCCGCCTCCTCCCCAACACTTAGCTCACTTCTACCTGAAGTGAAACCAAAATGAGGACATTCTGCCTGGTGGTTTTGTTCTTTCTGTTAAGTTCAGGAGTAAAAGCAGGTTTCAGGAAATGGCACCAGACTCGTTTTTGTTCAACTGAAGCTTGAATAGCTTTCATCAGCTTAGGTATGGGCACGAATGCATTATATTCTTTGATTATGTATTTAACTTTTTGAGGTAAACAGAACATATTTTACTGCTTTTATTTTGCAGGTAAGAAAACTGAAGTTTATCAAGACGGAGTCTGGCCTGAGTTCCAGAGTTAATATTCAATCCAGAGGGTATGTCTACAGAGTTCATGTTCTTTCTACCACACAAGCTGTTTCCACTGGGTAAGGACTGGCCTCTTCTCAAGTTTCTGCAGGAAGGGAGACGTCATGTGTCCTGTGCTACATCTATTCATGTATTTACAACCTAATTAGGGAAGTTTCTTTTAAATTTAACACTCAGTCCACTTTTTCTTAGGCTATATCATTTAAATTCTTTGGAAGAGCTAGGTGCAGTGGTGCACACCTGTGCTCCCAGTACTTGGGAGGCTGAGGCAGGAGGATTGCAGGTTTGAGACCAGTGTCTCTAAGTTAGTGAGACCCTGCTTCAAAATAAAAATAAAATAGTGCTGGGAAAGTAGCTCAGAAGTAGAATGCCCTTCGGTTCAATCCCCAGCGCTGCACACACAAAATAAATTCTTCAGAAGATTCTGAACTCTGTCTCGGAAGTTTTGTCCTGTACTTCTATATCCTAACTCTTTTAACCTCTCTCCATTAAATAATTATTAAGAATCCCTTCAAATATGGCATGGAAAACTGGAATTGGAACTCAGGAAAGACCTTGGGCCTTCAGTGCTCTTTCCATGGTAATAAGCTGTGCTATCTCAGCTCAAAGGCTGCTTGGGAAAGCCTGCCTACTTGTCTTTAGGCAGGGCCAGTTCAGCAACCCCCAGGTGATCCCCTGGACCAAGAGAAGAAGAAAGTGGAATCAGTCTTTCAGGATTCTCCCTTTTTGAAATAAATAGAAGCTTGAGTTGGGGTGGGGTGAAATTAGAAACAGATGTCTTAGAACCTTAAGCAACTTTATGTGTCCACGCATGTGGATAAATGCTGACTCTCTGGGACGAATCTGGAATCCCTCCCCAAACCCACTGTATAACCTCACCAGTTAACTTCTCTCCACTTCACTTTTCAGAGCTCTAAAATGGTGATCCCAGTGGTATTTATCTGTGGGAGACAGGGCACACTTTTAACAGTACCCAGCATACATGTTAGTCATTCTTATTATCTCTTGTTTTATTGATTAGCCCTCTGGCTTTAGCATCTGGGATACAGAAACTCTCCACACTTATATCCTGGCCTGCTTCAGGTGAGGTGGTCACGGCATCTCACGATGCTGAGTTCACGACCTGATTTTGATGTAGGTGCCTGTTTTCTTAGTACTCAGGTTGATACGAAGCTCGGTGTCATCTCAGAATTCCTAGAAACAGATTCTATTTGTTTATCTGAGCATGTTTATCCTCCCATGCATCCATAGACTATCCTAATACCACACTGCTACTAGACAGTGGTGGTGACTGAGTTCCCCCAGCCACCATGGCAATGGTGGAAGATATTATGGTTGTCACAGTTGGAGAGGAGGGTTGTAATATTGGAATCCAGAAAACAGAGGTCAGGGATGTTACTAAATGTCCTACAATAAATAAAACAATTTTCATAGGAGAGAATTTTGCAAGCAAAAGTGTCAAGAGTTCTAGTCCAATACTGAGCCTCCTCCAGCTCCTCCTGCTCCCACTCTCTTAAACCCTCTCCTCATTGCACTGCCTAGGGTCAGAAAATGTCCCCAGGATGCCTGGGCACCCATAGGGTCCCTGCTTGGTTACCAGGGACACTGGAAGCTGTGGGGGAGCCAATCAACCTCGGTCTTGTGTATCCTGCAGACCTCCCTGCAAAGGACGCCCTGGGGGTGAGCTGACCTGGAGCCCTGAGACTGTAGGAGGGACAATCCATCTTTCTCCTGAAGAGAATTCCTTTTGTTCCCCCACTGAAAAGTGCTCCTTGTCGCTGAAGGCAGTGGCAGTACACTTCCCTGACTCTTGGTCTTCTGGCAAGACTGCAGACAAGCCACAACATGTGGCATTAAAAGTTTCAAGGCTTACAAGGAAGGGCGGGGGGGGGCGGGTATACACAGAAATGGCCCATATGGAGCTACACCTCAGAACTCAGGCCTTGCATAGCCTCTTCCCTGTGAGTGAAGTCTGGACCCAGTGATGTGCTCATAACAAACAGCTTCAGCAAAAGAAGTGGTATGTCATCTCCATGACAAGCTCAGAAAACACCCTCTCCCCACTTTTGCTGGTGCGAGCTGCCCTATCAGAAAGCCCCCATGACAAGGAAGTGCAGTGCAGGCCTCGGCGGCACAGCCTGCGAGGGGCTGAATCCTGCCAGCCCCAGCTCAGGGGACTGTGACTCCAGGAGACAACATCTTTGTAGCCTGTGAGGGATCCCAAAACAACAGACCCGGCTAAGCTGTGCCCAGATTCCTGACCCTCTAAAACTGTGAAAGAAGAAATGGTGGTGTTTAGCTGGGCCTGGTTGGCTCACTCTTGTAATCCTCGTTCCTGGGAGGCTGAGACAGAAGAATCACAGGTTTGAGGCTAGCCTCAATAGTTTAGTGAGACCCTCACCATCTTAGCAAGACTGTTTCAAATTAAAAAAAAAATAAGTCTGGGGGTATAGCTCAGGGATAAAATGTCCCTCATTTCAATCCCCAGTAACAAAACAAAGACACTCAAAAGCAACAACACTTTCCCCAAATAAAACCCAGAAACGGTGGTGTGTTAAGCCACAAAGTTCTAGCATAATGGGTTACAAAGCAACAGATAATGGAGCATTCGTTCATTTTCTCAACAAATTGAGACTTTCTGCAGGTCAGCTAATGACCGACCTAGATGCTGAGGGCAGGGCACACATTTCACAGTGTCCTGACACTCACAGATGGGGGGACATGGGGTCAAATATTAGAAAAACTGACTGTACTTCCTTAGTTCTCACAAAGTTCTGAGTTAGAAACAGATAAAGAAGAGATATACACTTGGCTGGGCAGAGTCATGGCAGGCAGGAGGCGGAGCCTGAGGCTCAGCAAGGGTGAGAGCTGCCCGGGGCACACAGCTCTCTTGACTTTTCATTCTGCTCACTGGGAAAGAGGGTTCATATTTATCTCCTGTAAGACTAGTTGTTGTTGTTGTTGTTGTTGTTTGCTTTTATTTTTGTGGTACTGGGGATTGACCTCAAGAACGTCCCACCTCTGTGCTACACCCCAGCTCTAAAGATTATTTTTATCTGCAATACTCCACTGCTTCTCTCTTTTGTTTCTTGATGATGCAAAAAACAAACACCAGCTGAAACACTTTCTTCCTTGCACATGTAAGATAAACAATGAGTTAGGCTTCCGTGACAAAGATTAAAGTTCCACTTCTAATTAACGTTCATAAGCCAGACATGATAGCACTTTAACGGGCTCATCCCTCTGCTTCCATTTGCTCCCCACTGGGTGCCACGCAGCTCCACACAAACAAAGGTGCTGCTGTTGGGCAGAAAATGATGGAGACCGCACTTCAAGGTAGAAGCAAATCGGCAGCAGAGAAAAGTCACCTAGGAACGTAACAGAGGCCAGGAGGCCACGGCGCATGCGCCGACACTTGAAATCTGAGGAAAGGTCTGAGAGATGAGCCTAAGGTTTGTATTTTGAGTGTGATAATTTTGCCAAACCTGCAAATCTGGAAGTCTAACTAAAATTAAGATAACCTTTATTTTATTTTATTTTATTTTATTTTATTTTATTTTTTGTAGTATTGGAGATGGAACCCAGGGGCATTCTACCTCTGAGCTACACCCCCAGCCTTATTTTTTATTCTTTATTGTGAAACAGGGTCTCACTGTGTTGCAAAGGACCTCACTAAGTAGCTGAGGCTGTCCGCAAACCGTGATCCTCTTGTCTCAGCCTCCCAAATGCTGGGATTACAAGAGTGCGCCACCACGCCTGGCTAAAATAATCTTTATTTAAAAGTGTTACTATGTGCCGGGCGTGGTGGCGCACGCTTGTAATCCCCGCGCTTGGGAGGCAGAGACAGGAGGATCGCGCAGGTTCGAAGCTAGCCGCGCGCGCTGGCTTAGGAGACCCTGTTTCCAAATAAAAATGTAAAAATAGGTCTGGGAGTGTAGCCCGGAGATAGAAGGGCTTCCAGGAACCCCAGTACCACCAAAAAATAAAAAATAAAAAAATAAAATAAAAGTGTTACTACTTGGACTTCCGGGAAGATGGCGACCGAGAAAAGCGGGGCTTAAGAGCCCTGCTAACAATCAATCTCCATTACCACAAAATCAGCGCCTTTCATAGCCAGAAAACACCATCACCAGAGAAACAAAAAAATCACCAGGCTCCAGAGAGAAAGCAGACTGAGAAGAGAGCTCAGAGCCACAGAGGAGATAACTGGCCTCACGCCCGAGGACGCAGCAGCAGCGCCATACTGCTGGCGGTAGCGGCAAATTCACCCGACGGCTACAGCAAGCCGAGGTGAGGCGCTGCGGAACAGCCAGGCGGGATTTCTCACCGCAGGTAAAATCTAAAGCTCCCAGTGGCTGAGCTCAGCACACGCCACAGGGATTCAGAGTAGAAATCAAAACCAAGAAGAAATACACCAGCCTCACGGCCGAGGGCGTGGCAGCGGCACCATATTGCCACCGGCGGCAACAGCAGAGAATTCACCAAATCCAGTACAGCTACATCTGCGTACTCAAAAACAGTGAGTCAAATTGCGGGCCACAGAGGAGAAATCCCAGTACTGTACTCCCTGGGACTTGACCCAGTGGGGGAGGGGCGGTGGCAGAGATATCACACCATAGGAGAACGTGCAACCTGGCACCCCCCACAGTCTAAAGCAGCCTCTATCGACTCTCTGGGTCGGAGACTCTGTGATACAACCCAGTAAAGGAGTAGTGGGGTCTGAGATACTACTGACTCGAGATCCAGAACACCTTAAGTGAAGTCATAGTGACCCAAGGGAAGAACCCAGAGAAGGCACAAACTTCCGAAATCATGGGAAAGAGGAATAACATTGGAGCAATGAATGCCCACAACACCACAACATCAGAACCTGATAAAACAGAAAATCAGAGATTTCTAGAAGATCAAATCAGGAAAATAACTGTAGAAATAATAGAGGTGCTTCGAAAAGAACTCAGAGAGAGCCAAAAAGAGATAAAGGATGCAATTAATGAAGTAAAGGCCTCAATTCAAAGCACAAACAACCGATTAGACCACATGGAGAACAGAATCTCGCTCTTAGAAGATGATCATTCCAAAAATGAACAAATAGTTTCTAATCTAGGAAAAAATATCCGACAGCAGGAATCTGATATTGAAGAAATATGGGCCCATTTTAAGAGAGCTAACCTAAGAATCATTGGAATAGAGGAGGGAAAAGAAAGTGAAACCAAAGGGATCAACAATCTCTTCAAGGAAGTAATAGCAGAAAATTTTCCAGACATAGAGCAAGAGGTTGATACACAAGTCCAGGAAACTTATAGAACTCCCTTTAGACAGGATCGGAGAAGAGGATCCCCATGCCACATAATTGTCAAAATGACCAATGTGGAAGCCAAGCAGAGAATCTTAAAGGCAACAAAAACAAAGGGCCAAGTGACATTCAGAAGCAAGCCAATTAGAATCACTTCAGACTTCCCAAACCAAGTCATGAGAGCCAGAAGGGCTTGGAGTAACATATTCCAAACTCTGAAAGAAAACAACTTCCAGCCAAAAATTTCCTACCCAGCAAAACTTTCTATCAAATTAGATGGAGAAATAAGAAGCTTCCATGACAAACAGAAACTGAAGGAATTTTTGTCTTCAAAACCAGCACTAGAGAAAATACTCAAAGAGATTAACTACAAAGAAGAAATAGGTAACACACACCAGAACCAGAGAAACAAGAGTTTCCATCCAACAGTCAACTAAGATTGGTTATCTGTGGAGATTTATTACTTATGTTAGTCTTTTACCTATCTCTAAATGGTATTGTTTGCCTTTATTGTTGTTAATTTTTAGGATTTCTAGTTGGAATATTAATATACCTTCAGATATAGCATTTGGAAATATTTTATCCCATTCTATTAGTAACTGTTAACTGTATACATTGTCTTTGGATATACAATTTTTTTTATTTTTTAGGGAATTTGTATACTCTTCTGTTGCCTGTGCCAATGAAATCATATCCAAGATATCACTGCCAATTTCAGTGTTGTGAGGTTTTATGACCCAGATTTTCTCCTAAAAGTTTATAGTCTTAAGATTTATATTTAGGTCTTTTATCTATTTTGAGTTAATATTTGTATATGGGATTAGGTAAGGGTCCAACTTTATTCTTTTCCATGTAATTATTATGTTTCAACAATATTTAGTTAAAATATTATTATTTCTACCACCAAATGTTCGTGGAAACCTTGTCAAAAATAACTTGACAATATAGGGAAGAATTTATCTCTAGGCTTTTATTTAACTCCAATGGTTTATATATCTGCCTTTAGAATAGTACTACACTGTTTCAATTATTGTAGCTTTATAATGGTTTGAAATCAGAAAATATATATCTTCTAGCTTTGTTCTTTTTCAAGATCGTTTTGGGTATCTAGAGCCCATATTCCATATTAGGATAGAGTTTTTTTCTGAAAAATAAATATATAAATATATGATAGTTTCACCTAAAAAAATAGAAAAAAAATATTCTCTGGTAAGAAAGAAAGTAAAAAGAAATATTGAAATGTTATCTTTAAGTCATCAAAAGCTTGGTATCAGACAAATGAAACTGTTATGTGAGATTATCATTTTTAATTTTGGATAAATAGCTATAATACTAGATGTCAACCACTAAGCCAAGCATGGGAGGGAGGGATGGGGAGAGAATGAGGTGGGGATCGGGTGGGGGCTGACTGGGCGATGTGTGCATGTATGTCTACAAAAGTTTGTATCCCACCATGATGTATGAATACACTGCACCAATAAAAAAAAGAAAAAAATTTGATCTACCATACTAAATTTGCCTTGATATACACCATTTATTAATTTATTATAAACGTTTTTATTTGTTATAAAATTTTCTTAGTTCATTCAGATAAAAGAGATTTAAAAACCAGCAAAAATACTTGAATTATGTTATGACAAGGTATTTTTTTCTAGAAGAAAGTATTAGTACATATAGCTAGACTTCCTAAGTTTTCTTAATTACTAGCTGTGACATTAATTAATTTTTCCTTAAGACCTGAACCTCACATTTTGTTTATTTATAAAATGGGTTTGTGAATAGTATAGAGGATTTATGAGCATTAATGTATGAGCATTAATGTATGAGCATTAATGTATGTTTGTAGGGCCAAATATAGGTATACATCAAATTGCTGAAGTATTGTGAATTTATGATTGTTAATTAATAGGTCAAGTTATCTTAATAAAATTAAACCTGTAGCCAGGCATGGTGGTACCCACTTGTAATCCCAGTACTTGGGAGGCTGAGATAGGAGGATCACAGGTGAGGCCAGTCTCAGGTATTAGCCCCTCTGCAACTTAGTGAGATACTGTTTCCAAATAAAAAATAAAATAAGGTTGGGAATATACCTCAGAGGTAGAATGCCCCTAAGAAATTAAAAAATATCAAATAAATAAGCCTTATTATGGAATATGGCAGCTACTCTAAAATATAGTTGAAATTATGTTATTTATTCATTTAATTTTTCTGTACTGCGGATTGAATTCATTGGCATTCTATCTTTGAGCTACAACCCAAGTTCTCTTTTTTTAAATTATTATTTTTTTTTTTTGAAATAGGGTCTTCATAAGGTAGGAAGAGCCTGGCTAAGTTGCTGAGGCTGTCCTCGAACCTGTGATCCTCTTGTACTTGAATTGATCCTCCCAAGTACTTGAATTATAAGTGTGTTCCACCACACCTGTCTTATAAAGGATATTTTAAAAATAGAGAAATTACTAGACATTTGCGAACATGGTGGCAAATTATTTTGGTTAAGAGGATTTTTCTTTTAATTTATTCCATTGGATCTTTTTGTAATTCATAAATATTATTCTAATATTTTTATTGTTTGGAAAAACAGTATTCTGTAGAAGGAAATAAATATGATAAATGGCATGATATTTGTGTCATAATTCAATTGTATTTTTTTGGAAAGAAAAATATATTTAAGTAGACAACTTTATGAAGAAATTCAGGAATATTTCTTAGATGTTGTACATTAATATGAACATGCATTTATTTATAGAAGAAAGTCAATTAAAATGTTCCTTTTATTCATAGAAACAGTATTTATTGAGCCAAATTTTGAGAGAGAAGCCTAAAGAAAAATTTTATACTTTATAGTAATATTTCCAGTTGGTCACTGAATAAGTTTCTTATGTTCCACAGTTTTCTCTGGAAAATGTATAAAAATTTATATTCAACTGACACTCAAATGTGGAATAATTATAGGTCATACAATTTTCTTTCTTTATAATAAAAAATTCGATAGACCTAAAAAAAAAAGTGTTACTACTTGATCCTTTTGTACAGAGCTTTTATGTTTTATTCTCCGAAGCTTGTGTTATATATTACATTCACAATTCTAATAAGAAACGCTCTTAGCGGTTTATTTTTGTTCTCTCCTCCCTCCCCTTCTCTTCTCTCTCTCCTTTCTCTATGTGTGTAGGTATGTGTGTATGTGGTGTGTGTGTGTGTGTGGTGTGTGTGTACATGCACACATGCAAATGTATGGTCCTATGGACTGAACCCAGGGTCATGCTACCTCTGAGCTATTCCTCCAATCCTACTTTATTTTTTATTTAGGAACAGGGTCTCATTAGGTTGCTTAGAGTCTTGCTGAGATTTTGAGGCTAGCCTCAAACCTACGATCCTCTCTCTTGTCTCAGCCTCCCAAGTACTGGGATTATAGGTGTGCACCACCAGGGCCGGCTTCCTTTACATTTTACAAGACATATGTATTTATTTTGAAATAGATTTTATATTTTAGGTATGCCTATAATGAAGTACACATTTTAAGGGTGTGGGTTGACCTTCTACACATGTATACACCCAGGTCACCATCACCCAACTTGAGTTTTCTTGGAATAGAAATGTTCCGTGTGTGCGATATTCATTTTAGCAGCCACAAACCACATGTGGCTACTGAATAAAAAAAAAAAAATAAAGTGGATCCTGAGATTGAGGCACTGGATTTTGTTTCATGAGGTTGTGATTCCCATTTTGGATACTGGAGATAAAGAACATGTCTATCATCTGGAAAGCTCACCACTGTACCTCACCATAAACTGATAGGCAGCAAGTCCCTCCTCCTCCCCCAGCTCAGGTAATCCCTATTAATTTATTTTTCTAGAATATCTTCTCTTGGGGCTTTCTCTATTTTCTCTCAACATGTCTGAGAGATGTATCCCTTTTGTTAAATGCAGCAACGGTCTCTTCTCCTTCCTTTTTTATTGTATTCCACTATATGAATATGCCATACCCCATCCTGCTGTTGATGAATATTCATATTTTACCATGTTTGGGTTATTAGGAATGGAACTACTCTAAATATTGTTGTGCATATCTTTTGGTAGACTTATTCCTCATAGGTGTATACCAAGGGGTGTTACAGTGGAGTCCCCCCCCCCACAGAAACATGGAAGATTTAGGGACATCCTTGTATCACTTGTCTTTTAAACTATGTTTGTCAAGAATTGGATGTTCATACTTCTATCCAAGGGAGTGAACAACTTGCTCATGCATTATGTGGTGATCTCTACAACCTCATGTTATAGCAACTAGACTTCAAGGTGTGTTCCCTGGAGAAATTTTTGAAGATGTATCAAGAAGACATGTATAAGAACATTCCTAACACTATTCTTTGTAGTAGCAAACCTAGTTCCTTTCTTCCTTCCCTTCCTTCCTTCCTTCCCTTGGCACAGGGGGTTGAACCCAGGGGGGTTCTACCTCTCAGCTACACCACCAGGCTTTTATTGTTTTTATTTTGAAGCAGTCTAAGTTACTGCACACTAGCTTCAAACCTGCCATCTTCCTGCCTCAGCCTCATCTCAGTAATGGGATCACAGGCATGTACCGCTGCCCTCCATGCTCCCACCCCAGTCAAAACTTATTTTTTGAGAAAATAAATGGAGCTATATCCGTAACAATAGATCATTCATAAAATGAGCAAATTAGGCCACATGTATCAATATGAGTGGATATCTGTCACTGAGAAGGCAAAGGAGCAGTGCCAGGGAAGCACCGTCCCATGCAACGCAGGGAAGAGTTAAGAGTCCAGGCACTGCTATAGATCATAAGAGCACAGAGATTGGTAATGAAAGCACTGCACTGAAAAGTGCACAGAAGGGATAAACAGCCAGGGCAGTAAGTGGGTCCTCTATGTTCAGGGAATGAGATGTGCAACACGCCGTTAGCCCAGGCAGTAGGTAGCAGGCGATGGTGCTATTGCGCTTTCTATCACTGCATGCATCTGTAAGATTATTTAATAACAAAAGGTTCTGTACATGGTGCAGACTGTTAAGTGCACCCTAGTTTCCATTCTATCTTCTTTTCCTTCCTTGACCCACAAAAATTTTAGCTGGGCACATGGCCACCTATCTGGAGATGATACCACTTGGGCTTCTTTGGAAAGAGAAGGACTGAGTTCCAGTGGGCCTGCACATAGAAAAAAAAGACTTCTGCATTAGAACCTTAAAAAGCAGTTCAGCTGGGCCAGGTGGTCTGTGCTTGTAATCCCAGTATTTGGGAAGCTAAGATGAGAATTGCAGGTTCCAGGCCAGCCTCAGCAACTTAGCGCAGCCTTCTGCAACTTGGTGAGACTCGGTTCAAAAAAAAGAAAAGGTCTAAAGGTGCGTGAGCCTATAAACACACACACACACACACACACACACACACACACACACACACACACTGGCACTAGCTTATATTAGCTTGGATATGGATGTGGTGGGATGGGACAGCTTCAACCCTATTCAACAACTTAGGAGAGGACAATGCCCCTCAAGTCGAAGAACTCCTAGCTCAGACATTGACATCAGACAAAAATAAACCTCTCTGGCTCTCTTAGATGATGGCGACCTAGTGTTGTACTCAGCCTTACTGTTGCTGTGCCCAAAATATCCAACAAGCACAACGTGGAAGGGGAAAGGTGTATCGAGGATCGTGGTTTCAATCCATGAGCTCTGAGACAGAACCTATGGCCGAGGAGGTGGAAGAACATGGCTGCCACATCATGGAAGCCAAAAGTGGGGGATGGCGGTGGAGGGGGAAAGGAGGAAGAGGGAGGCAGAGAGGGGTGGAGAAAGGCCTGTGGCCACATACAGATCCCAAGACCACGCCCCCACAGATCCACCTCCTCCAGCCATGCCCACCTCTGAACCTTGTTGCACTGAAGAAATGTTTTCGAGACATGAACTTTCGGGAGTCATTGCAAATCCAAACTATAAGTCTTGGGCTATACTCCGCTGGCAAAGTCAGCTAGGCCAGTCTGATCTGATGGCTCTCCCTGATTAAAGGGCAAGTGACTTCAGAGACGTGGCCCAGGAAACACGTTGCCAACAAGGGCTTTTGTGCCCACCCTTCACTCCTCTGAGCACCATTTCCCTTGTCCTTTAGGGGAAATAGGAACATGTCCTCTTGCCTTGCTGGGGAACTGTTAAGATCACACAAAACGACACTAACTGTCTATCTTGGCACAAAAGCAGGGATTCAGCATGAAGAGGGAGTGTCTGACCTGATATTTCCTTAAAACTTTACTTTTCAACAAATTAAAAAAGAAACACAGCCCATCCCAGTAGGCTCATGAATCATTAGCATGAACATAGGACTTAAAAGACTGTTTAGTAGGTAAGACAGCCACATTTAATCAACCATCTGGATAATTCTCCTTGGAGACAAACTTATGAAGTAAGCAATTATATCTTTTCTTGCACAAACGTTCCTGATTCATTAGTTCTACAACTTTCCATCTCATTCTATGAAAAAAATACAAAAATAAGACTAAGAATAGTGTTGAGAGAACAGAAAAAATCAAATTTCCCCTCTCTTTTTTTCTTTAAAAGGCATACTGAATTCAGAAGAGTAGAGAAATAATGCTAGATTAAGAACAAACCTTATTTCTTTCTAGTACATTTTATTATATACTGCATAACTCGAAAATTGCATAAATCCAAGAACCAAGGCAAATAATTTTATGTGTAAACTACAGATTGATTGAACTTTTACAATCCAAGTAAATAAGCCAGCCAGACAAGCTTCCACAGGCATTGATTTTTCTCCTCTTTCTTTCTACTGGGTAAAACAGATCTCAGCATCTCACTCGTCAACCTTTAACGACCTTGTGCCATCCCTGGAATGGATCCAAACTCCTCTATGCCCTGTGCCATCTGTCCTCGGACTCTCCCCCTGAACGGACTTATCAGGTTCTGCTTATCTTTAGTGCAGCCAGTGACCTACTCATGTGTCCAGGATCTTTAGCCCAAGTTCACCGCCTTCTTTCATCAAAAGTTCCCCCAGGTCTGCAGAACTGGCTCCCTACTTGCATCAGGGCTGAGCTGAGGGTCACTGTTGTCCAGAGACTTCTCTGTCCACTTTATCTAATCTACCACCATTATCCTCTGCCCTTTCATTTGGCTGTATTTTCCTTTATAGCCCTATCTCTCTTTCCACAGGACACAATATATGTGTTTGCTTTTTTGCCTGTCTTGCCCACAAGCACTGGCTCTGTGAGAGCAGAGGTCTTGCTGTCCTGGGCACTGCTGAACCCCAGTTCCCGGAACACTGCCCATCATACGACTGACTCAAATCATGTTGAACACAAGCGTGATCCAATGCTGTTCTATCACTAATGGTGCAACAGTCTTACACACCTAGCTTCATCCTCACTTCACTTTTGCATAGATCTTTTTCTTCTATGATTGTAACAAAGACAGTACTTTGAGATGGGAAAGCAATGGCTGCCCATCTCAGTGACGAAAAGATTAGAGGGAAACGTGTTCTTTTCACTGAAAGGCATTTGAAGTGATGATGACAAGCGGATAAGTCTACAAACTGACAATTAAAAACAGCACTGGACTTATTTTTCTACATTTACTAATAGTTTATAGAGAACAAAAACATATCCACTCTTAAAAATTCTGATTCTTTTTTTATTAGGAGTGGTCAATGACCTTTAGGTCCTAATTCTTTGCTATACACAGTACTTTTTTCTTTTACTTTTCTTTTCTTTCTTTTCTTTTCTTTTATTTTTTGTGGGTCTGGGGATGAAACCCAGGGGCATTTGACCTCCAAGCTATACCCCCTGCCCTATTTTATAATCTTTATTTTGAAACAGGGTCTCACTAAGTTGTGGAGGACCTCACTAAATAGCTGAGGCTGTCCGCGAACCGCGATCCTCCGGTCTCAGCCTCCCGAACGCTGGGATGACAAGTGTGCACCACCACGCCCGGCTCTTCTTTTACTTTTACTCTGGCAATAGAAATACAATTTCATAAGGAAACACTGTTTATTTCCTAAAAGAAATTCGTAACATAAGTTGAGTATATATAATTGATCCTCCATGTTTGCAGATTCTTCATCTGTGGATTCAAGCAACCATGAACTGAAATATTAGGGGGGAAAAGTCTGTATTGAAAATGTATAGTTATTTCTCAACATTATATGACATGTTTAATAACTACTCAGTGTTTACATTGTATTTGGTATTATCAGCAATCTTGAGATGATGTAAAGTATATGGAAGGATTGCACAGGTTAAATACTACACTAATTTTCTATGAGGGGTTTGAGCATCTGTGGATTTTGGTACCTGCAGAGGGCCATGGAACCAACTCCCCACCAGCAAGTAGACTGGCTTTAAATGGCTGTGTAGCAGGGCCTGAGAAAAAACAGTCATCCCAAGGAACTGTGGTAGATTCAAACACAATCCTTCACTCTGACTGTAGCCCCACCGTTCACAGTGTGAATTTAGAGCCCCTCCCAGCAAGAGGTGAAGTCTATTTCTGGCTTTGTGACTCCTGTGATATTGGAAGTGACAATTCTGAGCCTAGACTTCCAGAGCCTCTGTGCTTTTCCCTCATTTAAACACTGACCAGTGGCCATGGGGAGAAATCCAGGATGTGAAATCACCCCAGCCGTATTTTTCCAACATCAATCTATAATGATCTAATTCCCAAACTTCGGAAGCTTCTTACCAAGTAGCTGACAAAAAAACACAAAGGGAGCCTTATTAAGACCAGAAGAACCACCGAGCCCATCTGTAGCCTTTTGAGTGATAACAAATACTTCTGTTCTAAGCTACTGAGCTTGAGGATAGTTTGTTACCAAGACAGAACTAACTGATACAGGTATGATCACAACAGTAAAATAAACACAGCTTCTTTGGCTTTCCTATAAGCTCAGACTCAGGTCTTCCTGATGACTTGTCTAGTTCCCAAATCTATTCAAATTCTATACTTACTCTTGGATAATGAGAAAAATTATTTACCTTAAGTTTCCATAAGTTTACCTTAACCATACCAACTTTTTATTCCTTCTAGTTTCACAGAAAAAGCCTTTTAAAGCTTGCATGTCAGCATCAGTGCCAGGAAGGAACTGTACCTGAATAGTTGAGAAAAGTGGTTGATTTAGGTAGAACACAGAAGTAAAAGGCAAAGGAAGAGATTCTGAATGGAAGAGTTGCCATGGTAGAGAGAACTTGGCATTTAGCCCCAAGACTATATATGTTTGGACCTATATCTTATCAGTTTAAGTTTGCTCCTCAATGTGTGCTTATCTTAAATGCTTATATATTTTAACACATATTTTATATTTTATAAACATTGAACGTTTATAAAATGTTTATATGTTTATATATTTACAAACAATAATGCTAGGTAACAAAGTACCCTTAAATTCACTGACTTATGCCAACATATGTTTATTATCATGATCATGGGGCTGTGAGTAGGCTAAGGTTCTGCTGATCTAGGATGGACATAGGCTCTGGGATATGGGTTGCTTTGGATTGTGGGCTAGCTGGCCTGGTTCCAGCCTGTTGGGCTCAGTAGGACTGGTTTCATGAACATCATACTGAGACCCAAGGTGGAGGGATAATAACTACCTAGGGCGTGATCTTCTCTTGATGTTAGCAAGACTATGAGAACAAGAACATGTCAAGCTCTCTGCTGACAGCCCATTCAACAAAGTGAGTCTGGTGTCTAGGAGTCCACTAAATGACCACAGCCCATGACAAGATACTCAATTTTAATTCAGGGGAGTTAAGAATTGAGACAAGTGTTCAATTGACCATATTATATTCAGGATATAATTTACTTTCCACTTTAGCCAATCGCTGGGCAGAGAGAAGAACTGAGATCTCATATAACTGCATTTTATTCAGCCCAGCCATCCATCATTGAAACCCAATTCAGGCAGCTCTTCTGTGGAGCAGACACTACCCAGTCGAGTCCCATAGTTACAGGAGCTCACCCAAGTCTTCCTGCTGTTGAAGCTTATGCCAGTGCACTACCATCTCATCTGCAGCTTATCACCAGGGCCACTAAACATCACCGACGGCCTGGACCACCATCTCCTGAGTTGCTGTCATTGTTCAGCTCTTGACATACTCCATTTCTACCTGGAATTTACTAACAACTGCTCTATGGATAAGTTAATGAACTTACCAAAGGTTTCATGGATAACGTGTGGCTGAGCCCAGACTCACACTGTCACTGTAATTGTCTTCTGTTTCACAGACTGACTTTGTATTCTGGGTGGTTTTGCTTCCCTAAGAGCTTGCGCCTTTGAGCTGGACTGCACACTTCTAGAAGGCAGGAGCCTGTGTCCCACTTCTGCACACTTCTCCCTGATGGAATGTGATTAATTGTTTGATTCCAAGAACTGACTCCAAAGAACCAACCCAGCCCCACACATCATTACTTATCGGAATGAAATTTTCCCAAGACATGGGAATGCAATTAATTAATGGCAGTTAATACTAACTAACACAATCACCTCATTAGGTGGGTATTATTCCCATTTTTATATGTGCAGATGAAGCTCAGTGAGGTTAAATGACTGATTCTCAATCATACAGTGAGCCACAGAATCAGAATATAGACCCAAAGGTTTATAAATTTGGTATTCAAAAATTTTAAATTTTGTTTTAACATTAACATAAAAATTATATGTAATTAAGTGATATGGTGATATTCCCAAAGATGTATTGATCAAATGTGTATTGACCAAATTAATGTAATCAGTATTTATCATTTCTTCATGTTGGAGTCTTTTTTTTTTTTTTTTGGTACTGGGGCTTGAAATCAGGGGCATTCTACCTCTGAGCTATACCATCAGCCCTATTTTTTTTGTTGTTGTTTTGAAACAGAGTCTCACTAAGTTGCTCAGACTAGCCTGGAACCTGTGAGCCTCCTGTCTCAGGCTCCCAAGTACTGAGATTACAGCTGTGCACTACCACATCTGACTCCTTTTTCTTTTTCTCTTTTTTTTTAAACCACTGACATTTGATGCTTACCTTCTGCCTAATGCTAGGGGGTTCAGTGATGACAATTCTGAAGGTTTTACCTGTAAAACTCTAGAGAGATCAACTCTTGAAAAATCCCCAAACAAGGATAACATCTTGGCCCAAAGTGGTAATAATAATAATATATTATAGTGATAGTTTATATTTTTAAAATGCACATATGGCAAGCATGGTACTAATTTATTACCTTATCACAGTATCATAATAAATACAGCCAGGCATGCTCTGCTATCATCCATTTGCCATACAAGCACACTGATGCTTGGAAAAGTTAGGTGACTTATACTAGATTTATGGTTCCAAGGAGCAGAGCCTAATATATTAGAAATCTGATAACATTCTTAGCTTTTGTGTCACATGATGATTCTGTCTTCAGTTCCCAGATTACAAACCAACACTCCTCGCTGCTCACAGAATGAATGGACTATTTTATATTAAAACCTTTTGGACTGAAAAGGTAAGATCTTTGATCTGTAGGGTAATTTGTTGAAAAATAAATAATTTTGCTGGTATAGTGTGACAAATACTTAATTCAGGTGTTGAGAGACTATAGCACATAGGAATCTGTCCGCTGACTGTTTTTGTAAATAAAGTTTTATATATTTCCTATGGCTGCTTTTACAGCAAGGGCAGATTAAGTAGCTAGAAACAAACTGCTGGGCCCACGAAGCCTAAGATACTGGTTCAAGTCTTAACTTTAAAACTTTACAATTTCAGTTTTCTTGCGTGCTTTTGTAGGTATCCTTCCTCCAAAGAGCATTTGCAGTTTTGCTTCTGGGGTGAGTTGGCACGACTATGAAATTACTGGTCCATAAAGAGCCATTTTTGCAGGTCATCCAGTACTGGATCACACACAACGAAAACAGGATCGGCAAGCTTTTGAATACAGTGGGGTTTTGTTAGGTATATTTTGAAAATTAAATGGTTTTTTATATTCAGATGTATATGGTTCTCCCTTTAGGAACAGCAGTGTTGACCATTTATACGTCATAGCTGTATTATAGCCTTATGAGTTGTGTGTGGTTGGTTGACCTTCTAGGTCTACAAAGGTCTGAGTGGTGTCTATCTCATTTGTTGAAAAGTGAATGATTGTGCGTGTGTCGTACCATACACCATGTCATCACATGAAAGGAATGGAAAAAAGCTATTACATTAAGATAATATTTGCCCAAGCTATTTGCTTGCTCTAAACAGTTAGTTGTACCTTTTACCTGTCTTCAGAAGTTGTGTATAAATAAAATAGCGTGAAAAAGCAGTTAGTCTTGTATTTTGTGTGTGTGTGTCTGTGTGTGTGTGTGTGTATAATTATGTATTTTTGGCAATTCTAGCTGCATTTAAAGATGTGACAATCTTGACACAGATTTTAAGCATAGCTATGAGACTAAATTGAATTAAAGACACCAGGTCAAAGTTGATGTGCGTTAAAAAAAAACAACAGAATTATCAACTGATTGGGTCAGTTGCTTCCAATTCTAGTTGACTTTTCCCACACATATACATATGTGTGTAAAATATACATGCATAAAGTCCATACATGAATATTTACACATGTAACTATGTCTTAGTATACATATGTATTCATGTAAAATCCATCTACATATGTGTATGTATGCATATGTATATATACACATGTGTAGTACTAGACAGTGCTTGGCACACAGTAAATACTTAGTATCTCATAAGTATTATTACTGTTTCAGTTGTATGTCAGAAACTTAGATCGCAAGGCATTCACTGACTCCATCATATGAGACTGATGTAGAATTATTATCTAGAAAGAACAGGAAACTAATACACTTTACTCATATTCAGAAAGAATTAGAGCAAATAATGCAATGTGCGTATGTGATTATATCGTGATGAATGTCACTATCAGGTCCAATCATAATACATTAATAAAAATTTAAAAAATAAAAATGGTAAAGCACAAAACTTAATCAACATAGTATACTACATTATCCATATTTCTGCTAATTGTAGGTCTCAGCCATTAGGGAGGAAGGCTGTGTGTTCAGGGTTTCTGTTGGTTTGTTTTTGTTTTTGTTTGTCCTTGTGGTACTGGGATTAGACCCAGGGGCATTCTGTCTCCGAGCTAGACCTCCAAAGCTTGTTATCTTTTAAAATTTTGAAACGGGATCCCATTAAGTTGGGACTTGAACCCACAACCTCCTGCCTCAGCCTCCCAAGCACCGGGATTGCAGGTGCATGCCACCACACCGGGCTACAAGGAAGTACGTTTAAACCATCAGTGTCAGGAGCATGGGCTGGTGAAATGTCAGAAGCCTGGTCAAGTCGATTTGCATGGTTGTGCTTGATGACCTACAATAGGTTTCATTACTTGTCAAAATGTGGGAAAAAGTAGGAAATACTATTTCTGACTGTCTTTTGCTAAAAGTACACTTCTTTATCACCCCTGAATACAATTCTGTGGTACAGTGCTTATGGAGGACTTTGAGTAAACGAGCATATTTATGATTCCATTTTGGCAACAAAGAGAAAGGAAGAGATTGCAGAAATGTCTGTGGCAGTTTGGAAGGCTGCAGAGAATGCCCGCTCCCTGCTCCTCGGAGGCAGGAGACCCACTGTCTTTCCATTTTAACTTGCCACTGCTGTCGGTCTCTCAGGCACAGCAGGTACAGAGCCATACCTGGCTCTGTGTTCTAGGAACAATTGATCGAGAACTACGAAAAGCCTTCATCAGATCCTCAGGACAGCATCTCTCTGGGGAATTAGACATCACTGTCTGGCCCTGTACATTCCCTACACCAGCAACGTCCTCAATTTTATCTCCACTAACTGAGTTGGCATGGCACAGTCATCTCCATCTCGTGTCACATTCTAAGAATGCTGAAATTAAAGCACATGTGGCCAGCAAAGTTATTTATTTATTTATTTATTTATTTATTTATTTACTTATTTATTTTGCAGTACTGGGTATGAAACCCAGGGGCATTCTACCTCTGAGCTACACCCCCAGCCCTATTTTTTATTCTTTATATTTTAAAACAGGGTCTTACTTAGTTGCAGAGGGCCTCATTAAGTAGCTGAGACTGGCCACGAACTGAGATCCTCCTATCTCAGTCTCCCCGATGCTGGGATTACAAGTGTGCGCCACCATACCCAGCCAGCAAAGTTATTTAAAAACAGGCAGTCCATCAAAGAACTGAGGACATGCACTGTTAGAGGCAGTGAATGACATTCAATTTCTGTCCTTTTTTGGTCAAGCATGTGATGGGAGGGACAGGTTAAGTGTGTCCAGAGGGAAAATGTACACCTGTAAGAACACTGGGACCCTCCAGCCATACCCACGTTTATACTCCACAACAGGAGTACTGGCAGGTGGATTGAGGTCACAGACCGACAGACCTGTTCCACTGTTATACTTTACTGATCAGAAAAATGACTAAGCACACGTCTTTGTGCAATGTGGACATTTAATTCCATGATGTCATAAAAGGCTTGGCCTCTGCACTTACTGACTTACTCGGCATTTAACTGACCATCCTCCATGCCAGGTGTTTTGCTGAGTACTGGCCGCACAGTGGTGAATGCAACAGACATGGTTCCTTCTCTTAAAGAAACAGTCTGGCTGGACATAGGCACACACCTGTAATCCCAGTACTTGGGAGGCTGAGACAGGAGGATCAAAGTTAAGACTCCAACCTGGGCAACTTAGTAAGACCCTGTCTCAAAATAAAACATTCAAAAAAGGGCTAGGGATGATCTCAATAGTAGAGAATAAATACCTGGGTCAATTCCCAGGATCGTGCACGCGTGCGCGCGCGCGCGCACACACACACACACACACACACACACACACGAAATAGTGTTTTGGCCACAATGAAACCCATGATCATATACAATTAATATTCACCAATAAAGATGCAAAAAAATCCAGCATGGTGGTGCACACATGTAATCCCAGAATTCAGGAGGCTGAGACAGGAGGATCACGGTTTGTGGCCAGCCTCCGCTACTCAGTGAGGCTCTCTGCAATTTAGCGAGACCCTGTTTCAAAAATAAAAAGAAGCCGGGCGTGGTGGCGCATGCTTGTAATCCCCACACTTGGGAGGCTGAGACAGGAGGATCGCACAGGTTTGAAGTCAGCCTCAGCTACTTAGTGAGGCTCTCAGTGACTTAGTGAGACCCTGTTTCCAAATAAAATATAAAAAATAGGTCTGGGAGTGTAGCCCACTGGTAGAAAAGCCCCTGGGTTCCATCCCCAGTACCATCAATCAATCAATCAATCAATCAATAATAAAAAATAAAAAAATAAAAAAAATAGAATAAAAAAACAGGGCTGGGGGTGTAGCTCAGGTAGAATGCCGCTGGGCTCAATCCCCAGTACTGCAAAAAAAAAAAAAAAAAAAAGATGCAGAAATAGAAATAGTCAAGAGATCAACGATAACAAAATAAGTAAGGCAACTGGCAACTTCAGATTATTTTAAGTGCTATCACATCAATCAACATGGCTGTTTCAGCAAAGCAACAAACAGCGTAGAGCATATGAGGGAGAGTTGCCCTGAAAAGTTGACATGTAAATGGTTACCTGAAGGAACGAGCCACCTGGGAACTGGCAAACAGCCTGAGCTTGACTCAGTGGTCCAAGCCCCCCCCGCCCACCGCAGCACAGCAAGACCTACAGCTCGATCCTAAGCAGGAGTTCAGGAGAAGAATGAACATAGGATTCTGCAGATGCAAAGTTCTTCATCTCTTTATTTTTAATTAATCTAGAGGGAGATTATCTGAGTGGCCTGATTTGATCAGGAGAGCTTGTTAAAAGCGGGTTTAGAAATCAGAGATCAGACACACCAGTGCGTCTCTGTTGCTGGATCTGAGGAATTCTACAGCTGCTCACAGAGGGGAACGGGGCCAACAAGGAGACTGGGGATGGGTGCTTCCCTGCGGATTCTAGCCAACTCTGAATTCCTTTTTTTTTTTTTTTTTGGTGCGGTACTGAGGATAGAACTCAGGGGCATTGCACCTCTGAGCTATACTCCCAGCCCTAGTTTTTAGTCAATTTATTTATTTATTTATTTATTTTGGTGGTACTGGGGGTGGAACCCAGAGGCTTTCTACCTCCGGGCTACACTTCCAGACCTATTTTATATTTTATTTGGAAACAGGGTCTCACTAAGTTGCTGAGAGCCTCACTCAGTAGCTGAGGCTGGCTTTGAACCTGTGCAATCCTCCTGTCTCAGCCTCCCAAGCGCGGGGATTACAAGGTGCGCCACCACGCCCGGCTTAGTCTTTTTATTTTTGAAACAGGGTCTCACTGAGTGGCAAAGGGCCTCGCTAATAGCTGAGGCTGTCTGCGAACCACGATCCTCTAGTCTCGGCCTCCCAAGTGCTGGGATCACAAGTGTACACCACCACGCCCGGCTTTGAATTCCTCTTCTAAGAGAACTGGACCTATGAGGTTTAGTAATGGGAGATAATAAATAGGTATATTTTTCTTTTATATTTTTTCACTGGAGATGAAACCCAGGGGCATTTTTCCTCCAGGCAACACTCCTAGTCCTATTTCATATTTTGGAAATAGAATCTTGCTAAGTGGCTGAGAGCCTTGCTAAATTGCTGAGGCTGGCCTCAAGTCTGGGAGCCTCCTATCTCAGCCTCCCAAGTGCTGGAAGTATAGTCATGCCCCACCAGGCCCAGCATGGGTATTCCATTAAGATGATAAGTTTGTGGCCATTTGTTGCATAGCAATACAATGAAAATAAAGACAATCCTCCCTGCGGGATTAGATGAGAGGTAGGTGAGGACGAAGGCAGTCGGGGCCACACCGTGGCAGTCTGACAATTAAGACAGTCAGGCTGCATCCCCAGCACACGTGCGATGTGCCTGCACCGTCGATGCTTAAAGCACCTCTTGAATGAATAAAAGTGTTTCCGAATCAACATCTAATCCTTGACCACCATTACCACCAATCCATTCCCAGATTTTAAAACATTTCTTTAACAACCATTTATTGAAAGATTTTTTTCCCCAAAAGAACTGTATTATTGTCATGGAGCCAAGAAAAAAGTTAAAGAATAGAGCCTGGCCCAAGAAACAATTTTTTTTTTCAGACAACAGATCTTCTGGGAACTTCTGAAGCAGGAAAACACTATGTGGTTAAATGGAGATTAAGGACTCAGTAATGAGGTACAGGACCACCCAGCAACTGTGTTAGAGCCGAAAGCTTGATAATTTGAGGTTTCTCTTCAGAGCCTAATAAGATACGGGAAAAACTGCCAAGTGCTAATCAAGTCCAAGGAAGACAGCACTGTAAGAAGACAACCACAGCATCAAAGGCCACCTCGATGATGACGAGCTGGAGAAAGGAAAATGAAATGGTAAAAAATTAGCGGTTCAATAACGGTGGAGAACTCAGGATGGGAAATGCAAGGTGTTCACGGGCAGAACACTCACACTGCACGTGTCTCCAGCCAAGCCTTCCAGATTTACCTGAAAAATCTGGAGAGATTCAGAGAAGACAGATGAAAAGAACACAGTCGCGCCCTAATACCAGGAGCGTGCATGTTATCCCGCTGCCCGTGGGGCCCAGAGGACACCGCAGAGGAGGCAGAGATGCGCTGCCACGGGGTGGCTCCTGGGGCTAAGAGCGCCATCAGTATGGACCAACCAGAAATGGCATTGCCAAGGGACGGACTTGAACCACAAGGCAAGAGCTGACTTTCTGAACTCTCATACTCTTCCATAAACTCTGGACCCTAGCTGGGTTGTTGAACTAAGAAGAGTTTGTTTGAGTTTAAAAGCATGTGATGAAGTCAGGCATGATGGTCCATGCCTGCTATCCTGGTACTAGGGAGGCTGAGACAAGAGAGTCAAAAGGCTCGAGGCCAGCCTCAGCAACTTAGCGAGACCCTGTTTTAAAATAAAAATAAAGCCGGGCGTGGTGGCGCACACTTGTAATCCCCGCGCTTGGGAGGCAGAGACAGGAGGATCGCGCAGGTTCAAAGCCAGCCGCGTACGCTGGCTTAGGAGACCCTGTTTCCAAATAAAAACATAAAAAAATAGGTCTGGGAGTGTAGCCCGGAAGTAGAAGGGCTTCCAGGAACCCCAGTACCACCAAAAATAAAAAATAAAAAAAATAAAAATAAATAAAAATAAATAAAAATAAAAATAAAACAGGGTTGGGGATGTAGCTCTGAGGCAGAGTACCACTGAGTTTAATCACCAATATATTAAAAAAAAGCCAAATGTGATGTTATATGTTTACCTCTTTCTAAAGTGCACCTCTGGGGTATTTTTAAGGGAAAGGACCATACATTTTATTTTTATTTATTTCTTTTTATAACGTGCTTTTATTGGTGCATTATGGTCTCACATCATAATGTAAATCATGTTGACACTGCACGTGCCGGGCCCCTCTGGGCCTCTCTGTCTCCCTCCCTCCCAATGCATGGAAGCAGAACTGACACTCGCGTCTTCACTTAGGTCACACAGTCGATGGTAGTATTTCCACTAATGAACCTCACTCTCCCCCACCCCTGCCCTAGACCACCTCCCTGGCTCCACTGTGGGTTTTCCTCCATTATCTGGAGTCCTGCTAGTATCCCGATGACTCCCTAGACTGTACACACCGGAGAAAATATATGACCCTTCACTCTCCGTGACTGGCTAACCTCACTTAACATAACGTTCTCCTGGTCCTTCCATTTTCTTGCAAATGACATAGCTTTGCTCTTCTTCATTGCTGAGGAGAATTCCACTGTGTGTATTTCCCATAATTTTGTAATCCACCCATCTGTTGATGGACATCTAGGTTGGTTCCATAATTTGGCTATGGTGAATTGTGCTGCTGTGAATATGGGTATGCATATGCATATATTACGGTAGTTTTCCGGTTTCAACCTTTTTGGAAAGATACTCAGGAATGGAACTGCCAGATGATACGGTGGGTCTATTCCTAGTTTTCTGAGGAATCTCCACACTGATCTCTATAGCTGCTGAACTAGTTTGCAACCCCACCAACAGTGTAGGCAATTTCTAATTTCCCTACATCCTCGCTATATTTATTATTATTTGACTTCTTGATGACTACCATTCTGTTTGAAATTAGATGGAATCTCAGTGTAGTTTTGATTTGCATCTTGCTGATTGCTAGTGATATTGAACACTTTTTTCATGTATCTCTTAGGCCCATACATTTTAGAAAGAGGGACTAAGAATAACTTGTATCATTAAGCAGAGGGTAAGGAGCAGCAGACGCTTGATGTAACTGGTTATCGGCTCAATGCCCAATTTGGAGGCCACTTAAAGGAAAGGAGAGAGACAGAGCACCTTAAAAATGCTTTTAAATACTATATCATCATTATCATCAGCATCACATCAACTTTGCATTTCATGAAGATGAAAAGCAGGACTGTCTTAGTCTGATTTTTCAGGCGATGTAACCCATCTCAAATAGATAACTCCCCCCCCCCGCCCCCTCTCTCTTTTTGGTTAGCTTTAGAATTCAACTTGCAAGTAGCTACATAATTGACTGTATCCTCCCATGGGCCCATGAAAAATAAAAACAACACTGATTTCATAATGAGCTGCCAATTATTTTACACGAGATATTATGTTGAGCATGAGTGACTTGTTCGGTGAGGTTGATCCATACGTCCCCAAATAAATAAAACATACTTTTAAAAATTCCCCGTGCAAATAGGGAGACACACATTAAGCCTTCTTGCTGTTTTCTTACGTTTGGATGGGTGCAGCTCATGTTACCACAGATAACTGGTGTGTAAGTGGTAGAATGGCTCTTTGATAAATGCCATTTTTCATTTGAGATGAAAATGGCAGTTACTGGCAGGTCCCCATCAAGACAGACCACGGGGACTTCCAGAAAGCAGCAGCAGAAATCAGATTACAGCTTGCCTCGGAGGCACAGGGCACAGAAGGAGAACATTATACACATTTTTGGTTTTGGAAGGAATTGCTTTGCCTTTTAAAAAAAATGAGGGCAGAAGATACGAAAATAAAAAGGCCACAACTGAAGCAGGAAGAGGATGAAAGCAATGTGATTTCTTATTCCTGCCCCCTCAGTGTTGATAGGTTTCTGCAGAACTGAGTGTAGTCTGTGAGACAGTGAGTAGATCTATGATTCTGATATCTGACTGTAAGATAAGATGCACAGCATCCCCTGGCAAGGGTGCAGGAGGGAGGGAAGTTATACTATGCTTTGTGCAGGCCGGGGAGATTTCATGTGCTCTGGTCAGCATGAAGCTATCCAGAGAATGGACTCAAGAGACCTCTGTCCCACCAACCTCAGGATCTGGGGACACAGGCTGCCCCCACCGGCCTCGCATATTACTGGTAGTGTGAGCTGATCTAGGAGGGCCCACTTAGGAAGAGCTTCTAAATTAATTCTATTAGGTCTGTTTCATTTTACTGTATATCTTGGTAGAAAAAATGTCATGAACTAGAAAAAATGATCTACATCTAAGCTGCGATTTCACATACATTGCTTCTCAAGATACAGATGGGTTAAAAGAGGAAGCTGGGAATTGGTTTCATAAGGAATATTAAATAAACAATCATACAGGTGGCACTTGGAAATGGCAAAAAGTCATGAAGGTGGAATCAGTAAAGTCCAGAAAACAGTTCAGAGGATAATTTTCTCCTTAGCCCACTGGTCTGATTGCCTCTTTGTTGAGATTTTGGGTATCTGTTTCCATTTGCCAAATGACCATATGATTAAGTCAGAAAATTCGGATACATGGAAAGGCACACATGAAACACCATAAAAGTCAGCCATGATGTTACCCCACAAAGATGAACACAGTGGACATTTTGGGTTTTACCCACCCAGGACTATTTCTGTCTTCTTCTACCCCATACAAGTGGGGCTATACCTGCATATTCTGTTTCACGGCTGGATTTTTCCACTTGGCAACATCAAATAAAGACCTTCTCACATGGCAAGCTCTCTTCCTCAACTCTTGTCTCAGATGAAGACTACTCTGTCACAGGGTTAAAGCATACGTCTTAACTCTGCCTGCCTTCGCGGGTCGCATTGGCCCAGGGACTCCAGAGCACAGCTGGATTCTCCAAGCGCTCTCAGGAACGGGAGCAAAATTACCAGGAAGGAAATTCCTGGAGTAAAATGCAGATTCCCGGCCCCTGCGGAGGCTGCAGAAAGATAATGTGTAGGGCTGGGGGCTGGGAATGTGCATATGTTCTTCAGTGAAAACAACTAAGAAGTTCAAAGTCTTTGAAAGCAAACAGATATTTGTTGAATGAATGATATAACGGTAATCAGAGAACCAAGATGTCGGCTAGCTTGCCTCCCGAACCCTCCATCCAGAGGAGATGCAGGCCTGTTCTGGGGGTGTCCCTCTCAGCTGCACAGGAGAATTCAGGACATCACGAGCACAGTGTGTGATTAAGACAGACTTCTGCAAGCATCTTATGTTAACTCTGTGACCTGCACCCTGTCCAGGGTCTCCCCAGCCAAAGACATGCAGACTCAACCGACAACATCGCCTACTTTAAAGGCAGAACCATTTCTGGAAAATAATAATAATTATTATTTTTTTTTGCCACCTTGACACACAGTAGCCAGGCCTGACCGTGGCAACTTACCCCTTAGACACAGAGCTCAATCCTAGGACCCGTGAGACTCCTCACGGCTTATTTCAGTTTCTTTCAAAATCTGAAAAAATTCATGAATATGATCTAGCTGACATATAACCAGTGTTTTAGTAATGCAGTCATAGGCCTTGCTGTTAGAGTCCTCTTATCAGAAAGCTGCCCAGGAGGTCAGAACGCGTGTGCCCACCCTCTGGCCCGGGTGAGCGACGCCTTACCTGGCAGGCATTGTACAGGAGCTGGTGTTCGAACTTCTTGATGCCGAGAATGTTCTGGAACATCTCGTAGAGCTGCTCCTTGCTCAGAATCAGCTCGGAGGCCGCGCTGGCCGTCATCCGGGCCTGCTGCTTCCTGGGGTCCTCCTCCCCGCGGTAGATGGCGTCGAACTTGGCCATCCAGGAGCTCAGCACCGTCTCCTTGCTGAGCCCGTCGATCTCGGGCAGGCTGCGCACCCGCTTCTCGATGTGCTTCTTGAAGACCTCGCGGGAGTCGTTGGCCGAGCATCCTCCACTCTGCACCATGCGCGCCACGCGGTCGCTCTTAAGGAACACCTGCGCAGGGAGCGGGCAGGGAAAGAGTCAGCCACACGGGGGCGCCAGTGCCGCGCATCCCGCCCACCGCCCCCCACGGGCGACCTCCCACAGGTGACTAGGTCCACTGCTGGATCCGTATCCCTAAAACATGAGTCACGGCCCGACAGTCGTCCCTCTTACATGGGGAGGTATGTCCCCAGATAAACAGCTTCCCCTTCCATAAGAGGGTATGTCCCAAGACCCCTAGGGGAAGGCAGGAATTGTACTGAACCCTATAGATACCATGCTTTTTTTCTGTACATACATACCTATGATAAAGTCTCATCTGTAAATTAGGCCCAGAGCTTAGCAACAACACCAATAATAAGTCAGAAGAATTATAATGATACATTCTAATAAAAGTTATTTAAGACATACAGGTTATTTCTGGATTATCCATTTAATGTTTTCGGGTCCCATTGACATCATGTAACTGAAGCAGAATTGCAGATGAGGCAGGAAAGGCTGTATCTACCCGGTGGTTGCAAGGGCTGAAAGATAACAGGAGCCGGGGAGGTCCTGTGTGCACTCTGGGCTGGGGCTGCGGTGGGTTCCTTCTATGTTGCTTAGTGGCTGTGTGAATTTTAGTGAGCTATTAACTTATTTGTATACCAGTGGTCTTATCTACAAAATGAGGGTCAGCAGAGCATGCTGGTGCACACACCTGTAATCCCAGCACTTAGGAGGTTGAAATAGGAAGATCGCAGGTTTGAGGCCAGCCACAGCAACTTGGCCAGACTCTCTGCGAATTAGCGAGATCCTGTTTCAAAATCAAATAATAAGTGCAGGGCGTGGTGGCGCACGCTTGTAATCCCCGTGCTTGGGAGGTGGAGACAGGAGGATTGAGCAGGTTCGGAGCCAGCCGCGCTGGCTTAAGAGACCCTGTTTCCAATAAAAAAAAATATAAAATAGGTCTGGGAGTGTAGCCCGGAGAAGGGTTTCCAGGAACCCCAGTACCACCAAAACCACCAAAACAAAAAACAAATAATAATAATAATAATAATAATAATAATAATAATAATAATAGACTGGGGTATAGCTTGGTTTGAATGCCCAGTACCAAAAAAGGTGGGAGGAGTAACAGTAGTCTCTATATTGGTATTTTAAAATAGGGATTAAATGAGTTATTTCGTGGCACTCACAGTGCTCGGCTCCCTAAATGCCACGTGAGTTGTTATTACTATTACTGAAATAGGTAGAGTGCCTGGCATCATGCCCGCCCACAGCACTTACATGGCAAAGGGTGTTTGCATCTCATTTTCTCTTCTCAACTACGCGTATCGTCATCGGAATACATAAGAATTAGGTAAGCCAGGTATGACTCACCTAATGGCACATGACTATAATCCCAGTACTTGGGAGGCTAAGACAGGAGGATCACAGGTTCGAGACCAGTCTCGGCAACTTAGCAAGACTCTGAGCAGCTTAGTAAGACTCTGTTTTTAAATTGAAAAATATAATATTAATAAACAGTTGGCACCTCAGAGCTAGAGTGCCTCTGGCTTCCCTCCCCAGAACCAAAAAAAGGAAGAAGAATTAGATAAATGCATATTTAATTATCTGGTCTTTACCTGAAATGCAAACTCCATATGGGCAGGGCCTGTCCCCTCACCCCACACTATCAACAGCCTCGACACAGTGGCTGGAACTTTGAGAGTGAATTAACACTGAACAGAGGCGTCCTGTTCAGTCTGCTTTGAAGATGGACAATCAGAGGCCCAGGAGAGGGGAAAGGGCGCGCTCTGGCAACCGCAGTGTCCTGCCTGCAGACCTGTGGCCTCGCGGCGGCCTCTGGTCCTTGTTCCCGGCCCTCCCGCGTGCAGAAGCCGTGCTCGCTGCGTGGCTGGCCCGGCCTCTGTGAGGAGCGCGCTGCTCACCCCGTGGAAGGCGGACACCAGCTACATGGTTGTGGGTGTGACACAGGCGTGGAAGCGGCTGCGCACATTCACGGAGAGGAAACAACTGACACACTGAGCCGCGTGCCGGTCTCACTTCAGAAGGCGCCTAGGCAGCCTCCAGGGGCAGGCCAATGGCGCGTTCCCTGTCAGCTGGAGGGTGGCGCTGCCGCCAATGCTCTGGCACAAGACCTTCCTGGGGTGGGCGGATGTTACCAAGGTGGCCTCCACTCACGCAGATGGGAGGGAGGTGGTCGTGGTTTGGAATGTCCCCCAGAGGCTCAGGCACTGAAAGCATGTCCCTAAAGCAATCATTTTCAGAGGTGAAATCACCGAATCAGAGACCTAAGCTCATCCGGGGATAAACCTACTGAAGGATTGCTGATTTAGATGGCTGTCCTGGCTAGGGACTTAGGCGGGAGGACGGGGCTGGAGGAGGAGGCCGCAGGGATGTGGCGTTGGGGCTGAGTCTGTCCCTGGCTAATCCTGTTGCTCTCGTTCTGTCTCCCACCACCCCTGAGTACAGCTCGGTTCTCCTCCTCCAGGCTCTGCCACCACGACCTCTGCCACAGGGCCAGCCAGCCGGGGACTGTGCCCTGAGACCAGCGCCAAAGAAACTTTTCCTCCTCCCCTCTGATTTGGGCAAGACAAAGGCTTCACAGAGTTCAGTGGCCAGCTTCCCGGGCCCTGGCAGCTCAGTTGAGACCTTGGAGTTCACTTTAAAATCAATTACAGAGGAGAAGTTCCAGATGAATCCTCAGGCCTTCTGTGCCTTAGGGAGCCCAAGAATTTGCCTGAAAACCTTTCATGCTAAATGCAGGTGGCTTCTCCAGCTAACACGTTGAGTCTTGTCTACAAGCCTAGATCTCAAAGAACACCAAAGTTTTGAGGCAAACCAAGAAGTCTCTGGAAGGACAGTGCCTCTTTGTTCCAGGGGCTGCCAGCTGTGGTTCCTTCCATGCCAGCCCCGCCCCTGAGTTCTGGGGGTGGGGGAGGTACTAAGACTGCTGCATGCATAAGCACAGCAAAGCCACAAGGCGGGAATGTGGCCCGAGATGAAAGGGGCTGCAGGAGGAGGCAGGGAGGCCAGCCGAGGATGGTGGTGAACATCAGGGGTGAGTCAGAAACAGCCAATTAACAAGGAAGCCAGCCTTCCCTCCCCATCTGTCCACACCAGTGTCCCACAGCACGGGCCAAGCGCCAGTTATAAGTTCTCTTCGCCACACTCTTTGTCCCCAAAGCCCTTCCCTAGCTGCCATCCCTCCTTGCCATTGACTCTTGGGCAAATATCTGACTCTCCAGCTAGACTCTACGTTCCAGGAAAGCAGCATTGCTGTGTTTTTCTCTGGTTCCTTCTTTTTAGTGCTTAAGACAGTGTAGACGCATAGCTGGTGCCCAGGATTTGTGGTATGAGTGCAGGACGCCTAAGAACCAGGCAGACGTTGCCGGCAGAGCCGTCTACTGAGTAAGAAGGTGCCTGGGTGGGGCAAGATGGGAAAGGGGAAGTCAGTGTGCGTAGTACTGGCATCTCTCAAAGCAAGTCACTCAGACTAGATTTCCCTTGGGGCCCGATAACAAGGAGTAAGAAGTCTGGTCCTGGCTGGCGCCCGTAGCTGGATGGGTGACCCCGGAATCCTGGGCACAACCCTTGCTTCATTTACACTGTTCCTTCCTTGTACACAGCAGTAACTCAGCGCACTAACTCAAGCCACTAATGACCTTAGACGTCACTTAGCCTCTCTTAGCCTCCTCGTTCACCGTCACCCAAGGTCAGTCCATACCTCCTTCTTTGACAGGGGCCTACGGGCCTTAGAAAAGAGGGCTCTGTTTTTCTAGCAGTAAGATATGACTTCCAGCCCCAGACGGGTTGCTGGGCGGAATGTCAAGGGTATGAATCAGGAGGCTGAAGACCAAGGAAACAGGAGGCAAGACAGCCACAGGGAGAGCGGGTGACAGCAGAAATTAATTGGCCAGGCATGTCAACTGTCTTGGCTTCTCTGTCTGTCAGAAAGCAAGTGGGTCCTGGGCCAGCCACACCCCACCCTGTCATGCATACAGACACGAAATACTGATGTACTCCCGTCTCTCTAAAATAACCACGGGAACCTCTCTGTGCTGGGAGCTCTGTCCATATTTTTGTGGTTTCGTTTTGTTGTCTTATAGCGGCTGTGGCAGGAGACTTCAACCTCAGGCACAGTCCTGTGCAGGGTGTCCATAAATCCTCTCTCCTCTGCCAAATTCCAGACAGGTCATAATGAAAGACGGAAAATCAACAACAAAAATGCGATTGTGAAGGGCAGTCCATTCGACGGCTCGACCCGTTCCTCGGCCCTTCCCTCCATCACCACAGCCCAGCAGCCACAAATAGCTTTAGAAATACAAGCACTTCACGGCCGTACTTTACAAAGGAACTGGTCCAACTCCCACTTTCTTGCTGATAGGCTAAGAAGCCAGGAAAAATCCTTTTCTGCTCTGAAAAAGTAAATAAAAAAGGAAATGCCAACACAAATAAGAAAGACACGAGATGCTAGAATAAATAGTTTTAAAAGCCCATACAAACAAGCGTGGTTGCTGTTAAGGAAGGGCAGGAGTGGACTTAGTGTCCAGGAGCAAGGGCTCTGCTGTCCCACAGCCTGGCTCAAATCCAAGCTCTTTTGCAAGTGCGCCATTCCCTGAGCAGGTGCCGAGCCTCCCTGGGCTTTACTTCTCCCACCTTTTAAGACGGGGGTCAGGGCAATTGTAGCTCACAGGGTGTGGACAAGCATTTGTTGAGATTCTGTGTGCCAGTTGGTTACTATTTTGCCTCCACAGGGTAAGGGTATAATAAAAATTAGCTGCTATTTTTAATAAAATAGCATACAAGCCATGCACGGTGGCACACACCCATAATCTTAGCACTTGGGAGGCTGAGACAGGTGGATTGGAGGTTTGAGTCCAGCCTCAGCAACTTAGTGAAATCCTGTTTCAAAATTAAAAAGAAACTGCCGGGCGTGGTGGCGCACGCTTGTAATCCCCGCGCTTGGGAGGCTGAGACAGAAGGATCGCGCAGGTTCAAAGCCAGCTTCAGCTACTTAGTGAGGCTCTCCGCAACTTAGTGAGACCCTATTTCTAAATAAAATATAAAATAGTGCTGAGAGTATAGCCCAGAGGTAGAAAGCCTCTGGGTTCCACCCCCAGTACTACAAAAAAAATTAAAAAGGGCTGGGAATGTAGCTTAGAGACAAAATGCCCCTAGTTTTAATCCCTAGTGCCTCAAAAAGAACCCATAAAAAAGATGCTTCTCTTTGAATGGCACAGAATCCCAAAGGCAGGGTTCAAGAGTCCTTGACTTGACCTTGTAGTGGGCAGAGTTGGTGAGGTACAGAGGCAGACTCCTCCACCTTGCACCTCCCTGTCCAAGCCCCCAAACTGGGGAGCAAACTGATCAGATCAACCTTCATTTCCCTAGGATTTCTGTGCAGTGTGTGGGCACCACGCTCACTTCTTTCCTTAAAAGATTAATAATGGAACATTCTAGATCCCATATATACGTATAGAGGTCTTATCACAGATGAAGGAGCTGAGGCTCAGACTTGCTTGAGGCCCCACAGCCAGTGTGCAGCAGAGGGAGGCTCTGCCTGCTCTTTGCCTGGCTTTCCTGCAAGAACGGGTGACATTATTGTCTCTTAGGGATAGATCTACACTAAGGGGACTGAGTCATTATGGTGATTTTGCTGATTGGAAAATACAGTGGTTCTTTTTGGAAAAATAGCCAGGGTGACCTGAAACACTTCTTTTTAGATTAAAAAGTACAAGTTAAGCGTGGAGTCTCATTATACCAGCCTGCATGGGGGCCACCGGCAGTGCTGTTTGCCTATCCTGCCCCACCCATGGCAGCATCTTAGTCTGTCTTCCAGGAACCACCTCCGCAGGGCACAGTTTCATCCCAGTAAAGCTGGGACCCATCAGACTCCCCTCTTCTGGGGCTCAATGGCACAAGAATGTATGGGTTGGAGTGGACCCACCCTGGAAATAATAGGAGTCGCTGCATTTCAGTTTTACGCTGCTGGCTTCTTGAAGTTAAGCTACCTGAGCTTCATCTTGTCTAAAGTTCAGTTATTTCTTTTAACAACAGCAACCAACACAACAGCAAAACAGTAGTTGTTTTTGTTGTTATTATAATTCAGGCTTAATTTAACTACAGTTGGTTTCTGTTGTTAGCAATCGAAAGCTCCAGTCTGAAACATTCAAGGCTAGTGGGACAAAAATCAGCCAGCCTTCGTTAAAGGAGACTGGCTAAGAAAAAATTAATAATTCCCAACAAAACTCAGGCCTAGCTGCTCCCCTGGCTGGATCCAGACTCAGCTGGAGCGCTCGGAAGTGAGTGTTTATACATCCTCCTCCGAGCCCTGCCCTTCCGCTTCCCACCCAACCCTCCCTGGGCTCCTTTGTGCAAGATGTGAGGCCAGCGCAGTGATGCCAAGATGAGTCCTAGGAGGAGCCAGAACTCAGCACAGAGAAGAGGAGGGGAGGAGAGGGAAGGGTGGAGGCAAGGCGTGTGCAGTGGAGACATGGGTCTTTTTTTTTTTTTTTTGGTGGTACTGGGGTTCCTGGAAGCCCTTCTACCTCCAGGCTACACTCCCAGACCTATTTTATAGGTTTTATTATTTGGAAACAGGGTCTCTTAAGCCAGCACAGCTGGCTTCGAACCTGCGCAATCCTCCTGTCTCCGCCTCCCAAGCACGGGGATTACAAGCGTGCGCCACCACGCCTGGCGGAGACATGGGTCTTGATCAAGCCGTGGGCGGGTGCAGGGCTCTCATGCCTGTCTCAAGCCACAGCTGTGGGAACAGGACGGAGCTGCTGAGTCCAGCCTCCGATCTAGCCCTCCACAGCCAGAACTGAAGAGATTAAAGGATTCATCTGTTGTCCTGCTTGATTAACACTGACAATCAAGGCCACCAGAAAAGGACAAAATAAATGTGTATATTCTTTTCATCCTTCTTTTCTCCCTACCTCCTTCTTCTTTCCTCTCCTTTTTCTTTTTATGGTACTGGGGATTGAACCCAGGGACATTCTATTCTGAGCTCCATGCCTAGCCCATTTTTGTTTTGAAACAGGGTCTCCTAAGTTGCTGAGGCAGGCCTGGTACCTGCAATCCTCCTGTCCCAGTCTCCCTCAAACCTGTACTTTGAAAGCCAGAAGGAACCCTTCATTTGAACCACCCAGCTCAAGGCTTGGGCCACACAGGCTTACTTTTATGGTGGCCAGAGTGGTTCAGACTGCGCTGATAAGCACAGATTGTAGAAAGACAGCAGCGTCTCCCTACTCTCTTTATTTTTGCAAAATGTCTTTTGAGTACCCCAACTTGTAGATGAATCATTGCCTTAGCAAAAGAAAGCCAGTGTCTAGCACTGGGCCTTCCTAGTACAGTGAGCTCTGAAGTTTTTTAAGAAAAGTTGCATTCTTTTAATTTTCATATTTACTGGCAATGTGGTTGGTAAACCGAAGTGTGTAGGCATGATATGGCAAGCTTAAGTGTGTATGTGTGTGGGTGGGGTGGAGAAAGAAAAGGATGGAGTAAGGGAGAGAGGAGGAGGCAGAGACAGAGCTGAATTGAAAGAGGGAGAGAAGATAGAGAGACCCAGAACTAGAGAGAGACAGGGAGACCAAGAGCTAGAGAGACAGAGAATCATTTTGGAGGAAGGATATCTGTTGATTCCATCTGTTGAGCATGTATTGAGCCTCCTCTGAAGAAAGTGCCCTAGTTTCTTATGGCAAGACCATTGTACTTCACTGCAAATGGCACCGGTGAATCCAGGCTCAGCCTGAGGTCTATGCTTGTCCACAGCTCAGGAGAGAAGGGAGAGAGAGAAGGGGAGGCTCAATCGACTTGGAGCACTGCCCAGCAAAGTACTAAACCCTGATCCCTAGATTGAGGATCTTTGCTTCAGAGGATTAGAGTTCCCAGGAAAAGTGAATCTAAGGCACTCTAAAGCTTTACTAATGAAGACAGTGGTTACATCCATCTACGTCCCACATTCTCTCCAGCTTACAAATCCCAACATTAAATATTCAGTAATTTCCTGATGCTTGTAATTCTTACCAGACCCCAAAGATGCTCTTTGAAATAGACCAGACACTATAGAGGAAAATATTGGGATCACTTATAGGAATTGTGGCAATTTCCAGAGATTCATTAGCATGCTGCTGACTATTAATTTTCAAATTTAATTAACAGATAGAAATGGCACTTTCTTTTAATTTATGTCATTAGTCAAATGAGCTTTCTAATTAAGATTTTCAATCTACAAATTTATAAACTCTAGTGAATGACTCTAAACATGGAGAACGATTGATAAGGGTCTGCCTGTTTCCACAAGGGTTCTCTCATTTCTCTCCCACTGGCTTTCAAAACTTGATAAAAGGGGAGAAATTAATTTCATTCTCCGGACACTTTCTATACAAAATCTTTCGTTAGGTATGTTCAAACTCTTCATGGCCATAAATAACTGTGATTCCAAATATCATCTCTCCTCCCCATGAAATTCAACCAAAAAACTGCATTATATCTGATAAAGCAGGATGGTCATTTCAATGACAGATGCTATTTTTAAAAATTTTTTTTAAAGATTTAAATTTGGACAAATGTAAAAATGATCTTGACTTAAAACAGCTATAATACAGAAGATCCACTAAGGAAATGCTTTGTGAAATCTGAATGTTGTTGGAACCAACAAACACGACAGAGGCAAAGTTTGTTTACTATTAAATGATATTTAGCAAGCCAATCAATAATGTTTTCACAAGATCTAATTGCAATCATGCTCCACTTTAGCAAGCAGAAAGGAGAGTTTACTGAATCAGCATCTCTCTGCCAAGGTGTCAATCAGCTAACATATTGGAAGTCTTTACTGTGTATTGGACGGGCCGCTGGGCAGAACAATGGTGTGCCCAGAGCACCAGAACAGAAGAACAGGAGCATCAGCATATTTGTTTTGACATAATTTCCTAAAAATTAAAGGAAAGATGAATGGAAGGAAGAAGAAAAGGAAAGAAGAAAGGAAGGAAGGAAATAAGTCGGTGAATCAACCCTACTGGGAAAAATTAAATTCTGTTGGCTTTCTTTATACTTCTTTTATAGTTTGTTATTATTATTATTTTGAATTAAAAGTGGCAGCAAGTCATAAGCTTTCAGTTTTAGGAGTCAGTATCTAATGATTTTAATCTAAGCTTGGCAAAAGATAAGAAATCTGGGGCATAGCATTCCAAATATAGATAGTATTTATCTGGATCAAATGAACATAGATTAATATATAAAATGTCTTTCAATAACTAATAATTTTTGAAAATATACATGTCAAGAAAACATTGTCACTAGAAATACATGACAATCTACTTCTTTAATGTTGTACAAATGACAGATAACATCCGCACTGAGAGAGGATGCTTTTAAACTGAAAAGTACTTGTGGAATTGCAAATCTACTTTATGATAAATAAGCCTCAGAGGGATAATGCTGAAAATGTTGCCTGAGATACGTACTCAGGATATATTTTTCTCCTTGGCAGATTTTCGCTAGAGATGACTAGTGCGTTTTGAATAATAGTTGAACCTCCAGAAAAGAACCCACAGTGACGTTTTAATAGAAAAGACAAGGAAGCCAGGGGAGGTACCGTCCTTGGGAGGTGCTCGAGTCCTTTAGAAATGGTAGAAGAGATGCAAAAATCGCCCAGTACCCAAAGTCTTAGCTTATGACATCTAACAGCTGTGTGACCTTAAATAATGCATTTAACCTCTCTGAACTTCAGTTTCTTCATCAGTAAAATCGGAAATACTATAAGGTTCTAATCAACAAGAAGTTAAAAATTCTACAGAAAATACTAAGTATAGAAATCAGTTAAGAAAAAGTACTATTTATAGTTTTTCCTAAAGCAAAAAGCTGTTACTCCTTAACACTGTAAGTAATCAACTCTTGGCCCAGGAGGGATGACCCTGTAAAAGGCCTAGGCCGTTCTCCCCCTGTGCAGCGACTCGGAACCGCTGGGCCCAGGGCCTGGGCAGCCTCGGCCATCTTCTACCCGGTGACTCCTACCTCGTAGTAGCTCTGGACAGCGTTCATGAAGGCTTCATCAGCCACAATCTGGGTTTCCCCATTGAGGAAGGCCTGGAAGCGGTCCTTGACTGTCTGAAGCTGCTGCTTGCTGATCTGCAGGCAAAGAGGAAAAGGAGAGTGAGGACTCATTCCACAGGAGACTGCTGCGGGCCTCACACCAAGGCAGCCAGTGCCTCAGGGCCCATTGCTCGTGACCTTTGCATAAACAGCTTTTTTGTTTTTGTTTTTGGTTTTGGTTTATTGTTTGTTTGTTTTTGGTGGTACTGAGGATGGAACCCAAATGCACTCTACCACCAAGCAACACCCTAGCCCTTTTATTTTGAGACAGAGTTTTGCTAAGTGCCTGGGCTGGCCTTGAGTTTGCCATCCCCCAGCCTCAGCCTTCTGTTGGCATAAACATTTGAGAACTATTGTTAAAGACAGCCAACATTAACACACACACACACACACACACACACACACACACACACACACACACACTGCACATAAATTAAAAACAATGCGATAATACCATTGCAATACCCAACATTATTTGCCTCCTGCCTGTTGACCCTATTTTACTTTGACTTGTGTTTGTGTGGTTGCCCAGATGGCTGGGGTCTGCAAGATGAAAACGGTAGACAGTGAGGGTCTGCCTTCATTCTCCCATTCCTCACTCAGTCGTATTTCCTTGGCAGCTAGACACCTGCCAAGGCAGGAATATTTACACCAGGGAAACAGGCGAACACTGCAAAGCAGCCTGTTGTCGTCACTGTTTCCCAAAAGATGGGTGAAGACATTTCATGGCGCCACTCCACTGCGTGGTATTCCTGAGGCTGGAACAGCATGCAGGCTGGCAATGTGCAGAAGTCGTCGCATCTCACCGCCGTATGGCCTGGGTCTGGACGGGACACCCATCCAGAGACGCCACGATGTGGACAAGCAGTTCGTGTGCAACTCTTAGGGAAATGCGAGGTGTGTACCTGCTCTCCCTCCTCCACCCTTGACTTGCTGTGTCCACGGTCCTTCAGCCTCGGCCTGAGTGGCACTGAGGATGAAGTCCTTCCCACCCCCAGCGGGCAGGCCTTCCTGCCCTGGCCCCGCCCGAAGCACACCACTGACTTCAACGCTTATCAGCATCGGTGGCAATTAAGTTTGTGAGACTGAGTGTCTGTCTTGCTTCCTTGCTGTTGGTGTTTCTCTGCCACCTAACTCACTGCCCCGCATGTGGCGGGCGCTCAGCAAATGCTGGTACGCGGATGAATAAACCAAGTATGTGAAGGACATATTGTTTTGGGATATTCTTTAAGGAGCTCTAACTTGTATAAAAAGTCAGCTAAAACTGTTTTTGAAAGTTAAAAAAAAGTCTTAACAGAAGAGTTTAGTTAAAAAGTCATAACTTTCAAGGTCAACATTTTGTGAAGTTAACACTTCTAAATTAAAAATGGGACAGTGTCTGAGAACCATAGTGGTACGTGCCTGTCATCCCAGTACTTGGGAGGTTGAGACAGGAGGATTGCAGGTTCAAGGCCAGCCTCAGCAACTTATTGAGATGCTGTTGCAAAATTTTTTAAAAAAATGAAATAGGGCTGGGGATTTACCTCAGAAGGAAATCGCCCTTGCGTTCAACCCCAGTATCACCAAAAACAAAAAAGATAGACAATCATAAAGATCACTTCAGTGCGTGTTCGTTGGCTACCTTATCATCCTGGAAAAGCCACTTATGCCTGGTTTGACCAGAGAGTTAGAGGCCTTCTAGAACAGAGTTGGGTTTAAATACATAAATTTTATCTTGCCCTCAGTCTGCTCACTTGGAAATCATTGATAAATTCTAATTATTCACTGCCTAGGGAATAATTATAGTTCTTCAATGACATGAGTTCTTTTATTTAAAAAATTACAAGATTCTGACTTACTGCACAGCATGGTGACTCTAGCTAATGATGACAACCACAGTCCCAAAAAACGCAGAGTAAATATTGTTTCTCGCAACAAGAACACTATTTATGTGAGGGATGCATTTGTTAATTAGCAGGATGGAACTCTTCCACAATGTACTGTACTCTGAAATATTATATCCTATAAAATACTCACAATTCTGTCAATTGAAAAATATGAGTTCCTTTATAACTTGAAAGTGCTTTTGCCACTGAGCTGATGTAAGTAGAAAATAAAGCTTAAAACTACGGGAGGCTCAAGTCTGACCTGAGTCAACGGACTCAATCAGGAAACAAAACAAAATGCAAACGGCCCAGAGTTTTGAGAACAGACATAAACGGCGGCTGGAGGGCTTTAGTGAGTTCTGTAACTGGAAGGACTGGTAGAAGAGCGGAGCCTCAGGGAGATGGGCGGTGTGAGGTACTGATCGGAGTCGGTCCTCACGTTCAGAGGCCACTGTTCCCTGCCAGCCACATTTGGAGGTTCAAATTCTCTAACGGTACATTAAAAAAAAAAAGTTTAAAGAAACAGATGAGCATGTGAGGGAGGGTGTGGATTTGATCCCGGTAGTGAAAGAAAAAAAAAAAAAGACATAGGTGAGATGAGTTTTAGTATACTTTGCTTAACCCAGTAGTCCTAAATATAATCCTTTCCAACATGTGATCATTGCAAAAATGATCGGGACATTTTATGCTCTTAATGTTGTGTCTTGAAAATCTGTTTTTTCAGGCTCAGGATGCGTCCTGGTTCAGTCACCGCGGCGGGACGCTCCCCAGCCACGTGTGGCTGGTGGCTGTCACAGCGGACAGTGTGGGCCTTCAGCCTGGAACAAACTCACTTATAAGTCACTTCACTTTGGCCTGCATGCTCTGACCTAGGGATATTGGTGTACGTGGAGCTAAAGAGAGAATCATAGTTATTTTGTAGGGGCTCAAAAACATTCAAACTGAAATATGAGGCCCTGGCTCGTTTGCTCCTAGATATAACACCATAATATGCTTTTAATCAGGCCTGATGTAATTGACTTTGGTCACAATCTTTACAGTATAGGATTAATCAAGGCAGTTCACAGTGTTGCTCGCTCAGAATTCCTTCTAAGGCAGGGTCAGTCCCAGCTCTGTGGGATTTGGGGAGTGGGCTGTGGTGATGGGGCAGGAAATAACAATAAACCTTGCTTCTGTATTAAATGCCTAATTGAAATAAACTTACGCACGCGCCATCTGTTATGGTTTGAAATGCCGTCAAGAAAAGCTTATGTGTTGATTATGCAGAAATGTTAGGAGGTAAAATAATTAAACCAACGCTCTAACCTTACCAGTGGGTTAAGCCACTGATGGATCAGTAATTGGAATGGATTTACTGGGTGGTAACTGTGGGCAAGTAGGGCGTGGTTGGAGGAGGCAAGTCACTGGGGGCCTGGCCTTGGAGCCGGTATCTGTCCCCGGTCTCTTCTTTTGCTCTGTGCTGCCTGGCAGCCATGAGTAAAGTAGCTGTTCTTTGCCATGCTCTGCTGCAGTGATGTCTCTGCCTTATAGCTGCCAACTATAGACCATGCCTCTGAAACCATGAGCCAAATACGCCTTTCCTCCTGTGCTTGTCAGGCATTTGGTAACAGTGATGAAAAGACGAACTAATGCACCATCTGAATGACCGAGACTGATGGTTGACCCAGGCTAAGGCCATCACCTGTCTAACCTTTCATTGTACAGGAACAACACTCATTTACTCACAATATTCACAAAACACTCACCATCTGCCCCCCAACACCAGGCCAGGAGGATTTGGTGGTCAACAAAACACACTTAACCTCTGATTTCACTTGCCAAAGTGAGGCACCGGGAATGAATCGAGTCCAGAGAAAACAGCACAGGCCATGTAAAATACCTGAGGCTTCTCTTGACCCAGCAGGCTCAGGCAGCAGGAGAGGTGGGGCAGGGATTCGAGTGTCAGAACTCTGCATTTTGCCAACTGTCAGCCCACAGTAGCTGTTTTATCACTGCGAGTTAAACAAATATTGTGTTTATGTAGTCACTTCTCTAGCTGGGCCTGACTGAGCAGAGATGAACATCAGTCATTTCATCTGTACAGCACGGCCGGTACAAACCTATAGGACTGTTATGAAGACGAGCTGAGTACTTTACTCAGCAGAAGCCCTGGCACAGGATGATAATGAACACTAGCTGCTGAGATGGTGAATTCTCGCCAGTGAGACTTTGCACGTGCCATTCTGCAGAGAATGCATGCTGGAGGGGAGTTCTCCTATGCATCTTCATGTGCTCCCTCCCAGAGGCTCTAGGTAGAGTTTTCTACCTTTTAAGCACTTTGTTTACATCCTAAATGTGAATGCATTATGCTGTGGAGTGGTCTTGTGTTTAAACACCAGCATGTAGAGACAGTCATGGGTCAGAGTTCGGAGTTCAGAACACAGAGTGAGGCAAAGGGAACAGATTCAGCCATAGTGACTCCACTAATTTCCAGGCTGGGTGGCTTTGGCAAGCTATATCTCCTAAGCCCTGGTTTCTCATGTCAAAAATAAAATTATAGCCAGGTGTGGTGGCGCACGCTTGTAATCCCCGCGCTTGGGAGGCGGAGACAGGAGGATCGCGCAGGTTTGAAGCCAGCCTCGCTGGCATAAGAGACCCTGTTTCAAAAATATAAAATAGGTCTGGGAGTGTAGCCCCGAGGTAGAAGGGCTTCCAGGAACCCCAGTACCACCAAAATAAATAAATAAATATAAAAAATAAAATAAAATTATAAAACCTATCTCCCAGAATTGTGGAAAAATGAAAAGAAAATGGAGTGATGAACACCAGCTTCTTAGCACGTGGCTCAGCACCAAAGAGTCAGCGGGAAGGGGAGGCCATAAGGTAGAGACGCTGGGGCCCCGCCTGAGGCCAACCTGTCCACTTTCTGTCCTGTCCCGCAGCACTCTGCTTCCTTTCCTCCAGCATGCTGGCTCTGCCACTGCTCACATGTGCCCCATCTTCCCTTCCCTGGAGCCTTCACACTGACTGCTCCTGCCTGCAATGACTGCTCAACTCCTGGAACCCCATGGCTGCTCCTGAGAGCTCAGTCCAGCCGGTGCCTCCTGGAGGCTCATGCCCGACCACTATGTCTAAAGCACTGTTACCCAAGCCGATCACCATCACGTTACCCTGACCTAACCCCATTTCCTTTCAGGTTCTCATCATGCTCAGCACTTATCACCTCTAAATTTATTTGATTTAATTATAACACTCACATAGAACAATACACATCATAATCCTAGGATGTGAGGGATTCTCACTCAATGAACTTTCCCATGCAACAAACTTTGGTATCAAGGTAAAGTTTCTTCTATTCCTAATTTCTTCAGTGTTGTTAACATAAACAGGTGTTGGATTTTGTCAAATTCATTTTCTTTGTCCATTGAGATGGTCATGTAATCTTATGCTTAGTTTATTTATTGAACTGAATATGATTTTTGTCCTTAGTTAATTTTTTAACATATGTTGAACCAGCCTTGCATTCTGGTCATGGTGTACAATTTCCTTGATGTGGTACTGAATGCAAAATGAACATAGATGCAAAACTTCTTAATAAAAGACTAGCTACTTGCTATATATCGTTATTTAGTTTGGGTATTAAAGTGATACTGGCTTCATAAAATAAGTTTGGTGTTTGGTGTTTATTATTCCATCTCTTTCTGTTTCATAGAGCAAATTGAGGACCATTGGGCTTATTGCTTCTATAAAGGTTTTGCAGAATTCAGCTGGGAATCTATCTGGTCCTAGACTTTGTTCTGTTGAAAGGCTCTTTATTACTATTTAATCTCTTTGCTTGCTATTTTTGGTTTAGGTTTTCTATATTCTCTTAGTTCAATTTAAGTGGGTTGTACGTCTCTAGAAATTTGTAGATTTCATCCGTTTTCCAGTTTACCTGAGTATAAGATTTTAAAATAGTTTCTAGTTTTCCTCTGAATTTCCACACTGCCTGTGGTAATATCTTTTTTCACCCCTTATTTTACTACTTTGAGTCAATTCTCTCTTCTTGTTAGGGCCACTAAGGATTTATCAATCCTGTTTAACTTTAAAAAAAATGAACTTTTTGTTTTGAATATATATATACATATACATATACATATATATATTGGTGGTACTGGGGTTCCTGGAAGCCCTTCTACTTTGGGGCTACACTCCCAGACCTATTTTATATTTTTATTTAAAAACAGGGTCTCCTAAGCCAGCGTGCGTGGCTGGCTTCGAACCTGCGTGATCCTCCTGTCTCTGCCTCCCAAGCGCGGGGATTACAAGCGTGCGCCACTATGCCCGGCAGATCCTTTATATTTTTAATTCTCTATTTCATTACTTTCTGCTTTGACTTTGATTATTTATTAGGAGATGGAAAGATCTTCCATGTTTTGGATAGGCAGAATGGATGTTATAAAAACGACCATACTACCAAAAGTAATCTATACATTCAATGTAATTCCTATTACGATACCAATGCTATCCTTCATAGAGCTAGAGAAAAAAAAGTCCTAAAATTCATATAGAAAAACAAAAGACTCAGAATAGCCAAAGTAATTCTCAGCAATATAAACCATGCTGGAGGCATCACAATACCTGATTTCAAATTATAATACAGAACTACAGTAATAAAAAACAAGGTACTAGCACAAAACCAGACACATAGACCCAATGAATAGAATAGAAAATGCAGGGAAAAAATTCCTCATACTTAAAGACAGTTCATTTTTTACAAAGGCACCAAAAACACATACACTGGAGAAAAGACAGCCTTTTCAACAAATAGTATTGGGAAAACTGGTTTATGAAGAACAATCTATCACCCTGCACAAAAAACAAAAACAACTAAGATGGATCAAAGACCTAGAAACTAGAGCAGAGTCTTTACAATTACTAGAAGAAGATATAGGACCAACTCTCTAACATCTAGGCACTGGTAGAGCTTCCTCAATAAGAGGTCAAAAGCCCAGGAAATAAAAATAAGAATGAATAAATGGGATGAGCATTAAGTTATAAAGCTTCTGTGCAGCAAAGGAAACAATCATGAGTTTGAAGAGAAAGCTTGTAGAATGGAAAAAAAATTACCACTTACTCCTCTGATAGAGTTTTAACTTCTAGAATATATAAAGAACTTATAAAACAACTAGCCCAATAAAAATGGGCAACTGAACTAAATGGACATTTTGCAAAAGAAAAAATACAAATGATGAATGTGTAAATAAAAAAATGTTCAACATCATCAGCAATAAGGGAACTACAAATCAAAACCATACTGAGATTCCATCTAAGTCCAGTTAGAAAGGCATCACCCACATGTTAACAATAATAAATCTGGTGAGGATGTGGGGAAACCTGAATTCGTATATGCTGTTGGTGGGATTCAAAATTACTACAACCACTCTGGAGATCAGTGGAGATTCCTCAGAAGATGGCCATTGGAATCACCATATGACCCAGCTATACCATTCCTGGGAATCTATTTTTTTTTTTTTTTTTTTTTTGGTGGTGGTGGTTCTGGGGCTCCTGGAAACTCTTCTACCTCCGGGCTACACTCCCAGACCTATTTTATGTTTTTTTTTATTTGGAAACAAGGTCTCTTAAGTCAGCAAGGCTGGCTTTGAACCTGCACAATCCTCCTGTCTCCGCCTCCCAAGTGTGGGGATTGCAAGCGTGCGCCACCACGCCGGGCACTCCTGGGAATCTTTTTAAATGAACTAAAAGTCAGAATATTATAGTGATAGATGCATATCCATGTTTATAGCAGCACAATTCACAAAAGCCAAATGATGGAACCAGCCTATGTGTCCATAATAGACGAATGGATTATGAAACTGGTACATATATACAGTGAGGTTTCTTTTGTGATACTGAGGGTGGAACCCAGGGGCCTTCTACCTCCGGGGTACACTCTCAGACTTATTTTATATTTTTAATTTTGGAAACATGAACTCACTAAGTTGCTGAGAGCCTCAGTAAGTAACTGAGGCCGGCTTGGAACCTGCGCAATCCTCCTGTCTCAGCCTCCCAAGCTCTGTGATTACAAGCATGCGACATGACACCCGGCTTTACAATGAGGTTTTCAAAAACAAAATTATGTGATTTTCAGGAAAGTAGATGAAACTAGAAAATATATTATGCTAAGTGAGATAATTCAGTCTCAAAGTGGAGGGTTTTCTGTCATATGTGTAAGCTAGAAAGAAACTGGGAAACAAACAAACAAACAAAAACTTTAAATAAATGAGGAGAGATACCAGTAGAAAAGTGTAAGGTGATCGTGAGAAGGATGTGGAGAGGGAAGAAGGGAGACTTGAAGAAGAAAACAGTTCAAATAACGCAAGTACATGTATGAAGTTACCAATACCAATCTCAAAAACACATATGGGGAGGGGGGATGGCGTGGTACCTGGTGGGGATGCACCAGGTGCTGTGTGCAGGTGTGCTCCTATCACTGTGAAACTCGTTATAACATAATGCAATGTACTAATACAAGTATATTTAAAAAAGGAACAATTTTACATAAGAAGTCATTTTATAGTTAGTCTGAGATTCATTCAGTCTGTGGGACAGTTTATCTATGGGTAAAAATTAACTGACCTAGACAGGACTGAAGTCAGAAGGTGACCTTGCATGAAAAATCTGAAATAGTTGTCCCGGAATAGCTGACACTGACAGTTCAACTCTAGATAAACGGGTCTCAGAGAGAGGTCTCCAAAAGCAGAAATCCATAGGACAACTTTTAATATGCATAGAAACCACTTGTGCATCAGAGTCAGAATTAATTTGGGATTGCAGAATTGAGTTCCAAGAGCAGACGCCCCTGAAAAGATGAAAGGCAGTTCTTGCAGAAGAAAGTGCTATGACAGCATCCGCTGGAACAATCCAAGCATTCTGGGTTCAAGCTACCTCATTAACTGAGATCTGGCAATCCCTGCTGCATCTCAAGTCGTATGTCCTTTATGGCAGCACAGGGGAGAAGCGTAAACGACCTACGGGGTGCTCTGAGTGCTGGTCTCAGGAGTCAATGGAATCAGCAAGGCCAGGCACTTCACTGCAACACCTTGGGCAGTTAGTTTTGTTTTCTCCCCTGAAAACAGAGTGCGGTGCTATTTACTTGTAGGCATTTCATGAGGACCAGAAGAAACAATACATGTCAGGTACAGAGAGTGTTTGGCATACAATAAAGAGTCGACAATCTTAAAAATCATTAAAAAATTATTACTCAGCTTTTTTTTTTCATTTTCCTTTTATCATATTCTGTGGGAAGCTGTTCTAAGTCTAAAGAATGTTGGCTTAAGGGTTTATAGCTCCTTGCTTGCTTTAGCAAAAGACTGCCTGCCTGCAGGGAACTGATGACAGCGCCCTCCATGCCCCTTCACTATTAAGCTCCTTCCTCCTGCTTGACTGCACCTTTTGCTGCTTTGCTTAAGGGTGGAAGATGGCCCCAAGAAGGGAGCTGAAGACAGCAACCTCTGCCTCTTGCGACACTGCCAGATGACAACTTACCTTCCACACCATTTCTAACCCCACACGCTATGCCTTAGCCAGAGACAGTCAATGATGTAGCGTCCCAATCTTAATTGTGTAAGCCTGTAATAAAAGGAAGAGCTGAGTTTTGCTCCGGGAGTCTGACTCTCCTGCATTCTCCTCTCTCACCTCTTCAAAACCAGGGATCAAGTCTCGAGAGCACCTCGGTGCCTGCTGGTGCAGCGCCCAGCAACCCCCCTGCTCTAACTCCCCTGCCTCATCGCTCACGTGAAGACCCATTAACGTGGCGGTGCTCTCTACCCCTCTCTTCCTTCACTCTCCCATTTGAGGGGCTGGGAAGCCCCACAGCCCATTCCTAGTCTCCCTTGCAATCCCGGGTGGCCACAAAACAGACGGCTCCAGGGACTTCCTGGAAGACATTCAAAATTCTCAGAGAAAGGAGCACACTTAGTGGGATTGCTCTTCTCTTTCTACCGCTCTTCCTCTGCTGAGAAGAAAATGATATTGTCCATCTCATGACAGTGAAGGCAAGTCCAAGAGCGTCACAGGGATGTCAGCCCTTATGTTTTCGAGGAGCTGAACGATGCTTGTGAGCATCCTTTCTGGACTTCTTCTGAATCCTTGCTTGTTCAACAAGTCCCTACTTGTTTGGGTCCCTGGGTGCTTTCTCTTACTTGCAGCCAACTGCTTTCCTAGTGGATATGTGTGGCCTTCTCATGAAAGAAAATGCACTTACTAAGGAATTTATTGGGTAGCACATCTCTGATGGTGGCAGCAAGCGTACTATAGAGGAAGAAGGAAACAAAGTTACTCTAAAAGAATCCATCTAGTGCAGGTAGCATTCTAAGCACAGGCAAGAGGGAGAGAACGAGTTGGGTGTTAGAAGATACCTGGTTATAAGCAGATTAAGTCCTTCTGTGCTTATAGCACAAGGTCAGCACCGTGCATTGCCAGCTAAATGTGAACTACGTTTTTTTTATTTTAATTAATCAATTAATTAGGTACTAGGGATTGAACCCAGACACATTCTACCTCCAAGCTTTAATCCCAGCTCCTTTATTTGATTTTTATTCTGAAACAGAGTCTTGCTAACTTGCCGAGGCTGGCCTTGATCCTGCAAACCGTCTGACTTAGCGTCCCAGAAACTGGGATTAAAGGTGTGGGCCACACACCTAGTTTGTCTTTTTTTTTTTTTTTTTTTTTTTGCTATTTGTTTTCTGTGGTGCTGGGAACTCAACCTAGGGGCATTCTACCTCTGAGTTATATCCCCAGCCCTATTTTACTTTTCATTTTGAAACAAGGTCTCACTAAATTGTAGAGGGCCTAAGTTTCTGAGGCTGACGGAGAACCTGCGATAATCCTGTTTTAGCATCCCAAGTGCTGGGATTACAGGCATGCACCACCAAAGCCAACTTGTCTTTCCTTTTGCTTAAAAAAAAAAAGAAAAGAAAAGAAAGAAAGAAATTCTCATTTGGAAAAGAAAGAGGGGTAAAAAAAACTTTTTTATTATAGAAAAGTGGCAAAAATGTCAAGTCAGCAAATGCTTTAAAAATCATCAATATGATTAGGGCAATGTTTATTGAATTTCCTTTCTTTGAAGGTCCCAAAAATTTATAGGAAGCCATCAATTATAAAAATATTTGCTCGGTACTGCCAGATTAAAATACTTTCTACTCTAAATGAAAACTTGCTTCTAGGAAATTCTGAGATCATATCACCTTAACCAATATTTACTTGTTTACATAAAACTCTTCTCACCTTCTGTATTATATATGTTTATATAACATATTCTGAAAAAGTGTTTTGAGGGAGTTTCATTTATTTAGTTGAATAAAAAAATCAATGTGTGAGACTTCGTCAAAGAAAAGTATGAATGAATAATTCTGCAGTGGAAGTGGAGAGGCCAAAATATTTATTGAAGCAGAAAGAGACACAAGAAGGCTTTAAAGTGGCCTTGCCTTTGGGGCCTGGTTTCCCACCATCAGCCACAGGAGCAGCACCTATATAAATTTTCCTTCCTCATTTGGCTAGGAATACCACTACTTAAACTTTTGCTTTAAGTATATTTAAAATCATGTTATTATTTCTTTCTCTTCTCTTCTTTTCTTTTCTCTTTTCTTCTTTGATGCTAGGGATTGAATTCAGGGGCATTCTATCTCTGAGCTACCGCCAAATCCTTTTAATTTTTTTTTTTTTTTTTTGGTGGTACTGGGGTTCCTGGAAGCCCTTCTACCTCCGGGCTACACTCCCAGACCTATTTTTACATTTTTATTTGGAAACAGGGTCTCCTAAGCCATCGCACGTGGCTGGCTTCGAACCTGCGCGATCCTCCTGTCTCCTCCTCCCAAGCGCGGGGATTACAAGCGTGCGCCACCACGCCCGGCTCAAATCCTTTTAATTTTTTAAAATTTTATAACAGGGCCTTGCTAAGTTGCTATGGCTGGATTTGAACCTTTGATCTTCCTATCTTAGCCACCCAGGTACCAGGATTACAGGCATGTGCCACTACACCTGACCCACAAAGCATTTTAGATTTGTAACCCTTAAGCCGGGCGTGGTGGGCACGCTTGTCATCCCAGCATTCGGGAGGCTGAGACCTGGAAGATCGCGGTTTGCGGACAGCCTCAGCTACTTAGTGAGGCCCTCTGCAACTCAGTGAGACCCGGTTTCAAAATAAAGAATAAAAAATAGGGCAGGGGGTGTAGCTCGGAGGTCGAATGCCCCTGGGTTCCATCCCCAGACCCACAAAATTAAATAAATAAATAAATAAATAAATAAATAAATAAATAAACAAACTTGTAACCCTTGAACACAGTCATTACTGGGTTTTAAACATAAGAATATCCTTTTCCACCTTGGAGGCTCTTGGGCAGCAACCACTCGCTATTTTAGTCAAGTAGTCAGATATGAAACTACAGACCTGGAGGCCTCACTAGAGCCCTCTCAGGTGTCACAATGTTTTCCAGTTTTTCATTTCAAGTCTCTTTATACCCGTACACACTGTGGAAGACCCCAAAAGGCTTTTGTTCATGCCAGATTTGCTGCATCTATTGATGTCTACTGTAGCAGATCTTAAAATTGGAGGGTTTAGAATATTAGCTTATTAAAAATAACAATAATATCTGGGCATAGTGGTATATGCCTATAATACCACACCAGTACATGGGAGGCTGAGGCAGGAGGATCACAGCTTCGAGGTCAGCCCCAACAACTTAGGGAGATCTTCAGAAACTTAGTAATACCCTGCTTCAAAATAAAAAATGGCTGAGGGTATAGCTCAGAGGTAGAATGCCCTTGGGTTCAATCCCCAGTACCACACACACACACACACACACACACACACACACACACACACAGTAATCATCATCATCATCTCATGAGTGTTAACCTAAATAAAATACTTTTATGAAAATACCCATATTTTCCAAAACAAAGAACAGTGAAAAGACTGGTACTATTTTATAGTATTGCAAATTTCTTTTAGAGACCAGTAGAGGACTAATAGAGGACAGCTGGATTCTTGTTTGCTTCTGTATTCAATCTGCTATGAATGTTTTAGTTGAAGTCTATGGAGAAGATCTGGTCTCCCACAAGATATATTGCTAGAAAAGGGAGGAATATTTTAGTAGCATTTTCAGATAAATGTGGATAGTCATCTCCAATATTATACAAAGCTTGAGTGGTGGTTCTCTCTCCCTCCCCCTCCCTCCCTCCCTCCCTCCCTCCCTCCCTCTCTCTCTCCCTCTCGCTCTCTGTCTTTCTCTGTCTCTCTATGTCTCTCTCCTCTCTCTCTCTCTCTCCTTCCCTCCATCTCTCCCTCATTCTTTTTTTTCTATCACTGGGAATTGAACACATGGACATTCTGTCTCTGAACTATACCCCCAGCCCAATTTTTTATTTTGAAACAGGGTCTCACGAAGTAATTTCACACTCTCCTCAAACCTGAAACCGTCCTATCTCAGCCTCTCAAGTCCTGGGGTTACAGGTATGCACCACCATGCTTGACTTCAAGTGGTAATATCTGCCTAAAAGTTAACAGTGATATAAAATTGGAAACCACATTGATAAACTTTTAATACTCTGCTACATTTAAATCCACTGGTCTCCCTTCTTCTTTAAAGGAATCTTTTACTCATGCAAGTTAAAAAAAAATCATACATCGGTCATATGAAAAACATGTACTCAGTGAGTTATGCAAGTATTCTAAATGATGATAATTTTTTATTATACAGTATGCAAAAATATATTACTGAATATCACCACTAATGTCACAAAAAATATTTTAGCTGATAAAGAAAATTGTTACAAAACTGTCCAATGGATGGTGGTGAGTTGAAATTTCAAATTCTAACATACTATACAGTCGGTTTGTTTTCTTGGAGTAACAGGCTTCCTTCATTTAATTTCTTTTTCTGTCTTTAGTTCTGGAGATTGAGCCCAGGGAAGTTCTACCTCTGAGCTCTACCCCCTCAGGCCTATTTTATTTTTTATTTCGAAACAGCATCTCACTAAGATGCTGCAGGCCTCACTAATTTGCTGAGGCCGGCCTCAAACCCATGATCCTCCTAACTCAGCCTCCCAAGTGTTGGGATTCTAACTGTACATCATTGTGCACAGCGCAAATCATTTATTTTACTTTTAAAAATTCGTAAAATCTATAAAGTTGTCTCTTACATGTTCTCTCAAATAATACTAATTTTTTCAGTTGTTTTTAATTAACAGTAATGTTTTATTAAAAAAAAAAAGCTTAGTTCAGTTGGCAACTCAATCACACAAGTTCATTCTCATGGGACAAGCGCTGTCTTTTGTCACCCAATCTCAGTGTTATATCTTACCTCTTTACTACGAAAATATTAATATATATATTCAAATATTAAAAGTTAATAATTATTATTTGTGATAACTAAAAACTAATCATTCTTACTGCTGCATCAAGAAAAGAATTGAAGACGGCAGCTTTGAAGAGCAACCGTGTGGTTCTGAGGGGCAGAATGCTCACTAAGATGGCTTGGTGCCACTCACTCAGCTGGAGGCTGGAACTGGAGGGCCTAAAATATTAGCTCATTGGCAGCCATGGAGCGGGGTATATTGGGGCCCACCTGTTTCTCTCACTGTGCAGCTCTGTCCCTCTCCTTTGCTTTTGTGCCATTATTGTGAATATCAACACAGTAAAGGGGAAAGCAAATAATGCCTTGATATTGTTAGGAAAATGAACTCGCAGATCCGCAAGGATACATGCGCTGTGCTTTGCAGACCAACGATAGGAGAAACAATCCGGCCAGCTGTTGATGCCCCACGGTGGTGAGGAGGAGAGCTATGGCCTCGGAGTGTGAGATTAGAAGGATAGAGAACAGAGCCCAGTGAGGGCCTCGCATGCCAAAGTGGGGTGTTAGGACTGAACTCAGAGGATGACGGGTAGCCCCTGGACTGCTGGCTCATGAACTGCCACGATTTGAGAGAGTGCAGGTTCAGGGCGTAGGATCGATTATTGGGGTCATCGTGCGATGGGACAATATTTCATGCGGGCTGTGACATGTGAGGCGAGGAGGGTCCTGAACACAACAGACTCTCAGTTTGCAGAGACAGAAAGAGCTGCAGGGAGAGGAGAGAGAGAGAGGGAGGCAAAGGGAGGCAGGAGTAGGTGGTTCCAGGAGGGGGAGCAGACTGAGCCAAGAAAAAGAGATGAGAAAGCACGGGACCCACCTGGAGGACCCAGCAAGGTTTTCTTTTGTCGATTTCTAATCTAGACCCCGATAAGTGGGTAACAGGATTAGAGGCAGCTCTCGGCAGCAGGCACCTTGGGCCAGTCCAACATAAAGTCACAGCGGCTGGAAAGGGCCTGGCAGGTGGTTCTCTTAGGCTGGAACCCAGAAGGAAAGAGCAACACAGAAAAACATGGCTCGCTAATCACAGGCACCACCTTGGGCCTTGGTAGCGTCAACGGTGAACTTATCGGCGGCAATTATTTTGTAGAGAAAAGGGTGTAAAAAGCACCAAATGCAGCGTATGTACAGGCCACACGAGCTCCCCCTGCACAACACCTCGCACACCGGGAACGCGAGCCTCACGGAAATTGATTTAGATAAGAACCTTGTCTCGTTGGTCACGAGCAGCGGCAGAAGGCACGCTGGATCGATCGGCAGCCGCTCAGCAGGCTGCCGGGGTGCCGGGAGGAATGTGGAGACCTTGTTTTTCTAGCAGTCTCTGTTTGGAATCCAAAATGGCAGAGAGAAGAAATGGGGCCAGGTTTGAAGGTGTCCTGGCACTGAGAAAAACAAAAAAACAAAAACTACCACCACAAATACCACGGCGGATGGCGGACTTCAGCTGATAATAATAGTTCTCACTGTTGGCTCATCAGCCGCAACGACAAATACATCATGTCAACGCCAGATGTGAATAATAGGGGAAACTAGGTTGAGGGAGGCGGATGCCGGCCGCGAACGCTGTGTGTTCTGTCAATTTTTCTGGGAAGCTAGGAGTGCTCTAAAATATAAGTTGTACTTAGCATATTTTCCAGTTTCACCCATTCTGCTGCAAATGCCATAATTCAACAGAATCGTGCTATATGTATCTACCAAATCCTCTTTATCCATTCACCTATTGATAGACACCTGGGTTGGTTCCATAATCGGACTATTGTGAATTGTGCTGCTATGTGCATGGGTCTGCATGGCTCAGTACCAGAGCACTGACTTTAGTTCTTTGGGAAGGATCCTGAGGGGCGGTGTCGCTGGGTCATATGGGAGAATATTGAGCTAAGTGAGACCATCCGCCTCAGAAAGTCCAGGGTATTATGTTTATTCCCATATATGGAAGCTAGAATGAACATAGAAAATATAAGGAACTTTAAATAATGCAGAGAAAACTCTGTAGGGTAGCTGAAGGGGGCTGCGGGAGGGATTTTAGAGAAGACTGAAGAAGGAAAGAGTTGAAATAATATTATGACAATATGTAAAAGTATTATTACCTATCTCACTAATCTGTATGGGGAGACAGGCTGGGGGGCAGAATGGGATGTGGAGAGAAATACACAAAGAGCTGTGTGCATGTATGTTTTCAACACATTAAACTCACTGTGACCGGGCGTGGTGCCACACATTTGTAATCCCGATACTTGAGAGGCTGAGACAGGAGGATCACAGGTTCAAGGACAGTCTCAGCAAATAGCGAGGTTGACATTAATCTAGAGAGACTCTGTTTTCAAATAAAAATAAAAACTAGGGCTGGGGGTGTAACTCGGAAGTAGCATATACCCTTGCGTTCAATTATCAGTGACACAAATAAACAAACAAAAAAGCCCACATCACTATAATGCGTGATTACAATGCATTAATAAAATACTTTTAAAATAAGGTGTACTGTTTAAACACACACACTGTGATCTTTTAGAAAAGAAACTGCGTATAGCAGCAACACATCGCAGGTCTACCTCGGGAAGAACAGTGAGCCTCACCACCTGGGCCAGCCTGCAGTTCAGAAGCAGGAGGAAAAAAAGCCATGGGTGTTAAGGGTCCCATCAGCCTGCCTCACACGGCAGTCTGGCCAGGTGGATCATAGAGGCTCCCCAGGCCCTTCTGCACCCATAAACGAGTTCTGGCCTCTGAAAACGATCCACACCATGGGCTCCATTCTGTCCTCTGTGGTTCTACAGCGCTCATATTGGGGCAGCACCGGCACTTTCGTTGCTCTTGCTCCATCTAAGGAGAAAGGGCTCAGTCCCCTCGGAGGCGGTGGGGGCATTCCTTCAAGTGAGTGACAGCACTGGACTTGGCAGTGGACAGCAGGGTTAACTTCCTGCTTGGGAACCACTTCTAGCTGCTCTGCAGATCAGCAGTGGAACCTCTGGGAGAGGGCTCCTTTTCTTTCCTCCCAACACTGGTCTGAAGCAGGAGACCATGGCCTTCTCTGCTGAATCTAAATGCAGACACATCAAAGTCCCTGCGGGTCCGCTCTCAGCTTGCTTGCCTATTGCTGCCCACGCGGCTGTTCAAGCCATTGGCAGGCCATTCTGTCTTTCCTTCATTTCCTTGTCTTTTCCTTTCTCCTCTTCTCTTCTTCTCTTTTTCCTTTTTTCTTTTTTGTATTGGGGATTGAACCCAGGGATGCCCTACCTCTGAGCTACCTCCCCAGCTCTTTTATTTTTGAAACAAGTTACCAAGGCTGGCCTTGAACTCCTCCTGCCTCAGCCTCCCAAGTACTGGGATTACAGGTGTGCACCACCACGCCTGTGTCCCTTCACTGTCTCGGCTTGGCGACGCTTCACTTCTCTATTAAAATGCTGCTCAGGTCCCTCTACTGACTGCTACTCTTCATGCCTGAACCACGCTCTCTTTGTCTGAACTCCTCCATCTCCTGACTCTTGGCAGATGTTACAGCATATTGGGGTAAGGCAAGATCTTTAGTGTGTGTGTGTGTGTGTGTGTGTGTGTGTGTGTGTGTGTGTGTGTTACTGAGGATTCAACCTATGGGGGATTCTACCTCCCATAGGTTATACCCCCAGCCCTTTTAAAAATTACTTAATACTCTGAAACAAGGTCTTGCTGAGTCCTGAGGCTGGCTCCTAACCTGCGATCCTCCTACCTCAGCCTCTCAAGTAGCAGGATTAGGGTGTGCAACACCATGCCCGCCTTTTATCGTCTGTCTTGCATCAGCATTACCTATGAACCTTGTGGATCTCCATGCCTGTGGCCCGCCACACACCCGCTCATTCAGAATGGGCAGGCAGGTGTGCGCTGCCGTGCCAGGCCACTCTGCACATTTTTACAGGAAGGCTGAGCTGGTGCTTAGGGTCCAGTGCGCCCCAAACTGATGACTCTTCCTGCTGTGTTCTAGGAGGCTGTTGGGACAGAGGACCTGCCTTGCATGGTAGGAGGTGTGTTTTGCTGGGGTCAGAAGGGACTCACTACTACACTCATAAAACACAAGAGGAGGCAGCCCCACAGCAGATGCCACAATCTCTCTCAGGAAGGCTTGCTGCCCTGGGGGCTCATAGCAAAGGAATCCGGCTGCTGGTGAACCCACGGGCACAACAGGCACAATGCCATTTGGAGAACAGAAGCCACTCCTACACAACTCTCTGAGAGGAAGCAGCTTTGAAGCGGGGTGTGGAAGGCCAGGGGAGAGAAGATACACAGGGTCATCCCTGGCTCTGACAGAGCAGGAGAAAGGACAGCAGCATTGCTGACACCCGGCAGTGGCAGCAGAGAATCCTGGAGCAGAAATAAGGGGGGCAAGGTGGGACATGTCTGCAGAAAAAGGGCAGCTAACTCTGCTCGAGGGCATAAGGGGCTGGAAAGAAAGCTGCTCCTGAAACACAGTAGAAAAGGCCTGGGGGGAGGGGTGCTCAAAACGGAGAAAGGAAAGAAAGAAAGGTCTCTCTCCTCTCTCTTTCTCTGTCTCTCTCTTTGTATTTCTGGACACAGAAGGCTCAAGTGCGCAGATCTCAGATCTCTGGAGCCCAGCTTAGCCCCTCCATCAGTCCACCCAGCCATTCAACTATTCATGGACTATTTCTGTGTGCCAAGCACTTTATTAGAAGTCATTGGAAATTTGTTTATTTTGGTACTGGGGGTTGAATCCAGGAGCATTCTATTCTGAGATACACCCTCCACCCTCAGCCCTTTTTACTTTTTTTTTTTGCCAGGTTGCTGAGAGTCTGGCTAAGTTGTTGACACTGGTCTCAAATCTGAAATCCTCCTGTCTCAGCTTCCCATGTACTGGGATTGCAGGCCATCACACCCGGCTCACTGGTATTTTAAAAAGCAAAACATCTTGCCATTTCCAGGCTACTCTTCTATTTCATGCTCACGGTGCTCAGTGCATGTCTGAGGTCACACCCAGCGCTTACAGTGTACAATAAAGAAGAGATCAATTCTGACCCATGAATTTCAGTGAAGGCACCAAAGGAGAAGTAGCCTCCCAGGTCCAATCCAGCCATGAAGGATGGGCAAATTTTTTTCCCCTGGAAGGATGTACAGAGTTTGAAGAACAGAAAGATTAAATCACCTGCAGGCCAAATCCTGGGCTGGAGGTGAAGTAGCCTCAGAAATTGTCTTTGGGGAACAACCATTCTATTCGAGCAGACTTGTAGATAAGTCTAGACTGTTATCTTCCTAATGATACCATCTTACATCTCTCAATATCTCCAATGGTTCCAAAAAGCAAACAAGCAACAAAAATGTGCAGCTGTCCTCTTCCAAAAGAGACGTAAGTGATGAGACCTGAGCGTTCTCAGCAGCTGAGCTTCTCCCTGGCCCTGGTAAAAGGCCAGCTCTGGCTTCAAGCACAGCTGGCCAAGTTCAGCACCAAGAACTCCTACTCTTCTTCTCTGATGGACCAACATCTTTAAAGTTATCTTCCTCCTAAAATTCTGCAGTTAACAACAGGCCTTATTTTTATTAATCGAAGGCAGAAGAAAGTTTCCTTTGACCTTCCGATGAGCACAACTCTATGCTGAATTAGTGAGCTGGTGTTGTCCAGCTGGTGCTTCAGTGGCTCTGCGAGAGCATACAGATGACAACGATGAACTTGGGCTCTGGAGCCAGGCGCCCACGTGGGCTTAAATACCAGTTTAACACCTATTAGTCATGTGACTTCGGGCAACGTACTTAACCTACCACATGAAATTGGACTTGAGAAGGCAAGTTAACAGATATGCACAAGCCTACTCACTAAGGTAGTGCTGGTTTTGTTGATGTTGATACTAGGGATTGAACCCAGGGCCATTCCACCTCCCTGATACACCCCCAGCCCTATCTTTGTTTTTTATTTTGAAACAGGGTCTCACGAAGTTGCTGAGGCTGTCCTCGAACCTGCCGCTCTCCTGTTCAGCCTCTCAGGTACTTGCATTACAGGCGGGCACCACCACACCTGGCTACTAAAGTATTGCTTATCGTAGCAAATGTCCATTGCTGGGAACCGGCTACTTTAACTATGATGATGCCATACAATGAGGCACAGTTATAAAAAGGAATACAGGATAACTTTAGTTGGTTAAGCATATGGAGTGACCTCCCATAGATACTTTTAATTAAAAATAGGTGAGAAAAATATTTATAACACAGTAGCACAGTATCATTTATCTCAGAGAAAGAGATAAGTACAGATACACATGCATGAACTTGTTTATATTTAAAAGTGGATGATGAACCACAGCTTAAAATGATTTTCTGACTGTGACCTCTAAATATCACTTCTCACAAAAAAGGGAGCAGGGTTTTTGTTTTATTTTTAAGGAGTGGTTGATACCATAAAATGAGAAATTAAAATGATAACCCTTATTCACTAGAAATTAAAGAAAATATCAAAGTCTGCTGGGATCTTGTTAAAAGGACTCAGATACTAATTAGAGGAGGCTCCCGATAGCAACAGATGTTTTGAGAATCCATACAAATTATATCTATAGGGGATGTGGTGTTGATTATATTTAAGTCATACAGTTATTCAAAACGAAACATAATTTATCACTTTCTAAGAAGGCTAAGAAAGCAACAAATTATTTAAATAACATAAAGAGAGTCAGGCCTCATGGCACACATTTATAATCCCAGTACTTGGGAGGTTGAGATAGGAGGATTGCAGGTTTACAACCAGCCTTGACTATTTAGTGAAGTCCTCTGCAACTTAATGAGATCCTGTTTCAAAATAAGGAATAAAATAGGGCTGGGGTACCTTGGAGGTAGAATGCCCCTGGCTTCAATTCCCAGTATTGCAAAAATGAATAAATAAAAAAAATTAAATAAATGACATAAAGAGAAAGCAGCAGGATTGCATGTGTGTGTGTCTTTCCTGTGCTGTATCTGAGTAAATAAACACTTGACAAAAACAACATTTTTTAATAAACTTCTTCTAGTTCATACATGAAAAAAGAATGATAGCCTATCAACCAGTTACAACCCTAATAAAATGATGCATCTAGGCAGTTGCCTTTGATGGCTATTAACAACCCCCCCAGGAGATAGAGAGTCATTATGTGGCTCCTGATGGAGGTCAAACACTGTCTCAGAGGTGTTCTTAGAGAAGAATCAAATCTTAATGTGATAATCACTGGCTCCTATTACCAACATAGGGGAAATGGAGAGGCTCATATTAAATAAAACCGGGGCAACGTAACCAGCACACTCCAACTGTGCAAAACTCTCCAAGACAAATGACAAAGTTCTGCCAACAAACTGCAAGCAACAACAACAACAACCACCACAACAACAACCACAACAACATATCAGGGGAGAGAAGTGGAAAACTACAGATTAGATACACAAGAGCCACATCAATAAATTCCAATGTGCATGCCTCATTTGGAATCTAATTTAAGCGAATTAACCAAAAAACATTGTGTGAGCATCAGGGAAGCTGGAAAATGGCTGTTTGATATTAATAAGTTACTAACTCTTCAGAGGTACCATGAATTATGTTGGAAAAATCGGCTCTTATATTTTGGAGAATATTAAAATATATCGGGATGTAATCATGTTATTTTTGGGATTTAACTACTTAACCTAATTCAGTAGAGGGGCCTAGGAGCATACACAAAACAGATGGAGAACAAAGATGGAGTTTATTAGATTAACCTCTACTTTCCTATATAGGTTTAGTGTTTTCATAATTTGAAAGTTATTTGTGGAGATTAATGGGTACTAGAGATTGAACCCGGAGGTGTTCTACCTCTGAGCTACATCCCCAACCCTATTTCATTATATTTTTGAAAGTCTCACTCACTTGCAGAGGACCTCTCTAAGTTTGCTGTGGCTGGCTGTGAAGCTGAGATCCTCTTGTCTCAGCCTCCCAAATACTGGAATTACAGGCCTGGGCCACCAAGCCCAGCTTTGTAACAGTTATTTTAAAAATCAATGAATCATCAATCTCTTGGCGGTAGAGGTGGATGAGGCAGAGGCCAGGAATGCCAGTGCCCAGGTTTATTTTTAGCAATTTAATTCCACATCCATCATGCCGAGCCTCAGCCTTCTAACACTAGGACTGCATCTGCATACAGTGTTCTCGGAAGGTCACTTCAGAACGATATGCACTTGAGCCTTGCCTTTGCTGTCCAGCCCTTGAATATTTTGATGGTGGTGACAGCACAGGAGTCTTCTCATAGAACTTCACGAACAACCCAGTTCCAGGTAAAGAGATCTCTGGCCACTCCCCAAAGGAAGAGGACCATGGGAAGAACAGGATGTGATCACATCAGATATTCCCCAGCCCCCCTCCCCCGCCCTGCTCCAGGTAGTCAGAAGATGAGGGCTAAACACAAAAGAGCTAGAAGACAGCAGAGACAGGACCGCTCTTCCTCACTGCCAACCACTGTATGAGGTCAAAACCCAAAATAAGTTCCACACTTCTAGCTGATGGGGTGTGCAGTCAAAAACGTTTAGGGACCATGGATGTAACATTGATTCAAACATTTTGAACTCAGAACATCTGAGTCTGAATTCCATATCCATTGCCTACTAGCCTTGGGACAATAGCTTGGCTTCTCTAAGCCTTAGTTTATTTGTCTGCAAAATAAATATGTCAATAGTATTATTATAATTGTTATAATGACTAAATGAGATGACGTGTGAAGTTTTGACTATATCCTTGGCACATGGAAGTGTATCAAATCATTAGACACCATAATCAAAATCTTCACTGTTATCCTCGGTTGCCAGCAAGCATTCTGCTCATTACTATCCACATCTGTAAGAGAACCACTCAGGAATAAAGGAAGAAGAAAGGGACCTGCGCCCAGCACAGTGGTGCATGCCTGAAATCCCAGTTCTTGAGAGGCTGAGGCAGGAGGATCACAAGTTTAAGACCAGCCTCAGCGATTCATTGAGGGTCTCAGCAACTTAGCAAGACCCTGTTTCTGAATTTAAAAAATAAAAATAAAAAATAGCTCAGAGGTGATTGATAGGCTTTGGGTTCAATCCCTGTACAAAAAAGGGGGGGGGGAACTTCATGCAAATGGAAGCCAGACCAAATTATGTTATGTGCATGTACAAACCATGGTGAACCTCACATTTATGTGTAATTGTAATGCACCAGTAAAACCTGTACAAAAAGAATAAGCACAAATAATAAGAAAAGAGAGCCTTTTAGTTCTGTAAGAAATCCCGTAACTTATTTTGACAGTTTTATTAAAGGCCTGGCTGCTCCACAAGGCCAGGTGCCCCTTGAGGCACACCTGAGCAGCCTGGTGTGCACCGTGCAGTGTATTCTGGAATAGCTGAAGGGCAGAGAGCACGAGGCCTTTTCTTACTTCATTTATAAAGTTCATTTATAAAGTGTACACGTGAACAATAAGAGACTCTCAGGAGAAAAGAGACAAATTGCTGTGCTAAGCCCTTCTGGCCATACATATCTCATATCTCTTCTTCAACTTCTTCCCCGGTTCTGCTTGTGGGGCTGAATCCCCAGGTCTCCTCAGATGAAAAAACACTGAGTTAAGAAGTTAAGACCAACATGCACCTTACTGAGCGGAACCCAGGAAGCCAGTGACTTATTTCCCAATGCCCACTTAAATAAGATCTAAGCCTTTCATCCAAAACGGCCTGGGGACCAACACAGTTGCTTTTCTAAGTTTTGTTAAGTTATTACGTGTGGATGTTATTCCCTGTTTTAGCTTCTGATTGGATGATACAACTTATTGCTGGAGATTTCCCATAGATGGGGTCTCTGCTAAAATAACAGACTTAACTGTATTTTCAACCAGATAGCTTGTTTGCTGTCTTGGTTCTATTCTTGTGTTCCAGTAATGAGCTAATGAATACAAGCAAAAATAAATCTCTTTTTCTTTAATAAGGAAAGCTAGATTTTACTGATATTTCTTCCCAAAAGGATTAAAAAAAAATAAACTCCACTAAACTTCAAATTTGAAAGGCTCGCAGCTTACGGTCTGTTTTACTGATTTTTTTTTTTTTTTTTTTTTTTTTTTTTGGTGGTACTGGGGTTCCTGGAAGCCCTTCTACCTCCGGGCTACACTCCCAGACCTATTTTTACATTTTTATTTGGAAACAGGGTCTCCTAAGCCAGCGCGTGTGGCTGGCTTCGAACCTGCGCGATCCTCCTGTCTCTGCCTCCCAAGCGTGGGTATTACAAGCGTGCGCCACCACGCCCGGCTATGTTTCACTGATCTTAAAGAGGGCTGTAAAGAGGAAAACATTTAATGATCTAGCTACATAGTCAGCACTCTTGATTCGGCAGGTCTTCCAAGATCATAAAACATGTTTTCCCTGAATTCTTGCTGATAACAGGAACTAGTTTTTGAGTGACTGAGTTTTTCTTGGGCAGTTTGTGGTGGTTAAAGCAGGTTTTGGTGACAACTCAAACTGGCTTCTGGTTACATCTCTGCAGTTCCCAGTTATATGATCCTGGAAAAATAAAATCAGCTTCTGGGAATAATAGTACCTACATTCATGGTTGTAGTGAGGATTAAATGAGATGCTATGTCTAAATGCATTAGCCAAAACCCCCAAACACTCATTGTATGCAGCCTCTATTAACCCTCTCATGATGACCTCACTGATAAACACAACTGAAAACTTCTCAGGAAATAGTCTGACACGTGGGCGTGGAGACAGAGGCACTTTGGTTAAAGTTCCAGTTTCAACATTTTTTTTTTTCACCTGGGTCTCTGGCATGCCAGAAGCATTTGGGTCTCTTTTTCTCCAAGTAAAAAACAGGCTCAGTTAAACCCACTGAAAGATTCCCCCAGGTGGTAAGCCCAGAAAATATGAATGCACTCATCTCTTAGAATTTGGAAGCAAATGCCAAGACCATAAAATAAAACCATGGAAACATGGTTCTAATTGTTTCCAATTGCTGGTGTTAGTGACTTTCTGGTACGAGTGGCCACTGTTCCAGCTAGACTGGGTGGCAAGAGCTTTATATGCGCTGTCTCGGGGGCTCCTCTCAACAATGCTGAGAAACAGATATACTGCCACGATTGAGAAGATCAAGACTTAAGAGATTCTGAATGATATCTTCAAAGTCAGCCAGCCAGGATGGCAAACTGGAAGTTCCCACCTAAGACCCATGTGTTTAACAACCCACTGTATTCCCCCAAAGGAAAAGGAATGTGAGTCCAAATACACATTTGAAAACACATATTGGAGATGATAAGCCTGCTACCATTCCCCTGTTTTTTATGAATTTAATAGTATTTTGATCAAGCTGGTTTTCTCCTCAGGTTGTGTTAATGGAGTCTGAGTGAACATCAGCTGACAGCAAGGAAAAAAATTTACAAATATGCTTGCTAAAAAAAAAAAAGCAGAAACCCTCTTCTGCTCTGCTGCCTCTTAACGAGTATCTAGCATGTGCTAGGTTGCTTTCTAGGCTCTTCAGATAGTGTTGAATAAAATAACAATAGTCCCTGCCCTTAGGGAGGTGACTTTATATCCTATCTTTTGGGTGCCTGAATAGAAGCTTTTTGGAGAGAATCTTAAAAACTTGCCTCAAAGGGTCTGAAAACATGTGGCTGAGCAGTTCTGCTTTGGACAGTCATTCTAAAGGAAGTTATATTAGTTTTTTCTACAAGGATGCTTACCACAGGACTGCTTATATAAATACAAGTAGGTAACACTCTAAATGTTAAATAATTGTTATTCAAACAGATGATTAATTTTGAAATTATCATCCACTGGAATATCACGCAAGTCACTGGAAATGATTTAAATTGTATGATATGACCCAGGAAAATGTTGATACCGCAAGAGAGTGTGTAGCATAATTTTTATGCTTCTATTGGTGGATCGGCATTATGCATCACAGTAAAGTTCAAAGTGATGTGAACCTACACACACACAGTATTTTTATAAATCATACACACAGAGAAAAATAAAACAGTTGCATAATCACCAAATTTACAATAGGATCTAAATGACCAGATGGTGATTTAAACTGAAGAAAAGTCTTTTTTATCTCTATATTCTGAATTTCTATCATGAATAGCTACCACAGATGCAAAAAAGATCCAAAGAGTATAGCCCTATTTGTTTCCATTCCAGAAAACTTGTTCTGAGCGTCAGGCCTCCATTGTTTCAGAATCTAAGGTCCACAGGTAGATCTTTCAAACAGTGCAAAGAAATGGACATTGAAACTGTCGAGTTTCAGTGATGACTGTGCCTCTCAGTGGCGGAGAGTCTGGTGAGATGACATAGAAGTAGATTCACCGCAGTTCAGCAGGGATCCGCGTGCTCTTACACCCAGCTCTCACCTCCAGGAGCTGAGGGCAAAGGACAGCTCCTCTGTGAGCCCTCACCCCCCCCCCCATCTGTAAAGTAGCTAAGCAAAATGACTTTTAAGGATATTTTTGATCATCAAAAATGCTTTTCTGCAGGGCGTGGTGGCGCACGCTTGTAATCCCCGCGCTTGGGAGGCGGAGACAGGAGGATTGCACAGGTTTGAAGCCAGCCTCGCTGGTTTAAGAGACCCTGTTTCCAAATAAAAATATAAAATAGGTCTTGGAGTGTAGCCCGGAAGTAGAAGGGTTTCCAGGAACCCCAATACCACCAAAAAAAAATTATTTTCTTTGCTCTGTTGACAGTGACCATGGCCTCTAGACCCCAAGGCAATTCCGACATCGCCTTTGAGGAAGCAGAGCAAAGCCACCGCTGCGCTTACAAAGGGCCAGCGAGCTCAGCTGTGCAGATGTGCTATCAGATGCTTTCTGAGTCAAATTAGAACATTTTCAATACAGTTCTGGTGCTTTAAACACAGTTGTGACAATCCTGCTGTGTGTTATTTTAAAAACAGTGGCTTTTCTCCCCCCTCAAGCATGTGTTGGCTCCTTCATAAAAATACAAATGTAGTTCTCAGTCTTCTTTGGGAAATACTGCAGTTCTTCCTGAAAGATTCAAAGGTTCTAAGTATAGATAAAGCAAGAGCTGGTGATAGGGAGGACAACGTCCAGGGCACTGACATGAGGTGTTTATATATTAAATTAGGTTCTCTTTCCCAACTGACAGTATTCTATACCAATACCATCCAAGATGACTTTTTGTGACAGTGGAGCTGCTGTGTATTGCACCTCCTAATATGGAGGTCAACAGCCACAGGTAGCCATTGGACAGTCAACATGTAGCCAGTGTGAATGGAGAATTTAATTTAATTTTACTTAAGTCTAATAGCAACATGTGGCTCCTGGCTTCTACCCTGGACGGCTCAGTTAGAGCCTGACTATATGAAGCATGGTCCATGGACCAACAGGAAATTAGCTTTATCTGGGAACCATTAAAAATGCAGAATTATTCCACTTGTTCCAAATACAGGATCTCATTCCCTGTTAGAAACTGCTGAGCCAGCACCTGCCTCTTACAGTTCCCTGGGAGATTCACCTGAAAACAAATGTTTGAGAAGTGCCACTCCAGAGAAAACCGCTCTACCTCCGCTCTCATTGAACCAGCCAACCAACCGCCAAGCCCTCCTCCACTCAGCGAGCATCCCAGTGTCCACACGGCACCAGGTCCCGGTGCATGACAAGGACAAGAGATGGCGAATGGACAGCAGACACTACAGCAAGAGCGGGAAGGAACCGGGTCGAGACTGCATCACCTTGAGCAGCCGATTTACCTCTCTGCGGCATTCTACCTCCAAGCTACATCTCAAGCCCTTTACATTTTTTATTTGAAACAGGGATTTTCTAAGTTTCTGAGGATCTCATTAAGTTGCTGAGGCCGGCCTCGATCCTGTGATCCTCCTGTCTCAGCTTCCCAAGTACTGTGACTACAGGTGTGTGCCACAATGCCCAGCTGGTCCATTTATCCATTCAACAAATATTTATTGACCACCCCCCAGTTATTCAGGCACAAAATTTTCAGTCCCTTGTGGAACGTTCAAGCTTTTGTGCAAAGCAGACACCAATAGAGGATCGGAACAGAACGCTTTCCCTGTGATTGGCATGGTAGAGTGCAGGGGGGCGCTTAGCCAAACCTGGGCAGTGGGGGAAGTCTTCTTGAGATGAAAGAGGGGTTGATTTCTGAAGGAGTAGTGGAAGGTCAAGCAAGAAGTCATGATGGTGGAGAAACTCCTCAGGGTTAATCTCAGACAGCTCAGAGGGAGGGTTGGAAGCATGAATCTGATCATAAAGTGTATTGAATCATGATAAAAAAAATTCCTGAACTTGATTCTGTAAGCAATTTGAGCTTTTGAAAGTTTGATTCAGGAGAATGAAATCTTCAGGAAAAGTATTAAGATATTTTGATTTTTTTTTTTTTGTACTGAAGATTGAACCCAGCAGCATTGAACCTCCAAGCTACACTCCCAGACCTTTTTTTGTTTAAATAAGGACTCACTAACTTGCTGAGGGTCTCACTAAATTGCTAAGGCAGCCTCAAACCTGTGATCCTCCTCCTTTCTCAGCCTCCCAAGTACTAAGATTGGAAGTTTATGCTACCACATCTAACCTGGCACTATTCAGATTTTTAAGAGGCCACCTTAGCGCTCCCTTTCTCTGAGCTCCTCCAGGGAAGCAATTTGCACTTGAGTACTTTAAGAAAAAGTATGATGAGGTCCATGAAGGAATTACATAATAAGAAAAATGATGCATTAAAATGGTATTACATTTCTTTTTTTTTTTTTTCTGGTAAAGGCTTATAGCAGAGAGTCTGGGCCTGGGCATAATTACAACTCTTTTTATACTGGCATCATTTGCCTAAACTAAGCAATGATTTCACTCTGATTGGAAACCATTTCTGATTCAACTTAAATGACCTGCATAAATATTTTATAACCACTCAGATCAGCATATTTGAGAATAAGCAAGACTACCTAATAAACCCATGTGCTTTATCGCTGCAGAGAAAAAAAATTTGAATAAATGTAGGGAGTGTTGGAATAAAAAAAATGTGTGCCAAAAATCCTTTGGATAAATTAACCATTGCTATGAAAACACTTGGTTTCTGTTAATTTAATATTTAGCAATCACTTACTAATTAAACAAGTAGGCTATTTGTAAGCTAACATCACCATGTTTCTTAAACTGGAGCATGCTTATATTTACAGTTTCAGCACATATTTTTTTTCCTTTATCCCAAAGGGAGTGTGGGGGGAGGGAAGAAAGAGGGAGAGGGAGAGATGGTGATGATGATGATGATGATGATGATGATGATGATGAGGTAGAGACGGCTGGGGACTCGATCGATGCACAGAGCTGACCTGTACTACTCAGCCCAAGCGCTTGCCTCTCAAAAAAATCAGTTTGAGTTACTGTATGGGTTTTTCTTAGGGGATATTTGGAAAATTGCCCCATAATCTCATAGTTTTGTTGGTTTGGAGTATTTATGCCTCTTTATTTTTACTTACGACGTATGCCCTTACATTCTGTCCTATGACTATGTTTGATTTTCCTCCAGGTAGGGATCACGCCTTTGGTTTCCATGTGATGGCTCAGCCTCCAGCACCATGGAAGATGCTTGGGAGATATTTAATAAATAACGATTAAATATTATGCACCAGCCAACTGATGCTCAGTCAACATTTGCCTCCTGTCTGGTATAGAAAACAGATAGTGTATTGTAAAGGCAGATTAAAAGGGTTTCCCGAAAGTAACCTCTAACAAAATAATCTTTGGGGACTGTGCAATGTAACACACACACACACACACACACACACACACACACACACACACACACAACATTATGATAAGAGGATCATGAAGAACACAAAACAATGTTACTTCATTCAACAGTGAGCATCTGCCATGTTCCAGGCACACAATGCCTGTGACTATGAATACAAAGTAGGTATGAAAGACAAGATACAAGCAAGCATTAAGAAAGCAAACATCCCATTAGGAATGGAGCCACCATATGACCCAGTGGTACCACTCCTCAGTATCTTTCTCAAAAAAATTAAAGTCCAGAATACTACAGGGATACATGTTTACCCATGTTTATAACTGCACAATTAATTCTTAGCCAAATTATGGAACAAGCCTAGGTGTCTGTCTACAGATGAATGGATAAAGAAAATGTGGCAGATATATACAATGGAATTCTACTCAGCCATAAAGAAAAATGAAATTATGTCATTTGCAGGAAAATGGGAGGAAGAACTAGAGAATATATTATGTTACACGAGAACAGATAGTCTAAGAAAGTCAAGGGCTATGTTTTCTCCTATATGTGGGATCTAGAGAGAAAACAGGAAACAACAGGGACTTCAGAGTAATGAGAAGAGAGACCCAATGGATCACGAGGGGCCTGAGAGAGGAGGCGAGAGGTAGAGAGAAAAATGGGGCTTGAGGAAGGGAGTATATAACTGCGATGTCCAGATATGAAGGTGTCACCACCAACCTCACTACCATGCACCAGGAGGAAGAGGGGCCGCGGGTGTGTGCAGAGGGAACACTCCAGGTGCTGTTACTTGTGTCTGTTTCACTTTGAACCCCACTATGACCTAGAATTGCAATGCATCAATAAAAGTACATAAAAAATTAAGTGTTTCAGTTTGAGATGGGCACAATGAAGTACACCAACAGGGAGATCAAATTCCTACTTATCTTTTAAGTTTCAGCCCAGGGTGTCCCAGTGTAAAACGTCCCCAGTGTTTCTGGCATATAGAAGGCACCCTTTCTTCTTCTCACTGATTTTTCTACATAGCTCCCTTTGCATCCTAATGTAAGGCTTCCTTGTCATCATTTCTGAACAAGCTTATGAAAAGGATCTCATATATTGTGGGCACCCGTTACCTTTGTTGATGAATGAAAGATTAAATGAATGGGCTGTAGTGGCTTAAAGTATTGAGCTCCCAGGTTCTGATGGAGAAAAAATTATTTGAAATTTCTGTAGACATCCTCAAATATTTTGGCACTAACTTCACCAGACTTCAGACATTCCCCGACAGAACTGCTTGTCTAGGCTTCGAATGAAGGTCATTTTCCAGCAGCTGGTTGGAATTGCTGTCCTGTGCACAGGAAGCATGGGCCAGGTGTACCCACCCGCACATGGGGTCCAGGGGAAGAAAGGCACTGCACAGAGAGTGGGTTCTCTGAGGAGCTGGGGTATCTTAAATAGGGGGCTGAAGAGGCGAATGGAAGGGCCAGTATTCCCAGTGTTGTCCTCGCAGCCTGATGATGATGAAGGGTTTCCAGCTTTGCAGCTACTTGCTGGACAGAGCTGGGCTCCGTCAGGGGCTCGATCCCCAGAGGCCCACGTGTGAAAGGCCTGGCTCCAGCTTAGTGTTCAGAAGGTGGTGGAGACCTTAGGAGGCGGGGCTTAGTCGAAGGTCTTCAGGTCATTATCAGCATGCTCTTGAAAGGGATTGTGGGACCCTGATCTCTTTTTCTTCTCAGACATCATGAGGTGAGTGATTTTGCTGTATCATGTGGTCCTGACACACTTTATTGCCACCATGGGCCCAAAGCAATGGCCCAACAGATTACGAACTTAACTCTCTATAACTGTGTGCCAGCGTTAACCTTTTCTCTTCATAAACTGATGGTTTCATGTATTTGTTACTGTAGCCAACAACTATCTAATACACACAACACTTTCACCTATGAAGCTACCTCCTTTGACCTCTTGATAAGATGAAATATGCTGCTTTCACTGAGGCAGCCTAAATGTCTTTCTAGTTTTAAGTAACAACTTGTTTCCTCTATGAAATATATTTAGGTCTAAATATAATTTTTTTTTTTTGGTGGTACTGGGGTTCCTGGAAGCCCTTCTACCTCCGGGCTACACTCCCAGACCTATTTTTACATTTTTATTTGGAAACAGGGTCTCCTAAGCCAGCGCGCGCGTCTGGCTTCGAACCTGCGCGATCCTCCTGTCTCTGCCTCCCAAGCGAGGGGATGACGAGCGTGCGCCACCACGCCCAGCTAAATATAATTTTTTGAAGTGGCATGTTAGAGACAGGACACAGGGCATAGGTTTTGACATGACGTAGATTCACATTCAAGGGCTGGCTCTTCACTCTCTATGCATGTGCCCCTGGGGGAGTTGGTTAACTTCTCTGGAGTCTCAACTATGTTTATGTATAAAGATAGATGATGTTGTCTATGTCTAGGGCTCTGATGGGGTTGAATGAGATTACATATGTAAAAGGCCTGACCCAGTGTCTGAGAAGCAGGAGTTCAACTACTGCTGGCTACACCACCACCACCCTTGTCGAGTGATGCTCCCTAAGTTTCAAATTTTCTAAAATATTTTGTTTTTGATCCTTTCCAAGATTTTTTTTTACAGTACTAGGGATTGAAGCCAGGGGCATTCTACCTCTGAGTTACACCCCTAGCCCTATTTTTATTCTTTATTTTGAAACAGGGTTTTACTATGTTGCAGAGAGCCTCACTAAATAACTGAGGCTGGCCACCAACGGCAATCCTGCGGTCTCAGCCTCCCAAGTACCGGGATTACAGACCTGTGACAGACACCACGCCTGGCTTCCAAGATGTTTATATGCCAAGTGGTCTTGGAGGATAGAGACAGGGTCTCTTTGTAGGGCAGAGGGGATGTGTGTTACCTGAGCAGGATAAGAAAAATAATGTTATTTCCAGGATGAAGATTGGGCAGTTTTGCTAGCAGCATCTTACAAAAATGGGATTTCTAGTTGGGTATGATGGTGCATACCTATAATTCTCAGTACATGGGAGGCTGAGATAGGAAGATTGCAGGTTTGAAGCCAGCCTCAGCAACTTAAAAAAGCTCTCGGCAATTTAGTGAGACTCTATTTCCAAATAAAAAATAAAATAGAGCTAGGAGTGTAGATTTGAGGTAGAATGCCTCTGGGTTCAATTCCCAGCACCACAAAAACAAAAAATGGGGCCACCCTGCTTGGCGCCACCCTGCTGTGACAGATGCTCTGCCCAGGCACCACCTGCGGGGGCTCCTCCGTGATGCCCCCATGGGGCAGGAGTAATGTGGAAACTAGTACAAATAAACCGGGGCATGCCCTTATTGGGCTGAGCAGGACCGGCTTTTGTCACCCACACAGGAGTTCTGTGACATCTGTCAGGGTCTGTGAATCTCTACCAGGCTCACATGTTAGTCGGTAAGTGGAGTACAATCACTGACTATTCTCAATGCTATTGGTTCATCACCACCACCACTACCACCGCCACCACCATCATCGTCCTTTTGGGTTAAGAAAATGGCAAAAATAGTTATTAAGGTTTTTATACTATGTGAAACTTCTCGTATGATTTAGGGGTGCTGCTCCCTCTGAAGGTACCACTTTACTATGTATATATGGACTATGACTATTATATTCTCACTCCAAATCATGAAAAAATTAAAAATTAAATTGACTGGGGAGGTTATTTTACATGTCACTTAAGGTGTGTTGACTGGATATGAGTTAACCTAACTGATTAAATACAGAATCACATTTAAGTTACAAATTGCCAATTTATGTGATCTTTATCAACAGAGCAGGCTCACTTCTTTCTGCTGGATTTGAAAGCACAGAACTCAAAACAAGAGTCACTCAAGCAATTCAGGGTGTATATTGAATGCCATGGTTTTGTTGAATGTGTTTCTTAATATTACTTTATCTATGACATTTTGGTTAAATGATTTGGCATAAGCCAAAATGACAAAAATTACAACAAAAATATTAAAACATTTCTCCAGAAAGCCTGTTTACCGAACATTTTTTCTTGGTAGTAAAACAATTTTATACCTAGAGCCTCAATTTCCTTTCTTGTGTTTTTTTTTACAAAGCCCCCTTCCCCTTCTTTTTCTTTTTTGATATTGGGGATTGAACACACAGACTTTCTTCTACCTCTGAGCTACATTACCATCCCTTTTAATTTTTTTATTTTGAAATAAATTCTTTCTAAGTTGCTGAGGGTCCTACCACACTTGGAACAAAACCCCCTATGCCCCTGCATGGGAATACTTAGCTCATTTGTTAAGGGGCAGGTAGGGAGAGATGATGAAAGGGGAGTCAAGTCAGTTGTAGGGACCTTGCTTTAAGTCCTGATTTTATCTTTTATCAACTCTGGGACCAGCCTTGGAAGGTGAACCCTAGTTTTCTCATCTGTAAAATGGGCATTATAACACAAACATTATGAGTTGCTTACAAGTTTAAATAAAATATAACGCTTAATGAACACTAGTAAAATGTGTTACTATAAAATAAGAAAAAAAAAGAATAGATGATCTACTCAGCAAATATCATTGGAGCAAGAATGCTTCTGGTAGATGTAAGGCTGATTACAACTTCCCTTTGGCATTTTGACCTTGATTTGCTCTGAATGATTAAGAGATAAGTACATAGAATTCATGTTTTTATTTTGCCTTGGGGATAACGATTAAGACATGTTTACTATGTTTCTCACTAAGGCTTTGACAAAGACCTGGGCAGAACATTTTTTTTTTTTTTTGTACCTAAGTTCCCAGATAATCTTGTCTTGCCCTGAGGAATTTCTATGGTTTTATTCAAGAACAATATCAACCATGCAACTTTCCTGTTGTGCTGTGGCTGCCAGGAAGTTCAAATGAAGTCTGTCCTTTGGCGCTTAAAACCCATCAGTTCCCTCTGATAACACTGAGCACATTACTGACAGCTGCCATTACTTAGCACCAACAACATGCCCAATGTTCTTCACTAATCATTTCTACTCTTCACATGGATCCTGTGAAGTAGATACCACGGCCCCATTGTATGGGTGAGAATTAGGAAAGGCAAAAAAGAAATTTGTTCAGAGTCACGTATGAGGTGGAGCTGAGATTGGAGACTTGGTGGTGCTGACATGCAAATATATGTTCTTCAACAATGGCACATACCACTTCCAATTGTGATCCTTCAGTCTGTCTGGGCTTTCTGAACTCTGATTTACTAGAGATTGAACCCAGGGGCATTCTACCTCCAAGCTATACCCCTATTCCTTTTTACTTTGAAATAGAGCCTTACTAGGTTGATGAGAGTCTCACTACATTGCTGAGACTGTTCTCAAACCAGCAATCCTCCTCCCTCAGGCTCCCAGGTACTGGAATTCCAGGCGTGCCCAGCATGATTTTTCTCTCATTATAGTTCTTTACTCTGTTGGACACAGTCCTGCAGGCAGCACTCTCCCATTTCACTTTGCTTGTGTTAATCAGCGACTTAGCAAGACTCTGTTTCAAAATAAAGAATAAAATTGGGTTGGGGGGTGTAGTTCAGAAGTAGAATGCCCCTGTGTTCCATCCCCAGTGCCACAAAAACAAACAAACAAAAACATTGTTTAGTAGTTTCTGTCCAGAAAGGATCCCATGAAGACATCAGTTGGGACTGGTGAATTACCTCCCAAGCTTAACCTATGCAGCACAAGTTTATTCTGTGTAAAAAAAAAAAAAAAAAAAAAAAAAAAATACATACCAATGGAAATCACACATGATTAAAGCATAGGGCATGTACGTAAGTAAGGTTAAACCAAACTGATTAGGGCTAACAGGAGTCAGTGTGGCTCTATGGCTAGCAATACCCAAACCTACACAGCCATGAGACACATTCTTCAGAGCTTCTTGCGATGCTGTCTGAAAATTTTACATTTATAAAGCCAGTTTTATAGCCTGACCCATTACATCAGCTGTACTCTCATCCTAGAATATCTTCCTTGTTTCTACTTTTGAAGAATTTAGATTTTATTATTGCATCATAGTAAGGTTCAATATGATAAAAACTTACATGAACACAGCTCTTGATGTATTTCCCTCCACCTTAATTCACTGTTACCTATTCTTCAAATCCCTAAATAGCTTTCCTGTCTACTGGGCGATCCCACTCACAGCACTCCTTGACTAGGTCAAATCCCTCTCATCCCCCTCACAGACACCCAACATCCCAACATCTTCCCTTCAAGGTGAAACACACAAAGAGAAAGACGAATTTTCCCCAGATGAGTCAGCAAATCTTCGGCTGATGTATTCTGATGGAGGTGGAGTGTGGGGGTGTGAGAGAGGCCATGGGAGTGGGGGGCTTTGTGAGGGGTGGCACTGGGGATTGAACCCAGAAGTGATCTACCATGAGCTACATCCCCAGCCCTTTTTATTTTTGTATGTTGAAACAAGGTCCTGCTATGTTTTTCAAGCTGGCCTTGAACTAGACATCCTCCTGCCTCCGCTTCCCATGTAACTGAGATAGGGGGATGCTTTTGAAATGAAACAGTCTCCAAATATCCCTCACCCTGGTATTGACCCTTACTAAGTGGACACTCACTCAGGGTCACCTTCTCGCCTTTGCAAATGGAGAATCTCAAGCTACCTTGCTAGTGCGCACCACTGTTTCCCAAGGGTCTCTGAGCACATGCCAGCTCTCCTTCTCTTTCCTGCTAGTCTCTGTGTCCTCAAACCAGCTCACCACCAGCAGTACCCCTGCCCTGCTAAGAGGGGCTAGCCCTCCGACTCAGAGAAGGAGCTTCCCAGGGTCACCAGGAGTGAGGAGGAGCCCTCCTGCCAGCCTCTCCTGTGGCTTCCCTCCTCTCAGAACACCTCCGCATTCCCACCTCAGGACCCAGCTCAATTTCCTAAAGAACTGAGCCATGTGACTTCTCTCATTGTTCTTGCTGGGAGACTTCACTGAGCGGAGAAGCCACAGGGTCAAGTCTCCATTAGCTGGAGACAGAGGGAGCTATTATTCTGAGATGGCTGGTCCTTGCAATGACTAGGTTTGGAAGCAAACACAGAGACCGTAAAACATCAATGTAGGTCATTACTGCAGGATGGGACACGTTACTTGCATCTTTTTTCCCCTCTTTCAACACCCCAGGCATTCTCAATCAGAAATGCTTTTGCTTGCCTCCCCCAAGGGACACCAGGTGACGTGTGCACATGTTTTCATAGTTGTCATAACTAGGAGGAAGGGGGATGCTGATACCAGCATCAAGTAAGTAGCTACTAAACATGTCACATGGAAAACAGCCTCTGACCCATGTCAATCAATAATGGTGAGGTTGTAAACCCCCCTGTTCCTGTGCTTTCTCATCTGTAGAAGGGAATGGGGAGAGGAAAGAGAGGAGGGGAAATAAAAGAAATGATGGAAGAAACAATTCAAACCATGCTGTGCCCATGTTTGAAGTTTTCACTATCAACGTAACTATTAATGAGTGGGAGCGGTGAGGAGCGCACCAAGACCTGTGTTCACGTTTGAATCTCTTCACAATATATAATTACAATGTACTAATGAGAGCATAAAAAACAGATTAGAAAACCAAAAGTTAGTAAAAATATAACAAATTGGTAGAGCAGAATTAACAAATTTGATCTTAAATATATATGATCATATATATATGATCATATATGTGTATATTTATATGTGACATTATATATATCTAATAAATAGAACACCATAAAATAAACAATTAAAAATATTGATGAGAAGCCAGGTATAGGGGAGCATGCCTGTCATCCCAGTACTTGAGAGATTGAGAAAGGAGGACCGCCAGCATGAGACCAGTCAAGGACTTTTATAAACACTTGATACATGAATCAATGAGAAAATGATGCACTGGAGAGCTGGGAGGACCACTCCTCTTTGAGTTGGGGGCATTCTGCTCTGATGACTTCTATACCCTAAGGAGAGGATGCTGTTGCTGGGGCAACACTCTGGGTAGTACAATAGGGCCGGGGACAAGGAAGTGACAGAGGAAAAGCCATATCCCAAGGATGCTTAGAGAAGACCTTATTTAAAGTGATGTTTAATGCCAATGACCTTGTTCAGACTCATTAGCTTCATGAGTTTGTTTGTGGCTTTGTTTCCTATAGGAAAGAGTCTCACCGGAGACTTCAACAGCAGAAATAACAACGTGTTCCGATATATTGCTTCCTGGAGACTTGAAATGCCCCTAGAAATAGCTTGGAATTGCTGTGGCCCTGCAAATCTATAATGTGCATTTGACATAAGTGCTTTAACATTGGGTAAGTGGAGCTCACATTACCATGGACCCCAGTGCTTTCTACTTTGTGCTGATTTATTTATTGTAAAAAGTAAAAGGACAAAGTTGCAGTGCTAAAGTACTATATATATATATAATGCCTCCTTATCTTCCTATGGGAATGGGAATGACAAAACTTTCCTGAGTAGGATCAAGGGACTGGTAACCAACAGTGGTGAGAATGAGTTCCAAGTCAAACAGATAGATAGAAAGGTAGAGACGAGGTCAGGGCCAGATTTCTCAGCCTCCCACTATTGACATTTAGGACCAGATAATTCTTTGTTGTCCGAGCTTTCCGGGGCAAAGTTGGATGTTTAGTTGTATACCTGAGTTCTACCCACCGAATGTCAGCAATATTCTATACTTCTCTACCCACTGTGGAATGTTCCTTAGGGGTGTGTGATGGGGGAGGGATGTAAGAACTGCCCCTAGTTGAAATCACTGGCATGGAGAATTTATCCGCTTACATTTATGAAGCAGTTTTTCTTTGCCAGACATCATCTCATTTACTCCTTTGATGCAGGTATTAACAACCTCCTTCTCTCCCAGGAGGAAACTGAGGCTGGGTCATTTCATGACGTCCCCGTATCACTTCGTCAAAAAGAGGAAAAGGAAAGATTTGAACTGAGGTTAGTCTGTTTCCAGACTTCACCTTTAAGCCACTATGCTATTAGGTGGAATCTTTCTCAATCTACATTTTTTTGTTTGTTTTTGGTACTAGGAACTGAAGCCAGGGGGACTCTACTTTTGAAATATTGCCCCAATCCTATATATATATATATTTTTTTTTTTTAAACAATCTTACTAAGTTGCTAGCTAAGGGCCTTGCTAAATTACTGAGGATTGAGCCTGCAATCCTCCTGTTTCAACCTCCCAAGCACTGGGATTACAAGTATACCACAGTGCTAGGCTAAAATCAAGGGCTTTGAAATGGGAGATTACTTCGATGGGACTTTACTGTTTGAAACAGCCATTAATCCCTGTACTTTATAGTTTGTGTTCATGGTGTATCCTTGCTTAAAACAAGCCTACTGAGGAATAGCACATTTTGGCCCCAGGATTTGACCCTGCCATTTGGTTACAAACATTAATCAGAATTAAATCAACATTAGGACTCATTGTCAAAGCAATCATGTCTTGGGTAAATGTAATTAAGCCAATATTATTCCTTAATTAAATTTCTATCCAGCACAATTGAATCATTTGCACATTTTCCCATTTTTATTTTTATTTAATCAAAATTATTTTCATAGGGTGAACTCATTTATTTTTTCTTTTAAAAACTTTAACAAATATTTGCATCATCTATCAGATTTTATTCACAATAATTGCAAAGTCTTTTTTTTTTTTGCCAAAGTGAATTTTCTATTTTATCATAGCTCATGTTTCTGGGTCAACTTTGGCACATTAGATTTTTGTCAAGAAGACATAATTTCCCATTACTTTTGGGGAAATGTCAAGTTTCACCACTTGCATTTGAAGGTATCCTTCCTTTCACTCCATGCTGAGTATTTCTAGATATGATCGGTCATAAATGAAGCTGGGCGTTGTGCTCACACGTAATCCCAGTACCTGGGGGTCTGAGGGAGAAGGATCACAGGTTCAAAGAGAGCATCGGCAACTCAGTGAGACCCTCGGCAACTTAGCAAGACCCTGTTTCAATGTAAAAAAAAATATATAAAAAGGGCTAGGGTGGAGCTCAGAGGTAAAATGCCTCTGGATTTAATTCCCAGTATTAAAAAAAAGTCATAAGTGAGATGAAAGTAATGGCCTCATGAAAAAAACAGTATACAAGTTTTTGAGAGTCAGACTCCCCAAAAAAGCAAAAGCTAGAGCCTCCTGAAAGGCAGAGAATGAGAAAAAGTGAAAGCAAGAGAGGGAGCGAGCTGAGTCCTCCAGTCACTTGTCCCCAAAGTCTACAGGCTCAAAATAGTGGGGGCAAAAGTTTTGCTTGAGCCCTGCGGTGAATGCCACCCTCGTTTTACTTAGTAGCAGCGAGTCACGTCTGTCCTGTGTAAACCTCTCTTAGCTCCAAGCACCACGCTCCCCTGCATCCCCTCGTGCCCTGAAGTCTGTCTAGTCTCCATGTTTCTGCTCTTCTGGTTGGTGCCGAGTGCCGGGGAGCGCCAGGCCACGTCCAGGTCTCCTTTTCCCAGGCTCCTTTCTGTTCTTAGGTGTTCTTATCCAAGCCAGTGGCTCTAAGGGCCACTGCCTGAAAGCGTGCGGGTGACAGGCAGAACTCCATCTCTAGGTGTGACATCCCACTAAGCTGTATTCTCACAGGTCCAGCACTTGGCGGATGCCTCTGTCTGGATGGTGAGGTCCAAAGGGCCCTTTATATCAAACATGGCCCCAAGAAACTTCTGGACTCACTCATCCTGGACTTCTTCCTTGGCCAAGTAAGTAATGCCACCATCTGCTCAGTCACACAAACCAAAACAGGCAGGCCTTCATTGAGCTCATTCAATCCACTGACAGTTCTGTTGAGCGTATCACCAGTGTCGTTTGGACCCGACTTCTCCCCCATCCACACTGCTGCCACTTAGATCCCAGCCGTCAGCCCTTGCTCTGCTGCTTCACCCATATCCTAGCCCCCTCTCCATCCCAGCTGCCAATGATCTTTTACAAAAGAAAGCAAGTTATGTTACTCCTCCTGCCTAAAACGTCCAGTGGCCTCCCACCACACTTAGAAGAGCCAACAAACTTCTTTTGGCTCAAAAAATACCCACATGATTAAATCCCAACAAGATTAATTCCTGAGCATTTTGGAGCTGCTAGTAGCACTCTCTGTGTTCACTAGATACAGCGATGCAGGTCTTTCTTTTCCCCAAACAAACCTATCTCAGAACTTGTCCTGTCTCAAAGCTTTCTCAAACATGAACCACTACTTTTGCCTGAAATATCCATTCCTCTGATCTCCATGGGGCTCTTTCTCTCTTCGTAGTTCAGATTTCAGCTTAAACATCACCTTCCCTGACTACCCAATCTAAACAGGTCCTCTCCAGCCTTCCCATCATCTTCTGGCCTTAGCACCGTGCCAAGCACTTAGCACTGTCTGGTCATTTCCTTGTGATTCGTTAATGGAACTGTCATCTAACACCACTAGGCCATCAGGACCCGGAGAAGAGGGCTGAGGTTCCTCTTGCCTTCTGCTGTTTTCTCACCGCCTAGAAGTACCTGCCTTGGAGTAGATGACTGGGTGTGCAACAACTCCTAACACATCAGAACAGGAATCCATGGAGGGTCCCTCTCTCCCTCTCTGGTACTGGAGACTGAACTCAGGCATTCTACCTCTGAGCTATACCCCAGCCTAATTTATTTTTTTAATTTAATTTTTATTTTTTATAAGTGGAACATATGGAGAGTGGTGTACATTTACATTGTGCTTCATGCCCTTCCTCCTCCCTTTCCTGACCTGTGAAAAAGCCTGCTCTGTGGCTCTCCTTCTGGACTCACTCATCCTGGACTTCTTCCTTGGCCAAGTAAGTAATGCCACCATTACTTAATGCAGTTCAAACAGGTAGTGGAAAGTAACAATCAAATGCATGGGCCAGGTGTGGTGGTGCATGCCTGCAATACCAATACTTGGGAACTTGAGACAGGAGGAAAACAGGTTTGAATCCAACCTCTGAACTTAGTGAGGCCCTCAGTAATTTAGTTGAGACCCTGTTTCAAAATAATAAAAAAAAAGGGGCTAGGGGTATAGTTCAAGGTAGAATGCCCTGGTTTCAGAAAAAAATATTAAAAAAAAGTAGGGAGGGGGGAGGAGCATAGTGTTGCAGACCAGAGGCATCTGACCTTGTGCCACTTTCTACCTGGACAACTTGACTACAGCCTACTTTTTGACCACTCTAAACTTCAGTTTTCTCTCCAAAAATAAAGATAATAATGCTATCTACAGATAAATAGTTGTGTGGTTTTTATTCATACAAGCATCTTGTTTCAGTCAACACTCTTACTGCTGTGGCCCCAAATACCTGATGACCACAACTTAGAGAAAGAAAGATTTGCTTACACACACACACACACACACACACACACACACACACACACACTTTCTCTCTCTGTGTCTGTCTGTCTGTCTGTCTGTCTGTCTGTCTCTCTCTCTCTCTCTCTCTCTCTCTCTCTCTCTCTCTCTCTCTGCAGGTCCTTAGGGAGTGGTAGAGGGCAGCAGAGGGTCAGAATCAGGTATTGCCACTGGGCAGGGCCTGGACACAAACATGCTACACCCTGCCACACCCCCTGGGCTCCACCTCCAAGCATGGCTGCCTCCAGATCCAGGGGACATTCAAACTATAACAGCACCCACTGTAAGTACCTGTTGAGAATGAGCACGCAAAAACTTTAGTAGCAGAGATTATTTCATATTACTAATGCTATCATCAAAATCATTATCACGCATGAGATTCAGTTACTAAGAAGCAGTTTTTCAAATGCAGATAGTAAAACCTTTGGGGAAGAGTCTGATGAGAAGTATCTGATTACTTCTCCATTGCCCTGATTGCTCCTTACCAATGGTCTGCTCATTCCCAGTCTGACTAGTTCCCTAGTTTCTGACAGGCGGAGAGCACAATGATGGCTTTGATTATTCAGTAGACAAATGGTTCTGGAGCAGAATTCATCTGTTCTTAGCCTGCCAAGCAGCAGGAATTGCTGAATAATGGTCTCTGGGGTGGGGTCTGCTCCTGGTAGACTTCCTGTTGTGACCACCCTACCCTACCCTACTGTCATTTCTTTGATCCTCCCCTCCTACCGCAGTGATTGCGAGGTGAGGACTCTGAGGAACTCTGTGTTTGGGGCAGAGCCACACAGAGAGGCTCACTGGAGCCGAGCATCCTTCCCCCTTCCAATTCAAAGGAGCCTGACACAAAAGCCCAAGCAATCGGTGTGTGTGTGTGTGTGTGTGTGTGTGTGTGTGTGTGTGTAATAAACTCAGAACAGAACAACAGTCATTCTGCGAGCTGACTCCGTTTATACATTTGTCATCCTTCATACAATACCCATGAACTCTTGTCTGAGGTAGGAATGCCTGCAGCCTTTGTGGAGGGGAGCAAATCTGTAGCTTCATCAAGCTTCCAAAAGCTTGACCCCTCCACAAAGCCAAGAGTCAGCAATATAAATCGCAGAAAGCCTTGGATTCAGGCACGTTTAGATGCATCCACCCAAACTCTTGACAACATTATTAACTCAGAGAGTAGCCTAACTGTGCTCACCTAGTTGTGCTCTCCTCCTGTTTCCACATATCCCACCCACTCCGCCTACCAGCATTCTTACTTTTTAAAGATGTGCAAACCAACACTGTCCCGCAAGCTTCAGCACTGCACACTCGCCTCACCACTATCTGCTTGGCATTTCCATCTCTCAGAAGTGCACACTGTCCACACGCTTCAAGGAAATGTGTGCGTTTGGCTCCATGGATTTCCATCTGTGGTTTTTAAATAATCGCAAAAACCAGTATTTGTAGCTGAAGGGATCTGCGTGACTGTCAAAGGCCCTGTCAACCCTCGTCCACCTCCAAGCCAGCGTAAGGCCCTCCCAGCTTTTCCAGAAGCCCTTCTGTAGCACGCCCGTGCCCCACCCCGGATCCCCCTCCCTGTGCTCTATCCTGCCCAAGGTTTGGCCAGGCAACTGAACAAGTACATCAAGACTATAATTTGCAGCCGGATGTGGTGGCACACATTTGTAATCCCAGCATTCGGGAGGCTGAGACAGGAGGATCGCGGTTCGCAGGCAGCCTCAGCTACTTAGTGAGGCCCTCCTGTTGGGGCCCACTCGGCAGGACCGAGGTGGCACCCAGGCTTGTTGCCAGCGTGGACTCAAGATGGCGCCTGGGCTTGCAGCCAAGTCACGAGGCTCACGAGGCTGGCGGTGCCCTGAGCCTGCGCAGTGAGCCCTATCAGGCGCCTTACGGATAATTAGTGATGCAACGCCTCGTGCTACCACCTGCCCGCCCAGGAGAAGGTTAAAAAGCGCGCATGCCCTAGCGGGGAGAAGGAGAAGGAGCTAAGAGGGTTGGTGGACAGGAAGAGCAGTTCCTTGGCGGACTGCTCCGGGCTCCGAGCTGGGACGGACATGTTCACAAAGCCACCACTGTGACCGGTGTGTGCTGCAGCAGAGACGTAGAGTGCCACGGAGGAGGGTTGGTGGAGTGATGAGGGAGAGGATAGAAGACTGATGTTGTTTTTACCTGAGAGGGCGTTGAGAGAGCATTAAAGAGGAACGGGAACTATATAAGAACCTGGGGTAATAAAACTGCATGAGGAAGATCGTGTAAGAGTCGTCACTGCGCACGACACCCTCCGAAACTTAGTGAGACCCTGTTTCAAAAAATAGGGCAGGGGGTGTAGCTTGGAGTAAAATGGTCCCTGGGTTCCAGGCCCAGACCCCCCACACACACACACACACAAAAGACTATAATTTGTAACTCACAATTCTTTCATACAATCCAAGCACTAGTGTTTATTAAACAATCTGCTGATTTTTTACTAGGAAGTAGATTTATTCCCAAAATGACAATATTCATTGTCTCTAGGAGTCACAGCTCAAGCACATTTATAACCTTAAAAAGAATAAAAAGGAGCTGGGTATGGTGGCACATGCCTTGGGAGGATGAGACAGGTGGATCACAGGTTTGAGGCTAACCTCAGCAATTTAGACAGATCCCCAACAACTTAGAAAGATCCTGTTTCAAAATAAGACAAATTAGATGCCGGGCATGGTGGTGCACACCTATAATCCCTGCACTTCGGAGGCTGAGACAGGAGGAGCACACAGGTTCAAAGCCAGCCTCAGCTACTTAGTGAGGCTCTCAGCAACTTAGTGAGACCCTGTTTCCAAATAAAATATAAAATAGGCCTGGGAGTATATCCCAGAAGTAGAAAGCCCCTGGGTTTCATCCCCAGTATCACTAAAAAATAAAATAAAAAAATAAGAAGAAGACAAATTAGGACTAGGTTATAGCTCAGCTGTAGAATATCTCTGGGTTCAATCCCTACCACCATAAATAAATAAAAAAGAACATATATAGGGTTTACATTAAACTTTAAATATATTGCTGGGCGTGGTGGCACACACTTGTAATCCCGCGCTTGGGAGGCGGAGACAGGAGGATTGTGCAGGTTCGAAGCCAGTTGCGCTGGCGTAAGAGACCCTGTTTCAAAAATATAAAATAGGTCTGGGAGTATGGCCCGGAGGTAGAAGGGCTTCCAGGAACCCCAGTACCACCAAAAAAAAAAAAAAACATATATATATATATATACACACACACATATATATATATATATATATATATATATATATATATATACTTTGCTATAAGGTTTTAAAATGATCTAATAATTAAATAATATATGTTCATCCTGCACATTATATATAAAATCAAAATTGTGTGGTTGAAACGAGTTTTCTTCCTGAGTCAAAATACTTACATGGTAATCTCTAATAAAATGGACAAAATATGCAACTAAATAAACACAATATGACCTAAACTATAAAAAGAAATCCAAAAGAAATTGGAAGGGAAGATACCAAAATGTTAACACGCGCATTTTTGGCAGTAGGAGTATTTTCATATGCTTTTCTGCATGCGCGTGTTTTATGCAATGAGCAACACTTCACCGGTATCATCAGATGGGCATCGCCGTCTGGAAGTCCCTTCCCCTTTTCCCGTGCGGTGGCCTCTACCTGCGAGGCGCTGTGGCTCAGGGCCTGCCTAGTATGCCCGCGGGTTACCTGGCTAGTGAGTACCACGGCCAAAACAGGGTCTGCAGCTGTGCAGAACAGTTTCCTTCCTAGTAGAAAATAAGAAGCTATCTTTTCTACTCTGAATCAATCTATGTAAAGGTGCAGTTACACAGTGAGAGCAGTTTCGTTTCAGATGTGTGTGCAACCCCATTTTAAATGCGGCCGGAAAACAATGGACGTGTCAGGCCACACACGCTGTCTAGATGGCTCCACCGGCCTCATGCAAGTCACTCCAAGACCAACTAAGCGGTTCAAAATGCCTCCTCCCCGTTGCCTGAAAGAGCATACGCACGCTCTTTTAGGAGACAGATACTGGATGCCTTTCTGAGCTGCACGAGAGGGAGTGGGCTCTCCAGCACTCCGTTAGGGAGAACATCCTGGCAGCAGAGCCACGGCACGATCTCTTCTGCAGGCTGCTCATTTATGGATGGATGTGCAACACCCTCTTAGTGACTCTCCTGATCTCCTGGTAGAAATGAAGTGGGCTTGCTTCAGGAGCAAAAAAGGAATGGGAGTAAAAAGAGCCTTGGCCAAAACTGCCTGGAGCCAGACATGCCCCATGCTGCCCCTCCTGACCTCCTGGACCCACCTCCTGCCTTGTCCCTGGCTTCCAATGGCTTCCGAGCAGCTTTCCAGCAGAGGCTGTGCTCTACCACCAGACCGCAAACACCCCGTCGCCCTTTGTCTCTTTCCAGCACAAGAAACTCAATAAGTGTTTATTGATGACTGAATGAAATATGTGAAGATTTTTGCTTTGACCAGACCAAGGGCTGTGTAACATCCCTCTCATCTCTGCAGGTTGGCACTCAATAAACGCCTATATTACACTTGATCTTAGCCAAAAGGCCGAGAAGAGATAATAATACATGTCTATAAACCTTACCACGAAATAACAAAAGAAAAAGATAGTTGCAAACTGAGCTTAGCCCATGTAGGCTATGGCATCGTGGGTGGATTGTGGAGAGCAAAAATTTCTATCATCTGAAAAAATATTCCCAGATGGCACATGCCCATAATCACGGTACTTAGAAGGCTAAGATAGGAGGATTGCAGATTTGAGGCTGGCCTCAAGCAATTTAGGGAGACCCTCAGCAACTCATCAAGACCCTGCTTCAATATAAAAATAAAAAAGGTATGGGGGTGTGGCTCAGAGGTAGAATACTCCTGAGTTCAATCTCCTGTACACAAAAAAATAAAATATTTATTCCCCTAATCTTGTCAAACTCATTGTTTTTGGGCTGAGCAACCAGCCTTTGCAAAGCGATGTGAAAGTCTAAAATCAACTTAAACGTAATACAAGCCACACGTGTTACTTTAAAGCTTTGGTAGCTGCCTTAATAAAGTAGGCAAGACTAATTTTAATAAAATATTTAACCCAATATGTCCACAATATTATCATTTAAAATATAATCAAGGCTGGGTGTGGTGGTGCACGCCTGTAATCCCAGTACTTAGGAGGCTGAGATAGGAGGATCGCAGGTCCGAGGCCAGCCTTGGCAACCTGGCGTGCTCTGCTGGAGGAGGAACCCCTGGGACACACTCGCGTCCCCATGCAGCAAGGGAGTTCCCGCTCTGCCTCTTCCAATGGCTCTCCTCACTTTAAAGACCAAAGCAAGTCACCTTTATAGAAACTGTGCTGCCCTTCACTTTAGCATGCACGTGCTTTCCCAAAAACAAATGGAATTTGTTTCTTAGACTCTGGGGAGCCAACTGCTTTTTAAGATGACTAGAGCTGGGTGTGGTGGTGCGCGTTTGTAATCCCTGTATTTGGGAAGCTGAGACAGGAGTACCAGGTTCTTGGTCAGCCTCAGCTACTTAGTGAGGTCCTCCACAACGCAGTGAGACCCTGTTTCAAAATCGAGAATAAAAGGAGAGCTGGAGTTGTAGCTCAGTGGCAGAATGCCCCTGGGTTCAACCCCCAGTAACGCAAAATATCTTAAAGAAAGATGAATGGAAGCAAAATATGTAGATACAGGTCCCCAGCAGGTCTGCATTTGAGCTGAAATGTCAATATGCCCATACCAGAAACAACCAACTGTCCACCAGCCGCAGAATAGGTGAAAACGTGTGTTCGCATCCACAGAATACTCCACAAAATGAAAACCAGCCACTGCGGCCTCTGCCACCAAGGACGGAACGTGCAAACCTGTGAATGAAAGAAGCCAGCCCGAGGCCGCTGTGATCTCACTGACAAGGAGCTCCAGACAGGCGGGGGACTCCAGGTGCTCTGAGGCGGCCGGAAGGGGCAGGCAGGGTCTCTCTCGCGGTACAGGAAAAAGCCCATTCCATGACCTGGGTCCAGGCTCCATGGTGTGTGCCTCGGACAAAGTTCTCTAGGCTCATATTCTTTGATACCATTTGCACTGAAAATAAAACTGGACAAGCAAGGCAGAGAGAAGCCGGGAATCACACACTCCTGCCTCCTTTCTGTTAGAGAAGGATAACTTTACCCTGCGTCCTGCTTCTGCCCTTCTGAATTTCTAACTAAACCAAGAGAAACCCTCACTGTGGCTCTGAAGTACAAAGTACTTATGCTCCTTATATATCTGTCTTTCCTCGCCTGCCAGCTTCCCTACCCTCTCAACTCCCTGACTCTACAGCCTTCTCTTGTTCAAGTGCACGGTCACCAAAAAACAACAAAAAGGAGAGATTAGTAACAATTAACTAAACTTTTCTAATTGAGAGTAGAAAGAGTGTCCCTGACACCTTCTAATTAACATCTTCTTTTCCTGCTAATGTAGAAAATTGAACAGTTAAAATAATTTTTGTCCAGCTGGGCTTGGTGGCGCATGCTTATAATCCCAGCATTTGGGAGGCTGAGACAGGAGGGTCGCGGTTTGCAGACAGCCTCAGCTACTTAGTGAGGCCTCTGCAACTTAGTGAGACCCTGTTTCAAAATAAAGAATAAAAAATAGGGCTGGGGGCTTAGTTTGGAGGTCGAATGCCCCTAGGTTCCATCCCCAGTACCACCGAAAAACATAAATAAAGTTAATAAACACTTTTTTTCCCATCCATCACTCGTGTGTGTGTGTGTGTGTGTGTGTGTGTGTGTGTGTTACTGGGGATGGAATCCAGGGGCTTTCTACCTCTGGGCTATACTCCCAGACCTATTTTATATTTTACTTGGAAACAGGGTCTCACTAGGTTGCTGAGAGCCTCACTAAGTAGCTGAGGCTGTGAACCTGTGATCCTCCTGTCTCAGCCTCCCAAGTACTGGGATTATGAGCTTGGACCACCACAGCCAGCTCATCACTCATTTCATTTCCTGCTTTGAGCTCGAAAAGAGACTGATTCCTCACCCATCCAACTCCCATCTCCCAGGCTCTCTAGGGGATGGACATATGTTTATAAAGTTTTAAATAAAAAAATTGCATGAGAGATACTCTGACCCTGTCCTGATATGAATACTTTACATGTTTGATAAAAGTTATACAAGTTGAGCCAGGCGTGGTGGCACACGCTTGTAATCCCCACATTTTGGAAGGTGAGACAAGAGGATCCCCTTCCAACTCCGTGAGACCCAGTTTCAAAATCAAGAATAAAGCTGGGCGTGGTGGCGCACGTTTGTAATCCCTGTGCTTGGGAGGCGGAGACAGGTTCGAAGCCAGCCGCACTGGCTTAAGAGACCCTGTTTCCAAATTTTAAAAAGTATAAAAATAGGTCTGGGAGTGTAGTCTGGAGGTAGAAGGGTTTCCAGGAACCCCAGTACACCAAAAAAAAAAAATAAAAATTTAAAAAAGAATAAAATAATAGGCTGGGAGTGTAGCTCAGAGGTAGAATGCCCCTGGGTTCCATCCCCAGTACCACACACACACACACACACACACACACACACACACACACCTGAATGTGGTGGCATGCACCTGTAATTCTAGTACTTGGAGGCCGAGAGAGGAGGAGCTCAGATTTGAGGACTGCCTCAGTAATTTAGTAGGTCATCAGCAACTTAGTACGACCCTGTTTCAAAATAAAAACATAAAAATAGGGCTGAAAGTGTAGCTCAGTGATAGAATACCTCTGGTTTTAATCCCCAGTAGCAAAAATAAAAATGAAAAGAAGAATGGAAAAAGAAGGAAGGAAGGAAGAAAAGGAAGGGATAGGGGGGAGGAATACATGGTCCAAAGGCTGAATAAAAAAAGTGTTACATGTCCCACCACAGCCCAAGTGCTGGGAAACCCCTTTCCCATCAGCACTGTGCGGGGTCGGGACCTCAGCAGGAGGAGGTAAGCTAACCGCCTGGATGCCAGCCCCAAAGAGCTGAGCTGGCCACATTCTGGGCTTAGCCAGAGTTTCCCGCTTGTCACTCCACCCATCCTCAAATAAATTTGCTTACTAAGGTGGGCATTTTATTAATCTCTGCCTCCCATGAATGCGACTTGTATGAAATGACCTTATTTCAGAGCACCATATGGATGTTACAGCAGAGATTTAAAAAGAAAGAAATCCACGTGCAGCTCAGGATGGCCATTTAGAGCTAACACTTCACTCACTCACAGAGTGAAAAAAAGAGACTTTCCCTTGATGGTGATTTTTTAAGAGTTTTTAAAAAGAAAAAGCAGGCATGGCTGAAATAGCCTTCCCGTTACTGCTGGATAAGGATGAACACACAGTCTTTGCAGAAACCCACCCCAATAAAGAGGCACACGAAGGTATGCAATTAGAATGCTTCATAATTTTTAGAGGAAACTTTTTTTTTGGATGTATACTGGGGATGGAACCCAGGGGCCTTATACCTCCGGGCTACACTCCCAGACCTATTTTATATTTTATTTGGAAACAGGGTCTCTTAAGCCAGCGAGCCTGGCTTCGAACCAGCGCGATCCTCCTGTCTCAGCCTCCCAAGTACGGAGATTACAGCGTGCGCCACCACGCCCGGCCTAGAGGACACTATTTTTGTTTGGTCTAAGCCCAGGAGCAAACTCAGAAGTGAAGTCCACACAGTAAAGCCTGTCAGCTCTCCATCACTAGTCACTATAACAAACACCTGAGGTAACTTATAAAGACAAAAGGTTTATTTGGGTTCATGGTTTTAGAAATTCCAGTCCTCCATTGGTTGGCCCCATTGCTCTGATCTGGAGGTGGCACATCAATGGCAGAAACACATGGGAAGCAAAACTGTCCAGCTCATGGCTGGGAGGCCAAAGAAAGCATGGGGGGGGGGCGCTGGAGCTCTCCTACCCCTCCAAGGGCACGCCCCCAATGACTTAAAGGCCCCCACTAGGCTCTACTGCCTTCCAGGAATCTCCCACACGGGGAGCAGGTCTTTTCTACCCCATAGACCTGTGAGGGACACTTAAAACCCAAACTCCCGCAAAGTCACTAAGGATTTGAAATGCCTTCCTTCCTGGAGATTTAAATCGGTCCTCTCATATGCATAGAGAATCAAAGGTTGACGATAAGCCTTTCTAAACACTGGGATCACTGGATATTTGATAGACACTGCACCATTTGTTTGAGTTTTCTTTCTGGCTAACCTCAGAACCTCATATCTTGAAAGGTCAAATACACAGTACTGAAAAGGGTACACTCTTGCCGAGGGATGGTGGGCCTCTCAACTCACCTGAGGAACAGGGGAGGCTCTCTGCATTTCCTCCCAAGAGAAAGTCATGCCAATCAGACTCTCCTTAGGAGATGACCCTACTTGCCATCTCGGCTTGCTAAGGTTTCAGGCCTCCTTAGAAAAAGGAAATTATCTACCGGTATACGTTTGTGTACAAGAGTCCAGTTTCAATTTTTTGATTCCTTGACTACTCTAATCCTTTAGCCCTTTAATCCCATAGGCCCATGAACAATGAGTCAAAATGACTTCCACATTTTTAAAGAGAAACACCTGGCCAGGTACAGAGGCACCTGCCGGTAATCCCAGTATTTGGGAGGATCACAGCAATTTAGCAAGACCCTGTTTCAAAGTAGAAAAGTAAAAAGGGCTGGGCATGGTGCCGGGCATGGTGGTGCACACTTGTAATCCCACACTTGGGAGGTGGAGACAGGAGGATCGCGCTGGTTTGCAGCCAGCCATGCTGGCTTAAGAGACCCTGTTTCCAAATAAAAAAATATAAAATAGGTCTGGGAGTGTAACCCTAAGGTAGAAGGGCTTCCAGGAACCCCAGTACCACCCAAACTTTTTTTTAAGGGCTGGGTATGTAGCTTGGAGGTAGAGCACCCATGAATTCAATGCTCAGTACCGATATAGATAAATGATAGATAGATTAACACCTGGAGTTTATTAAATAACTGGTTGAAATCATTTGTTTAATAGCTTCCTTTGAGGGCAAATATAGGTCCCTAAGCATATAGCTTTTTTGATATGTAGTCTGTAAAATCAGTAGAAAAGTTTAAGGAATTATGGCTTACAAGCCAACATTTTGTGTCAGGAAGGTTGCCTGCTAGATAAATTGGTACACACAGCAAACTAACATGCATACAAGGTTCAAATAGTTTCCAGACCAATTTCAGTTAGAAAATAATGCAAATTGCAAGTGGGCTTCTGAGTTCACCCATCTCCATTACCACATTCCCCTTTGAGGGGGCGGGGAAATGGGGTGTGGCTCAAGAAGCTGGAGCAGCTCAACTCAAAGGCCCTTTAGTAGCTATGTGAAGACCTTGAACCCAGTCCACATTTAGTCTAAAAGACTATGTCCAAACTGATGAATTTTTTAGCTGAACTTAGATGCTAAAATTCAGTGCCAAGTCCAGAGTGAGAAGGAAAACACTCACAAGGAACCATGTTTCAAACATTCTCTTTGATCACATAAAATAATCACCATGCTAGGCAAGGTGGCACACGCTTATAATCTCAGTACTTGGAAGGTTGAGACAGGAGGATCACAGATTCTAGGACAATCTCAGCAAGTAGTGAGACTCTCATCAACCTAGTGAGACCTTGTTTCCAAATAACAATAAAATAGAGGTATGTGAGGGGGTATATCTCAGAGGTAGAATGCCTCTAGGCTCAATCCCAAGTGCCACAAAATAAAAAATACACCTGCCATTCAGGCCTTCGGGTAGGAAAATCTCAAGCTATGTCTGCCAAGCACAAAAGGTGGAGTCTCAGCAAATTAATAACATACCAATGAATAAAATCACCTTTTAACGTGTCTGTGCATCAGAGTCACATAGAAGGACTTAACTATACCTACTGTATCAAATTCTTAGAAGAGGTCATGTGGGGATAGTCTGCTACCACGAGATCATAAATGCAAAGGACTTAGACAATTCATAAAGGGAGATGTAGAAATGCCTAGTAGCACATGAGAAAGTGCTCAACAACATTAGCCATCAGCAGACTGCAAATGAAACTTCCAAAACATACCACTCCACACCTATAGAACTAAGGTTCAAAAGATGGCAGGCTAGCCGTGAAGAGGCAGTAGAACAACTGTAACTCTCCCACATGGCTGTCAGATGCACAGATGGTACAACCACACTGCTTAATGGTTTGTTAGATATACCTAAAGGTACCTCACAAGATACCTTTACAAGATGAAAATGTCACTCCTAGCTATTTACTCAAGAGAAACAAGAACATATGTCACAAAAAACTTGTGTGGGACTGTGCACAGCACTTTTATTCTTCATAACCCAAAACTGGCAAGAGTTCAAATGCCCATCAAAAGAAAAATGACCGTGTTATGGCCACAAAATATAAAACTACTCAGCAATCCAAAGGAATGAATCACTTAAACACATAATGTAGTGGAACCTCAGGATCATTATCTTGAGAGAAAAATAAAAGATAGGAAAGACCAGACACTATGCATTTCCACTGATACCAGGATTGAGAATGGGCAAAATTAAATTTTGGTAAAAGAAGAAAAAAAAAGTACTGCTGCATTTTGAAAGAAGTATGGGTTTCAAGGGTACGTGCATTTGTCAAAATTTGGTGAACTGTCTATGTAATATCTATTCATTTGGATAGATACAAATGATCCCTCAATAAATTAAGATTGAATAGAAAAATGTTCCCAAGCATGTTTACATATTCACGACACAAATTTATGTTTTGTAAACCACTGCATCAAGGAATATAAAGGAGGGCATTAAAGAATTTCCTTCCTTCCTTCCTCCCTTCCTTCCTTCATACTGGGGATTGAACCCAAGGGCATTCTACCTCTGAGCTCCTCTCTCAGCCATATTTTTTTAAACATTTTCTTACTAAGCTGCAGAAAGCTTTGCTAATTTCTGAGGCTGGCCTTGAACCTGCCATCCTCCGTCTCAGCCTTCCAACTACTGGTGTTACAAGCATGCACCACCACATGAGGCTATGATTTTCATTTTTTCTACGATTCCAAGATTTTAGTGATAATGATGCTCTCCTCATATTGGGAAAGCAAGGTTTGAATTTAAAGTGATGACGTGTGTGTGTGTGTGTGTGTTTCTGTAAAGGGTTGGTTCAGCTGGGATGTTCAAACTCTTCACATTCTAAAGAAAGGCTTAGTCACCTTCCCCAGGCTTTCCATGGAGGAATATCTTCCTGGATAAGAGCATCTTTGTGCACCCAAGTGGCCCATGCCAAGTAGTTTATACCAACAATGGAATAACTGTGGGAGCCAGGGAGCAGAGACTGAGCCGTAATTAGTGATCAGGTGAGTCATGTGGGAACCCATCCTTATGCAACCAACTCCCAGAGGAAACCCAGGATGCCTAGGTGAGGGCGCCTTCCTTGCATGGCAGTGTTCTGCCCGCGTGGTCACACGGTTGCTGGGAGATGTAAATGTTATCCGTGTGACCTCACTGGGATAGAACAACTGAATCCCGGCCTCTTCTGAACTCTGCCTTAAGCACTTTGTTCATTCCTTGATGATTTTAATCTTGATCTTCACTATGATAAACTAACCATGAGTATGGCAGCTTTTCTGATTTCTGTTGAGTTCCTTCAGAGGATCATTAAATAGAGGTTGGTCTTGGGGACTCCTTAGATGCACACATATGCACGCGTACACACACACACACACACACACACACACACACACACAGCAGAATTAAAGAAGTAATGGTAATCTATGGTGCAAATGGAACCCAGGAGTTTTGGTGGCATTAAGATAAAAGCCCAGTGCTCCTAGACAGGTTTTAATTACCACCCTGGGAGAATACTCCTATATTAGGTGAGAGGAATAGTTAGAATTTTTTATGCTGGCCTCAGTCTAAGATGTACAAGTGTCTACTCTTCAGGGAGCCAAAATTATTCTAACACTAGGGTTACCGTGAATATTTATAAAGGATATAAGGCTTCCAGAAATATCCCACGAGCAGAGGAAAAAACAACTGCCTCTCTCTCCGGAATACCAGCACACTGTTTCCTATGTGTCCTTTTTCATTTTTTGTTTTGAAACAGAGTTTCACTAGGTTACTGAGAGTCTTGCTAAGTTGCTGAGGCTTGTCCTGAGCTGGCAATCCTCCTGTCTCAGCCTCCCAAGTACTGGGATTACAGGCATGCGCCACTGTTCCTGGCATTTCTTTTTCAACTTTCCATCCAAATTGTTGTTCTTTACTGCCCCAGGCCCATGAGTTTCCATTCAGGGCTCATTTTATAAAATGTGATTATTATTTCTTAGTGCCATTATGTACTTCTGATATCCCGTGCTGGAATATGAGCTCCTTAAGGACAGGGTCATGCCTGGAGGTCCTCTCTTCTCGCTAGCACTGAGCTTAGGCCTGGCGTTGACAGCAGTGCTGTTTGGAGAGTAGTGGGAGCAGCTGAGTTCGTTGCCTGAAGCTGGTTCTTCTCTCTCGGGGCTCTTGCACAGGTCACTCCTCTTTTCAGAACAATCTTCTCTTCCTTTTTTCTGCTAGCTAATTGCTACTATGTCTTCTCTCATCTTAAACATCCCTCCCAGACAACCACCCTCCCACTGCATAGATTTAAACAATCCTCATACTCTTCCATCTTAATTTTCTATTGCTACATAACAAATTAAGTTAAACTTAATGGCTGGAAACGATGCCCATTTATAGCACACAGTCTGGTAGACCAGAAGTCTGGGTAGGCTCTCCTGGGTTCTCTGTGCTGGATCCCTTGCATTAGTTTCCTAGGATGGCTATAAGCAAAGTACCACAAACTGTATGGCTAAACATGACATATGTATTTGCTTACAATTCTGTTGGGTAGACGTCCCAGCTCAAGAGGCTGAGGGGCCCACGTCCCCGCAGAGGCTCTAGGCAAAACCCTTTTTTGTAGCTCCCAGCTTCTGGGGATCTCAAGGCTTGGCTTATGGCAGCATCACCCCAAACTCTGCCTCCAACTTCATATGAATGTGTGCCTGCATCTTTCTGTCTTCATATGTCATTATCCCTTTGTATCTGTGTCAAAATTTATCTCCTCTTTTTTTTTTTTTTTTTTTTTTTTTTTTGGTGGTACTGGGGTTCCTGGAAGCCCTTCTACCTCCGGGCTACACTCCCAGACCTATTTTTACATTTTTATTTGGAAACAGGGTCTCCTAAACCAGCGCGGGCGGCTGGCTTCGAACCTGCGCTATCCTCCTGTCTCTGTCTCCCAAGCGCGGGGATTACAAGCGTGCGCCACCACGCCCGGCAAAATTTATCTCCTCTTAAAAATACACCAGTCATACTGGATTGAGGCCCATCCTAATGGCCTCATCTTGTGTTTGTTTGAGTGTTTGTTTATGGTACTAGGGATTGAACCCAGGAACATTTTACCTCTGAGCTATACCTTATCCTGATTTATTGTTTATTTTGAAACAGTTTCACTAAATTGCTGAGGCTGGCCATGAACTTGTTGTGATCCTCCTGTTCCAGTCTCTCAAGTACTGTAATTACCATACCTGGTTTAATAACCTTATCTTAAATCCACAAAGACCATGTCTCTTAATGATAACACATTGATAGTGACTGAGGGTTAGCTATTTAACATGTTATTTTTTAAGTTAGTGCATATTAATAATTCAAAATAGTGGGTTTCATTGTGACATGTTTGTATATACATAACATATTTTGGTTATTTCCCCACATTTGCCCTCCTCTCCACCATCCTCCTGATTTCCTTCCTCTTCACCAACATTCTCCCTTCTACATTCATGTCATTTTATTCCCCCTATGTTCCACACATGAGATAAAACATGTAATACATGCACTCAGAGTTTAGCTTAATATGATGATCCAGTTCCATCCATTTTTCTGCTAATGACATGACTTTATTCTTATGTAAAAGACTGAAACTAGATTTTTATCTATCTCTCACCTTATACCAAAATCAATTCAAAATTGACCAAAGACCTAAATAAAAAACCCAATACTCTGAAAATGCTAGGATAGAACAGAGGGGAAACACTTCATGATACAGGCACAATCAAAGACTTCCTCGGTAGAACTCTTGTAGCTCAGGAAATACCAAGGACTAACAAGTGGGATGACATTGAATTAAAAAGCTTCTGCACAGTAACGGAGACAATGACAGAGTTAAAGAGGTGTCCGCAAAATGGGAGAAAACAGCTACTCTGCTGGCAGAGGGTTCCTATCCAGAAAAGATTAAAAATAAAAAACTCAAAAAGCACCCAAAAACCAAATAACCCAATCCATAAATGGGCAAATGAGCCAAACAGATACTTCTCAAAAAAGTAAAAATATCCAACAATTACTTAGAAATATGTCTATTTTATGGACACCGTTCAACCCATAACCATCCCTCAGGCTGAACCCAGAGTGGCATTTGGGCTGGACTCTTATCTCAAAGCTCATTAAATTTGCTAGACAGGTTTAGTTCTCTGTGGTTTCTATCCACTCCCGGTGGCCACCAACACTCTCCATCACATGCTCCTTCACCTTCAGGCTGGCAATGGTGCATCAAATCCTTCTTAGGCTTGGGATCCTTCCTGCAGTCCCTCTGTCACCGCCTAGAAAGAATGCTCTGCTTGAGAAAGCTCACATAATTAGATTGGGACAACTGGGATAATTTCTCCTTTACCATAAAACTCACCATGATCAAGGGAGTGATATCTTATTATTCACAGGTTTTGTCTGCAAAGGAGATTTCTAAGAGAAAGGGTCAGTCCTGTAGTTCTGCCTACCATATCATCCCCACCAGTCTTTTTTGCAGCTTTCTTCGAATGTGCAATTACTTACTGTCTCAGTCAGCATTCTCACTGCTGTAATTCAAAGCAACTGACCACACAACTTAAAGAATGGAGCATTTATTTGCTCACACTATTTGGAGATTCTGGGTTCAGTTTATGGGAGGCCAGGGTCTGTGAATCTCAGGGCATGGCGGCAGGAAGCAGTGATGGGAGAGAGTGAGGCTCTGCTCTCATGTCATAGAGGTTTCAAGCACAGTCCCAAGGCCACAACTCCAGGGACCTACCTGCCTAGTAAATCCCCAGCTCCCTCAGCGAGTCCATTATAATCAACTTATCCATTGATGGGATTACAACCCTCATGGCTTAACTACATCAGCTCTGATTATTAATGCATGAACTCTTCAGAGGATATTCTATACCTCACCATAATGCTTACTCAGCATTTGCTTTTCACATTAGATTATAAGCTCCATGGGGGTATGGAATAAATGTTTGTTATTTACAGCTGCTCTCTTGAGAACCAATCACAAGACACGACAGGCACCAGTGCGGACCAATCGATGAATGGATGGAAAGATGGGTGGATGGAAAGATGGGTGGGTTTCACTTAGTATTGTCACTGACACATGGGCTTGCTCATTTCGGTGCTGAAACATTAAGAGACATGGTCTTGGCTGACCGAACTTTTGTTTCTCAGGCAGGGAAACAGTGGGAAGAAATTGAGTTTGCAGATTAGGAACCCAGATGTCAAGGTTGAGATAATGAGCTCAGGACCTTGACTGACGACGGTCAGGAGGTTGCAAGTGCTTCGAGTTCTGTCACCACAAGAGAAATGACCTGCCATTTACTCTGCCACTTTCTCTTGCTTTCTCCAGGGACAGCTACTCCCTTTTCAAAAAATTAATGGGTGTAGACAATTGTGTGACAGTTAATGAGAAAGCAGCACATTCCGTGTGCAGCTCCTTTCACTCAACCAGTATGGATTCAACCCACGGACAAACTCACGCTGCCAGGCCTGAAGACCAACACCCAGCCCTCCATAGAATTGCTAAGTGGATTAACAGCTTCCTCGTTAAGTACAGAACAGCCAACCTATAGGAAAGATATGTTTAGATAAAGCTGCACTTCTAGTGAGACAATCAGACTCATATAGTATTCCAAATTAACCACACTTCCACTGTCCCTCCTCACTGAGAGTAATACAAACAGTTACCTTCAATTATGCTTTCCCTGTGGGTGAGTCAATGCACTCTAAATGAGTTTTTAAAATAGTCTTTAAAAAAATCTAAGAAGGCTTGACAAAGGAAACAGTTCAAATAATGTGACATTCACATAGGAAAGGTATCATTACCTAACTAACATGTCCAAGGAGGGCAGCAGGGGTGGGGCAGGTGGAGAAGGAAACACACCCAGAGCTGTGTACATCTATGTCTGAACCTATGATATGGAATCACAATGCACCGATAAAGACATATTAAAGTAGCTGGGTGGGGAGAAGAGAGCCTGTAGCTAATGAAATAGCAGACTTCAAAGAGAGGACAAGCAAACGTCTATCTCTAGAATTGAAATATGCCCCCAGAGTTGGCTAATTTGAACACATTTTAGCACCACCACCTCTCTCCATCCCCTCCCTCACACCTCCAGAGGCCTGAACCTTGACTGACAGCTCCAGTCCCATCAGCAGAGCAGAAGACATTTATTCTGAGGGAGGTAAACTTTGATCTGCTTAATTGTCTCCTCCATGATTTCTTTGAATAAATGAAAGCAATTACTACTTCAATTCCTATTGCCTCTCCTGGGAAGGAGCAGGCTGGGCATAGGGAGGCCAGTGGACAGCATTTTGCTGCTCCATAGCGGCCTCAGGTCCACAAGCTGCCTGGCAGCCCAAGGCCGCGCTGGCTGTGTGCTTTCCTGCCATGACTCTGGCCCCCAGCCGCCGACTTTTCCTCTTCCTTTGCAGATGTTATGTAATGTACATGGAGGAAGAGGGTTTGAAATAATATCAGATTTTTTTTTTCTTGTGCCAGGGTTTGAACCCAGGGGCATTCTATTTCTGAGCTACATACCTAGTCCTTTTTTATTTTTTATTTTGTTTAATTTTGAAACAGGGTCCTCACTAAGTTATTGAGGCTGGACTCAAACTTGCAATCCTCTGTCTCAGCCTCCCAAGTACTGGGATGTCAGACATGCACCACCATGTCCAACACAAAGAGCTAAATTTAAACTAATAGGACTCTAAGGCTAAGATTCCCACTGTCACCAAGCCCTCCTGATTCTGAATGTTCCAACTTGTCATCTGGGGCCTCTTGGTGTAATCTCAGAAAACCAAAAGAAAAACACAGAACCTCTGATGTATCTTTAGAAATACATTTCAAAGCCCAACCAGATATTTCACAGCAAAGCAAAGCTACTGATATTTCTACGATGCACAAATATTCAGTGGTTATCTGCTAACAATGGAGTTGGTTTTGCCACGTGTGGAAGCATGAATTCAACAGCACCTTGAATCTGGAAGTCAAGTTTGAGGCCATCGTAAAAGGTCTGAGTTTGATCATAACATGAGCGTTCTCCTTCCAGTGCTGGTGTTGGGACATGGGAGGAGACTGGGAGAGCTAGTACAAAGGAACTGAGGGCTGCAGACAATGTCAGGGAGTCCAGGGCACTGAGGATTACCAAAATAATCCTTCAGGTTTATACCTGGGGTTCCCCTCTTATAAAACAATCCACTAAAGAAAGTAACATTTAGTGTTTTTCTTTATGTGCTCACAGTACAAGCGAAATACATCAGTACTTTTCCAAAAAAGATAATTTCATAAAGTCTGCAATTTATTCTTCTATCAGATCTGTTGTAATTTTGTGTGTTTAAAGAGAATAGCCCAGCCGGGCATGGTGGCACGCTTGTAATCCCAGTGCTTGGGAGGCTGAGACAGGAGGATCACACAGGTTCGAAGCCAGCCTCAGCTACTTAGTGAGGCTCTCAGCAACTTAGTGAGGCCCTGTTTCCAAATAAAGTATAAAATAGGTCTGGTAGTATAGCCCAGAGTAGAAAAGCCCCTGGGTCCCACCCCCAGTACCACAAAAAAATAAAAGAGAAAATAGTGCAGGAACCAAAGTCTTCTAATAGGCCTCTCTAATGAGAGGTTCTTTGCAGTTCTTCTAAGAACACCTGCTTCCCAAGCTCTTCTCCCACATCCTCTCCCACTTACACATGCTAAAAAACAGTGTGTATAATAGGCCTGCCTGGGTAGAATATTATGTGTCAGAGTAAAGCTGGAATGCAAAAAGCAAAATATGTGTATACATATGTGTGCACATATACCCAGCACAAAGTCTTTAAAACTACATTTGACTTTAGGGAGAAAATCACTCTTCCTGTGTGTGATACTGGTGATGGAACCCAGAGGTGCTCTACGACCCCCGGTGCTTTTTATTTTTTGAGACAGGGTTTTGCTAAGTCATGAACCCTTATGAGAATTGTCGTCTCTAAGCTAGGTATGGAGGAGCATGCCTATAATCCCCATACTTGAGAAGCTGAAGCCTCAGAACTTAGCGAAACCCTGTTTTACATTTTTTAAAAGGGGGACAGGGGATGTAGCTTGAAGGCAGAACATTCCTGGGTTCAATCTTTGGTGCATGCACATGCATGCATGCAACACACACACACACACACACACACACACACACACACACACACACACACACGGACTGTCACCGCCTTGGAAGTGTAAGGCCTCTTGTCACCTAGCTGAGCAATTGGAGGACTGGGGTTTAAACTCCTCCTAACCTAAGCTCTCTCCATGAAGTATTTCATATATTTACTGTTGGACAGAAAATAACTTGCCACTTTGAAGACAGCTCTGCCCAGAAGCCAAGCAGCCTCGCCCATATGGAGACGCAACCCTCCTTCCTAGGTCTATGGCTACAAGTCAACCTTCTTGTCTACCCAGCCCTACTCAGAGGGAGACGAGTCACATGCTGGAGCTGAGAGGTTCAGGCAGTACTGAAAACATCAGGAGACAAGTCTGGGAGAAAAGATCGTCAAATTTCTTACCTGCAAAAATTTTAGACTTTAGCATCTGATGTTGCTCATGGACTTAGAAATAATGGGTAGGTGAGTTACTGTGCTTGATCCTAGACTCTAAGGTGATGTTGTTCCATCTGAAGAATTCTGCCTTGGGTCGTTGAACTGGATAGTGGATGTAGGTAAGAGAGCCAGTTTGTTACAGGGCTATTGAGAGAGTTCTGAGACATGAGGACTTTTACTCTGGCCATGCATGCAAGTTCTCCACAAAGAAGTGTTTGCTAGGAGGCTGGGAGAGAAGATGTGTGTTTTCCTGAAAAGTGGTGTCCCGGTACATGTAAAGCTGGGGCAACCTGAATCAGCCCCATGGATGGCATCAATGCCAGTTTCCCAGTTTGTGATGTGGCACCATAGCTATGCAAAATGTCGCATCAGGAGAAACTGGGTAAAGGGTGTGTGTACAATCTCTGTATTATTTCTTGCAGCTGCGTGTGAATCTAAGATTGTCTGAAAATAAAGGTTGGTGTCATGGCAAGGAGGGCAGAAGGTAGAGAAGTAACCTGGAGCCACACACTATTACATGTCATCTTTAAACGCCATCCCTCCAGGGAACTTGGCGACAGAAGTGGGAATTTAGGGCATTCCGAAACTTTCACAATAGTGGCTGCAACATAGATGTGCTTGCTCACAGTTTAAGTGACACTCCCTGGGAGGGGTCACATTGCTCTAGTAATTAGTGGGCATGTCTAGCACCCATCCATCCCGAGGTGTGGTTGCTAGGTAACATGACCACTCTTCTATTCTGGCACAGCATCTCAACCCATCCCTTCCTAGAAAGGGGTGGACAGGTTGTGGGGAAGAAATTTTTGTTGGAAAGAAATCTGCTGGTTGCTGCCTATATTCTTTTTTTCCTCCCCCTGAACTGCCAGACAGAATACTTAAAAATACACCTAAGCTGTTGCTGGATGCCAAGAATTTCACATCAACTGACGGCTGGTGGATGGTTGTGACAGGAGGTTTGATGTGACACACTGCATCCCGGAAGATCCCTTGATTGCAGACAAGATCAGACACTACGCAGCAGAGCGGGGAGGCTATTTTTTGACTCCCCACCCCCAGCCGTGTGTAGAACGAAATCTCTCTATCCCGTAACAGGAAATACAATATAATCCCTACTGTAGTTTTCCAAAAAGTATGAAATGAGATGAAAGGTCCACTTTCAGGCAAATGTTGGGAGCTGGACAAAATCAAAGTGGATTTTTATTGGAAACACTCACTCTACCAAACACTATCATTTTAGCCCCGGCAACAAAGACGAAGTAAGTAAAAAGTTGCCCATTTTATAGATGACTGAGGTTTGGAAAGTGATCTGCCCGACATGCCAGTGATGAGGACTGCGCTCAAGCTAGAGGCCTGAGGCCTCCGACCCAGATAACCTCGCAGTTACCTGCGTTTATTCTGCAGACTTCTCTAAGCCTAGATTTTTTTCTAAGACTGAATAACCAAGGAACTCTTATTTTGATTAGCTTTGATAGAAAAACAGATACTGGCAGATGCCCACTGTCTTTGATGCTTAAAAAAAATGCATCTTATGACCAAGAGGTTTTCTAAGTGCAATGAGAACCTGAAGCCCTTAATAAATGAAAACAACGGGTTATCTTGACCCAGCCGCTCCAGAATTCGATACATGGGGAAAAGAAGAAAGGGAGGAAGAAAAAAGAGCCAGGTGTGGTGGAGCATGCTTGTAATCCCAGTACTGAGGATTGGGAGACTGAGATAGGAGAATTGCAGGTTTGAGGTCAACCAACCTTTGCAAGTTAGCAAAACCTTGTTTCAAAATAAAATATAAAGGGCTGGAGGTATAGCTCAGATGTAGAATGTCCCTGGGTTTAATTCTCAGCACAAAAAGAAAAGAAAAGAGAAGAAAAAGAAAAGAAAGAGAGAGAGAGAAAAGAGGGGGACTAGAGATCTGTAAAGCTCTCCATTTGTTCTAAAGAGCTTTGCCTCACCTCCACTTATAGTAATCAGTGTAATACCTTTCCTGCATACAGTGCTTTAGGGCTAAGGGAGCACTTTTGCATACATTATGTCATTTGTTCTTCATAAAAATCCTGTGAACTCAGCAGGGCATTTTACAATGAGGAAAATGAAGTTCAGGAGGGTAGATACATCGCCCAGAGCACTTGCTCCATCACATGGGGCTGAGGACCCGCAGCAATCCTGTGCTCCTGCAGCTCGCAGCCCGCCCCACGGCATTTCCCCAGGCACCCTAGTAGAGCTGAGCCCTCCAGCCCGGTGGACGTCCACGGCCACGTGAACTGGGTTGGGGTGGCGAGTCACAGAGCTGGGGCTTCGGATGGCAACACGAGTAGCACGCTGTCCACCACACCAGGGTTCTAAGCCACCCACCGCCTAACCGGGGCTGGTGCTCTCCATGAAATGCCTTGCATTGGGCCAGTGATCCCGGTGTGCACTGTAAACTAACGGGGCACAAGGCGGGTATGGTGGCACACGCCTGCAAGCCCAGTACTTCAGAGGCTGGCACAGGAGGATGGCAGGTTTGACGCCAGCCTCAGAAACTTAGCAAGACCCTCAGCAACCTGGTGAGACCCTGTTGCAAAATAAAAATAAAATAGAGCTGGGAATGTGGCTCAGAGGTAGAATGACCCTGGGTCCAATCCCTAGTACCAAAAAATTAAAGTATAAAAAGTAATTGAACACAAAGGGCAGGTTTATCCTTGAGGAACTAGGAACTAGGTAAATGACCAACTGTTCATTGAAAGAACAGCTTTTGCCATAACTATTTTTAGAAAAACATAAGTTATCAGAATCTGTACCAAAGGGCTAACAGATAAAGAAGAGCTTTACATAACACGTTTGGCCTCGGTCTGTTTTGCAGATCAGTAACCTTTTAATATTGTTAGTATATGTTTACAGTTGGAAAGTCAAATTAGATCTTTATTTAAGTATGTTTAGAGTTACTCATCAATATATACTGGTAGAATTTTTTTTTTTGGGGGGGGGGGTCTTGGGATGGAACCCAGGGGCATTCGACCTGAGCTACACCCCCTGCCCTATTTTTTATTCTTTATTTTGAAACTGGGTCTCACTGAGTTGCAGAGGGCCTCACTAAGTAGCTGAGGCTGTCCGCGAACTGCGATCCTCTGGTCTCAGCCTCCTAAATGCTGGGATTACAAGTGTGCGCCACCATGCCCGGCTACTGGTAGATTTTTTAAAGTTATTTCTTCTGCTCATTCTGCTTAGGACTTCTTTTATATTTCAGTTTTCTAGGTGAGGTTACAAATGGGTAGTTGTTGGACCCAACTTTAGCCAACAATGGGAATGTATGCTTTGGCCTACCTGTGCTTTTAAGAATTTGATTATGCTGGGCTTGGTGGCACACACTTGTAGTCTCAGTACTTGGGAGGCTGAGAAAAAGAGGGTTGTAGGTTCATGGACAACCTCAGCAACTTACTGAGGCTATCAGCAACGTATCAAGACCCTGTTTCAAGATAAAATATAAAAATAAGAATTAGGTCTCCTGGTTATATCTAAAGCCCTTTTTCTTTTTTATTTGGAAACAGGGCCTCACTAAGTTGATGAGGGAGGCCTAGAACCTGTGGTCCTCCTGTCTCAGCCTCCCAAGGACTGGGATTACAAGTGTGTACCACCACACCCAGCCAAATGGTGAGTTTCAGCTTCCCACTTGGGCTGGGTACCCACAGTAGGCCTGGTGCCAACCAAGGGTGCCACTGCTCTGCTGACATACCCCCCCCCTTTTGCACACCATCACCAGGTGCTGGGATCCTCTCTCTGCCTCAAACCACTCTGTATTGAGCTCTACTGCAGCACCCGTCACATTGTACTGACATGTCTCCATGACAGATGACCACAGCCACACCTCGTCCCAGAAGGGGCCTGGCTCTGTGTGAGCACTCCACTTGGAGATCTGTGAAAGATTCAACTATTCTCATCTTAGAAAACCTTTCTCTTTCCCTCCAGCCCCCAGCAAGTCACCAGGGTTGCTTTCCTGGGCTTTGACATTTTCACAATCAGGATCTTCTTCAACATAAAAGAGAACATCTACCCCCATCTGAGTTAAAAGCTTCCTCTTCGTCCACTTTAATCACAGCCATCTGCTGACAACCTTGCTTCCCTCCGGATACACTTACCAGCCAAATTGGAACATCAAGTGGGGGAGATGCTGAAAACACGCCCGCGGTGTGCTGGGTTTCTCTCTGAAGTGAAGGGGCAACGGCTAAATTAATTAGGAATCACGCAATTCTGCTCAGTTAATAAGCAAAGTCTCCTTACAAAACCTGATGCTACAGCTGAACAGACATGATGTAGGAACTCTTTCAACACGAGGCCTCGTCTCCATTAGCCGTCACACTGACTGCCGTGCCTGCCAGCACAGCTCTGTGAGGGCGACGAGCTCACCCAAGCCCAGGAAGTGTGCAGGCTGGCCGGCCTTCTCAGCCAGGTCCAGGCACGATGCTGCTGGGAGTTCTATCATCAGTCAGTCTCTTAATAAAATGAATGCATACCATCCTCACATCTTCTCATGCAAATTGTGGACTTTACCAACTGTCAACCGTGGAGCAATTCCAACTTGCAGAGGAAGGTTTGTTCCTTCATGTGCATAAATGCCAAAGTCATCGCATCTCTTAGACATGGAGTTATGCACAGTATATATGTTTCAAAGATTCTAAGCCATGATATTTTCTTCATAACAAACTCCCAATATTTAAGGTCAGCAGAGTTCTTGGAGCTCCCGAAACTCCCGGACAGTTTTTTTCTCCCTCCCTCCCTCCCTCCCTCCCTTCCTTCCTTCCTTCCTTTTTTCCTCTTCTTTCTTGCCTTCTTTTTGTGGAACTGGGGATTGAACCCAGGAGCATTCTACCTCTGAGCTACACCTACAGGCCTAATTTTTATCCTTTATTTTGAAACAGGCTCTCACAAGTTGCGGAAGGCCTCACTAAGTAGCTGAGGCTGGCCATGAACTTGGGGTCCTCCTGGCTCAGCCTCCCAAGTACTGGGATTACAAGCGTGCACACCTGGCTGGGAAAATTTTTAAAGTAAGACTAATTTTTCAGTAAGGTGTGGTGGCACATGATTGCAAATTGGAAGCCAATATATGGTAACTTAGCAAGACTGTGACTCAAAATAAAAGCTAAAAAGATATGGGACATAGCTCAGTGATACAGTACTCCTGGGTTTAATCTCCAGGACCATAATAGAAAGAAAGACAGAGAAAAATAAAGAAATGACTTATTTTTTGTCTTTTTTTTTTTAATGGTACTGGGGGTGGAACCCAGGGGCTTTCTACCTCCGGGCTATACTCCCAGACCTATTTTATATTTTATTTGGAAACAGGGTCTCACTAAGTAGCTGAGGCTGGCTTCGAACCTGTGCGATCCTCCTGTCTCAGCCTCCCAAGTGCGGGGATTACAAGAGTGCGCCACCATGCCCGGCTTACATAAGTTAAGCATTATAATAGCTAATGTCTCTTGAGCTACAAACCAGATGCTACGAAGCATGTCACATGGACTTAATTCTCACAAAACTCTTCTAAGTAAATATTATCTTCATTTTCCAGATGAAGCAGCTAAAGCGGAGAGGTGAAGTAACTCTTCCAAAGTCACACAGCTAAGTGGCAGAGTCGCTGCCACACCAAAGCAGTCCGACTTCAGAACCCGCCTCTCCTCTCCTACAGGAAGCTGCATTTCTGACTGGAGTGAGCGCCAAGATGGACATCACAGCAAGGCTCCAGGGCCAAAGGCCAGGGAGGCCTCCATCCAGTCACTTCCTTTCTTACTCTGGAGGGTCCCCTTTGATTTGAATAGAAGAAAACATGGGAGTTTGTAAAAATTTAAGTAAAGTCAAGTATCTGACCTTCTGAATTTAAATGCCATAAACATTCTCTGGAGCATCCCAAGTACCTAGAACCCCAGTATAAAATGCTAAAAATTGTTTGAGTGAATGAATCATCACTATACAAAAGGCTTTAAATTCAGCAAATATTTACTGCATCTGAATTGATCGCCGACTGTGTGCTGTAAGCCAACACAAACAATGCCATCAGCCTCAATGCCACCCCGCAGCCTAGGGTCTGTACTCCCATCCCTTCTGGACACCTGAGAAACAGACACAGGAGAGCTAAATGTCTGGCCAGGAATCTCCTGATAACAAAGATTAAAACTAAATTTGGAAGCAACCCAGGGTCCCAGGTTGCTGAGAGTCAAGAAGGTAGAGTGGGGAGGAAACGGCCACAAAGAGAAGTTAGGTCTCTGCCTCTTTCCTGAAGCAGCTCACGGCTCACTGTCTGTGGGTAAGCATGCAGGGAAATAACACCCAGACCAGTTGGGTGCAGCTGAAGAGTGGACCACACCCAATGAGAGGGAGGTTCTGATGGGTCTGTCCAGTGCTGCCAAATCCTGGCTGCAGTATACGCTGACAGGGCTTGAGCCTTTTTTCTCTTTTGAAACTGGGTATTGAACCCAGGGGCATTCTACCTTTGAGCTCCACCCCTAGCCCTTTTCATTTGCTTTTTGTTTTATTTTTTGTGTTAAACAGGGTCTCAGTTGCTGAGGTTGGCCTTTAACCTGCACTCCTCCTATTTCAGCCTCCCAAGTATTGGGATTACAAGCCTATATCAGCATGGTCATAATCCTCTTCAGTTTTTAAACTACCCCACGTGACCCTACTGAGCAGCTGAGGTCCTAAGCCACCAGTCCTGCAAATCTCTTAAAGACGGGCTTTGTGTTAAGCTTTTCAGGCATAACCGGCATTATGGTCTCAGAGGACCCGCCCGGGGTCACGTGGCCATACTAAGCTCAAGATGACTACCTGGGCCTGGATGGAACAGGTGCTCGTGGTGTTACTAGAGGTTACCTCTAGTAACACCACGAGCACCTGTCCCCAGGGGCTAGGAAACAGAAACCCAAGAAGCAGCTACTTAAGGTCATCTCTGCACACATCGCTCAGTCCCAGCTTTTGATGCTCAAATGCGGGCTGCGCCCGGTCCATCTTGGCGGACCCCACGTGGAAGGGGTGAGCGGCAGCACCCCGGCCTGCCTCAGTGAAGCAGAGAGCCAGCTAGTGTGGCTGCGGCGGTCTCCAGCTCACAGTCACAAAACGAAAAGGCAGAGAAGGGGGCCATCTGCTGCGTGCTGGCTACGGATCCGCTCTGCCTGGATGCCGTAGAGAGCCCCTCCGCTCCTTCAGAGACGACAACCTCGTCTTGTTCTTTTCTGGAAGGAACTGCTTCCCCTAGGTAGGGAGCTCTGTGAAGGGATCCGTAGCTCTAAAATGAGAGAAGCGTGAGAGAGCCCCAAGGTGCCTTCTTTTGGGTTCCAATTCCCATTTACTGTCTGGTTTTGGGGAGAATCCAGGCTGCTCTTACAGACAGGGAGAAGGTAGCACAGAATTTGCTACTATTCATACAGTTTTGTGTGGTATTAGAGACTGAACCCAGAGGCATTCTGCCTCCAAGCTACACTCCTAACCCTTTTTTTTTTTTTTTAATTTTGGTTTGTGTGTCTCAGACAGGGTCTTGCTAGATTGCTGAGAGTCAGACTACATTGCTGAGGCTGTCCTCCAACCTGTGACCTTCCTGTCTCAGTCTTCCAAGTCCTGGGTTTACAGGCATGTGCTACTACAGCCCACCATTCCTACATTTTTAAACAAATGATAGTTTCAGTTCCTATGGTTACTAGCATCTCTTAATACTGTCTTTTTCTTTTTAATCCTGGAAGAGATAGTATTAAAGGTCTGGACCTTTCATCACTGGTAGTAATATAAAGTGGGCTCATAATTGTTAGTAAAGGAGAGGGCTTTTGCTCTGCAGAGCTCAGAGCCTCAGGATCCCCATAGGGGTGCAGGGGTCCAGCCTTGGCTCTCCTCTCCCTCTGCAACTCTTCCCCACAAAGGGAGCGTGTGTGTGTGTGTGTGTGTGTGTGTGTGTGTGTACATGCGTGTGTGCACTACTGGGGATTGAGCTCGGGGGTGCTCTACTATGGGACTACACCTCTAGCTCTCTTTATTTATATATTTTAAATTTGAAACAGGGTCTCACTAAATTGCTGAGGTTGGCCTCGAACCTGCGATATTCCCGCCTCTGCCTCCCAAGTATTGTGATGACAGGTGTATACCACCATGCCCAGGGAGCATCTTTATTGTTCTCTGTGTAGTCAGTGGGGTTCTGTATATGATTGCTTTTGAAAAAACAAAAATACTAAAAAATACTAATTGAAAAAAATCAAATCATGAACCATGTGTGTAATCTCATGTTTGAAACATGTACACATATGCATTTAAGATGCACTGAAAAAGGTTCTAGAACTGTGTGTGCCAACTTTTCTCTTACTGACAGCATTGGAAATGATTCCTATTTCTGCTGTCTTGCTCATTTGTATTTCCTCTCCCTCCTTTTTGGGGAGTACTAGGGATTAAACCCAGGGACATTCTTCCTCCTAGCTATGCCCCCTAAATTCCTGAGATTGGACTCGAACCTGTGATCCTCTTAGACTCTCAAGTAGTGGAATTACTGGTGTGCACTACCAGGCCTATCTCATTTGCATTTTCTAAGTACTATGTCATGAGTTTATATAAAAAGAAATGAGAAGTGTAGGTAAAAAAAATCACATTTTCAGCAAACCTGAGGACTGCTTATCAACATGAAGCTGGCATATACCATGCATAGGATGGGTGCTCTTTTAAGGCATGCGGGGTGAAGGCAATTCTGTGTGGAAGCACCTGCTTTGGGTATCTCAAAGCTCATGCATCCACAAATGGGACAAGCTGGTGGCTTTCAGTGGTCCCACTTGGCAGCCCTAGAATAATCCTCGCCCTGGAACAGGCAGCTGAGACATGAAGGGCACCCTAGCACCTGAGCAGGTGCTGCACAGGGGCGAGGCAGTGGCTGCGGCCAGCTGGGTACTGGCTATGGAAGAGCGGGATGAATCCAAGGGCCCCTGAGTTCCTCTAAGCCAATGGGGTGCTGGCCCTTCCTCGGTGACAAGCTGAAGCAAGGGCATGGTGGCCAATGGCACGACCTCTAGGGTCAGATGTCTGTCTAGCCTTGACTTTGTCCCTCGCCAGCTACAACCTTGGGCTAGTCGCCTGCCGGCTCCAGGCTCACCTTCCAGTCACCTGCTGGCTCCAGCTCACCTTCCTCGCTCCAGAGGTCAGGGCGTGATACTGCCATACACAGCGCCTGGGAGGCCGGCTCCAGTAATCTCAGGCACATCTAACATAGGATTGGACCCAGACTGAACTCACCTAGTATCACTAGTGTGCTCAGCATCGTTGGCCACTGTTCTTCACACCTCCATCTACTCTATTTTCCCAGGAGCAAAGTTACATTCAAATCTCTGCCCAGCAAAATAGTAGAAGGTAATCCAGTGGTACGAATATGAGGTCTCCTTGGCACTTGGGGGAAAACGAGCAAGAGACTGCAACGCTCTGCCCATTATAATTCTCTTACTCAAATGTGAATGATAACAGTTCATAGGATCATAATCCGATCTGTCACCCAAGTTCAATCATGGATGTTTCCTTCCATTCTCCACGTGCTTAGAAGGATGGTATTTGGAGGAGTATATGCATTATCTGGAACCTAAACTACCAAGTATGATGAAACAGTGATTTTTACATGATTTAATTTGAAAGTTCTCTAAATCTTTGCAAAATATCCATTGACTTCTTGAAGAAACTGCTCTAGTGATAGCTTTAAAATTTGAAAAGAATGTAAACTGCAGGACTTTTTTTAGTTCCCTTTAAATAAAGATCAGATATTAAAGTCACTTTTCCTCATTAAGTACTATCTTCAAATAAAACTGAAGGAAATGATATTGCAGGCTATTTATGATAAATAGGAGAATCAAGAGATGGTAGGAAAGTTGGTACATTAGACTTGTAAAATTCCATGTAAAATGCCACATTTTGGTTAAATGTTCAAAACTCCTGTTTTCAAGCCCAGTGTGGTGGTGCACACTTGTAATCCCAGTACTTGGGAAGCTAAGACAGAAAGACCACAGGTTTAAGGCTAGTGAGCAGTAATTTAGCGAGATTCAATTTCGAAATAGAATCTCTAGGGGGTGAAATTCAGTGGAAAAATGCCCCTAGGTTTAATCCCTAGTTACCTACACACACACACACACACACACACACACCACCACCACCACCAACACCACCACCACCACCACCACCACCAACAACAACAACAACACCTTTCACCCAGGCACTCCTGTAATCTCTGGATTTAGTTTTCCTGCCTCCCATCTGGGAAATGACTGCCCAGTACACTTTCCTGGCTGCTCTTCACGACAGAGTCTGTGACCTCGTGGGCTTGGCTCTTTATGAGAAAATGTGAGGCGGTGTAAATTAGACATCAGTTTTTTTGTTGTCACGTGTCTACACCTGGAGCCATGAATTATGCAGGCCGGTGTGGGTTGTCTTCTGAAGGGAGAGAGCAGGTGGGGAGCCTCACAAAAGATGGAGCTGAGCGGGGCCAGTGTCACGGATAGGAGGATGTGTCAGGCCTTCTGCCTGCACAAGGCTAATGGAGATGCGCCCACAACACTACAGGGAATGCAGCTTCCTCATCCAAAACTAGACTCCAGGACACCACGATTAAAAATGAAAGAGAAAGTCAAAGCTGATGCTGTTTGCACTCGATCGTTTTCAAAAGGCATTACATGTCACTGGGCGGTGAGTCTCAACCAGTGCTCCAGCAAAAGCCGGCCCTGCCTTCTTTCCCAACTTTCCACCTGCCCTCCTTTATCCACAACTGCATCTATTTAGGCACCCTGCCCAGGTGAGAGTTACTGACTGAATGATTTAATCGCTGCGCATTTGTCAAGCACCTCCTAGCTAATTCAGTTTCTTAATCTTGCATGTGTATCAAAAGCCCCTGGGGAGATCTTAAACGGTGCTGACACCTGGGCTTCTGGATCTTTCAGCTGCTCCTGGCGGAACTGGTGTACAACTATGGAGGGAAATCACCAGTATAAATGTGTGAGATTTACAGATAAATGAGGCATTTCCCCTATTCTCGGGGAATTTAAGTTATCAAGCTAATTCAGACCCAAATAAACCTCACATCACTTCCAAAGATTATGATAACTATTGCTGGAGCCATTTTCTTTCTTCTTTCAATCCTTCCTATTCCAGTATGTGCCAGAAACCAAGGCAACAAAGAGTGTCCCTAACCAAGAGGTCAAGATCTGATGGGGTACACAGATAATAAGGTAAGATGGGGAGAAAGAATAGCACCAGATTCAAAAGATCCCAAGCCAGGTGTGGTGAGGCACGCCTGTAATCCTAGTACTTGGGAGGTTGAGACAAGAGAACCGTAGGTTCAAGGCCTCCCCCAGCAACTTAGTGGGACCGTATTTCAAAATAAAAAATGGCTGGGGGTGTAGATTGTAGGAGGAATGACCCTGGGTTCAATCCCCCACCCCCAAAAAGAGGGTCCTAGTAGGACGCCCCTTAGTCAGCCAGGATGCAAGTTAAGGGAAAACTCTAAGTAGGCGATATATGACCAACTTTCAAGGTCGAGTTTGAGTTAGCAAACTCAGTATAGTATGTATACATATGTGTGTAGTTACCATCCAGGGCTTCCAGTATAGGGACAGCACATGTAAAACCACAGCAGTGATGAAGAGCAGCATCTCTGGACCACAAGTGAATGGATGGGACTGAAAGGAAGGGTGAAAAGCTGGAGAGGCAGGGCTCTGGTTGTAAAGAAGTGTGGTGCATACCCATCCCCCAGAGCTGGAGCTCCATCCTGAATGCCCTGGAGATGCTCCTGAAGAACTCTGAGAAAGTGAGGTTTAGTTTTGAGATAATTCCAGGGCCTTCTTTTGATTAAAAAAAGAAATTAGGGCCACATATGTTCTGCCCAGTATGTTCACAGTTATCACCTTCCCTGGAAACCAGCAACCTTGGCCCATCTTCATGCACATGGACGCCGTGACTAGCTCAGCCTGAATTTCTTAAAGATCTTCATGAGACTTCACAACAGAGAAACCTCACACCATTTTCTAATATCTGAATGACACCCAGCTCCTCTCCAGGTAACTTAACAGTAATAACAATATTGATAACTTTTGTCCCACTCTAAGTGACAGGGTATCCGCAGACATTTAATTCTTACAGAAGCCTTTGTTGAGATGATATTATTCCAATTGTACACACAGGTAAAGAGGACACTGAAGCTCTGTGAGGTTAAGCAACTTCCTGAAGGTCACACAGCTTGTGTAGATCTGGGGTAAAAACTTGAGTCTGACTACAAAGTTATGGTTGTTTCATCCTTAGCTGCTTGATTCCCCAGCTCAGAGAGAGAGCAGCCTTTTTACCTCTGGCCTATCAGAGGGAAGTTGAGGAAGCTACAGAATCCATGATGTGCCAGCCATGATGTCACTCCAATGAATGACAGTTCAGAAAGAGGAAAGCTGCACTCCATTTCTCCTATTTTAACCCACAGAACCTCAAAAATTCTATATAGCTCCTATACATTGTGGGTGGCATTGTAGTACAGCCACTGTACAGATGAGTGGACTAGGAATGTAACCATCATGTGACCCAGCTATAGTACTCCTCAGTATCTTTCCTAAAGAATTAAAGACAATATTCTAGTGGTGTATGCATATCCATGATTAGAGCAGCACAAGTCACAATAGGTGTGCATAACAGATGAATAGACAAAGACGGTGTAGTATATGCAATCAGGTTTTGCTCAAACATAAAGAAGTGTTGGGCTCTGCACAACCGCCTGACAAAACTTCCAATGAATCAGCAAGATGTAGCGCCGAGTGGATATGGAGGGCATAACTACTCCCCTTGCCCCCGCTAGCCCAATTTGGTAATGTTGAGCCTTATTGGCTCAAATAATGCTTCCATGCTCATGAACCCCTCGTGCATTGGGTAATGATTGGCTGTAAGTTATGTGCATTGCACATGCAAGGGTGACCTTTAGCTTGATAGGTTAGAATAGTTTCCTATTGGAAATCCCCCTTGCGGTTTTTTGCTTTAAATTGGGTTGCCTGAGAGAAATAAATGAGATCCTGCTTGACTCGACTCCCGGATCGTTGTGTGTTTCTGTTTGGGCCATCAGCACTCTCCTTCCTGTTCAGCCCCACCGCTGATGGGCTGAACCCATCAAAGAAGAACAAAATGATGCCACTTGCAGGGAAATGGATGGAAGTGGAGAACCTCATGTTAAGTGAAACAAGCCAGACTCAGAGTCCAGGGTCCTGTGTCTTCTCTCATATGTGCTAAAGAGAAGGGGGGCCTCAAGGAGAATAGGAGGGCGACCAGTAGGGTAGTAGAAGGGAAGAGAGGAAAGGAAAGAAAGAGATGCCGGAGAATAGACCAAATTATGCTGTGTGTCCCAGTATGCCACTATGAATCTCATTGCTACGTATAACTATTATTCAGAAATAGAAGAAAGCAGGCTGGAAAGGAAGAGGAGGCGAGCAGAGCCTGCTCCTCCCAGTCACACCGACGAGTCCCATGGACACTGCTCAGGGGCCAGGCATAAGCAGATCTCAATTTGAAGGTGGCTTGATGCAGCAATGTGCAGCAGCCCCTGATTCTCAGCTTGAGCTACTCAAGCTCCTCCCTCAACAGACATTTATGAATGTGGGAAGAACCAAAACAAGCCGCCATGGACCAAAGAGCAGGTGCCTAGAGACAAATGGGTTTGAACCTCGAAGCCAACACTTCTTAGCCAAGCTGAGCCAGGTCAAAACATTGAACCTTTCAGGAGACAAGTTTCTTTATCTATACAGTGCAGGACAACTGTGCCTACCAGACATAATGCACCAAAGTCCAAGTCCTGCTACATAGTGAGCCCTCAGTAAATGCAGAATTTAGCTTGGCTGGTGATCAGGCCTGTGATTCCAGTACTAGAGAGGCTGAGACAGGAGGATTGCAGGTTCATGGCCAGCCTCAGCAACTTAGCAAGACTGTCAGAAGTTTAGCAAGACACTGTTTCAAAATAATAAATAAAGTAGGGCCAGGTGTAGTGGAACATGCTTGTAATGCTCACGTTTCGGGGGCGGGGACAGGAGGACTGCACTGGTTCGAAGCCAGGCTCGCTGGCTTAAGAGACCCTGTTTCCAAATAAAAATATAAAAATAGGTCTGGGAGTGTAGCCTGGAGGTAGAAGGGCTTCCAGGAAACCCAGTACCACCAAAAATAAGTAAATAAATAAATAAATAAATAAATAAATAAATAAAGTAGGACTGGGGGAATAACTCAAAGGTGAAATGCCTTTGGGCTTAATCTCTAGTGCCAAGAAAAAAAAGTAGAAATTCCTTCTTCTGATATGATTAAAATGGATGAATTAAGCATTAACAAAACAGTCTCTAAAACACACATGCTAAAGCTGACATGAGATTGGCTCCCTGTGAACGCATTCAGGAAACATGTCACTGCCTGGTATAGATGAGAAGTCCACGTGCTCTTTAAGTGGGCTGCAGGCACTGGTTCTGAGCATTCCACAGCTGTGCATGTGAGGCAGGTGTGGCCACATGTGGGGCCTGGAGGGAGGGAGGCTGCATCCAGCCTGACGCCAGCCCCTCTGGGTGGATAAGGAAGTGACAGAGCCTGCAGATTTCTCAGAATGTGTGGGTCTCCTGGTCTGCAGGGGCAGGCAGCACAATTTAAAGTATAAAGGGGAAATAGCAGGGCATTGTGGGACACAGCTGTAATCCCAGCACGTGGGAGCCCGAATCGGGAGGAGTGCAATTTCTCAGCTAGCCTCAACAATTTAGTGAGATCCTTGGCAACTTAGGGAGACATTGTTTTAAAATAAAAATAGGATATGGGTATGGTGGTGCATGCTTGTAATCACTGTACTTGGGAGGTCTCAGCTACTTAGTGAGATCTTGTTTCAAAATAAAGAAAAAATAGGACTGTGGGTGTAGCTCAGAGGAAGAATGGCCCTGGGTTTAATTCTCAGTTCTGAAAAAAAAAAAAGAAAAAAGAAGTACTAGGGGCTGTGGCTTGGAGATAGAATACCAGTAGGTTCAATTTCCAGTGCCCATTCCCCTCCACAAACCCAAGTATAATGGAGAAATAACACTTGTTTTATAGAGTATAATTTAAAAAGTCAGGAGTTAGAAGGGACTGAGTATAGACCAGGTGACAGTTTTTGAAGGTCAAAGAGCTTTGAGAACCTAGAGAGGAAGGCAAACTCAGCATTGGGGTTAGCCAGGGTTCTCAAATGGGGATTCCTGTGTGGTCCTTTAGGAATCTGTGAAACCCCTAAAACTGTGCAAAGCCATGTGAGCAGATATTTGACATCCTTCAGATGGTCAAAAAGGCCAAGAACAGACTTGAGATCCAAATCCTGGCTGTGCTGTCCCTGTGCAATTGTTCAGAAAGCGTCCTAAGCTCTTTGGAAGGAATAATAAAGCTTATCTCATAACAGTGTTGTAATTAAATGAATTAATGTTTCTTTTCCTGGGTTATAAAAGCCCTTTTATAAAGCCATTTTTAAACAAAACAAAAAAGTTTACAAAAGAAAAAAAATACAGAAAAAGAATTAACTTGCTTCGTACATCCCCAAAAGAGAAAAAAATAAAGGGGACAATGCCAACATGCTCAACAATAAGGGGTTCTTTTTCTTATTTTTTATAATACAAAATACAAGCAAAGGATACACATACTTAAAGCTCAGAGGCAGACACGCAGTCCTGGGAACCCTTCAGGACTTTTTTTTCTTTGTCTATGCAGATACATACAGAGACTGGGATATGTAAAAATTATGTATCACAAAAGACCATCACACGAGTCTACCAGTGCATGTTGGATCTGTAAGTCACAGACATGGTCAACAAAATCATGTTCACTTCAACCCCATTTCATCTAAATTAAAGAAAAAACCTTTTAAACAAAGTGGTTACATTCAAACTTTAACTTCCTTAGTGCCATGCTGCAGACTTCAGCACTGTTAAGGTATTACAAGAATGCCCAGCCCTCTGGCGTCTGATTATGTTTCTAGCAATATTGCAGTATGAAGAAAGAGATGCCTAGGTCTCAGCCTGTGAACTAACTGATACATTTAAGCAGGTTTTCCTCTTTTACCCTTCCTTCTCAGAACATAAAATATTAGGAGCTAACATCAAGGAGGACTGGGAGTTTTAGAGCTGGCAAAATGAACGCTAAAAGATGAATCAAGGCAAATAATTACTGAGAACTTGGCTGCTGCTTAATCTGGCTAGTCTTAGCCTTTCCTTAAGTCTTGCAGGAAGTAGGTGCATAAGGTTTGCTGCAACACGTTCATGTTAAACTAAGTGGAGCTCTTATTTACAAATCTTGTAACAAATACTTCTGGAGGAAAAAAAGAAATGGGTTATAGTACTCATCTTATGCCCCCCAAAAACGTGTATACAAACCCCTGAAGTATTCTGTGTGTGTGTGAGAGAGAGAGTGTGTGTTTGTATACATCTGGCAATTAAATCTTTGTCTTCTGGAAATTAGTGAAGTAATGTTTTAAAGCACATTGAAAAACACCTGGGACATAGTCAGTGCTCATTAGTAATCATCATCTTGGATATAGAAGAAAGTGCCAGGTCCCTAGATTTCTGGGTTCTGTAATAACCCTGTCCTCAAGTTAAAAAATAAGTCATTTGAGGCATCTGTGTATCTAATGTCAATATATAAAATGGATGCCTCCCTGCTTGAATATCTTTGAGCACCTGTTTTTCTCCAGACTCTTTAAATGTAAAGGTGATTAAGAGCGTGCCCTTCCCTGGAAACACAGTCTGGGGCGGACAGATAAGTGGTAAAATAAATATACATAGATAATTATAATTAGCTGGCAAACCCAATGACAGAAATATATTCAGAGGATTATGGGGACACAGATGACAGATGCTAATTCAGCTGTGGGAAGAGATGACCTTCAATATTTGTCCAGGAAAGCTTTGTTTAAAGAAGCAGCATTTCTGGAAAAGGGAATGGTCCCAGTGTTTCAAGGAGAAAGCATATACCAAGGCCAAAAGACAAGACTCTGCGAGTGTAAAGGACCACTGTGGGCTCACAATACGGGAGTCCAAAAGATGTGGAGTATCGGCTTCTTCATCACTGTGACCAAAATACCCAACAAGAACTTAGAGGAAGAAAGACTTATTTGGCTTATGGTTTTGACAGTTCAATCCATGATCAGCCAGCTCCAAACCAGAAACATCATGGTGACAGGAAGGCTGAGCTCATGGGACCCAGGAAGCAGAGAGCGAGGGGAGAGCCAGAGGAAGGGACCAGGGACACAGTGGTATCTTCCTTCTGTCTTGCCCTAGCTACCTATGTTACCACCCAGTAACTCAATTCAAATATTCATCAGTCAACAGATTTAGCTACAGGTGAGACTAGAGCCCGGAGTCAGTTATTTCGCCCCTGAACATTTTTGCATTGCCAATGCATGGGCTTCTTCAGAGACATCCTATATTCAAACAACAACAGACATGAGACAAGGAATGGTAAGAAGGGACCAGAGGATGGGCTTGGCCCCCCGAGGGCCTGAGTGCCTTGCTGAGCAGCTAAGACTTCTCTGTAGTGCTTAGATACAGAGATAAAGAATCAAGCACGAGAAAAGGGTGAAGACGGCCGCATCTAAAGTGAAGGAGACTAGGAGAGGCCTGGGAAGTCGGCAGAGAGAAAGAAGGATGACGAGAATGAAGCTCAAAGCCTGAGCTGAGTGCACAGTGCTGGGATGCAACGAGGGAGAGAGAAGCCCGGGACATTTAGGAGATAAACATGGAATGACTTAGTTAGTGACTACAACAGAGATGAGAGGGAGACACATTCACTTATAACTGTGAGATCTAGCTTGAGTGACTATGCCCATGGTGATCCCATTATCTGAAATTAGAAGTGGGGGAGGAAATGAAGCATGTGTTTATGGGATGGACAGGGAAAGAAGAACTGGGTATGGGTCACACTGAGTTGAATTAAATTGAGTAGGACACACTGAGTGATTCCAGAATGGGTTTCTAATAAAGATTAAATTAGATAATGCACATGGACTGCTTCATAAGCTACCAAAAAACTAATTATCCTCATGATCATTGCTATTAGCTTACAGTATGAACCACCGAGTTCTTATTTCACCTCTCACAGTCTCAAATTTTCCATCCACTTCCATGGGGATAATAAGAACCCTTTATTTCTATTTCATATGGATGTTTGCGTATAAAATGAAATTGTCCATGAAACATCAAGTTCTTTGTAGGAAAGATACACAAATCCAACATATTATTATTAAACGCCATTAAATTTGAAAAGATGAGACAGTTTGCAACAATAATTTCTACAATGTTTAATAATGAGAAGACAATTATAGCTCTGAAATGCATGGTTTAACATGAAAGCCAGATCACTGTGATATTTTTAATCATATAAATGAAAACTTAATTTCTCTAACTCGCCTACATTTTTTTAATGGTACTGGAGACTGAATCCAGAGGCACTAAGCTATACCCTCGTCCTTTATTATTTTTTATTTTGCAACAGAGTCTTGCAAAATTGCCAAGAATGGCCTCAGATCTGGAATCTTCCCTCTGTCTCAGCCCTCAACTTCCCAAGTACTGAGATTATAGGAATACACCACTTGTGTCTAGATTTGAGAAAATTTTTCCAGAAGACAAAATATTGTAGTTTTGCATATTTATATGTATATATGTATGTATACATATGTACATGTAAATGTGTGTGTTTAGAAGAGTATGTCCCCTCATATGTACAGATGGGAAATAAAATATTAAAAGCCTGAGTCCATGAACTTGGTTGGTTCACAAAAAATTACTTGTTGATTCTTTGGGATATATTGAAAAGGTAAGAAATCACAACAGCATCAGTTGAAATCTGTTTTTTGGTACCAATACTCTTGAACCAAACAGTCTTTGTATTCACTCATCTTAAAATCCATTCACTTTAGAGCAAATGGGCCTTCATGTACCCCACTCCCATCTCCAGGCAGCAAATGAGATTCGTTAATTTATTCCCATAATACATCCTATTCTTTAATAGTCCTTATTGCCAGTAAATATCTCCTCTGAGTCTCATCTAAATCTATTGTTAGGCACCAACCAGGCCATTAATGTTGAGAAGAAAACTTATCCACTGGTAAGTAAACAAAGAAAATCCTTTGCCCCAAAACAATAAAAGAATGCCCACTTGCCCCGATGGTCATTGCCCCCAGTGTACAGAGAACACCTGGCACATTCACACTCTGAGTATTTCTTACAACCATCTTCTTGAAGGAGAAATCTGCATCTCCTGAGTATTCATTTTTGATACTGAGGTCAGCAAGACACAGAATAATTCCTCTCAAAAAGGACTAAGATGGGAAATCCTACAACCGCCTGGCATCTCCTTGGAATACTGGAACTTACCTAGGAAGGCACGTAGGGACCATGTCTGCCAACTATACATTTTTTTTGCCAAATATGTCAATATATTATCTCCCCCTCCCTTGTGGTTCTGTCCTCTTATAAATGGGGGTTGAGGGGAAAATGACTTATTTTCCTTTAAGCGAAAGCCATTGCTCGCTTACTAAAACTGTTGTTAAGACAGTTCTCCCAATCTTTGACTTTAGCCACAAGGGTAAAGTTATATAATACTTAGTCTCAGATTAAAACAGAGTATACAAAATTGTTTAAATTACATCCAAAGGCCGGGTGTCGTGGCACATCCTTGTAATCCCCGCGGTTGGGAGGCTGAGACAGGAGGATCGCACAGGTTCGAAGCCAGCCGCGCTGGCTTAGGAGACCCTGTTTCCAAATAAAAATGTATAAAAAATGGGTCTGGGAGTGTAGCCCAGAGGTAGAAGGGTTTCCAGGAACCCCAGAACCACCAAAAAAAATTACATCCAAAAAGCAGGTAATATCATTTTAAATAAGCTACTATGTGTGGGAGAGTTTATGCAGAAGACAAAATCTTTGTGGATGATCATGGGTCAAAGACACAGTGCTCACATAGCTACTTGATAGTAATAAGAATAGCAGATATCAGCATTATTCTAAGACCATTACACATATGCTCTTAAGTGTCTGGAGAATCTGATTAGGTGTTATCACCCCTGACATTTAGATGAGGAAATTGAGGTGCCAGGAAAGTCACACAGCTGATAAGTGGTAGGCATGCATTAGGTAGTTCTGTCCTAGAGCCCGGACCCCTGGCCACTCTGGAGTGGATTTCCATCTTAGTCCTTTGCCTCAGTAAATCTAATCTATGTCTAATTAAGATAATCTTCCTTTTAATGTCACATCGAGACTATTTCATTTTCAACATGATCACATCAATTAACCAATTAATCATATTAATAAGTAATTTCTTATTGCACGTCAATGATGTGCTTAGCACTCTTAAGACAAAAGTACCTAGAATACCTCATTTAACTTAATCCTTTAAAAACTTTCACCAAAGCGGCAATCTCCCTCACTTTATAGGTAAGGAGATCGAGGCTCAGAGGTTTAAGCATCCTTGCCATGGTCAAACACAAGGAGGGGGAGAGCCAGGACCTAATTTTCATGGCACACGCCCTGAGTGGGATCCGGCCTCACCCTCACTCTGTAGATTTAGGCTTTGCTTAGAATTATGATAATGCCAAAGCTTTCCACTCCCCTTCACCAGCACGGGGTTAATCACACATATACAAACATAGCTACACTCCTTAACCAAGATGCTTCCAGTGAAACCCGGTGAGCCTGGTGAAGGTTCATTTTCTTTCCAGTCACTGGAGTGCACATATTTTTATAAAGTATATGACAAATATGTTTAAAATTAAAGTGATAATTTGTCACTAGGTTCAGTGACACTATCAGGCTCCAGTAGAATGAATTTTTGTTTGTTCCATGGGATAATTAATTTCTAATTTTTTTTCTTGAACTACAAAAAACAGTAACAGGTAATTCTATCAAGAATTATTTTCTCCAAGAGACACACTATACGGTTTAAAATTAAAGTGAATTAATCATCCAGGCATTACAGGAAAATAATCATTTTGATGATTATTAATAATCAATATTAAACAGAAAATGGTATTCCACACTGTTTACTTACTCTGATTATGACTAAAGAGAGAATTTTTTTTGTTTTGTTTTACATTATTATCAAAGTTACTAAATAATGAAGATTCGTGGTCATGAAAAAAATACTTAAAGATTTCTCTGTTAAAAATAGTATCTAGCCAGGCGTAGTGGCGCACGCTTGTAATCCCAGCATTCGGGAGGCTGAGACTGGAGGATCGCGGTTCGCGGACAGTCTCAGCTACTTAGTGAGGCCCTCTGCAACTCAGTGAGACTGGTTTCAAAATAAAGAATAAAAAATAGGGCAGGGGATGTAGCTCAGAGGTCGAATGCCCCTGGGTTCCATTCCCAGACCCGCAAAAAAAAAAAAAAAAAAAAAAAAAGACAGTATCTGTGTTTCTACCAGAAGTACAATGGTGCATGTGTGCAAACTAAGACAAGAAGAAAGAAGTACAGAGCTGGCCTCGGCCTCATCTTTTAGCTCCACCACTTTCATAATGTAATTTCTGCCTTATGGCCCAAGAGAGCTGCTCAAGCTCCAGCCATCGGGGTTTTCTAGCTAGGAGGAAAGAGGAAGGGATGGGGAGGGAGAGGTCCCTTCCTTAAATGACACTTCCGTAGAAGTCACTGGGGCACTTGTGCCTTCATCTCATTGACCAGAACTTAGTCTCGGTGCAACATCTAAATACAAGAAGGGACCGGAAGGTTCCATCTTTGTTTTCAGCTTTAAAAAAAATTAAAAAAGATCAGGTCCTATTATTCAACAGAAGAGGAAAGCATATTGTTAAGAGAAAATTAAAAGTCTCTCACTAGAGTTTAAGAGCAATAATGTAAAAAGAATAATATTCTTCCTTTAAAGTAAGATCCTAGCCTAGGGCTTTGCAAACACCCTTCCCTCAAAACCTAGTTGGCAATCATACAATTTAAAGTCTTACCTAAAATTACATAATCCAGAGCTAGAGATAGACACTGTGCATAGGAATAAACATTATTGTTATGTTCTTTCAAGGTGTATTTCATTGAACCTATATCACCATTGTAGAAAAAGAAAAGTGCAGAGCTGAACCATGATAGTCAGGTCAGACTGCTTCTATACAAGTGACAAGCACTGGTGTGGTCCATCAACACCAATGCTGCTCATCCAGTTTAAAACACTGTTGACAACGGAAGCCTTTGACTTGACTAAATGTCAAGAAGAGAGGAAATATGAAACAGTAAAACCATCTGAGTGAAAATACTCCACGTGCTGTGTGCGTGGAGAACCTTGATTAGCTTGGCCAGTTTGAGCACAAGCTTGTCTGAGGCAGAGACCATCCCTCTACCACATCACTAAATGAGGCCAACCCGGAGAGCAGTCACCATAGTATATGATTTATATTAGGAATCTACTTTTTTCATTTGTATTTGCATTTGCATTGAAATGTTTAAGTCTCTAGTTTTCAAATAGCTGAGGCCATGGCAGCTAAGGATCCTTATGACTTCTTTAAATTTATTTCATGTTCCTCTCAAATCTTGGATGCTAAGTGTTCTTGGCTTTGGTAGGCATTCCCTGGGGATAAGGTTGCTCCTCAGTAAAAGGTAGTAAAAAATGGAAAAGGAAAAAACTGGAAACCCTACTAGGAAAAAAAAATCTGAACTAACTCAAAGGAACAAGGCAGTTGTGGCAAAGAGTGGGTGTTACCAACCGCAATAAGATTTCCCCTGTATCTTTCAGTCTGAATTCTTTTTCTTTATACTTTTATTGGTGCGTTGTAATTATACGTCACAGTAAGATCCAATGTTCTTGGTTGCAAATGAGAGAGATTTATTCTGGTTAACTTTACAAGCAAAGGAACTTCTGGGAAAATATGGGGTAGGCCACAGGTTCTTCAGGAAGGCAGAAAGGTTGAGAAAACAGGCAGGGAGCAAGCTGGATTGCTAGAAAACAGCCCCCATAGCACCCAAAATACAACCATAGGGTTGTATTTTCAGCTCAACCTCGAGCCCCACTGGCTGCCATCACTGTGGGTGGAACACATTCTAGATGGTTCTTCTTCCTTTGCTTCAACTGTTCTATACTTTTCATCAGTGAAGGAAACACCCAATCAGAGCTAAGGCTAGATTTTTAGGCTCAGAGAGTCTGAAAGAACAAGTGCCTGGCCTCCTGAGCCTCTATGAGAGAAGACAGGCCACGTATCTCAAGTCTCATATCATGATGCTTCCCCCAAAATGGAACTGTCCAGATGTTGGAGAGCTGAAAATGCAGCCCTTCACATAGGATTTGTAATTTACAGATATGTGAACTAAGCAGATATCTTTAATGCTGTGTCTTTGTTTTATTCTCTTTAGAAAGGAGATAGTTAATGGACGTATTCTGGGGACAAAATAAAATCATTCAAGTAAATATAAGTCATGTGACCCAGGGCAAGCAGTCCATGTACTGGCTCAAAGTGCCACTGTGAGGAAAGACCAGGAATGTGCTCTATTCCATGAACATGCACACGGACATGGAGATAGTCAGCATCCATGTTAGCATGTCCGGAGTTGTCAGGAGTGGACTTTGAGAACATGGATTAAATTCCAAACTCCAGATGGACGTGCTGATGCATCCTATAATTTCAGTGCATGGAAGGCTGAGACAGGAGGATCACAGGTTCAAGGCCAGCCTCGGCAACTTAGCAAGATCCCGTTTCAAAATGAAAAATAAAAAAGGGCTGGGAGTCTAGCGCAGAGGTAGAATGCCCCTAGTTTCCATCTCCAGTACCAGGCATACACAAAAATTCCAAACATCATTTAAACCCTATTGCTCTAAAGTATCTGCCATACAACTGGATATGTTCTTTAAATTTCCCTTATTCTTTTTTCTTTTCCCCTCCATCTCTTCTTGTGATTATTTTGTTGTTGTTGTTGTTGTTGTTGTTGTTGTTGTTGTTGTTGTTGTTGTTAAAGAGGCCTGGTGCTTTATTTGGAGGAGTTTCTGAGGGCCCCAATTTCTTCCTACTTGGTATTTAGCATGCTTCTGCCTCCCTGGATTTACTGCATAAGTGGTAGAGACGTGGGTTCACTTTTCTGGCATGACTCCCCAGTGGGCAGCACACTGTGCTTCTTCGGGAGATGTGGAATGTGTAGTTTTTCTTTCCTCAGAATGTCAACACTCATCATGGCTGCCTAGACCCATTAATTCATTAGGAGTGCAAAAGGGTGATGCTCCAATTCTGTCATTCCTTTTTTGTGTATTACCTCATATGTGCTACAAGGAGAAACTTCCCCTATCAGGTAGGCCAGAAGTACAGTCCTAAAGAAAAAGGCCAAATGTTTGGTTCTTTCCCTTGATTTATCAGTTTTCACAATATGTAGGTTTTCTAGCATCCTCCAAGAGATCTTTTTGCCCTGGTGTTATGACAGATTTATTTATGTGAATAAATTTCATGGGTTTCCAGCCATTTCCATTATTTTCTCTACTAATACACACACTTTCTCCTTTTGGGCCAGACAGAACCTGTTCTAGTAGGCTCTTGAGTCCTCTTGTCTCTGATAACTTTGTCGATAACTTCTTGGCTTCTTTATATAAGAAAATGTTTCTGCCTCACCACTTACAGTAACAAAACCCCATCAGCATTTTTTCCTTTGTCTTTTTCCTTTGCCAGATTACAGATCAGTTTTCAATGTCCCCATCATGAGACTGTTAATATTTCTTCCTTTACCTGATCCCCTCTTTCTCCTAAATCTCACCAACCAGAAGCTTATGCAAAAAAGCCTTCACATAAAAAATCATAGCTTTTCCACATTAAAAAAATTACTAGCTCATCTCTCGTCATACACAAAATAAATTCAAGGTCACCGGTGTGATTGTTGAGATTCAGCATGATTAGAATCTCTGAAGCATATCCCACACCCCAGCCAAACTACAGCACTCTAAATCCTTACAAACGCCCTGCCTTCCTCTGCCTGTGTGACTTTGCTGAGGCCGATCCCTAATTTCCACTTTGGGAAATTCCAGTAACAGTCCAGGGCACAGTGGAGAAGCCATCTCCCTCCAGCCATTTTCCCAAGCCATGGACTGCCTGGGCACTTTTCACTAAGCACATCATATTTGAGCGGCCTATTTATAGGCCTACATAACACTCAGTGAGTAAAAACTACAAACTTAAAATAACTGGAGCTATTTTACTGATATTTCCAATATGTATTTATTCTTTTATTTAAAAAAGAATTTGAAGAGCTACTGGAATGATGACACCTTCTGAAATCTTTTTCTCAATTCTGCCCCCATATCTGCTGAGTGAGCTGCCAGCCCTAGCAGATCTACCTACAAAGTGGTTCCAATGCTTTGTCTTGCATTTGATATATTAATTTTGCAAACAGGGAGTAAACTGAATTCCTAGGTGAACAGAGATCAAACAGGAAAAAAAAATCACTGTGATCACTTTTATCATTCCTTTTTGGAGGCAGGACTACAGAAAAGGAAAAAGAAACTTCAGAAAATAAAATATAATTCTAGCATGTCATATCAGAGCAGAATCCACCATACACAATCACACTGTGTTTGGTATCTGTGGCCTATAGTCAAGAAGACAGCAATATGGAGTGAGAAAGCACCTATATATGACAAAGTAAGAAAGATTAGATTCTCCTGTTGGTGCCATTTTCTGTTCAACCTATTGCTGGTTCACTGGCATGCAGCTAAGCATTGTCAAACCCATTAAAAAATATTCTAGAGTTAATATAGACAAGAGCGGTGGTATGTGCCTGGAATTACAGCTACTTTGGAGGCTAAGGCAAGAGGATTGAAAAGGGAGAGTTGTAGCTCAGTGGTAAAGTACCCGAATTCAGTCTCCACTACTGGAAAATATGTGTATGGGAATAAATAAAATGGAGAAAGTCCACTCAAAGTGATAAACATGACTTGTTTGTCAACAACTCCAGTCCACGTGTTCAACCTAAATTATAATAAGTGAGAGACTGAATCTGTGTGGTTGGAATACAATCAAAGTATTCATCTCTTTGTTAAAACAAAAGGTGTCTCACAACACTCTCCTTTAATAGTTCTGGGCCAGGAAGATCACAGTGAATAATCTATGTATTTGGTGGCAGAAATACTCATCTCTTTTGGTGTTCTAAATGTCTTTACTAGAGTTTCTGATATGAAGAGTGTAATTTTTTTTTGTGTGTGTGTGGTGGTACTGGGGTTCCTGGAAACCCTTCTACCTCTGGGATATACTCCCAGACCTATTTTTTATACTTTATTTTTTTGAAACAGGGTCTCATAAGCCAGCACGGCTGGCTTCGAACCTGCGCGATCCTCCTGTCTCCGTCTCCCAAGTGTGGGGATTACAAGCGTGCGCCACCATGCCCGGCTTGAAGAGTGTAATTTTAAGTTTCAAATTCTAAGAGAGTATCCTGAAAAAAAAAAACCCATGGTATTATTTGCTCTAAAGAAACATGGAGACCAAGAGTATTAATGGCTATCTTAGGGAGCTGTGCGAATGTGGGTGAGAAATACCAATGAGTTAAGTGAAGTCTGGGTTGCAAGAGCTTGCATGTATCATTAATTTGGCTGGACTGTACAGTCCTAAGTAACATGAGATTCTACTTTTCTTCTCTCCCTCCCATTTTGTAATTCTTGTGCTGGTTCTGAAATCATTTATCTTTTGTACATAAATTCTTTTTAAGTATAAACTGATACAATTAAAATAGAGTTTGAGTGCTAGTTTATTTTTTAAGAAGCTGGCTACCCCTTGTATGTATGAATGTATATATTCAGTGTGTATGCTAATGGGGATTGAACCCAAAGGCACTGTACTTCTGACCTACATCCCCAGCCCTATTTTATTTATTTTGAAACAGGGTCTAAGATGCTGAGGGTCTAAGATGCTGAGGGTTTCACTACATTACTGAGGCTGGCCTTGAACCTGTGATCTCCTGTCTCAGCCTCCCAAGTGTTGGAATTAAAGGCGTGAGCCTCTTGTGCCCTGCTAAACACCACCATTTCTTCTCTCACAGTTTTAGAGGGTTGGAAATCTGGGCACAGATTAGCCGAGTCTGTTGTTTCGGGGTCCTCATAGTCTATAAGGATGTTGTCCTCTGAGTCTCAGAGGACTCCTTTCTTATCTCCTTCCCATTTTATAATTCCTGAGCTGGGGCTGGATCTGCAACCATGGTCTCTTGGTGGCTGTGCAACTGAGCCTGCACTTCCTTGTCATGAGGGCTTTCCAACAGGGCAGTTTATACTGAGGAGAGAAGGAGGAGGAGGAGGAGGAGGAGGAGGAGGAGGAGGAGGAGGAGGAGGAGGAAGAGGAGGAGGAGGAGGAGGAGGAGGAAGAGGAGGAGGAGGAGGAGGAGGAGGAGGAGGAGGAGGAGGAGGAGGAGGAGGAGGAGTGGTGCTGGCCAGAAAGGGTAACATTTTCTGAGCTTGTCAGGGAGGTGACACGCCATTTCTTTGGCTGAACCTGTTTGCTACAAGCAAGTCCCTAGGTCCAGACTTCACTCACAGGAAAGAGATTCTGTAAGGGTGGAGTTCTGAGGCGGAGCTCGGTGGGGGCCAAGTCAGAAGCTGCCAGCCTAGCGTACCCACTACCCAGGCCCATGTGGAAGTCCAGAGCGAGATAGTGTCTGAGGGTGCTGCTTCACTTGCTGTTCAATCTTTCAAGACTATTCATCCCCTTCAATGCACTGCCTAGACATCCTATTCATCTTTCCTGTTTTACCCTAAATTCCTCCACCTTCAAAGGATTTCCACTGATCATCACAGTACAATCCTTGGGTCATTCTAACTCAGTGCCCTATTTTGTTGTTGTTTTTTTTTTTGGAAACAGGGTCTTGCCGAGTTGCTGAGGCTGGCTTTGAACCTGTGATTCTCCTATCTTAGCCACCTAAGTACTAGAATTATAGGCATGTGTCACTGTACCCAGCTGCCCTTTATACTTTATCTATTTTTATTTCAAAGATTAGAATATTCCCATATTTCATTTTTCATTGGCGCATTATAGTCATACATCTTAATGGGATACAAGATGGTAGAGGCATACATGCACACATCACCCAATTAGCCCTAACCCAATTCCCACCCCATTCCCTCCCCCTCCCTCCTTCTCATGTTTGGCTTAGTGACTGACATATTTGAATCTTTGAATATATTTTTAATCTTTTGGTCTAAGATAAATTATTGAAATCTCAACACAGAAATTAAATTCCTCTCTCTTGGAACATCCTCCATTTTTACTAGATTTTATTTTGTAATAATCTATTAAATGATGATAAAATTTTTCTTATTTAATTTTTCAAAATTTATGTGTCATGTGATCTTGCCAGGGTGATTTGTAATAGAAAACTCAATGTTAGCCAAGGACATTTGACAAAAAGGTAAATGTATTGGAAAAGAAAGTTATTCATTTGTTATAACTGATTATTAGGAAAAACTTTCTAGAATTATTACAATTAATAAACATTTTTAAAATGTCTACTTTTATATATGTCAGAAAAAATATAAAATGTTGTAGAATTTCTCTTATCTAAAGCAATGAGAAGAATATTTGTTAAATGATAAAATGTAATTAAACTGGGAAATCACAACCATTAAGTAACAACTAATTTTAAGATTTGTCAATTTCATTTGCCAGTTTTTGATGCAGAGTTCCAACTTTGCCTTTATTGATGGGTTCACTGGCCAAATTCCTACAACCCTCTTCATACTTAAATTATATGGTCTAGCTGGGCGTGGTGACGCACGCTTGTAATCCCTGCGCTTGGGAGGCTGAGATAGGAGGATCATGCCCTGTTTCCAAATAAAAATATGTTGAAAAAAATAGGTCTGGGAGTGTAGCCTAGAGGTAGAAGGCCCCTGGGTTTCATCCCCAGTACCACCAATAAATAAATAAATTAATTAATTAAACGATATGGTCTAACATTTCTAGTTTTTGCTTAAGGTGGAGAAAAACAGTTAAGAAACTTAGGAGGCAACATAACCAAAGAATCATTTAGATGTCTTGCTTTTCACTCAAAATTTTAATAACATTTTTAGATGTAATTGAATCTTCCTAAAGCAATCAACTTGGTTATATAAACAATGACTATTCTTTGTTTTCACAATCATATGTCATTAAGTTATACAAAATTTAATTGAATTATGGAATCATAATAACTACTAAAACTAGCTTAAACAGATTTGGGAAGCATAATTATTCTGAGCTTACAGCTCAGTAGAAGAGGCAGAAGTGTCCAGATGTTTTAGAGAGTAGCCTGGTCACCACAAGCATATATATTTTGCACAGGAAATAGGGTTTTGGGTAGAGCAGAAAGTGAGTTAAGGAAGATCAGCTAATAAATATTATACTTTGATTAGGAATAAATTTAACAATAGGATTCAGGATATTGCATGCTAAAAGCTATGAAATTAAAATGAGATATATAAATTTTTTTAATTAAAGCCAGGTGTGGTGGTACACACCTGTGATCCCAGTACTTGGGAGGCTGAGACAGGAAGATTGCAGGTTTGAAGCCAGCCTCAGCAATTTACTGAAGTCCTCAGCAATCAGTGAGGCCAATTTCAAACAAACAAACAAACAAATAAAAATAGAATAAAATAGGGCTGGGGTGTAGATTGGAGGTAGAAGGCTCCTGGGTTCAATTCCAAGTAACACTCACACACACACACACACACACACACACACACACACTAATAATAATAATAATAATAAAGAATTAGAGATAATCCTATAGAAATAATTAATATAATAAATATATCAGCTTTCTTTGCATTAATCTACAGATACAATGGAATTTTAATCTAAATCAGGATAAATTTTTATTTTAAACTAATAGAATCATAAAAATATATTTTGCCCCAAAAGTAAAAAATACAAAAAGAGGCAAGGGATAGTCTGAAATATAATACAAGGAACTTTTATATTAACATATCCTAAAACCTGTTCATAATGCTATAGTAATAAAAATCATTGTAGTTATGGTGTTCTACAGGAAAGTTAGATGAATGTCTTTTTATTCAGAGCCAAATAAAAGCAAACAAAAAACCCTCAAATATTAATAAAAGCTTAGTGTATTTGATAAAGGCATTTAAGATAACTGGAGAGCAAAGAAATTCTTTAACCCATGATGTTGAGACAACTGGCTATTCATTTGGAGAGAAAATTAAGTTGGTTTGATGATTCATTCATTACATCAATATAAATTTCAAATGAGAAGCCAGGCATGGTGGCAGACGCTTGTAATCCCAGAACTTGGGAGGCTGAGACAGGAGAATTCAAGTTCGCAGCCAGCCTCAGCTACTTAGTGAGGCCCTCCATAACTTAGTAAGACCCTGTTTCAAAAACAAAGAATAAAAAAATCAAGCTGGGGGTGAAGCTCAGGGGTATAATGTTCCTGGGTTCAATTCCCAACACCACACAAAAAATAAATACATTTCAAATGAGTCTGACATATAAAAGTAGAAAATGAAACAATAACAATAGGAGAAGAAAATTTATCTATGTAGTTTCATAATCTTTTGCTGAAGAGGATCTTTCACTTCATGAAGCCCAGAAACCATAAAAAATGGGTAGGTTTTCCTTCATTAAAAAAATCCTGTGCAGCAGAGCATAGTGGCACACATCTATAATCCCAGTACTTAGAAGGCTTGGATAGGAGGATTACAGATTTTAAACCAGCCTCAGCAACTTACGGAGACTCTGAGCAACCTAAAAAGACCCTGTTTACAAACAAAAAAAGGGCTGGGGGTGTAGCTCTGCGGTAGAATGCCCTTGCGTAGATTCGATTTCCAATACTTAAAAAAAAATCCTGTTCATGTTTGTTCCACTTTGGATCTCACTCTGATGTATAATGACAATGCACCAATAAAAATATAAAGAAGCAAAAAAAAAATACTCCATCCTATTCAGATAAAGATAAATAGGTCCTACAAAATAACCAAGATCCAAAAACAAATGACAAGACATAAGTTGAAAATGTAACAAATAGTAAATAGAATAATGGATGGGATACTGCAGGGAGTTTGGAAAGATGAAATATAAAGAGGCAGTAAGAATGTATAGACGGTAGTGCGAAGACGTTCACTGCAGAATGTGTGTATTAGTAAACAAACCGATAGACAACTGATGAAGTAAGTTATGATAGACATAAAATGGTTTGCTACAAAGTCGATTAGAAGGATGACATACATTTACATTCTTGGACATTTTTTTGATGTTGTATAAAAGTCAGGTTGCAAAAGAATATGTCTATAAATGTTACTTTTGTGTAAAAACATGCATAATATTGATGTCTGTAACACATCCATGTGGATACATACGTATGTTTTATGTGTGTAGATTTAGGGGATTGCCTTAAATTTCTCTTTCATATGTTTGTATATTATTTTGTTTTCCGTAATAAACATTTTATTTTTGTTTACAGAAAAACACATAAAATAGTCAATTTAAGTCAGGGTGAGGAAAATTTCAATTAATATATCTTGTAGTATAATAAAGGAATATCTTATACAAAAACATGACATATCTAGTTAATGAACTTTTTTTTTACTAAATTATCTGTAAAATTGGAAGAAAATGAGTCTTAATTTGCTTTCTATGTGGTAAATAGGACATTTTTCTACCTATGAGTGAATCTAAATATACAAAGTAAATCAGAGTTAAGATCTAATAATTCTAAGCCCAGAATTCCTATTTTGAAGAGAAATAACAATATGAGAGAGGTTAGCTTCAGCCATAAACAGGGAGAACCACAACTCAAGCCCTTACACAGCAGGGGAGTTGATGATATTGTTGGAAGTCCAGATGAACAGTGGGCCCCATGCCAGCTGGGTACCTGCACAATACTGACATCAGGAGCTCAAGTTATTCTGCATCTCAACCAACTCACTGCCTCCAGCCCCGGCTTACCTTAAGTTGAACCTGCTCCTGGTGCTAGGTGGCTGCGGGGGTGATCATGGCACATGGTTCCCTGATTAGGTCTGCCAGGAGAGGAGAAGCAAACCATCTCTCCCAGGCAAAGGATACAAGTCCTTCTCTTTTGTATGACGAGATCATTTTCTTTTCTGTCTGACTAGATCGTTTGCATTATTTCGTCATCCACAAACCAACAGTATTTCAAGTATATTAGTGTGGGCTGATGGGCTTACACCTGCATCTCCTTCTGAAGCTAGGGATGGAGACGTATCTAAATCAGTTGTAATTCTGTGTGGAATGGGGTGGAGGTGAAGAACAGGTAGATGTCCTATTAGTGGACATAATTGGTTATGTAGATTTTATATTCACAAAGCACATTTGAATCATCTTAATTGACTGTTCACATTGATTCATTTCACTGGGTAAATTTGCAAATTATCAAATCACTTTTTTTTTTTTTGGTACTGGGAATTCAACCTCCAGATACACTCCCTGCACTTGGTTGGGTTTTGTTTTGTTTCAAAACAGGGTCTTGATAAGTTGCTAAGGCTGTCCTCAAACCCGCAATCCTCCTGTCTCAAATTCCCAAGTACTAGGATTGTGTGCCACCATGCTTGGCCAGACCACATTAATACTATGTTGCTTATCTGAGGTTAGTGCTATAGAATAAGTATAAAATTATCACTGAACTTAATGTAAACACATGTTGCTAGTGTATCCAACAATTTGGCTTTTCAAGTAGGATGGTTAATTTGGTATAAAAGTTAAATTCAAATACTCTATTGTGTATTCTAGATATCTTTGTTGCAATAATTGTAAGAAAATTGGTTAGGACTTTTTATTTTATATTTTAAAATCGTAGGAGTAAATTTTGTTTGTGCTGAAACCATTGTTTAATAGCAAAGATGGTCTTGAGTAATGGATTGCTCTGGAAACAAAAAGATATGCCAATGTATAGTGATTAGAGACAGACTTACATAAAAGCATTTGGACACATACACAAAAGAGAAATGCACGGGGTTCTCACTGCAGAGAGGAAAATGTTCTGGATCACAAATCTCCCTATTACGTGGGTGTATCTGATGTGTATAATGTTAATTTTTTTTTTCAGTACTGGGGATGGAACCCAGGGGCATTCTATCTCCGAGATACATCCCCAGGCTTATTCTTTTTTTTTTTTTTTTTAAAACAGGGTCTTACTGAGTTGCAAAGTGCCTAACTAGTAGCCGAGGCTGTCTGAGAACTGTCATGCTCCTGTCTCAGCCTCCCAAATGCTGGGATGACAAGCACGCACCAACACACCCGGTTTGGGTTTTCCTCTTTAATGATCCTAACACGGTCATTTATCGCCAGACCATAAGAAAGTTAGCAAACACTGCTAATTTAGCATAATATTTAAATTAAGGCTGCAGAAGACCTACATTTCTTTAGTGAAAAGTGATGGATAGCTTTTCTCACAGGAGCAAACGGAGGTGTGTGGAAAATCTAAGAGACTGTGGGATCCAGCTCTGTAAGAGCTCAACACAACTCAAATCCTAATTGAATATTGACTGAAAGACGGCTTCGGGCTGTCCTTATAGAGGTATGAAAAGCTTTGGGGACTAAAGGGTAAGTCCATGATCATCTGGAATTGCTGCTGGGGGTCGGGTGGGAGGCTGCCTTCTAACTAATGAAAACAAGTGCAAATCCTTCAATGTCTGCTACCTCCAAGGTCTGTAATGCTGTATCCTGACATGTAGGCTGCCAGTGGGAAACACAGTCTTTTCTCTCCTCCACAGCCAGGTGAATAGGAGGGCTGGAAAACTGAGCGCGGCCTTTGTCAGAACTCACTTCCAACCCGGAGCCAACAACATCCTCTGCAAACAAGACATCCTGCTTAAAGGCCAAAGCCTCCAAGTGCCTTGTGGGTAAACACATGACTTCAAGACAAACTCAAGGCCAATCTCCCTCCTTCTGGCCACAGCCCCAGGGTCTGTGTTATCTCTGTTGGGCCCCTTTCCTTCCACTGGGGCTCCTTAGGGGTGCATATCATTTTCAAAGGCTCCATTCCCTAGTACATAGGGCCAAAGCCCCATATATTCAATGTTTCCATCATCTGCCCAACTTGCTCTTCAACCATATACTGTATGTGCTCTTTGCTATGCTTTTGTTTGACATCTGTCTTTCCTCATGTTGTCCCTGGAATACCTATTCCCTTCTCTCCCCATGCTCAAATCCTACCTACTCCTTAGCTGCAAATTCAGTCTCCTCCAGGAAGCTGGCTGAGACTTCTGGGGATCTGAAGCTTTTAAGATGGTGTAATGACCTGGAGACCAAGGACAGTCTTATCTCAGATCAAAGTCTCCTGTCCTCTCAGGAGAGAGATAGACACAGATAGCAATGACAAACGGAAATGAAGCCACTATTACTAGAACTTTGGAACACTGGACTGGACCATGTCCCCTTTCTCTACCTCTCTGCCCAGATCCCAATCATAGCATCTCTATTAACACATGAAAGAAAAGATAACGGTATCCAGGAATGTGCAAAAAGAGACAGATGACCAGGATCTTAGGCTTCCTTTGAGAGAGACTTTGAACATAAATTAACGCCTCTGGAATTGTGCCACTAAAGTTGACATCTTTCCACTTGGTCAGTCAAGTTAGGCAATATCCCATTTGCCAAATACCTATCCATTCCTTGGGGGATGGAAACAAGCAGCAGTGGAGGAATCCAAGGTCTCCTTGTAGGGTTTTGGCTTTCTCAGAAATTCTCTCTCCAGACCCCATTTCTATGCCACAAGTCATCCTCCTCCTCTGTCCTTTTAGGAGCTTGACTTAAACCTGGGCTTACAGTGGGACTGATGCCTCTAGACCAAGCTGCATCTGCATCTTCCACAGTGTTATTCAAGAGGGTTTCTGTGCTTGAATAGAAAGATACAATGGCCAATTAAATTAAATATAACTTAAAGTGCGGGCACTTCACATTTTTAAGAACTATAAGAAAACGAACATATATACCCTTCGCATTGTGAGAATCATATAAAAGTTACTCTAATAAAGACAAGGATCAACAACTACTCTCAGGAAATGCCCCTGAACTTCTGCTTCTACACATAGGCATTAATTTTGATATTTCTCACAAATTTCCCTAAAAACTCTAAAGATGATTTAGCAGTCCTTAAACCTAATCCATGACCTTTTCTCACAATTGAAAACATTTACATCCCTATTCTCTCTCCCTTCTCTGATCCTTTAATATAACTTTGTTACGACTAATCCTCAGACACTGCCTAGATCTTGCCTCTGAATTCTCCTGTGGCTCCCTATTGCCCCAGAGGATCTTTCCTCCCTCGCAAATATGTCACATCACCAGCATGCTGTCTTTTCAGGCAGCGCGAGGCTTAATTCAAAGGCTACTTCTTTCATGAAGCCTGGCCAAGGTCTATTTCATGTGTCATGCAACAAAGGCTTGGTGCCTGCAGGCTCAGAACCATCCAGGGTCCTGAAAAGACAAGGCCGATCTTCTAAATAGAAAAATGTACATATAACCCCCAAACTCTAAATTATCAAGCATTCCACTAATGACTTCCAAACACACGTCCAACCCATTGCTTAATTTAGTCCTCATAAAATACTGCTATGATTGAAAACCATGAGTGAAATTGATGTTTTCAATGGATGAAGAATTCTAATACCATGGTCCCTGCAAAAATTCACAGCTATTTATCAACCACTTTATGTAGATGAGTAGTTTTTAAAATATATTTAAAATGCATTCCAGTTCTTTAACAATAAAAATTGGATATGGGTTGTGAGGTATATTTCAACATAACTGTGATGAAGTGGGATAGGCCCTCTAGAAATGTGACTCGCTGTGTCCTTCAGCAGTCGACAGTGGCCCAGCGTTTCTTAGTGTGAACCTCTGACTGCACGGTGGCCAGAGGGAGGCCAAGATGCAGACTGGAGTCTCGGGTCGGTACGCTGCAGTTCTCTCTAACCAGGAGGGCCTCTCTGAACCTCATATCTGTCTATTACAAAATAAGGACTATTTTGTCTATTACAAAATCAGATGCAGGTCCTACCTTCTCAAAAAAGGTGGTTGTTTTAATGAAGAAATGAGATTATCTCACTGGATATGCTATTGATGGTGAGGAATATGGCCACCACCGAACATTCATGAATTTATGCAAAGCCTATATGTTAAACATCTGTTACATGCATGCATTATTAGACACCACCTGGGAATAATAAACGACTAAGATTGGTGGAGTCTGGAGAAAGAAACACACACTGAAGATGCGCTGAACGCCAATGCAGTCAACACAGGCCAGAGTGCAAGATGGAGTGAGATCGTTTGGGCCCAGCCCAGCTCTACTGCGGTGACCTGCGACACATCTATTAACTGCTTTGCTTCTGCATTTTCTTCACCTGCAGGATAAAAGATGCTTTATTCCATGATATAGAGCTTGGAAATATAGATAGCAATGACCACACAGAGCAAAGCAAAGTTCACTATTTCTTCTTGTCCCTTGTAATGACTGAGCACCATCCTCTATTGAGGAGAGCAAAGGAAGGTAGAAGGAGGCTGGCTTCTCAAACAGGAGGGCAAAGAGACACACGAGCGCCGGGACGGCACAGGGAGGGTCAGTGGCTTAATGGCCGGAACCAAGCATGATGTAGAAGTGGGAGAGTCAAGAACAGAGAGGGAGAGAACCGGGCCGTGCAAGGAAGGCTACTTATTTTTCGTGTATTATTTTTTGGTACTAGGGTCAAACTCATGATCATTCTACCACTGAGCTATAAGCCCAGCCTTTTTTCCTTTTTATTTTTTTTGAAACAGGGTCTTACTAAGGTGCTTATGTCTAAGTTTCTGAGGCTGTCCTCTCACACCTGTTATCCTCCTGTCTCAGCCTCCCAAGTACTGGGATTATAGGGAGGAACCATGATGGAAGCCTATTTTTATTTTTTTATTTTTAATTTTTTGGACTGGGATTGATCCCAAGGCACTCCACCTCCGAGTTATACTCCTACCCCTATTTATTTATTTTTACAACAGGGTGCCACTAAGTTGCTGAGGCTGGCCTTGAACCTGCGATCCTCCTGTCTCAGCCTCCCAAGTACTGGGATTATAGCATGCACCACCATGTTCAGCTATGCAAATTAAGTTTAGATTGTCACAATACAGAGACAAAAGAAAGCCACGGAACTCTAGCAAGGAAAGGTAAATATTGGTCTGGCATTTGGTAGCTGGGCGTAATACGAATAAGAAAGTTAGAAGGTTCTCCGAGAGTACATGAGAGCTCAAAGCTGGAGATCAGTGATAGAGAGAAAGAGGAGAAGGAGATTGAAATTGTCTTAGGAGGAGCATCATCAGGACATGTGTGGCATTGGTGTGAGGAGCAGCAGTATCAGGGATTTAAAGCCAAGCTGCACATTTCTGCCTTGGTCAGCTTAGTTATACACTAGGACCACTGGGCATTCAGCAAGTTAGAAAACAGGGGAAAGAATCTGGGTTGTGTTATCGTTGAGTGGCCTGAGGACCTCTAGGGTGATGTCATGCAGGTGAATATTCTAAGTTTATCTGTAGAGCTTTGTCACTGGCCCCCATCACCATAAAATGCTTGTACCAGAAATCTATGCCACCACCATACCATTCACATTGATGGATGAGATGTGTGTGTGTGTGTGTGTGTGTGTGTGTGTGTGTGTGTGTTGTACCGATACTTCCTTGCAGAAGGAAGTGGAGGGTTGATTTGTTTTCAAGTCCCAGTTCCTTGTTGCACCATGGATCAGAACAAAGGGCTCACTGACTTTTCAAGTCTATGGCCACACCCTGAGCAGCTCTTGTGCCTGTGACCAGATATATAAGACTGGTGGTCTCAGGAAAGACACTGACACTAGAGACAGAGACTGGAGAACTGTCGATGTGGAGGTATTAGTAGCTAAATCCAGAGTCAGTGGTGAGGTTGCCCAGAGAGCTGGCACAGAGGTGAGAAGAGCCCTGTGTTTGTGCTGACGACACCGCAGCTGGGCGCCTTCTACACAAGAGGGAGGTGAGGTAGTGGGCAAATTGTCTCCTCTGGTGCGCAGAGGGGGAATCCATTCACACCTCTTCCCAAGCTCCGAGCAGTTTTCTAGCCCTGTATGGTGGTCCTTGCTTTAAGAAGCAGCACCCATCTCTGCTTCTTCTTCATATAGTTCTTCCTGTGTACAGCTCTGTGTCCAAATCTAATAAGGACACTACCCATAATGGATTAGGGCACACTCTAATGACTTCATCTTAATCTCCAAAGACCCTATATTCAAGTAAAGTAATGTCATGAGGTCTGGGGATGAGTACCCTGGCATATGAATAACTCCTAACAAGGGACAAGGATGGAGACTGGGAGAAGATTCAGATAATTAGCTGGATGCAGTGGTGCACACCTGTAATTCCAGTATGTAGGAGGCTGAGACAGGATTTCAGGTTCAAGGCCAAACTCAGCAGCTTAGAGAGGCCCTCAGCAACCTAGCAAAAGCTTGGTCTAAAATGAAAAGTGTCTAACTCACAGGTAAAATACCCCTGTGTTGAATTCCCAGTACCTAAAAAAAAAAAAGGGAAAAGATTGGAAATCTCACATGCTGTTCCCCATCAATGCATATTAATTTCCCACCAAACTGCTCAATCCCTAGAGGCCAGGAAGGCCATTTGAAACATCTCTGCATTTTTCCCCAACAGGATCTAGTGACTGCCTTGTATGTAGAAGTGGCTCAAAACAATATATAACATTGTATATATATATACAAATATATTATTATATATATATATATATATAACATTGTATATATATATTGTATAACTGATGATGTATAACAAACAATAATTGAATATGGAAGAGCCCTCGAGAAATGTTTTGAACACAGTATGTTATGACACGCTGCCTTATAGACAACAGTTGCTATACTTGTCAGAAAAATCGCCAAAGTCGATGTTCGAGATACATTTCAACTCATTTGCTTAAACAACTCCATGCCTACCATCCACACCACAAGGCAATGTTTGCTACATGGGCAACAGAAGGCATAATTATTTGCGAGAATTCTCAGTGTTTTCCCTTTGCTTTCCGAAGTGGCTCAGTAGAGTCCCCGCGCCACTCTGCATGTTTGCCAAAACCCCATTGTCTTTTTGAAAGCATTACAGCCCCTGGAGGGTTTGAAATTTATGCTCCTGGAACACTTGAGGATTTCTTTTTACAGTTCATTTCAAAGTATTTCAGGACTTTCTTACTGTACAGAAGCGATTTTGAGAAATACCAAAAGATGCATTGATATGTTCTCTTAGACAGCTGAAAGGCCAGCAATACATTATCAATTTATTTCCCATCTCTCTAGGAGAGTAACCGGCAGACTGGAACACTTGGAGGCTTGATAATTTATTTCTCAACCCTTTCTCCCACTTGTTAAAAGGAAAAGAGATGACACAACCATATGCAGTTTCCCCTCTGAAAGGTAGCAGAAACGGCCCACCAGGGAAACATTTATTCATTATATATTTCATACCTAGCAATTATTATCACATCTAATATTCAATAGCCCTAGAGTTATTATTTACTTATATTCTAACTGTATCCAGAAGAGACTTTGCATAGTATATAGTAAAAGAACAGAGAGAATAATTCCTAGATCTCCTAAAAGAATAAAAGTAGAAATGCATATTTATGTATAAATATATAGAATTCGAGCCGGGCGTGGTGGTGCACTCTTGTAATCCCAGCATTTGGGAGGCTGAGACAGGAGGATGGCGGTTCTCAGACAGCCTCAACTACTTAGTGAGGCACTCCGTAACTTAGTGAGACTCTGTCTCAAAATAAAAAACAAAATAAAGAATAAAAAATCTGGCTGGGGGTGTAGCTTGGAGGTAGAATGCCCCTGGGTTCCATCCCCAGTACCACAACAAATAAATAAATAAATAAATGGAATTCAGAATCCATGGCATACCTTTGATTATATTTGACTAATAATTTTTAAACAGCTGAACTCTCAATATAATGCTCAGAGGTAGAATGTCCCTGGGTTCAATGCCTAGCAACACAAATACATGCACGTTCACGCGCACACACACACAAACACACACTTAAAAAATAAACAAATTGCATCCCCATAAGAGAGGCAAACTGTATTTGAGATTCCTTCACCTCTTCTCCTTCCCGACTCTCTAGGAAATAATGCATCAGTACGGAGTTTGAGCATTTGCTGAACACCTACTATGTGCCCGACACCATCTGGGAAATGAGGGCTTAAAGAGTAAAATGCTGCCCTGCCTTTGAGGTTCTTACAGTCTGGTGGGAGGGAGGGACAAGCAAATGCTAATTTAACTATAGTACATAGGAGTTGAGGTGGACACAGAAACAGGGCTGTGGAAAACAGTGCAATACAAAGATTTGGTAAAGTTTCCTAAAGGAGATAACACTTGAGCTAATTAAAGGACCAGCAAGAGTGAATCAGGGGAAGAAGGTGAGTGCTCTAGAATAAGGAGCAGACCCAGGGTAGGTGTCTTCAGAGAGTGTGGGGGCTTTGGTGGAAAAACACAAGGATGTGTTTATTAGTCTTGATACTAAATCTGCTCAACATTCACCCCACACTAAAGTCGGGTTAAACAATGAACATTCTTTTTCTCTTATCTTCTGAATGATTTCTCTCAAAATAAAGAATAAGAAAATCAGACTAGGGGTGTAGCTTGGAGGAACTGGGTTCAATCCCCAATTCCACAAAGAGAATAAACTCCAACTTTATCCCTAACCATCAGGGATTCTTTGAAGACAGTGTCTTAACTTATTTTTATTTCTTTTGTGGTGCTGAAGACAAGGGCATTCTACCTCCAAGCTATACCCCCAGTCCTATTTTTAATTTTTTTAAATTTGGAAGCAGGGTCTCACTAAGTTGTTAAGGCTGGTCTTGAATCTGTGATCCTCCTATCTCAGCCTCCCAAGTACTGGGATTAGAGGTGTGGACCACCATGTTCATCTGTGCCTTATTTTATAATGAAAAAGCATACCAAATCCAAGCTTAAAGGATTTGAAAATCTTGGTAATGGGTAACCTTGTCCAGATATAACTATTACATCTGGAGGGAATATTAGGAAAAAATGTAAAACTTTCCCATCCCCAATCTCCAAATGATTGATGAAAAAATTATCCCTAAGACATGCCTACCATCAGTGATTCGTTAGTGGTAATGTTTGAGCTCAAAGGCAGGTTTCAATACACGTCCTTTCCCTCATCATCTAGTTTGTTCTAATTCTGCACAAGTCATTTGAACCAGATCCATTCATGCTAGCTGTTCCTTCTGGGGGCTTTTCAATTACACACACTAATAAACATACTCCCATTATTTTCTCTTTATTTAGGGCACTGGAAATTGAACCCAGGGATGTCCTACCTCTAAGCTGTACCCCAGCCCTGTTTCATCTTTTTTTCTGAAACAGGGTCTTGCTAAGTTGTGCATTGGCCTCAAATCTGTGATTCTATCTCAGCCTCCCAAGCACTAGGGTTACGGTTGTGTGCCAGTTGTGTCTGGCTCGTTTTCTTTTTGATTTGGCCACCTAATATATTAGGTTTCTGTCCCTTAGAACCCAGAGGATCTAGCAGTTGCATCAAATCTTCTCCATGTTTCTGCTACTTCTGTTCTTTCACAAATCATGCCGATTCCTTAAGACCAAATCTTAGCCTACTTCCTTCATGAAGATTCCCCCATGTTACCTCCAGTCTCTACCTATACATGCCCATGCTCTTTCTCTTTCCCTGCCTTAGTAATTGGAACCAGCATCTTACTATTAAGCACTCGCTACTGTTATTTGACAGGTAAGTATGCTATCTTCCCAAAGTACCTCTAGTTCAGGAACCAGCTCTCACGGGTATCTTTTGATACACTCACCACCAAGCCTAAGAGAGTTCATGATGCAATAACCTCTTGGTCACTTATTTTGGACTTAGTTCCAGAACTCTCTTCATCATTCCAACTTCAGTTTTTATGGACACCTGGCCCCAAATCAAATATTGACTATATTTCAACATGATAGCCTATGGCTGTGTATTGAATTTTTTTTTTTTGCAGGGGAAAAAAATCTCTGAATCATTTGACTTTTATTACTTTACACAGTACAATTTTTCTGGAATGAAAGATTTTATTTCCTTTGTCCTTCAGTCCAGTTTTAGGGAAGCATAAGGCTATTCCAGGTGTGTAATGAGGCAAGAACTTCTTTTATTACTTTTTCTATATTTTGCATCTTCAGAAAAATCTCTGCTAGTACCAGGGTAAAATAGTTCCTTCTCACTGCACCAAGGAGATTGTAGGGGAAATGCCAAAAAGCATATTTAAATAATTCAATTCTTCCTCCGATGGAAAGAGAAACACATAATTCTATTTGAAAAAAAAAATCTGGTTTCGTAGTCACCTAATTCTTTGAAAAGGTGAAAATATTTTATTTTTTAAATGAAAATCATATTTTGTAGTGACAAAGCAGACCTTAAGAATTCTGAATAGTGGAATGAACCAAGGGCTACAAAAAAACATCAGAATGAATGAGTCACGATTATTAAAGTACACACACACACACACACACACACACACACACACACACACAGTTAACCAACACTAGGTCTTAAATCTTACAAAAACCATGGCTTTGAGTCATGTTCAAATAAAGTCAAGTAAGCAAATGAATACAGATGGAATCTCTGTGGCTAACAGTGACTCAACATTAGCTGTAATTTCATGGGAAGGTATAAACTGAATCACATGGAGATGAGAATCTTGAATTCATAACACTTTTGGTCCAGCCATAAAGTCCTCCTGAATGAAACAGGAGTTGCTATGGGGTAGAACCAACTTTCAGATTTATCTTCTACCTTATACACAGATGTGTAAGAGACATGTATACACACATTGGTAGATGATGACAGTTGAAAATAATGGTCCTGTCACTCTTGATGTTACACAGCGTTGTTTACAGTGCCTGCTTATCCATTCCTTCAGTAGCATCTATAAGTAGCTAGTTCACATGAGGTAGCCACCCATCACCACTACTACATAATTTAGAAACAGATGGTGCTGTTTTGGCATGACAACTTCTAGGTATTCACTCTACCATTCTGACAAAAGGAGGAGGAGAAGGAAAATAAAAGCAAAGGACTGTTGCCATTTAAGAGCTGCTTAAACACAAATTGTGACAGTTTGGTGGGTAACTGTTTTGTTATGTTCATAAATAATCACTACCACCAAGTTATATTTACATTCACCTCAATGCAAGAAAAACATACCTATTGATAATAAAATAGGTCTTGAAAATAGTCTGTTTAGTCTTGGCTTTTAATTGAGAAGACTGTTGAAATGCACAGGCACTCTTTCCAGCAAAGGTGAAAACCACGTAATTATCAAAATTACCCAAACAATGGCACTTTTTCACTGGATCCTTCCAAATTGTTCTTTGGAGCTAAAAAATCCTCTTAATTTCAGCTAGAAGAATATAGCAAAACTGGTAACAGTCTAGTGTTCAGATCTGCCTACTAATGGCCCATCTCTTTCCTTCATATTCTTTATAAGGTTAGAACCTATATGCCCATATTGACTATTTGATTGGGCCCTAGAGGAAGATGGGTGGGCTTCTCTCTAAAAGAAATAATCCTGGGTAGAGAAGTACACCTGACATGTTGTCAGGGGGCTGGAGTTCTATTTTTATTCTAGAATATTTCTGGTCCTTGTCTTCTCTTAAAAAGATGGAATCTGAGCCAGGCATAGTAGCACAGGCTTGTAATCCATGTAATTGGGAAGCTGAGGCAGGAGGATTGCAGGTTCAAAACCAGCATCGGCAACTTAGCAAGACCCTGTTTTCAAGTAAGACATAAAATTGGGCTGGGGGTGTAGCTTAGAGGTAGAATGCCTTTGGGTTCAATTTTATATTATGCATGTGTGTGTGCGCGCGCGCGCATGTGTGTGTATGGTATAGGATCTGCAATCAGCATACCGCATGTCACAATTTTCACTTTTTTACTTATCTAAATATGCTTTAGGTACATAAAAAAACCTCTGAGTTTCAATTGTCTCTGGGTAATCAGTTTGTTAGTGTTTGTAGGATGATTAAAAATGATCTAGAGCCAGGCGTGGTGGCACACGCTTGTAATCCCCGCACTTGGGAGGCTGAGACAGGAGGATCGCACAGGTTCGAAGCCAGCCTCTAAGTTACTGAGTTACTAAGTTACTGAGTGAAGCTCTCAGCAACTTAGTGACACGCTGTTTCCAAATAAAGTATAGAATAGGTCTGGGAGTATAGCCTGGAGGTAGAAAAGCCCCTGGGTTCCACCCCCAGTACCACAAAAAATATAATCATCATCATCATCATCATCAGAATCATCTAGGAACAGAAGAAGGCACTTATATTTAAAAACTAAGGAAACATCAAAACTAAGGAAATCTGAATAAACTCTAGGCTTTAGCTAATAACATGTATTGA